>NC_092151.1:16659830-17259830 GCF_045791955.1 Oncorhynchus clarkii lewisi
TATACTGTTAGTTACATAATCAAACGTATCATGAAAGTGAAGTGAATCAAAGCACAATCTGTGATCATTGAAATAAACCCAAGTTACAGCATACTTAAAGCATACAGATGTAGGATCTTAATTTGAGCCAGTTTGTTACAGCAGGAAAATAATCCTGCAGCAACAGGACATGTGAATTATTATGTGGATTATAATGAATGGACATTTTTGTAGGGGTTGGTAAATGTTTCATAAGGGAAAATTAGGTCTGAAATGTCAAACTTCAGAAGCCTTTTCAAACCTCAAATACACTGCAAGTTTTATATTTCCTGCATTGCAGGAAAGTTCTCCTGCAACAGGGTGATCAAATTAAGATCCTACATCTGTACAGACTAGTATCTGATAGAGCAGTGGTTGAGATATATTATACACTAGTCTGAGTTTTATCTTACCATGTGACCTGACCTGGAACTCTGGGCCCTAGTTATAGGCAATAAACCAGGCTATAATAGGTCAGGTCACAGAGTCAGGAAGAACTATTTATATGTTTTTTTTTATTTAAGTGTTATGTCGGTGTCTTACCCCAGGCCACAGTGATGAAGACTCTGACAAGGGAGAAGTACTCGTTTAACTGTGGCCGCTGGCTGGACATCAATGAGGATGATAATGAGATCATCAGAGAGCTGCCCGCCACCGGAGCTCTCATCCCGGAGCCGTTACTACGTAGGACCCACACATACTCTCATACACATGCATGTACACACACACACACACACACACACACACACACACACACACACACACACACACACACACACACACACACACACACACACACACACACACACACACACACACACACACACACAAACACACACACACACACACACACTAAAACCACATACTGGTATGACAACCGCATACCTTCAAACATTGCATGAGTACTTATTAATACTCTTGTCCAACTAAGAATGTTTAGAATCATCACAGAGAATGTTAACATTATATACTTCTCAGTGCTGAAGTATCGCATCACCATCTGTACTGGGAGAGTGAGTGGAGGTGGCACTGATGCCAGCGTATTCCTTAATGTGATCGGGGACCTGGGAGACACAGGGGATCGACTCATGTTCCTCAGCAAAAACAACGTCAACAAGTTTGAAAAGGGCAACGTGAGTAGGGGTGGTTTAGGAGTACCTGGGTGTATATGTAGTGTAGGTGGTTCAGGAGTACCTGGGTGTATATGTAGTGTAAGTGGTTCAGGAGTACCTGGGTGTATATGTAGTGTAGGTGGTTCAGGAGTACCTGGGTGTATATGTATAGGTGGTTCAGGAGTACCTGGGTGTATATGTAGTGTAGGTGGTTCAGTGAATGATGCTCATGCAATCAGTAACCCTTCCTGAGACCTGAAGACTTGTGTTAGCTCCCAGATCTAATATCTAGGCTTTAGCTCAGTGGGTTAACTTGGTTTTGAGCGGTTTATCTCCCTCATTTCTCCACAGGCCGATGAGTTTCTGACCGAGGCGGTGTCGTTGGGGCAGGTGCGCAGGGTGCGTATCGGCCATGATGGGAGGGGTGGAGGCTGTGGTTGGTTCCTGGATAAGGTGTTGGTCAGGGAGGAGGGCCAACCAGAGTCTGCGGCCATAGAGTTCCCCTGTAACAGGCAAGTCAACCAGCCAATCACGTGGCAACCAATCACATTATATATTTCAGAACACAATGGGAGCATGGCCAACTAACTAACTTAGGGCTTGATTCAATGGACTTGTAGTGCACAGGGAAGCACCTTCATGGACTTGTAGTGCACAGGGAAGCACCTTCATGGACTTGTAGTGCACAGGGAATAACCTTCATAGACTTGTGCTGTGCACAAACAAGCACCTTCATGGACTTGTAATGCACAGGGAAGCACCTTCATGGACTTGTAGTACACAGGGAATAACCTTCATGGACTTGTAGTGCACAGGGAATAACCTTCATGGACTTGTAGTGCACAGGGAAGCACCTTCAAAGACTTGTGCTGTACACAAGGAAGCACCTTCATAGACTTGTGCTGTGCACAGGGAAGCACCTTCATAGACTTGTGCTGTGCACAGGGAAGCACCTTCATGGACTTGTGCTGTACACAAGGAAGCACCTTCATAGACTTGTGCTGTGCACAGGGAAGCACCTTCATAGACTTGTGCTGTTCACAGGGAAGCACCTTCATGGACTTGTGCTGTGCACAGGGAAGCACCTTCATGGACTTGTGCTGTACACAAGGAAGCACCTTCATAGACTTGTGCTGTTCACAGGGAAGCACCTTCATGGACTTGTGCTGTTCACAGGGAAGCACCTTCATGGACTTGTGCTGTTCACAGGGAAGCACCTTCAAAGACTTGTGCTGTACACAAGGAAGCACCTTCATAGACTTGTGCTGTGCACAGGGAAGCACCTTCATAGACTTGTGCTGTTCACAGGGAAGCACCTTCATAGACTTGTGCTGTACACAGGGAAGCACCTTCATAGACTTGTGCTGTTCACAGGGAAGCACCTTCATGGACTTGTAGTGCACAGGGAAGCACCTTCATGGACCTGTAGTGCACAGGGAAGCATCTTCATGGACTTGTAGTGCACAGGGAAGTATCTTCATGGACTTGGAGTGCACAGGGAAGCATCTTCATGGACTTGTAGTGCACAGGGAAGTATCTTCATGGACTTGGAGTGCACAGGGAAGAACTTTCATAGACTTGTGCTGTGCCCAGTGACCTTTTTACTTGATAATGAAATTAATCCAATCACTCACTCCCATCACAAGTAACAACTAAAGCACCGAACAGCCAATCACACAGCGTTTCACTACCAGCCATACAGCCTCAGGGAAGACAGTTATCTGGCCTGGCCACGCCCAGTCTGTCTCTATTGGCAGTTCTCCAATTGCCTCGCTTAACCAGTTAGCCAGCTGATGGACCAGCATCCCATTACAAATAGGGACTAAACACACTGTGGCCAGCCAGGTCTCTCTCCCTCCAGTAACTGAAGCTAAACCACAAGTCTGGGGTGCCCTGTTACATCGTAACACTTTCCTCTTTCAACCTCTAGGCTATACATTAGGCAATGTTGAGTGAAAGTGTTTCAGGTTGTATACCTGTGCCTTATAGAGGTGCGGTTGATTCAAATGGAGTATCTCCTTTTGGGTGTATTTTATGCCAGGTGGTTGGACCGGAATGAGGACGATGGACAGATCGTTCGTGAGTTAGTGCCAGCAGGAGATGGTCTGCGTCTCCACAGTGAGTCAACCATGAAACAGACAAACACTTGAGTTTATTTGCACAAATAGAAAGACAGTTTGTCCAGAGTTAAAAAAGCATCAACATTATGTGCAGGTGGGGGGGAAAGCAAAATGGCTTGTTGAGTAAAAAACATCAACCCTTGTAAAAATGTCCATTAATTATAAATCACCTAATAATTCACATTTCCTGCATCCTGCATGAGAAACATTATACTACAGATGTTCACATACAGTAGCTAGTGTGAATATACAGTACAATGAAAAAATAAAATCTGAACATAAACATGAAAAACTCAAGGCTCCATTTAAAGTGTGTGTCTACAAGAGGAAAAGCCCATGCCTCATATGTCTTTTAAGATGTCAACTACCATATCTCGGTGAAGACAGGCAACATCAACGGGGCCAGCTCAGACTCCAAGGTGTTTGTTAAGTTGTACGGAGAGAAGGGCGACACCACGAGGATACTCCTGGTGGTCTCGGACAACGACCTGAGTAACTACTATGAGACGGGCCAAACTGATATCTTCACCGTCGAGACCTATGACATCGGACAAGTGTGTCATTTTTTATGTTTTATAGAATACATGATCAGAAACATAGAAACATAGATTATAGTTGTCTAATTTAAAGCAACTCATCCCAACAGTAGGTCATTATAGTGTATGTCTCAGTTTCTTGGAGTTGTATGGTGCTTTATTAAACATCATTTGTGGTTTTGATTCCTACATGGGTCTCATACGGACCATGTTAACTGGATAAAAACATCTGCTAAATGACCATCCATCCTAATTCGTACTTCCTGGTTTCTATCTCTGTAGATCCACCGTCTTCTGATAGGCCACACTAACGAGGGTCTGCGGGCTGGTTGGTTCCTGGACAGTGTCCAGATCATTGTTCCGGTCCATGGGAAGCAGTACCAGTTCCCCAGCCATCGCTGGCTGTGTAAGGATGAGGCTGACGGCAAGGTGGAGGTGGAGATCTATCCCAGCGAGACCCTGGACATCGAGAAACGTAACAGACAATTTACTAGATTGGATACTCTGAGACAATGCATGTATTATACAGTACATACTGTGCCAGAGAATACATATATTTACAGTGTCATATTTATACACACTGTGTGTGTACAACCAGAGTTGTCACAAGAAAAGTACAGGAACAGTCAAAATGGTAGAAAACGTATATTATCACTGAAACAGCCTGTAATCAGATGACGTGACTAGATGAATACAGTTCTGTCCAGTAATAAGCGCTGATGGCCTACTTAGGGATTATGATGGATTGTGGTGAATTAGTCCCCACTCTCCATCATCCTGCTATGGTTTAATTGGTTAGTGACATGTTGCTCTGCCCTCTGGTTTGCAGTGATTAACTACGAGGTCACAGTGGTCACGGGGAACATGCGCAATGGTGGCACCAACGCCAATGTGTTCTGCCAGATCTACGGAGAGGAGGGCAAGACCGAGCTCATCAGCCTCAAGAGCCGCTCCAACAACTTTGAGCGCGGGACCACAGAGATCTATAAGGTCTGGATCACCTTGTTCAGATACAGTCAGTGAACCAGTAATAGTAGTCTACTGACTACACATTGATTGGGTTCAAATTGTGGGAAGGAAATTATTTTCCCTTTGTGAATTGGATGGATTCTTAAAGAGTACAGATATCATTGGTTTTGAGAAGACTTAGCATGAAATCAGTAATTCTGCCATGTTGTGGAGTGGAGTTGATGATGACAAATCTCAAAATTGTAAAGATGGGGAGAGGTCTGTCAGTAATAAAGAGATGCTCTGCTCTGCAGGCTCTCAGAAGGGTGAGACACAGACACACTGGAGGCTAATTGCTAAATGTTTGCTCTTGTGTTGAGTTTGCGCCCGTTATTTTCAGAACAGTTATTTTTGTATGTTGTGCTGTACGCTTACACACACATGATAAGACATGTAGTCTACACACACGTACACATGGATTTTGTATTGTAGATATGTGGTAGTAGAGTAGTAGCCAGAGGGCACACACTTAATGTGTTGTGAAAAGTGTTATGAAATGTAATCTCATGTATTATTTTAAATTGTATATAACTGCCTTAATGTTGCTGGACCCCAGGAAGAGTAGCTGCCACCAAGTCAGCAGTTAATGGGGATCCTTAATAAATACAAAGTATTAATGTTCTATTCCCTCTGGAAAACAACACATGCTAACCTCTAGGTGTTGTTGTTTTACATCACACTCCACAAAGCCAGTCCTGCAGCCTCTAGTTTGATCTTATCTTGATTATTGTCCTGTCATATGATCAAGTCCTGCAGCCTCTAGTTTGATCTTATCTGATTATTGTCCTGTCATATGGTCAAGTCCTGCAGGCTCTAGTTTGATCTTATCTTGATTATTGTACTGTCATATGATAAAGTCCTGCAGCCTCTAGTTTGATCTTATCTTGATTATTGTCCTGTCATATGGTCAAGTCCTGCAGCCTCTAGTTTGATCTTATCTTGATTATTGTCCTGTCATATGGTCAAGTCCTGCAGCCTCTAGTTTGATCTTATCTTGATTATTGTCCTGTCATATGGTCAAGTCCTGCAGGCTCTAGTTTGATCTTATCTTGATTATTGTCCTGTCATATGGTCAAGTCCTGCAGCCTCTAGTTTGATCTTATCTTGATTATTGTCCTGTCATATGATCAAGTCCTGCAGGCTCTAGTTTGATCTTATCTTGATTATTGTCCTGTCATATGATCAAGTCCTGCAGGTTCTAGTTTGATCTTATCTTGATTATTGTCCTGTCATATGGTCAAGTCCTGCAGCCTCTAGTTTGATCTTATCTTGATTATTGTCCTGTCATATGATCAAGTCCTGCAGGCTCTAGTTTGATCTTATCTTGATTATTGTCCTGTCATATGATCAAGTCCTGCAGGCTCTAGTTTGATCTTATCTTGATTATTGTCCTGTCATATGGTCAAGTCCTGCAGCCTCTAGTTTGATCTTATCTTGATTATTGTCCAGTCATATGGTTCAGTCCTGCAGGCTCTAGTTTGATCTTATCTTGATTATTGTCCAGTCATATGGTTAAGTCCTGCAAAGTGCTGATAGATGTACACACACACTACATGTTAATATTTTTAAATGTATTGAAATTGTAAATTATTTTGTCTCTAATGTATTTTTCGTTATATATCAGACCCCAGTAAGACTAGCTGTCGCCATTGGTGTTGGCTAATGGGGATCCTAATAAATTAAATTAAATTAAAAATAACCACCTATCTTCCTGTCTCTCAACCCCCAGATCGAGGCGCTGAACGTGGGCAAATTATTCAAAATCCGCATCGGGCACGATGGTTCGGGCGTGGGCGACGGGTGGTTCCTTGAGACGGTGGACATCAAGCGGCTCACTATGGCCATGGTACAGAGGGAAGTGGTGAAGGAGAAACCAAAGGATGACAAGAAGGACAAGAAGAAGAATAAAAAAAAGAAGAAAGAAGAGGATGAGGAGGAGGAGTACGTGACGGAGCTCCAGGAGGTGACAGAGAGCGTGACGTTCCCCTGTCATCGCTGGCTGGCCCGCGACGAGGAGGACGGGGAGATCGTGGTGGAGCTCCTACCCGAGGACCCCGGAGACCTGGAGGGTAGGCTTCAAGTTTCCAGTTTTATTAGTCCTATGTACGGGATACGCATGGTATATATTGTCCAACCAAATTCTTACTTTCAGGTTCCTTCTCAAAAATGCAACAACAATAATAAATGAAATATATGAATATGAACATATAGTAAATGGCTCAGTGGAATAGAATAAACATTTGAGCATAATTATAATACAGGAGGCCTCCCGGGTGGCGCAGTGGTTAAGGGCGCTGTACTGCAGCGCCAGCTGTGCCACCAGAGACTCTGGGTTCGCGCCCAGGCTCTGTCGTAACCAGCCGCGACCCGGAGGTCCGTGGGGCGACGCACAATTGGCCTAGCGTCGTTAGGGAGGGCTTGGCCGGTAGGGATATCCTTGTCTCATCGTGTACCAGCAACTCCTGTGGCGGGCCGGGTGCAGTGCGCGCTAACCAAGGTTGCCAGGTGCACGGTGTTTCCTCTGACACATTGGTGCGGCTGGCTTCTGGGTTGGATGGTGCTGTCTTAAGAAGCAGTGCGGCTTGGTTGGGTTGTGTATCGACTTTCAACCTTCGTCTCTCCCGAGCCCGTTCGGGAGTTGTAGCGATGAGACAAGATAGTACTACTTCCGGCGCCGACAGAGATGGCTGCCTCACTTCGCGTTCCTAGGAAACTATGCAGTTTTTAGTTTTTTTACTTGTTATTTCTTACATTGAACCATCTTATGGTTCAATTCATACAGTCGAGAAGAACTACTGACGCCAGCGTCAACTCACCATCAGTACGACCAAGAATATGACTTTCCCGGAGCGGATCCTGTGTTCTGCTTTCCACCCAGGACAACGGAATGGATCCCAGCCTGCGACCCAAAACAACGACGTCGTAAAAGAGGCAAACGAAGCGGTCTTCTGGTCAGGCTCCGGAGACGGGCACATCGCGCGCCACTCCCTAGCATGCTACTCGCCAATGTCCAGTCTCTTGACAACAAGGTTGATGAAATCCGATCAAGGGTAGCATTCCAGAGCGACATCAGGGACTGTAACATTCTTTGCTTCGCGGAAACTTGGCTCACTCGAGAGACGCTATCGGAATCGGTGCAGCCAGCCTGGTTGCTCCACGCATCGCGCCGACAGAAACAAACATCTTTCTGGTAAGAAGAGGGGCGGGGGCGTATGCTTTATGGTTAACGAGACGTGGTGTGGTCACAACAACATACAGGAACTCAAGTACTTCTGTTCACCTGATTTAGAATTCCTCACAATCAAATGTCGACCGCATTATCTACCAAGGGAATTCTCTTCGATTATAATCACAGCCGTATATATTCCCCCCCAAGCAGACACATCGATGGCTCTGAATTAACTTTAATTGACTCTTTGCAAACTGGAATCCACACATCCTGAGGCTGCATTCATTGAAGCTGGGGATTTTAACAAGGCTAATCTGAAAACAAGACTCCCTAAATTGTATCAGCATATCGATTGCGCAACCAGGGCTGGTAAAACCTTGGATCATTGCTATTCTAACTTCCGCGATGCATATAAGGCCCTCCCCCGCCCTCCTTTCGGAAAGCTGACCACGACTCCATTTTGTTGCTCCCTGCCTACAGACAGAAGCTAAAACAAGAAGCTCCCACGCTAAGGTCTGTTCAACGCTGGTCCGACCAATCTGATTCCACGCTCCAAGACTGCTTCCATCACGTGGACTGGGATATGTTTTGTATTGCGTCAAACAACAACATTGACGAATACGCTGATTCGGTGAGCGAGTTCATTAGAACGTGCGTTGAAGATGTCGTTCCCATAGCAACGATTAAAACATTCCCAAACCAGAAACCGTGGATTGATGGCAGCATTCGCGTGAAACTGAAAGCGCGAACCACTGCTTTTAATCAGGGCAAGGTGACCGGAAACATGACCGAATACAAACAGTGTAACTATTCCCTCCGCAAGGCAATCAAACAAGCTAAGCGTCAGTATAGAGACAAAGTAGAATCGCAATTCAACGGCTCAGACACAAGAGGTATGTGGCAGGGTCTACAGTCAATCACGGATTATAAAAAGAAAACCAGCCCAGTCACGGACCAGGATGCCTTGCTCCCAGGCAGACTAAATAACTTTTTTGCCCGCTTTGAGGACAATACAGTGCCACTGATACGACCCGCAACCAAAACATGCGGACTCTCCTTCACTGCAGCCGAGGTGAGTAAAACATTTAAACGTGTTAACCCTCGCAAGGCTGCAGGCCGTAGCACTCACTTCCGTCATCATGAAGTGCTTTGAGAGACTAGTCAAGGACCATATCACCTCCACCCTACCTGACACCCTAGACCCACTCCAATTTGCTTACCGCCCAAATAGGTCCACAGACGATGCAATCTCAACCACACTGCACACTGCCCTAACCCATCTGGACAAGAGGAATACCTATGTGAGAATGCTGTTCATCGACTACAGCTCAGCATTTAACACCATAGTACCCTCCAAACTCGTCATCAAGCTCGAGACCCTGGGTCTCGACCCCGCCCTGTGCAACTGGGTACTGGACTTCCTGACGGGCCGCCCCCAGGTGGCAAGGGTAGGTAACAACATCTCCACCCCGCTGATCCTCAACACTGGGGCCCCACAAGGGTGCATTCTGAGCCCTCTCCTGTACTCCCTGTTCACCCACGACTGCGTGGCCACGCATGCCTCCAACTCAATCATCAAGTTTGCGGACGACACAACAGTGGTAGGCTTGATTACCAACAACGACGAGACGGCCTACAGGGAGGAGGTGAGGGCCCTCGGAGTGTGGTGTCAGGAAAATAACCTCACACTCAACTTCAACAAAACTAAGGAGATGATTGTGGACTTCAGGAAACAGCAGAGGGAACACCCCCCTATCCACATCGACGGAACAGTAGTGGAGAGGGTCATCACAGACAAACTGAATTGGTCCACCCACACAGACAGCATCGTGAAGAAGGCGCAGCAGCGCCTCTTCAACCTCAGGAGGCTGAAGAAATTCGGCTTGTCATCAAAAGCACTCACAAACTTCTACAGATGCACAATCGAGAGCATCCTGTCGGGCTGTATCACCGCCTGGTACGGCAACTGCTCCGCCCACAACCGTAAGGCTCTCCAGAGGGTATTGAGGTTTGCACAACGCATCACCGGGGGCAAACTACCTGCCCTCCAGGACACCTACACCACCCGATGTCACAGGAAGGCCATAAAGATCATCAAGGACAACAACCACCCGAGCCACTGCCTGTTCACCCCGCTATCATCCAGAAGGCGAGGTCAGTACAGGTGCATCAAAGCTGGGACCGAGAGACTGAAAAACAGCTTCAATCTCAAGGCCATCAGACTGTTAAACAGCCACCACTAACATTGAGTGGCTGCTGCCAACACACTGACTCAACTCCAGCCACTTTTATAATGGGAATTGATGGAAATTGATGTAAAATATATCACTAGCCACTTTAAACAATGCTACTTAATATAATGTTTACATACCCTACATTATTTATCTCATATGCATACATATATACTGTACTCTATATCATATACTGCATCTTTATGTAATACATGTATCACTAGCCACTTTAAACTATGCCACTTTGTTTACATACTCATCTCATATGTATATACTGTACTCAATACCATCTACTGCATCTTGCCTATGCCGCTCTGTACCATCACTCATTCATATATCTGTATGTACATATTCTTTATCCCTTTACACTTGTGTGTATAAGGTAGTAGTTTTGGAATTGTTAGCTAGATTACTCGTTGGTTATTACTGCATTGTCGGACCTAGAAGCACAAGCATTTCGCTACACTCGCATTAACATCTGCTAACCATGTGTATGTGACAAATAAGATTTGATTTGATTTGATTTAGTAGCTACTAAAACAATTGGATACCACGAAATTGGGGAGAAAAAGGGGTCAAATTTAAAAAGAAAACGTTAAAAAAAATTATATTACAGGAATGCACAATTTATAGTCCGTTATTTACACTTGTATTGGGGAAGGGGGGTGGAGGTAGAGCACAGGGTCTGGCCCTGGGGGGCCACAGTGTGTTCATGATTTTGTTCCGCACAGCACTTAACACACCTGATTCATCAAGTAATTGTTGACTTCAATTTGAACCAAGATCAGTTATATCTGGTGTGTTAAGGACGAAGCCCATCATTGATAGGAGGCTGGAGGGGAGTGAATAGTTGTAGTTATTGTATGGTCATGGATTATGTAATGAGTGACTCAGTGAATCTGGATGATCCACAGAGAACTCCTATGAGGTCCATGTGTTTACTGGCCCCATGTGGGGAGCCGGAACCGATGCCAACGTGTACATCAACATCTACGGAGAGATCGGTGACACGGGCGAGCGGAAACTAAGAAAGTCCAACAACCTCAACAAATTTGAGAAGGGGCAGGTGAGGAAGCAATCTACCAATATGATGATGATGTCAATAATATCCGGGTGGCTCTTGAACTACGACCTCTCTCCCATTGACCTAGCTGTTGGACCTCTGACCTTTGTGCCTGATTCAATAAATTAAAGCATTGAACAACTATTGATCATTGAAAAAGATGTTCCAGGCTACAGTAACCTTTTATTAACCTTTTAATCATGTCTTTGACCTCTGACTTTTCCCATGGTTTTACTGCGGGGTTCAGGAGGACGTGTTCTCCATGCAGGCCATCGATCTGGGCATTCTGAAGAAGCTGAGGATTCGTCACGACAACAGCCAGCCTCATGCTGCCTGGTTCCTGGACAGGGTGGAGATAGTAGACAACAAAGACGACACCACGTAAGGGGGGGGGGGGGGGGGGGGGGGGGGGGCAGGCACAGGATTACACAATAATATTAGCATACATCAGTTATTATCATGTTACAGACAGACAGACAGACAGACAGACAGACAGACAGACAGACAGACAGACAGACAGACAGACAGACAGACAGACAGACAGACAGACAGAGTCTAGAAACCTGACCCGGTAGTGTTCTAGGTACTACTTCCCATGTAAACGGTGGCTGGCCAACGATGAAGATGATGGACAGATTGCCAGGGAGCTGGTCCCTGTGGACGAAGCCTTTATGAAGAAGGGTGAGGATGATGATGATGATGATGACGAGGAAAACTCCAGTGCAACACTCGGCCTGGAACAGAAGGGTGAGACACAGACACACTGGAGGCTAATTGCTAATTGTTTGCTCTTGTGTTGAGTTTGCGCCCGTTATTTTCAGAACAGTTATTTTTGTATGTTGTGCTGTACGCTTACACACACATGATAAGACATGTACTCTACACACACGTACACATGGATTTTGTATTGTAGATATGTGGTAGTAGAGTAGTAGCCAGAGGGCACACACTTAATGTGTTGTGAAAAGTGTTATGAAATGTAATCTCATGTATTATTTTAAATTGTATATAACTGCCTTAATGTTGCTGGACCCCAGGAAGAGTAGCTGCCACCAAGTCAGCAGTTAATGAGGATCCTTAATAAATACAAAGTATTAATGTTCTATTCCCTCTGGAAAACAACACATGCTAACCTCTAGGTGTTGTTGATCACTAGTTATACAATATAACATTAGATTTGACTGAATAATAACAATGCATTATCATGAATACATTGTCATCTGATTTGGTTGATGTGTCTGTCAGCCATGTCCACCACCTTCACAATGAGGGTAAAGACTGGAGACAAGAAGTATGCGGGCACTGATGCCAACGTGTTCGCCATCCTGTACGGCATGAAGGATGATACAGGTAACGATGCTTTACAGACACTGAGATAGGTGATATACATGTTTGTGTCCTAGAGCGTGTGTATTTGTATATCCTACTAACTATGGTATTTACTGCTGTGTGTTTTCACAGGCATCATAATGCTGAAAGCATCCAAGTTACATAAGAATAAGTTTGAGCAGGCCATGATCGATGAGTTTACAGTGGAAGCTGTGGATATTGGAACACTGAAGAAAATACGCATAGGGCATGACAACTCAGGTTAAACAAGCTCATACATATATATGATATGTGATTACACATATTATGTACACACACACACACACACACACACACACACACACACACACACACACACACACACACACACACACACACACACACACACACACACACACACACACACACACACACACACACACACACACACATTTCCAGTGATAATGTGTTATGCCTATACAGGGGCAGCATCAGGCTGGTTCCTGGACTGGGTAGAGGTGAATGCCCCCTCCCTGGGCCAGAAGCTGAGGTTCCCCTGTGGTCGCTGGCTGGATAAGGGAGAGGACGACGGGGCCATCGTCAGGGACCTCTTCCCTGCAGACCTCCAGACTGAGCTCTACACACCATGTAAGAACCAACCTGCAGCATACTATACTTAGATAACCCACGTTATAGCCGACTAGCATACCACTACTCTACACAGTGTTACTGTCCTATATCAAACCATATAAGGCCATACCTGGCATACCAAGAGCCAGCCTAATGACCCTGTACTTATTGTAGATAACACATATCGTACAGGACCTTATACTACCATACCATGCCATATAGGCCTGGGAATTGCCAGGGACCTCACAATACAATATTATACCGATACTTAGATGCCAATAGAATATGTATGCCATTCTCACGATTCTCACGATTCTATATGTATTGTGATTCAATACTGCGATTTATTGTGATTGTCTGCTACAGAGAGACAAGAGAGAGCATGACAAAATTAGTTTTGATCAGTCAGGGAAATAAAAGTGCTGAAAACATGTTGGCTCAGCATTTAAAAAGAAGATGGAGAACAAGCTACCTACAGAAACCAAAACAATTAAAAATAATATAATATATGTACACTACCGTTCAAAAGTTTGGACACGCCTACTCATTCAAGGGTTTTTCTTTATTTTTACTATTTTCTACATTGTACAACAATAGTGAAGACATCAAAAGTATCCACCCTTTGCCTTGATGACAGCTTTGGAAACTCTTGGCATTCTCTCAACCAGCTTCACCTGGAATGCTTTTCCAACAGTTTTGAAGGAGTTCCCACATATGCTGAGGACTTGTTGGCTGCTTTCCCTTCACTCTGTGGTCCAACTCATCCCAAACCATCTCAATTGGGTTTAGGTACGGCCAGGTCATCTGATGCCGCACTCCATCACTCTCCTTCTTGGTAATATAGCCCTTACACAGCCTGGAGATGTATTGGGTCATTGTCCTGTTGAAAAACAAATGAGCTAAGCAAACCAGATGGGATTGCGTATCGCTGCAGAATGCTGTGGTAGCCATGCTGGTTAAGTGTGCCTTGAATTCTAAATAAATCACTGGCAGTATCACCAGCAAAGCACCCCAACACCATCACACCTCCTCCACCCTGCTTCACGGTGGGAAGCACACATGCGGAGATCATCCGTTCACCTACCCTGCGTCTCACAAAGACACAGCAGTTGGAACCAAAAATCTCAAATTTGGACTCATCAGACCAAAGGACAGATTTCCACTGGTTTAACGTCCATTGCTCGTGTTTCTTGGCCCAAGCAAGTCCTTTCTTATTTGTGTTCTTTAGTAGTGGTTTCTTTGCAGCAATTCAACCATGAAGGCCTGATTCATGCAGTCTCCTCTGAACAGTTGATGTTGAGATGTGTCTGTGAAGCATTTATTTGGGCTGAAATCTAAGGTGCAGTTAACTCTAATGAACTTATCCTCTGCAGCAGAGGTAACTCTGGGTCTTCCTTTCCTGTGGTGGTCCTCATGAGAGACAGTTTCATCATAGCGTTAGATATGATATAGTTTTTTTGCGACTGCACTTTAAGAAACTTTCAAAGTCTTGACATTTTCTGAATTGACTGACCTTCATGTCTTAAAGTAATGTTGGACTGTCATTTCTCTTTGCTTATTTGAGGTGATCTTGACATAATATGGACTTGGTCTTTTACCATTCCTATCTTGTCACAACTCAACTGATTGGCTCAAACGCATTAAGAAGGAAAGAAATTCCACAAATGTAGTTTTTACAAGACACACCTGTTAATTGAAATGCATTCCAGATGACTACCTCATGAAGCTGGTTAAGAGAATGCCAAGAGTGTGCAACGCTGTCATCAAGGCAAAGGGTGGCTACATTGAAAATTCTCAAATGTAAAATATATTTGGATTTGTTTAACACTTTTTTGGTTACTACATGATTCCATATGTGTTATTTCATAGTTTTGATGTCTTCACAATTATTCCACAATGTAGAAAATAGTAAAAATAAAGAAAAACCCTTAAATGAGTAGGTGTGTCCAAACTTTTGACTGGTACTGGTACCCTGTGTATATACAGTATATATTTTTTTACAAATTGATATTGCGATATGTAACTGTATCAATATTTTTCCCCCATCACTAATGATACATCATACCCTAAGCCTTGTTTTCCCTCTGTCACAGTTGTGCCCTATGAGATCAAGACGTTCACCAGTGACCTGTTTGCAGCGGGTACAGACGCAGATGTGTTCATCGTGCTCTACGGCCGAGACGGGGTGTGCACCCAGCAGAGGTCTCTCTGTGTCAACAAGAGGGAGAGGACCATGTACTTTGAGAGGGGAGCTGAGGACATGTTCATCGTTGAGGTACGACCAGACAGTAGTCACCCATAAGACAATGTAAAGAGCAGACAGCTGTGTAGGGAAAATATTATTCTGGAATGAGGATGATAAGGATGTGGATGATGTGGATGATGAGAATGTTTCTCATGATGATGATGATGATGATGAGGGTGATGTTTCTGTAACATTGTGGAGTTGGAGGACGTGGGTGATGTCATAGAGAAGATCCGTATTGGTCATGACAACAGAGGGCTAAACGGAGGCTGGCACCTGGACAGAGTGGAGATCAGACGACTGCTGAGGAAGGGGAAGGTACACAGGAGAAAGGCTACTCTGTTACTCAGTTACAGAGCTATAATCAGCTTACCCTCCCCAAATCCTAACCTCAACCATTAGGTACAATTTCTAAATAACTGATCTAAGACCAGTGTCTAGCGGCAGGGTAAAACTACACCGGTCTTCACTATTATATATCAAAATAATACAATTTTTAGTCACAAGGTGGTGCTTTTCTCCTCTTGGAGAGACCTGGAGTGTATTCAGTCGCACACTGCTGCTCTGGCTTTCTCTAGGGGTCGGAGACTATTATCTTCCCATGTGAGCGCTGGCTGGCCAAGTCAGAGGATGATGGAGAAACAGTGAGAGAGTTAGTACCTTCTGACATCATAACGGAGAAACTACTACGAGATGGTACCCTGAAAGTCAGCGAGGTTGAGGTGGAAGATGCACTGGAGAGTACGTACACACAGACACATGCAAACACACGCTAACACACGCACGCACACACACACACACACACATTTAGGCCTAAGCACACACGCCCTCGCATAAACACACCAGCTGGTGCAAACACGCAAACAAATACACACACACACACACACACACACACACACACACACACACTCGCACACACACACACACACACACACACACACACACACACACACACACGCACACACACACACACACACACACACGCACACATACAAACTGGAGGCTGGCCATTACAGCAGAATGCACCTCTTTGTTTGTCAGACTCTTTGTCTGCCAAGTAAATAATGAGGCAGTTTTCTGCTTAAATTGGTCTCTTTCTCTTCTGCAGTCACGCAGAGTGTCGGCAATTTGTTCCCATTTGAACACTTCAGTACATTGTTATGCCTTCCGTCTGTGGGTTGTCTATCTGTGTTTTCTTATCTATTATCTGTGCCCATCTCTGCCCGTAGCTCACACTTACAAAGTGTCTGTGATGACGGGCGATGTTTACGACGCAGGCACCGATGCCAACGTCTTCCTGACCATCTACGGAGACCTGGGAGACACTGGCGAGCGCAAACTCAGCAAGTCTGAGACCAACGGCAACAAGTTTGAGAGAGGAGCGGTAAGAGACAGAATACAGACCTTACCGTATCCCTAACTAGGTATCCCTGACTACGTATCCCTGACTACGTATCCCTAACTAGGTATCCCTGACTATGTATCCTTGACTACGTGTCCCTGACTAGGTATCCCTGACTATGTATCCCTAACTAGGTATCCCTGACTATGTATCCTTGACTACGTATCCCTGACTAGGTATCCCTGACTACGTATCCCTGACTACGTATCCCTGACTATGTATCCCTAACTAGGTATCCCTGACTACGTATCCCTGACTACGTATCCCTGACTAGGTATCCCTGACTACGTATCCCTGACTACGTATCCCTGACTAGGCCTTTCTGTCATTCATGTGAATGTTTATTGGCTTTTGCATCACAGCATAAAATTGGACAATAATTTTGAGGCAGTATACACTGAGTGTATAAAACATTAAGAACACCCCCCCTCCTTTTGCCCTTGACTCCAATGCTTTCCACAGTTGTGCCAAGTTGAATGGATGTCCTTTGGGTGGTGGACCATTCTTGATACATACAGGAAACTGTTGAGGGTGAAAAACCCAGCAGTGTTGCAGTTCTTGACACAAACCGGTGCGCCTGGCACCTACTACCTTACCCTGTTCAAAGGCACTTAAATATTTTGTCTTGCCTGTTCACCCTCTGAATGGAACACACATACATACAATCCATGTCAAAATTGTCTCAATGCTTAAAAATCCTTGTTTAACCTCCCCTTCATCTACACTGATTGAAGTGGATTTAACAGGTGACATCAATAAGGGATCATAGCTTTCACCTGGTCAGTCTGTCATGGAAAGTGCAGGTCTCCATAACATTTTGTATACTCAGTGTATGAGCCCCTGCCTTCTATTCCAGGTGGATAAGTTCACCATTGAGGCGGTGGACCTGGGTCAGGTGTTTAGAATGAAGATTCGCCATGACAACAGCATGATGAGTGCTGATTGGTACCTGGACCAGGTGGAGGTGGTTGACGAGGATACGGAGGAGGTCTTCCTGTTCCTGTGTGAGCGCTGGCTGTCCAGAAAGAGAGAGGACAGACGCATCGAAAGGATGTTCTATGTCAAGGTACTGTTATAGAGGCCTTTTGGCCTTGGTGTGTGTGTGTGTGTGTGTGTGTGTGTGTGTGTGTGTGTGTGTGTGTGTGTGTGTGTGTGTGTGTGTGTGTGAATCTGTGAGTATTCTCTCAGGGTTACGAGGGGGAGAGGGAGACTATCCAGGGCAGTAAGAAGAGCTCAGCCCTGATCATGAAGAGTGTGGACAGCAACATGAACAAGAAGAAGAAGAAGGGGGAGGACGTCCAAAAGGAGAGCACCAGTCAGTAAACACACACTGCTGTCAATATAAACACACACATCCATTCACAACCCCCTCCCCCAGCACACACACATTGACAAAAAAAGAGTTATGAAAACAGACTGAATTTCACCAGTTTCATACATTGCAATGAGCTGATTGATAACTCCAGACAAAAGTCTTTATTTGCATTCTGCTTTGTAGAGGCAGAGTTTGGAGAAACAGCTGCTCACCCTTACACATACAATCAAACACATTACCTTGTGTCTCTGCAGTCATCCCATACCACTTCACCATTTCCACGGGGGAAGAAAACGATGCCAGTACCTGCAGCAGGGTCTATGTGATCATCATGGGGCCAAACCACACCCAGACACAGAGGCTGTGGCTGGACCTGCCTGGGGGGAAGAAGTGCTTTGAGTCTGGGTCTCTGGAGTCCTTCGAGGCTCATGGAGCTGATGTTGGTGAGATTAAAAAAGTGGAGGTAAGTACTTGAAATGGACTGAAATAGACGCCAGCAGAGCCATGTATTTAAAGAGTTGGGCCAATGCAGTTTCTGCATTATGATGCATTTACATGACACATTCTAGGAGCGCCATCCTAGTGGCTGAGGACTTTAATGCAGGGCAACTTAAATCGGTTTTACCTCATTTCTATCAGCATGTTAAATGTGCAACCAGAGGAAAAAAAACTTTAGACCACCTTTACTCCACACACAGAAACGTGAACAAAGATCTCCCTCGCCCTCAATTTGGTAAATCTGACCGTAATTCTATCCTCCTGATTTCTGCTTACAAGCAAAAATGAAATTAGGAAGTACCACTGACTCGCTCAATACGGAAGTGGTCAGATGACGCAGATGCTAAACTACAGGACAGGTTTGCTAGCACGGACTGGAATATGTTCCGGGACTCATCCGATGGCATTAAGAAGTATACCACATCAGTCACCGGCTTCGTCAATAAATGCATCGATGACATTGTCCCCACAGTGACCGTACGTACATATCCCAACCAGTAGCCATGGATTACAGGCAACATCCGTACTGAGCTAAAGGGTAGAGCTGCCGCTTTCAAGGAGCGGGACTCTAACCCTGGAATCCCGCAATGCCCTCTGACGAACCATCAAACATGCAAAGCGTAAATACAGGACTAAGATTGAATCGTACTACACTGGCTCCAACGCTCGTCAGATGTGGCAGGGCTTGCAAACTATTACGGACTACAAAGGGAAGCCCAGCCGCGAGCTGCCTGTGACACGAACCTACCAGATTGACTAAATTACTTCTGTGCACGCTTCGAGGCAAGCAACACTGAAACATGCATGAGAGCATCAGCTGTTCCGGACAACTGTGTGATCACGCTCTCCGTAGCCGATGTGAGTAAGACCTTTAAACAGGTCAACATTCACAAGGCCGCAGACGGATTACCAGGACGTGTACTCCGAGCAGGCATTGACCAACTGGCAGGTGTATTCACTGACATTTTCAACCCGTCCCTGGCCGAGTCTGTAATACCTACATGTTTCAAGCAGACCCCCATAGTCTCTGTGCCGAAAAACACCAAGGTAACCTGCCTAAATGACTACTGGTCAAATGACTACTGAAAAGCTGGTCATGGCTCACATCAACACCATCATCCCAGAAACCTTAGACTCACTCCAATTTGCACACCGCCCCCAACAGATCCACAGATCACACAATCTCTATTGCACTCAACACTGCCCTTTCCCACCTGGACAAAAGGAACACCTATGTGAAAAAATCCTTCTTTAACCTCCCCTTCATCTACACTGATTGAAGTGGATTTAACAGGTGACATCAATAAGGGATCATAGCTTTCACCTGGTCAGTCTGTCATGGAAAGAGCAGGTCTCCATAACATTTTGTATACTCAGTGTATGAGCCCCTGCCTTCTATTCCAGGTGGATAAGTTCACCATTGAGGCGGTGGACCTGGGTCAGGTGTTTAGAATGAAGATTGCTGTTCAGCGTTCAACACCATAGTGCCCTCAAAGCTCCTCACTGTTTTCAACTCTCTAGAGACAGCAAGAGCGGTAGAGATACTCTGAATGATCGGCTATGAAAAGCCAACTGACATTTACTCCTGAGGTGCTGAACTGTTGCACCCTCTACAACCACTGTGATTATTATTATTGCCAAAGGCTCCAGCTACCCTAGTCATAGACTGTTCTCTCTGCTACCGGACGGCAAGCGGTACCGGAGCACCAAGTCTAGGTCCCAGAAGCTTCTTAAGAGCTTCTACCCCCAAGCCATAAGACTGCTCAACAGCTAATCAAATGGCTACGCTATGTACATATTACTTCAATTACCTCGACTAACCACATTGACTCGATACCGGTACCCCCTGTATATAGCCTTGTTATTGTTATTTTATTTATTTTTTGAATTTTACCCCTTTTTCTCCCCAATTTCATAGTATCCAATTGTTGTAGTAGCTACTATCTTGTCTCATCGCTACAACTCCCGTACGGGCTCGGGAGAGACGAAGGTTGAAAGTCATGCGTCCTCCGATACACAACCAACCAAGCCGCTGCTTCTTTAACACAGCGCACATCCAACCCGGAAGCCAGCCGCACCAATGCGCCGGAGGAAACACCGTGCACCTGGCCACCTTGGCTAGCGTACACTGCGCCCAGCCCGCCACAGGAGTCGCTGGTGTGCGATGAGACAAAAGCCCTCCCTAACCCGGGCGACGCTAGGCCAATTGTGCGTCGCCCCACGGACCTCCCGGTCGCGGCCGGTTACGACAGAGCCTGGGCGCGAACCCAGGACTCTGATGGCACAGCTGGCGCTGCAGTACAGCGCCCTTAACCACTGCGCCACCCGGGAGACCCTTGTTATTGTTATTTTATTGTTGCTCTTTTATTTTTTACTTTAGTTTATTTAGTAAATATTTTCTTAAGTCTTATTTTTCTTAAAACTGCATTGTTGGTTAAGGGCTTGTAAGTAGGCATTTCACGGTAAGGTATTCAGTGTTTTGCTACACCTGTTGTATTCAGCGCAAGTGATAAATACAATTTGATTTGATTTGATTTGATTTACATGACACTGCAACATTCTTTGCCAGTCATTAACTAATACATGGGGAATATTTAAACAGTGCTATGTAACTGAATGTCTGGAATTAGACCTACATTCTAAAAGTCGGCCTAAATATATGGCTCTGGGTGCCAAAACTAATTTTGGGTGCCGATAAGCTTAAAATGTAGATGCCAGTACTTATCATATTTTAGTGGCAATATTTTATAAGGGGTGCTGGTACTCAAGCTGTAGAACATTGAGTTGAGCACCGGTCCAACTCGAGCACGGTCACATTACACACACACACAGGCACACACACACACACAGACACACACACACAGACACACACACACTACACACACACACACACACACACACACACACACACACACACACACACAGACACACACACACTACACTACACTACACTACACACACACACACACACACACACACACTACACACACACACACTACACACACACACACACACACACACACTACACGCACAGACACACACACACTACACACACACACACACACACACACACACACACACACACACACACACACACACACACACACACACACTACACACTACACACACACACACACACACACACACACACACACACACACACACACACACACACACACACACACACACACACACACACACACACTGTTTGATATTATTGCTCTATGCCCTCCTTGTAGCTCGGACATGACGGCGCCACTCCGGAGAGCTGCTGGTTGGTTGATGAGCTAGCTGTTGCCGTGCCAACCAAAGGGGTTAAATACATTTTCCAGTGTAAGTGCTGGTTGGCCAAAGATCGGGGCGATGGACTGACTGCCAGGGTGTTCAACGTGTTGGATGCAGATAGCATCACCATCTCCCAAAAGGCAAATATCATTACATTAGTTCCCTTACTGGTACAGTATTCAGCTGTACTTACTCTACCTCCTAGTTAAACATCCATTACCTGCTAATACAATACTGAACACCTACAGTACATTGTCATGTCTGTTTTATGTATAAAGCAGGGAGGCTGCTGAGGGGAGGACAGCTCATAATAATGTCTGTAACGGAGCGAATGGAATAGAATCAAACACATGGAAACCATGTGGTAAATGTTGATACCTTTTCACTTACTCTGCTCCAGCCATTACCACGTGCCTGTCCTCCACAATTAAGGTGCCACCAACCTCCTGTGATACAAAGATACTGTTAAACACAGCCTTTTTGTCACACTGATCAGTTTAACTGGCAAAATATGTTCATTTAATGTGTTCATTGATTTATTTGATTGGTTCATTTATTAGTTGACTGATTAATGAATTGATTGATTGATTGCGTGTTATTGTCAGATCATCTATGAGGTGACGGTGGTGACGGGAGATGTTCAGAACGCTGGGACAGACACCCAGATCTACGTGTCTGTGTTTGGGACCAACGGCACCACAGAGGAAATCCTACTGCAGAAGAACGAGGACAGGTAACAAACACACACCTGGCCCAAAGTTCACCCACCTGACCAAATGTTCACACTTGAACAAATGCACAGATTTAACACACTCAAATAAACA
The DNA here is from genome assembly GCF_045791955.1 of Oncorhynchus clarkii lewisi. Lineage (NCBI taxonomy): Eukaryota > Metazoa > Chordata > Actinopteri > Salmoniformes > Salmonidae > Oncorhynchus > Oncorhynchus clarkii. The sequence continues at coordinate 16,682,595 of NC_092151.1, forward strand.
CAGCCCAAAGACATCAAGTGGTATTGAAATTACCAAACTACAATTTTATTCAACATTTGGCACACAATTGGCCCAGCGTCGTCCAGGTTTGGCCGGGGTAGGCCGTCATTGTAAATAAAAACCACATAAAAACAATCTCCAAATAGCATAGAATTGTCTTATCTACTGTGCATGTGATGTGAACTAGTGGTGTTTACAGTATAAAATACTCTCCCTTCATGCATTACGCTCACACACACTCTGGCTGTCTTTAGGTTTGAGCGGGGTCAGGAGGACACGTTCAGCCTGGAGGTCGATGATATTGCTCCCCTGAGGAAGATGAGGGTCCGTGTTGACGGCTCTGGTAGCCGACCTGACTGGTTCCTGGCTAAGGTCAGCACTGGAAAGATGTCACAGTCTACACTCTTAGAAAAGGGTACCAAAAGGGTTCTTCACCTGTCCCCATAGGAGAACCATTTTGATTCTGGGTAGAACCCTTTTAGGTTCTAGATAACACCTTTTCTTCTAAGAGTGTACCGACTTAATTCAACAAAGAGTCCACACACCACAGTTGTAGGGTCTTTGATTAGTCAATCAATCAATCAAATATATTTATAAAGCCCTTTTAAAATTAGCCGATGTCACAAAGTGCTATACAGAAACCCAGCCTAAAACCCCAAACAAGCAATGCAGATGTAGATTACTTCATGTTTACTGTAACAGTACAATAAAATACAATGATAACAGGTGTAGGGATTTCTGCAGGGATTGCTACATTAACTAAGTGTGTGTGTGTGTGTGTGTGTGTGTGTGTGTGTGTGTGTGTGTGCGTGCGTGCGTGCGTGCGTGCGTGCGTGCGTGCGTGTGTGTGTGTGAGACAGACATGGGTGAGGCTTTGCTGTCTGTAAGTCTTAGGTCACAGTGTTGCTCAATTCACAACTTCCCTCTCTTGCCTCAGTCACACCGACAGCATCATTGAGCAAAATGGTACGCAGCATCATCTGGATATGTGTGTAACAAAAGTTCAACATTCACCTTCAGCTACCATTTCTGTCAAGCCGTCTACTCAAAGAGTCTGATGCATAGGTTTGATAAAACTCACTCACTCACTCACACACACACACACACACACACACACACACACACACACACACACACACACACACACACACACACACACACACACACACACACACACACACACACACACACACACACACACACACACACACACACAGATCCCTGCCTGCAGGCGATAGGTCACTGGATAATTCAGCCACACACACCAGACAGACAAACTCATGCAATGCTGCACAGTAGGAGTCAGAGTGCATCTGGGTTGAGCTTCAGTGAATGGCATGTAATTGTATTGACCCATTTCAGTCAGTGTGGGGTTGGAGCTAGCCTGGTTGCCTTGTCTGTTCCGTTATTACATTCCACTCCGTGTACATTTGCCATAGAGACAGGTCTTTCTTCACTCTAAAAATATGAACATTCTATCATTAATGAGCTCGAGGAGATCAGATGAATTGATCCTGATTTGATAACCCTCACAGTTATCCTCCAACCACAAAGGTTATGCAAATATTGCAACTCTCACCTTTAGAGTGCTACTCACGTTGTGAGCAAAAATGTCTTAGCTTTCCTAGCTAACAGCTAAATGGTTTTGACTTTTAATTCTAATTCTATTTCCAAGACTCCATATGTTGTCATGGGAAATGTTAATGTTATTTCCAACAACCAATAGCAACTCCGCCGGAAATCCAGCTACATATTGAACATTGAGATTGCCAAAAGGCCAGTCTCTTTGGCATATGCCACAAGGAGTAGAATTCTACAGAGACTGGTACCCAGACTAGGTTGGAGCATGCAGGCTGCAGAGACTGAGATGAATCTGTTCACCGCAGACACACAAAGCAGCCTGGTCTCATAGACTAGATGTAACATAACAAACGTAAATGTGGGACACTCAAATTAATATGATATGTTACGTTTGGTATGGTTACATAAGACAGGAGGTTACTTAAGGCAAAAATGAAAGTAGGGTGGGGGGTTGTTTGGTCAGAGTGGATGAGTGTGCATAGAACGGGAACATCTAGCAACCCAAAGGTTGCGTGTTTGAATCTCATCACAGACAACTTGAGCATTTTAGCAACTTTGCAACAATGAAGTATGTTAGCTAACCTTTAACCTAACTCCTAACCTTAACCCCTAGCCTAGCTAACCTTAGCTTTAGCCACCTACCCACTTAGCTAACGTTAGCCACAACAAATCGGAATTTGTAACATATCATACATTTTGCAAATTTGTAACACATTGTACGAATTTCAATAACTCTGTTCCAGTTCTGTTTGATGGTCAACATTGAATTGGCAGCTGGCTTTTCCTTTTCAGTACAAAATTCACTATGATGCCAAGACCTTACCACTAAGATGGGAAAAAAGGCATTTCCTATGCAGGAACAACCCCTCCATGTCTCTCCAAATCACCCAGTCTGCCTCTAGACTAGCCGAACAGTAGCTAAGCAGTCAGGGCTCATACCCAGCCGTGTCTGTCAGTGGCTGGTCCGTGTCCTTGAAATGACCCAGTAGCTGTACAGCATCCCAAAACAGATGTGTACTGCCAACGTTATGGATTACACACACAGAGCATGTTTATTTCAAATGGCCACTGCAGTGAACTGGGCGCACTGCCAGCATGCTAATCCCACTCAAATTAATATATTGATGGAAGTTAATGCAGGTTGGGCTGCCTGAGCCAAATCCTTAGGTTTTTATAATGGGCTAATTTCTTCAGTTACACCCTGTCCATGACAAAGGATCAAATACACTGGGAGAGGCAAGTGGAATAGAGATATGCTCATCATGTTACAGTATTTATATATACAGTATATGTATATTTCTGCATTTTATCACTATGGATTATGGCTCATCTTTGTTGGTATTTGTCTGGCATTGTCCTACGGATAATGCCATTGTCCTACGGATAATGCCATTGTCCTACGGATAATGCCATTGTCCTACGGATAACTTCTGTACAGCACTTTGAGGTATCAGCTGATGTATATAGGGCTATATAAATACATTTGATTTGATTTGATTGTCCTACAGATAATGGAATTGTCCGAAGATAATGGCATTGTCTTACAGATAATGGAATTGTCCTAAAGATAATGACAAAGGTATACAGATAATGACATTGTCCTAAAGATAATGAAGTTGTCCTACAGATAATGGCATTGTCCTAAAGATAATGCATTGTCTTACAGATAATGGCATTGTCCTTCAGATTGTCCTACATACTGTACATGCATAGTGTTGATTGATGGTTTCTCCCAATAGAATTACAGCAGGTATGTAAAGGCATGGACTCCCATCCTCACCCTTTAATATGCGCAATACAATATAAATGTGTAAAAAGGTTGCTACTGTAGGTAAGAATTTGTCATTGTGTCAGTCACCTGGTTAATTAATACATATTAAAAAATGATAATTATTGATGATTTCCCTCAGATCATCATGCGTAACCTGACCACAGAGGAGGTGTCAGTGTTCACCTATGAGGAGTGGCTGTCTAAGACCAAAGGACCCAAGAGGACCATGATCTGTGAGATGGCTGCTGTGGTGGATGAGGAGGAGATGGTGGAGATCACCACCTACATTATCCAGGTCAAGACCAGCGACATTGGAGGTGGGTCAGTCAGTCAGTCAGCCTGCCAGTCAGTCAGTCGGTTAGCCAGGTAGCCAGTCAGTAATTCAGTCAGCCAGCCAGCCGGTCAGTCAGTCAGTCAGCCGGTCAGTCAGCCAGCCAGTCAGTCAGTCAGTGGCAGTGCACAGACAAACCACATTCTACAGTCTTCATGTTTGTCCATCATGTTTGTGTGACTGACCAGAGTTCCCTATTCATAAAGCGTCTGAGTAAAAAGTGCTAGGATCTGTTTTGTCTTTTAGATTATAATAAATGGATAGGAGAACCTGATCCTAGATCAGAATTACTACTCTGAGACGCTTTATGAATACAGGCCCATGTATCAAACTCGACTATATTATCCCACTGAATTAAAGCTGAGTAATTACTGTAGTTCCTGAACCACATTTACTACATTTGCTTGTAATCACACTATTCCTCCCTTTCTTCCAAATCCATGCTATTTATCCTACACTGCACCAGATTCAGCTTCAGTCCTGTTCCTAACTAGCTGGGATGTGCCTGTTACACTATATTCTCCTGTTTTACTTTATCTCTGTGGTGCAGCGGAGTCTTTGCTGCTCGGAGAGACGCGAAGCAGCAGCAGAGGTGGAATACGACAATCCATTTTGAGTCATAGAGGCTAATGAAAGAGAAACTTCTCTGAAACCTCTCACTCGGCTTTGGTTCTTTAGCCGTGCAGTTTTCCACCGCAGAGGAGAGAGAGGAAGACTGCTGTTTGACACGATAGAGGGGCTAGGTGTCTAAGCTAACTTCAAAGAGCTCGTCATTCTGCCCTTGGCTGCCTGTGTTACTGAAGACATGTCTTCTCACCAAACCTGTGTGTGTGTGTGTGAGGGTAATAATGATAATGAGCAGAGCTGTCACACACAAGACATCAGTGAAGCACTGACTGCTCTGTGAACATTACACACACACACACACACACACACACACACATACACACACACACACACACACACACACACACACACACACACACACACACACAGGTTAAAAACATGTGAGACACGTGCACACACTCAAGCACACACATGTGAATCAGAGGAAACAGGGCTTCTCTGGTTTCTCAATTGAGGTTTGATAAGTTAGTTGGTTAGTGGTTAATGGGGGACTATTGGAAAGGTAGTCTATGGAAGTAAATTGTATTGGTGATTTGATTATTTTTCAAGAATGTCGGATTGCTGATGGTGAAGTGATGTTTGAAAAGGCAGAAGGTTAGTAACTGATGGGGAATGTTTGCAGGGACCTGTTTGTAAAATCAGTCTATGAAAATAAATTGTATTGGTGATTTGGAATGTCAGGAATGTCTGAAAAGGCAGTCTGGTGACTGTACGGTTATTGGTGAATGGATTTTTATGAAGGCTGTAGTGTCGACTGGTGGCGAGTTGAGCAATGAAAAGGCAGGCAATTAGTGGTTAATTTTTAAGGCTGTAGGCTATACCTGCTAAGGATGAGTTGAGATTCATGAAGGTGTAACAAAGGTGGCTCAGTGAACCATGTTTGCATGGCCTTTAGCTCAGAGAGCTAACACAGTCTTGTGGTGCGCATGAGATCTGGGTTCGAATCCCAATCAGCCAATAGCACTGCAGTTTTTCATAGAAGTTGGTGACTCTCCTCCCTCTCTGCACAGGGGCAGGCACTGACGCTAACGTGTGGATCATTGTGTTTGGAGAGTGCGGTGACACTGGGACCCTGGCGCTGAAAGAGTGCCAGAAATCCAACAAGTTTGAGCGCAAGCAGACAGATGTGTTCCGTTTCCCTGACGTGCTCAGCCTCGGGGAGCTCTCTAAGGTTCGGGTGTGGCACGACAACTCAGGTGAGCCAATCAGTCATCAGGAATATGATGACATGACAATTACGATCACAGTGAACCAGTCAAAATATGAAACCTGCACGCCTATTGACTGTAACTAACCTTGCACTGTGTGTATGCACCAACTGATGATGAACTACTAGATCAATTCTTCAGGTTTCTCAGCAATACTTTGACTCAAAACACAACAATATATGTTTCACGCCTGTCTTTCCCGTCACTTGTTTCATACTCTTATTGTTATGTCATGATCAGGGCCTGCTCCAGGATGGCACATAGAATACATTGATGTGAAGGATGAGGCCTTGGACAGGACATTTCGCTTCCCCTGCGACCGCTGGTTGGCTCAGAACGAGGACGATGGTCAGATCATGAGGGAGTTGTCCTGCGCCAACAACGACATTTTAGACCTCAACGAGAAGACCAGTAAGATCAGCCGCACACAAGCCTTATCTCTCTTTAGTAGGGTCCAGTGTTTCTCCTGGTCTGGTCATCCAGTCAGGAAAATCTCCTAGCTTTACATTACTCCAATCAGATCATAATGAAATCACTACAGTGTACTGTATTATGTAATCTACTTTGAATCCTATTCTATTGCAGTGTTTCTCAAATGCAGTCATCACGTAACCCCAAGGTTGCAAATGTTTGTACTAGCCTGCTAAGCTCTTTATTAGCTGAATCAGGTCTGCTTGTAATGGGCAAGAACAAACATTTTCAACATTGGGGTTACGCCAGGACTGGACACTGACCATACTAATGTCAATGTTTGCCTAATGGACTGTTCATATGAATACAGTCTTCCCTGGGCCAAGCTAACGCACTGTCTACTTTTGATTGAAAGAATATGAAATTATTACCACCACGGCGGACACAGACGACGCAGAGACCAAAGAGAACGTCTGGATCGCACTGGAGGGGAAGAAGGGGCGTTCAAAAGAATTTATGATGGAGAACTCATCAAAGAAAAAGAGGTTCTTGCGGTACGCTGCTCTTCAGATTAGTTTAAAAATGGCAGTTTTGTTTGTGTAAAGAATGAGCAGAAATTATTGGGGTTTTCTCCCTTTTTTATTACGACAGCCAGGCTCATTGGAATGATCTCCCTTGGCACAAGGAACGCTTTTACAGACTCAACAGTATACTCTACTCTCAAGGAATTCAATCACTAGTAATAAACTCATTAGACGTTTCCAGGCATGTAAAGAAGAGCTCATGAAATCTAATCCGACAATCTATTTTTCTAGAATAACATTTTTGCTAAATGATTAAATTCTAGTCAGTTGTAATATTATTCCCTTGTCATATTCTTTAATGGTTTAAGGTTATGTGGCTTTGTTATTTTCATTCAGGGGAAACAAGGACAAGTTTGAGTTCTCCTCCAAACAGCTAGGGGACATCGCTGGCATCTGCCTGGGCCACACCCCCAAGGATGGGAAGAAGGTGAAAGGTGAGGCGTTCTGGCACGTGAAGGAGGTCGTTGTCATAGAGAAAGTGCTGGGCAACAGGTGAGTGACCCCTAGCCTGACCCCAGGTATATAAACCACCTGGGGCTTATTCGGTAGGGTGCAAAGCCCTGCAGCTCACAATATACTGTGTGGAAACCAAGGAGTTTTGTGTCTTGTGGAAGAGACAATCATTCTCCTTCTCTATCCCAGGTTCATATTCATCTGCAATGCCCTGATCCCCCTCTCCCCGAAGAGGGACGAGTTTGTGACCATCGAGTGCACCAAGGCCATTGAGAGCTTCGCCAGCAAAGCCCGCAGCCTGGTGCCTGTCAAGTACGAGATCATCCTCATCACGGGCGACGAGAAGGGGGCAGGCACCGATGCCAATGTCTTCATCACCATCTACGGTTCCAACGGCGACTCGGGCCGCCGGTCGCTACGTCAGAAGTTCCGCAATCTGTTTGAGCGTGGCCAAACGGACCGCTTCCTGCTAGAGATGTTGGACATGGGTGAGCTGCTGAGAGTGTGTGTGGAGCATGACAATACCCGCCTCAGCCCCGGCTGGCTGCTGGACCGCGTGGAGGTCACCAACACAGCCAACGGTGTAACCACCATCTTCCTGTGTGGAAAGTGGCTGAACACCAAGAAGGCGGACGGACAGATCTTCAGGGTCCTCTACCCAAAGTACTAAAGACCTCATATTGAGACTTCTCCACTATATGAAAACGTATGTCCTTTGCACAGCAGATGATAGAGGCCTCGCCGTGTGTTGGACTCTACCCAAGCAACTCCGTAATGAAGAGATACAAACTCTTTGAATGGAGTTTGGATGTGGGCAACGGTTTCATTTTAAAAATGTTATTGCCTCTATATGGTCATGATCTCAGGAAAGGAAAATGTTTATATATTTATTACTACATTTCTAGAATATCTTATAGTTTAGCTTTATTGCATTACTACTGAAGGCAAGTGGCCTGGCGTTTATGGCTAAAACACAATAGGGTCATAAGGCCAGGTAACATGATTGTGCCACCATTTTAAAAGTACCCATTATCAGGAATGGCATGTTGCTCAGCTGCTTGGTTGTAAATTAGGTTTTATAAGAGAGTATACAATTTTGTACTGCTTATTCCAAAACACTTTTTGTTTTTCAAAACTGCTTTTTAAGATTGTGGTTTGACTGATGTGTTCATCTCCCGGTGAGATTTCGATTACCTTGTGAAGACAGACCTCAAAAGAGGATTGTCAACCTCATCAGGATGGAGATCATGTCTCATTCTCAATGAAAGCATTTTTTTTCATCCTTCTCCTCTAACTTCAGAGTCATAACTGGCCATTCCACAAACACCAGATTTATACACCTTCCATTTTATCCAATTTATTACAAAAAGAGCACATACAAAAAAGGATAATATACCAGCCTTGAAATAAAATGTAAATAAAAAAACAGAACAGTTTGGGTTTAGCGATGCAACTTTTAAAATCATTATTAGTAGTAGTAATAAATAAAGTACAAAATTCCACCAAATGTGAATCTAACATTTACACAATATGCTCATCCAGTTCATCAACACACTCATCATTAATGAGCTATTGCTTTAATATTAATGATAAATAGTTATATTCTCCGATAAAATCTCCTATATTGAAAAACATTGCGCAGTCACGGCTAAACAGCAGACCTTATACAAAGATGGCGGCAGCCCTATCACTGGCACGTTGAGATATTTTCTCTTTCCTTCAGTTTTTCAGATGCAAGCAGCAGCAAAATTAATTCTGTAATATTCTTTGTATATCTACAAATATTTTCACCATATACTTACATACCATTAAGAATATATTCAAACCTGAGAAAAACATGCATTTTTAGTAAGGTTGTGCTTTAAGAGATCCTCTGTCTGTTCTTGTTTTACATAGAGGATTGTGATAGGAAACATTGGATGGGTTCTGAGTGGAGGGAAGGATGGACGGTAAGACAAAATAATAAAGGAAAGGAAAAGAGGGAATAATAAGAATAATTAGTGTAGCGCAGATTAACACAGTGAAACATTTTCACAAAGATTTGTCAAATATTTCCTTCATTTGTATAATCGATAAAGTCAAATATTTCAAAGGTATTATTAGATTAGGTCAAGGTTAAACTAAAAAAAAATCCATTTCCGAGTACTCCTAAAATGCTGCTTTCTTTATTCTCATAAAGGTATCCCCCAATCAATTTGGTTAGTGAAAGCAATACGACGCTGACCACACCACCTTAAAGTTCCCACACTCCACTTATGGGGGCTAACGTCATATTTCCTTCACCTTGCAGGTTGGTCAGTGGTGACAATGAGAGAAGTGAGAGAGGAGGGAATAAGAAAGGAACAACAATATTATACAGCATTTGAACATAGCCTACAATTCATGGTGCCCGTGTAATGCAGAAGTAAGACCTCCAGATAAATATGTACCTAGTTCAGGCATGATGGCTTTCGAGTAACTGAGCGTAGGAGTTTGTGTGGCAAAAATAGTAGCTACAATCATAAGGAAATATCTCAACACTAGAAGCGAGGCACTTGTTGGGCTCAAAACTACAAGATATTTGGAAAAGAGGGAAGGAGAAATATCCCAACACAGAAAAGGAACATGCTTTTTTTTTAAGAAAGGAGAGAGGGATGAGAGGCAGAGAACTGGAAATGACAACGTATACAGTAATAATAACAATACATCTACGATCGTAACTGCTTTATGCCAGTGAGAGGGTTCCCATGTTAAAACTATGAGTGCAAAACAAGACAAATTACAAACTTAAAAACATTTCACTCCATTGCAGTTTGTCCACTACATCACAGCATAGGGATCAGAGAAAATTGCATTGAATGGAATGTAACCAAGATATCCACAGCACCACTATCCACAGCACCACATGAGAAGAGCAGGCTCGACAGCTCAGCCCGGGACAGTAAACATAACACAGCCGGCTCGGGGAGAGAGATCAAACAGCAGGTCTTTTTAGTTTAGTTTCTTCAGGAAAAATACAACTGCATGCGAAGCATTCCCATTGAATTAAAACAATGCAAAAATGCAAAAAAGAGGTAATCGTTCAATTTTTTAAAACCATTGTGTTATATCTAAATAAATAAATGATTCAATTGCAGAAAAAAAACTATATAAAATTAAATACGTACACACGATATCTACAGTTAGTAATAAATAATGATTGTTAAATACTTAAGGCATCTCAACTGACAACACCCTGTGTAAACTATGAAAACTTCCCATAAAAAACTAGACTAAAGGAGGAGTCAGTATCAACACTGGCAGTGCACAGGACAGTTAGGGTCAGTCCCAATCCGTCACAACTCATCCTTCAGTCTACAGGGCATTTAGGGTCTGTCCTAATACTTCACATCGAGTCCTCAATGCATAGTACAGGACCTGTGCCAATCCTTAAAAACCTATGTAGTGTTCATGCACATTGACTCAGACATAACATAGCAACAAAACAAAAAGGAAAGCACACACAATATCAACATTTAAAGAGTTGTTTTTTTGACAACAAAAAGTGTTCTATGACCATTATTTTGGTCCTCATTTTGACCCCAGCCCAGTCCTGTCCATATGCACTGTGGGGAGGATACTGCCCCCATCACACAACATTCTACATTGTTGTTCTAGCAATACAGCATAGCAACCAGCATAGCAACCACGAGGGGAGATCTGACACATAAAAACAAGTTCAACACACAAAGCTCCTCACTCGGTCCAAAACAGTGCGCGTTTATACCTAAATATACGGAAACCAACGCAAATGCAATAACAAAAAGAGGTTGTTGCTATATCTATCACATGTGCTTGTTCTTTAGGCAATAAGGTAAACAATAGGATTCCATTTTGTTTGCCACCAAAAAGGGACAGTATGAACACACGCTACAGGTCAGGGACAACCACTGACATCGTGCTCCCTTTTTCTTCATTTGTTTGTTTGTGTTGAGTTGATAATCACAGCTCAGATTAACTAAGTCATGCACAGACAACACCCTCCTCTGCCCTCCATTTTTTTTTTTTAACGCTAACACGACAGCCCAAGCCAACATTGAAACATGCATTTCACTACACTGTTCAGCCTTAACACCTGCGACAGGAGTGGATGGCACAGAGTCGCTGTTTTCAGGGCAGCTAACACTTCTGCTTAACCAGAAGGCCCCACATCTCACTCAGTCACTGCAGTGCATGATGGGGGATAAGTCCTACTACATTTAAAAATAATAATAATTGTATTCCTTATTTGGCTTTGTATTCTACAAGCACTCCAATCAAATCACTGTTAAGCTAACTTCTATATTACCCTTAACACACACTTGAACCTGCACTTTAAGTTTGTCACTCACGCGCAAGCATTGGTTAAACATACACTGAAACCCACACACTGGGGCAGAACACACACATTGCGGCAGGTCAAGCAATACCATAACACATTTGGTTAAAAACACTCACTAACCTCTGTATTTACTCAAAAACACACGCCACCCCATGCATTGGGGCAGGCCGACATGACAGCAGTGAAATAGTTGTATTTTGTCCGAACACTGATGGCAGCATCAGTCCCAAGCAAATGTACAACTACTGTATTGCAAAAAGTAGAAGCTGGGCGAGATCTGAACACTCAGTCCCCCTCTTATAACAAAGTGAGGGGTCAAAATACCACTGTGTCTGATGCTGCTACTGTACTACCACAAATGATCTGTAGGCAAACATGGCGACAGGGCTTTTAAGTGGTTGATTAGCTAGCTTCCTGTTGTGGCAGAATAAGCAGTGTGTGTGTGTGTATGTGTATGTGGCAGGCTGGCTGGCAAGTGGGGTTGTGTGCTTTTCACTCTGTACATTAATGTCATGGCTTTAAGAACATGCTACAAAGACACAGGAAACACACCTGCCTCCCCTAACTACAACACAACAGCAACGACACCCAACCACCAGCAAGCAACTAGTAAACCCTGTGTGCACATGTGTATATAGTATGTAATGTATGTGTGAGTGAGTGTTTGCATGTCTTTTTGCTGGGGATGTGCTTTTATTGAGAGAGAGAGAGAGAGAGAGAGAGAGAGAGAGTCAGTCTCCGGTCTCTCGTGCAGTAAGTAATCCTGGATTGGCTCAGTAAAGCGTGAGTCAGAGAGGGCTATGATGTCACGTGACGACTGGAGACATTTGGCAAAGCACCCATGTTGGGAGAGGCAGGGCCGGGTGGAAGGGAGCAGGATCCACGCCAGGGTGATTGACAGCAGCCAGACCGTCAGGCTCCACCCCTGTGACATCAGCTGTCTGGGTGGAGCTGCGTCTCGATGTCCACGCGGCAGATTGGACACTTCCTGCTGGTCGCCAGCCACTGATCCACACAGCCCTGGTGGAAGAGGTGCATGCAGGGTAAACGCCTGGACAGGTGAGACGGGAGAGAAAAGGAAGAAGGTCAATCGTCTGGTCGTCAACTCACACACTGAAAGAGAAAATATACAGTATGCACATCACACTTGTTCAGTGGGTTCTTTGAATTCCATAGGCTCCAATAGGTTAAGTGTTGCAGACATTCATTACCTGACGTCCTCTGCCTCCTCTAGCATCGACAGGCAGATGGTACATTTCTCATCCACATCAGTCTCCTCGCCCTCCTCGCCAATCTTCATATCCAGAGGCTTCCTCTGTGGACCAATCAAATGACATATCCAGATTAGAATCAGACAGGGTCAAGAGTTTTTAAAGAGACCACTAAGGCTTCAGAAGTAAGTGACTTTGCTTTTTAAAACTTTGAGTTTGTATACAGTACCGGAGGTGATTTGGAATCATGCACTCATGCAGCAGTAGCACTGTGAGACTTGTAAGTCCTCAGACCTTGAAGATGTCCTCTCGGTCTAATGGTTAATATATTCAATTCCCACTGGTTACATTTACAATATACAGGTAGCTGTAAAAATAAAGGAAACGCCAACATAAAGTGTCTTAATAGGAAGTTGGGTCACACGAGCCACAACAGCTTCAATGCACCTTGGTATAGATTCTATAAGTGTCTGGAACTTCCATCAAAATTCCATCAATTCCATCATGTTTTGTTGATGGTGGTGGAAAACACTGTCTCAGGTGCTGCTCCAGAATCTCCCATTAGTGTTCATTTGGGTTGAGATCGGGTGACAGATGGCCATGGCATATGGTTTACTTCGTTTTCATGCTCATCAAACCATTCAGTGACCTGCCCAGCATTTTTATACAAGACCCTAAGCATGATGGAATGTTAATTGCTTAATTAACTCGGGAACCACACCTGTGTGGAAGTACCTGCTTTCAATATACTTTGTATCACTCATTTACTCAAGTGTTTCTGTTATTTTGGCAGTTGCCTGTAGCTCCACTTGTGTGTGTATATTTCTAACTCAGAGAGCTGCCTCCTCACCTTCTTGTATTTGTGTGGGAAGGTGAATCTCTCTATGGTGGTCTGAACCGCTCCCCTACTGACACTTCCCAACCTGTCTTCAAGCTGCAACAGCTCCTAGGGCACAGGAGAGCAAGGCTTTAGACAGATAACGTCACTTCACCTCTGCAAAAGCAACCGGTCAGCACTGGTATGACTAGGGTAACAGAATTAAATCATGCCATTAAAGCTTAACCATAAAAACAAGTATAGTATCCATGTGTAACACAAGCAATAGCATTAATATATACTGAACAAAAATATAAACACAACATGTAAAAAGTGTTGGTCCCATGTTTCATGAGCTGAAATAAAAGATCTCAGAAATGTTCCATATGGACAAAAAGCATATTTCTCTCCAATTTTGTGCACAAATTTGTTTACAAACCTGTTAGTGAGCATTTCTCCCTCGCTAAGATAATCCAACCACCTGACAGGTGTGGCATATCAAACATCTGATTAAACAGCATGAACATTACACAAGAGCCCCTTGTGCTGGGGACAATAAAAGGCCACTCTAAAATGTGCAGTTGTGTCACACAACAATGCCACAGACGTCTCATGTTGAGGGAGCACGCAATTGTCATGCTGACTGCAGGAATGTCCACCAGAGCTGATGGTAGATAATTGAACATTCATTTCTCTACCATAAGCTGCCTCCAATGTTGTTTTAGTGAATATGGCAGTAGGCCCAACTGGCCTCACATGACTGGGCAGTGGGCTTGGCTCCCAAGTGGGTGAGCCTATGCCGTGCCAGGCCCACCCATGGCTGCCCAGTCATATGAAATCCATAGATTAGGGCCTAAATTTATTATTATTATTTAAATTGATTGATTTCCTTATATGAACTGTAACTCTGTAAAATCTTTGAAATTGTTGCTTGTTGCGTTTATATTTTTGTTCAGTACGCTGTAGATATTGGTAAAATTGATATAGAAATGGACATTTACCTCATAGCTCTCTCGTACAGCGGAAGCGTGACGTGAGGGGTTGAGGCCCTGCAGAGCCAACAGGTGAAGCTGGGGGTACGGGTAGTTTCTAATCTCATGCACAACCTGTCAAACATAAAAAAGAAGACACTTCGGTCATCAACAGTTAACAGAACTCTGTTGGAAAACACAGGACCAAGCACCGAATCATTGATGGACGAACAGACAAAGGCAGACATCACACAGAGAGTGTGAACAACACAGCAACTAAACAGGCAACATAGACAAGCAGAACAACAAAAGAACAAAGCAGAGACCAACCACAACAGCCAACAGTCATGAAAGTACCACTTGTGCAGACGAGGTGTTCCTGGGAAAGTGGTGCATTCTGGGGGATGCCGCCAGGTAATGCTGATAGTGCTGTGGAAGCTGCTGGAGCTGGTACTGTTGGTGAGAGAGGCCAGCGTCCACACTAAGGTCCCTACGAACAGACACAGAGGAGAGAGGACAAAAACCTATATTAACATCAACACAGAGTAAAATGATCACCCCTACAGGCAGGGGGAGAGACATAAACCAACACCACTAATGCCAGACAGATGGAAGGATGAAACAATGACTTATCGTCTCCAAGGCTCCCCGTTTAATTATTATTTTTTGACTCACCAGTCTGTGCCCTCGGCCAGGTAGCGCGGCTGCTGGCTGATTGGCTGGGGGATATGGAGGGGAGGGGAGTAGTCGTACCCTGAGCGAAGTCTGTGAGGGTTCAGAGGAGCACGCTCCAGAGTTCGTCTGCACAGAGGAGGCATTTCCATACATTAGCAGATGGAAATTGGAGGGGGTGTAGTGTTCTAGTGTCTGGCCAACTCAGTGCCTTAGAGGGGGTAAGTGAAAGAAACAGACAAATGTAAATGTGAGTCCAACAGAACATGCAAGTGTGTGTGGTAGTACCTGGAGTGTGGGAGGATCCTGCGGTGCTGCGCCTCTAGAAGCTGCTGCTGGATGAGGTATTGCTGGTGTAAGGCCTGAGGTAGGAACGGAGGCCCAGTAACGTCCTGGAACTGAGGGGGGGCCGGCAGGGGCGGTGGGTGGTGGGGGGCCGGGGGCTGGTGAGGGGCCAGGCCAGTCTGGGGGGGTTGGCTGGTGTGACCCAAGGGGAACTCAGCTGAGATGGGCGCCTGAGGGGCCCCTAGGTGGAAGTGTCGGCATGAGGTAGCATGGCTGTGCTGATGCCTGGTGAATTGTGCCCCTGCAGGAGATAAGTACACCCAATATGGATTCAGAAGAAGTTGACCCCAACCAATGAAGACAGAGAAGACACTCTGCCATCAGACGATACGGAGACACCAATCATATCCACAGAGAGATCAACCAATCAGCCAAGAGAACACACTCACCCAATCAGACAAGACACCAGAGAGAGTAGACAGAGTGATCACACCAAATCAGTCAGATAGTAGAGGGAGTCATCTGTCACACTCAATCAAACGTCACACAGACCAACTACACAGACAGCTCTAACAGGCAGCACAATCACACAAGGTAAAATAACAAAATAGAATAACAGAGAGCAATTAGTCAGACAAAGAGACAGGCAGACGGATCATATTCAGACAGAAACCACAACCACACACACACACACACAGACATCAAACAGTCAGAACAGAGACAGACATCAAAATCGGAAACTCAGTCAGAAACAGACACACAACAGAGAACACTCAACAGTCATGCAGATCAAATCACCAACCGCCATACAGATCACCGACACACCGTCATACAGATCACTCACACACCGTAATCATGTACAACTCTGTGTTGTTTGATTTTGTCGCACTGCTTTGCTTTATCTTGGCCAGGTCGCAGTTGTAAATGATAACTTGTTCTGGCCTACCTGGTTAAATAAAATAAATAAAAATACAGCTCACACACCGTCATACATATCAAACACACACAGCGAGAAAACAGAAAGCGACCTCACCCAGGAAGACGGAACACAAAAGAGATGAAAGACCATAGAGCGACCTCTAAGCTCCAGAGAGAGCCCAACTGTCCTGCTCATTTCCTGTCGTTCTACAGGTTCAGCTGGGAGCGAAGGGGTACACTGGGCACGATGACTGCCGTTTTGTTTTGTGGATTGAATCTCTGCTTCTGATAATATATGCTAGGTTAGATTTCAAGGTTTGATGCTGTCTTTGGTTTAAGTGGGTTTGTATAATGAATTATGAATAAGTACCCTGGTTTTAAATTGGACCTGAGCATAAGATAACAAACGTAAGATTCTCGTGCCGAGTTCCCGTGAATGGTGGCGGCACATAATGAACGTAAGATTCTCGTGCAGAGTTCCTGTGAATTGTGGCAGCACATATTTTAAAATATTCTTTAGCATGCTACTTATTCAGAGTCACTGTTGAACATCATATAAAATCTACCTGCCTCCATGTTAAAATAATATATTTTATTGTCACAAACTGAATAGGTGCAGTGAAAGGCTTTGTTTTGCAGGGTCATCTATAGTAGTACAGCACCCCTGGAGCAAATTAGGGTTAAGTGCCTTGCTCAAGGGCACAGACGGATTTTTCACCTTGTCGGCTCAGGTATTCATTACATTGACTTTTCGTTTACTGGCCCAACTCTCTAACCGCTAGGCTTCCTGCTGAGCGATGTAACTGTTGCACTATCATTAGACCTACGTGCACTAGTACTACAGGCCTCTCATTATGGAGCCTGGCATTATAGAATCAACTGCTAAAACCACCAGCCGTTTAAGGGCTGTGGGGTGCGGTTCAATAATCTAAAGTGGTTTCATCTCCTTGTCTCCTTTCCTTCATTTGCGCTGTAGTTGGTCATGTGGCCAGACGGAAGACACTCCTGAGAAAGGCACATGACAGCACGCCTGAAGTTTGCAAAAAGGCACATGAAAGACAGATCACAAGGCAAAAGATTCTGTGGTCTGTTGAGACAAAAATCAAACTCTTTGGCCTGAATGCAAAGCACCATGTCTTAGGGCTGGGCGGTATACCGTATTTTACAATATACCGGTATTGATGTATGGACCGTTTTGGATTTTTACTTTACCTTACAACTTTTTGAATGTATATATATTTTTTAAATGTCATATGCCGTGTGTAAATCCATTTCTATAGATTACTTCACTACTTGAGTTCTCTCTCAGCACTCTTTCTCCATGCCGCTTCCACACAGACCAAGCCCCGTCCCGTCACTTGAGGAGCACACTTGCGTTCAGACTGCATGGTCAATGCAGCACATGCGACAAGGATGCCGCTTCACTTAGCTTCTTAATTTAAATCCACTCCAGTTCTATATTTACACTAGTAGTTTGTATTTCTTACATCTGCAAACAGCTAGTGTGTCTTTTCCTAGCAAGTTGGACCTAAATATTTTTAGCCGCTAATGCTAATCGCAAGTTACTACATTTATTAGCTTGCTAGCCAGCTGTGTCAGCGCAAACGTAATAAGCTATACAGCCTGATAATACCAGTGATGGTGTAGACCTAAATAAGCATGTCGTTTGTGCAACAGTATCTACTAAATTAAAGAGGAAAATACAAAGCATTAATGTTAGCAACATGAAGTAGCTAAGAGAAAACAAAACGTAGCCAAAGATTATAGGGTCCCCTAGGAAACAACACTTTGGTTCCTACCCTGTGACAATAACTCCTCCCTGGCATTTTAATTAGTTGGCATGTCAAACACTGTATTCAAAATACACACTATTAAATTCTAACTATAGAATATTCATTATATTTCTAGGATTCTAAAAGTTCACCCAAGTGTTGTGCTCTAAATCGCAAGTCAAATCACAATTGCAACATCGTGCAGCCCTACGTGGCAGTGTGGAAATGATCTCAAATGATTGCAGGGAATTCAGAAATGTATGAAAATGCTGAAGATTATTTTAGGTTTAAGTTTAATTGAACAGTTTAAAACAAAATCAGAATAGAGAAAAACCTATTGAAATCACTTACAATGTATGTGTTGCCAACCTAGGGTCACGCACCACTCATAAAGCAAAAGGTAAATAAATAAACATTTCAAATAGTCAATATTGTAAAAAAAAATAATACAATATGACATTTTGGTCATGTCGCCCAGCCCTACTATGTCTGGAGAAAACCAAGCACAGCTCTTCACCCTTCTAACACCATCCCTACTGTGAAGCATGGTGATGGCAGCATCATGCTATGGGGATGCTTTTCAGTGGCAGGGACTGGGAGACTAGTAAAGTTAGAGAGAACAATGAATGGAGCCAAATCTGCTGAGTTCTGTTATCAGAGGGCAAACAGACTGGGGCGAAGATTTACATTCCAACAGGACAATGAATTCAAGCATACAGTCAAAGCAACGGTGTAATGGATTCAGAACAAGAACGTGAAAGTATTTGAGTGGCCCAGGAAAATCAGACTTGAATCCTATTGAAAATCTGTGGAAAGACTTGAAGATTGCTGTTCACTACCACACCCCATCTAACTTTACAGAGATTGAGAAATTCTGCTAGGAAGAAATGGGAGAAAATCCCCAAATCCAGATGTGTAAAGCTGATAGACATACCCAAGACGACTCAAAGCTGTAACCGCCACCCAAGGTGCTTCTACAAAGTATTGACTCAGGGGTGTGAATAGTTTTGTAAATTAAATGTTTCTGTATTTCATTTTCAATAAATTTGCTAACATTTTTCAAAAACATGTTTTCACTTTGTCATGATGGTGTATTGTGTGTAGATGGGTGGGAAGAAAAATCTATTTAATCCATTTAGAATTCAGGCTGTAACAAAAGATGGAATAAGTCAAGGTGTATGAACTTTCTAAAGGCACTGTATATTCCTCATGTACCAACCCTGGGTTAGGGCTGCCTCTCGGTCTATGGAAGAAGGAGTAGTGAGTGAAGCTCTGGCCAACCTGCTGAATCAGCATGGTGCTGGGTCGCAGCCAAACAATCAATATCCATTACGCCCAGAGGAGGGAAGTGTGAGGAGGGGGAGGCACTGCAGCTGCTCCTTTAACTCCAGTTATAGTCTACCAGCTGTCTGCGCAGGGGGACAGACACCAAGGTCTGGGGGGGCTGGGATGGCTCTCATCTTTAAGACATGCAGACAGGCCTCATGTGAAAAGCACAACCCCACAGACTGTGACTATGAATGGCCAGGCTCCATGTATAGACATCTTTAGTGCCATCCTAGTTAAAGTAAACTGTGTTTTTTTTTTTATCACTGTGATAGAATGCTACTACTAAAATCCATAATAATAAGTGGCTTGTAAAACAGCTATGCAATGTTGTTCTAATTTGATGCAGAGACAAGAGCGTAATCATCATCTTTACTGTTTGGAAGGGAATTTCCAGTAACACTGCCTTTGTAATGTTTAAAAAATATATTAAAAAAAATATTATGTAACCTTTAACTAGGCAAGTCAGTTAAGAACAAATTCTTATTTACAATGACGGCTACCGGGGTACAGTGGGTTGACTGCCTTGTTCAGGGGCAGAACGACCGATTTTTATGTCAGCTCAGGGATTCGGCAACCTTTGGTTACTGGCCTACCACTAACCACTAAGCTACCTGCATTACATGTCTACGTAATGATTACAATAAGTAGAGGTTCTAAACGCTCTATGGGTTCATTTTTAGCTGATGATTAGATATTTTTGTAAGAAATTACACTTACTTAAATACATTTCTTTGATATAGTGGTTATTCAATTACAATCCGGAGGGTACTTCAGAACAACTCTAAATTTGGTCATCATTCCTTTTTTCCCCTTTGTACATCATAGCCTACGTAATTCAAAGCAGTGCGACTGTTCAAGTCACAAACCCGTGGAGACAGATTCTGCTTGGTTATTCTTTTGCTACAGTAGATATTGCCTTGAGACATAAGAACCCTAGTGGACCTCAGATCCATAAGAGGAGAAATTGTGTTTGCTGGCTGAGGAAGTAGAGCAGAAAAACATAAAAAATTGTCTTCTGGTTTTGGTGGACCACAGGATGCCGTTTCACTCCGTTCTGTCGCAATGTTTTACGTCACTGTTGTGCAAAGATACAGGGACCCCAATAACAAATGGGTTAAACAGACCCTACTAACAAAGAAGAATCAATCATATATGTTTTCCCCATTCATATAGGCAGTTAACCCACTGTTCCTCGGAAGGCCATCATTGTAAATAAAAAAAATGTTCTTAACTGACTTACCTAGTTAAATAAAATGAAAATAATAACAAGGTGGAAACTATCAGTGCTATGATGATTATAATCATAAATGGACCATAGAAGGACTATAAAATAGCATATCAAATAGGCCTTATTCGGCACACATTGCACCTCTCACAGCATCTGCAGCATAGTCTCTCTCAGCGCTGAGCTCGGGCTGTAAAATCTCCTGACTGGTGCATATCTGAGCTTTCAGCCCCTCCAGAGAAGCATGTGCACACATACAGCCAGCCCCTCCCCACAGTGCGGCATGTCTCCCCCGTTTGACTGACAGGCATGTAGCCCTGCCCACCCATGACTGCAGCAGTCTGACCCGGCTGTCTCTGCAGTTTTATAATCACTGCTACTATTCTCCCCAACATAATCCTCATCTACACTACACACCCCATTCCATCGGTAGCATGAGCATCCCATTACTTTACAATGCACGAATAGGGGAGGGGACGAGGTAATGTGTAGGCTAAGCAGTGCAGTAGCTATCAACCAATCCTGAAGGATTTAGTATGGTCGGCCTATCCGGCAGTATGACATTGGTTTGAGGGGGTAGCTAAGAAAAAACCTTATGAATCTTTTGGGTTATTTATTTGCATAAGTCATTATGGATAGGTGTCCCGTGCTTAATATAGTAAAATAAGGCACTCGTATTAATGGTATGTGTACCATTTCATCTCATGATTAGAACGCAAATGTAAAACGAAATATAAAGCAGCTGCTTGCATGGAACACTACAGCAGTGTTGAATAATGTATGCCATTGACTGCCTAATATAACCTTGTAAGTATTTGAAGAATAAGGCGCTGACAATAGCCTTTATCTGCGTGCTCTAGGTAGGAAGGCTATGAACCTTAGCCAGACATCTTAGTACAAGCAACTGTCATAGAAAGTCTCTCCTCACAAGAACATGAGATAGTTGTGATGTGACTACACATCACAACTATCTTAAGATGAATGCACTAATTGTAAGCTGCTCTGGATAAGATCATCATCTAAGTGACTAAAATGTAAATGTAATGAAGGCAGTCTTGAGTATGCATGCTCTGTACAATAAATGGAGTCTTATTGAACACAGACCAAATTGAACACAATCTAGCATACTTTTATTATCAATAAACAAATAGGCCTAGCCCACAAACTTTCTCCCCGTACAAATGTTTTGCCATATTCTAAATCACACTTATTTAGGCTAATTACATCAGTGTGTTAAAGTGATACACCCACAAAGAAGTCTGCCGAAGACATAGCAAAGAGGTACCAATGACACTCACTAAGGTGTAATGCTGGTCACAGACTTAATCTATCTTAGTAGGGTTTATGCAATGTATTTTACTGTCTATTTTACTGTAAATTGTATTGATATGTTCAAATCCACTTGGAATACAGTTTGATTCAAAATACAGGCAGAGAAAGTTGTTTTGCTAATTGAGTTCTGTTTGCTGCTGATTGATCTAGGTCATCTAAACAGCTAGGTGCCATTCCATAATGAACCAAAGGAGAATATGCATCTAAGTGCATACAGTGGGGCAAAAAAGTATTTAGTCAGCCACCAATTGTGCAAGTTCTCCCACTTAAAAAGATGAGGCCTGTAATTTATCATCATAGGTACACTTCAACTATGACAGACAAAATTAGAAGAAAATAAATCCAGAAAATCACATTGTAGGATTTTTAATGAATTTATTTGCAAATGATGGTGGAAAAATAGGTATTTGGTCACCTACAAACAAGCAAGATTTCTGGCTCTCACAGACCTGTAACTTCTTCTTTAAGGAGGCTCCTCTGTCCTCCACTCATTATCTGTATTAATGGCACCTGTTTGAACTTGTTATCAGTATAAAAGACACCTGTCCACAACCTCGAACAGTCACACTCCAAACTCCACTATGGCCAAGACCAAAGAGCTGTCAAAGGACACCAGAAACAAAATTGTAGACCTGCACCAGGCTGGGAAGACTGAATCTGCAATAGGTAAGCAGCTTGGTTTGAAGAAATCAACTGTGGGAGCAATTATTAGGAAATGGAAGACATACAAGACCACTGATAATCTCCCTCGATCTGGGGCTCCACGCAAGATCTCACCCCGTGGGGTCAAAATGATCACAAGAACGGTGAGCAAAAATCCCAGAACCACACGGGGGGACCTAATGAATGACCTGCAGAGAGCTGGGACCAAAGTAACAAAGCCTACCATCAGTAACACACTACGCCGACAGGGACTCAAATCCTACAGTGCCAGACGTGTCCCCCTGCTTAAGCCAGTACATGTCCAGGCCCGTCTGAAGTTTGCTAGAGAGCATTTGGATGATCCAGAAGAAGATTGGGAGAATGTCATATGGTCAGATGAAACCAAAATATAACTTTTTGGTAAAAACTCAACTCATCGTGTTTGGAGGACAACGAATGCTGAGTTGCATCCAAAGAACACCATACCTACTGTGAAGCATGGGGGTGGAAACATCATGCCTCGGGGCTGTTTTTCTGCAAAGGGACCAGGACGACTGAATGGGGCCATGTATCATGAGACTTTGAGTGAAAACCTCCTTCCATCAGCAAGGGCATTGAAGATGAAACATGGCTGGGTCTTTCAGCATGACAATGATCCCAAACACACCGCCCGGGCAACGAAGGAGTGGCTTCGTAAGAAACATTTCAAGGTCCTGGAGTGGCCTAGCCAGTCTCAACCCCATATAACATTTTTGGAGGGAGTTGAAAGTCCATGTTGCCCAGCAACAGCACCAAAACATCACTGCTCTAGAGGAGATCTGCATGGAGGAATGGGCCAAATTACCAGCAACAGTGTGTGAAAACCTTGAAGACTTACAGAAAACATTTGACCTCACCCTTTGTTGGCAATGACAATATAACAAAGTATTGAGATAACTTTTGTTATTGACCAAATACTTATTTTTCCACCATAATTTGCAAATAAACTCATTAAAAATCCTACAACGTGATTTTCTGGATTTTTTTTCTTCTCATTTTGTCTGTCATAGTTGAAGTGTACCTATGATGAAAATTACAGGCCTCATCTTTTTAAGGGGGATAACTTGCACAATTGGTGGCTGACTAAATACTTTTTTGCCCCACTGTATATGTCAAGGTAAAGAAGTGGCGAAGTATTGCTGTCAATAAACCTTTTACTTGCTAGTTTTGAGATATAAAACAAACTTATAGGCTAGACTATATGTAACATTCAAATGCCCTGTGTTTACCCACTCTGTATAGCTATTGAATGGCTGGTGCCACTTCTGTCAAGACACTTCAAGAACAACATAGTAAACAGAACCGACATAGCATTTATATCAGTGTTTAATGTTGTGTGTTATGTCGAGGGACTTCAAGCATTCAGCCTCACAACAAAACCCCAAATCTCCCATCCTGGTCAGTATCTGAAAGACGCCAATTCAAGACTAATATTTCACAAAAAATGTAAAGCCAAATTCGTCAGTTGCGTGTGACACTGTGAATAATACTTTCTTAACCCGACAGCGACAATGTTAACTTTACTAAAACCGAGACAGGCGGAAAGGATGAAAAGAGGAGCAAGTTTTGGTCACTACTACTATAGTATAGAAGCAATGTTGACAAGAGACTTAAATACAGATGGAATGTGTATTGATTGGGGGGGGGGGGGGGGGGGGGGGTGTTGACTGTATGGTTCCTACATTAATCACTGCCTCCCATGTCTCAGTCAAAATTAATTTTCCCAGCAGGACAAGAGATTTGGCTGTCCCTAATCCTATGATTGGGACTCGGGAGAGAGAAGCACCTTAAAGTGCCTCTGCAAAGAGAGATGAGAGCACTGAGAGGTAGAGGGGGGACTGCCTCAGTGACAGCACGGTGGGGTGGAAACACACATGGAAATCAGCAAAAAGCACACTGAAGGTTAGGAAAAATACTAGAAGTCTTTATTGGAAAATATTAGTATGTGTGGCACTGTGTGATAATAGTAATAATGCAACTACATGCAAATAATGACCAAAGGCAAGGCCTGACCATGCTCTGTAGGATTAACAGAACAGAAGCAGCATCCAATGAGTAGATGTGTATGCTACAGCACATTTCAGTACAGCAGGGACATCTCTACACAAAGATTACATTGTAATCTGCTGTTCAATGTGAAAACATAAACAGAATTTTAAAAATGATCATGCATTAGGTTCTAATACAAGAACATAAGGTAGAGAGAAAGCACAACCAAAGAATAAAGACACTTTGATTCTAAAAGGAGTTCTACAGCAGTGCGTGATATACACATCCCTGTAAAATGGATAGCATTATGTGGAGGTGTGTAAGATACTGGGGAGTTTGGCATGATAGTGGATCACAAAACGAATTTTAAACGGCGAGTTGAGTTAAGACTCGTAGATTCGCAGTGACAAACTAAATGGGTTAATTAAATTAGATGAAACAATGGCTCGTACACATGGTTAGGATTACGACTGGCCGTTTAGCCACTAGAACAGGTGCAATGGACCATCAAAGGTGGCAATTTCAGATCGTTTGAGAAATAAAGACACGCAAATTAGAATGCAGATATATTGCAGCCAGTTACTGTCCAATTGGTTTAAATGTGATTAGGATGATAGCATTTGGGAGGGGGAATGAATGTGATTTATGTTTCAAACAGGCCATCAGATATGGAAGTGGTACAATGCACCTTTGATTGAAGGGGGATGACTGGAGACAGCAATCCACAAGTTCTATCAAGCCTGGCTATAATCGAATCGGGGGCCAAGGGGTCAAAATGTATCCACTTTACAGAAATTTACAGCAGAATGTAGTCTATCCACACTGAATGGGAAAATCACAACGACATTTTATAGTAATAGGCCTAATGCTACAATGGATTATGTACTAAAGAGCAACATGACAGTTTAAATAAAGACAAACTGTTTTCTAGAGAAGGTGTTATTCTTTAGTCTGTTACACAGAAGGATACGGTATGAGTGGGAGAACTCGGGTTTTAATGCCAATGTCGTCTTCAGATGGAAAGAGGAAATGAGGAAGGGGTTCACAATACAGCTAGATGCAGAGAACAGGCAGAGGCTACAGCAGACAGCAGCAGATGATCGTTAGCTACACAATGAAGGGGACAAAGGTCTGAGAAATGCGGAATGTAGCGCCAGCCTCGATACTATGGAACAGGAAAAAAGAACACAAATAAAAGCACAATGAAATCATTGGTGCTACTGCATGTATTTTAAAATGCACGTTCATATTAGTCTAATTATATAATCAGCACATATAGCCTTTTGCTGCATATATGGAGGATGTTATTTTGGTCAATTTGGGTAGTATGGTGTTTGCAATCGAGCAAAACAAAAGGCGGTCAGTTGTGCTCATGTTTTCCCTTGAACATATTGCTAGATAGTCTCAAAATAGAGATGGGGTTTGGTTTCGGGTTTGAGACAAGAAAAACAATTTTCCAAACCTACGGGATAGTGTTCTTGACCGTACTATATGTTCCTAATAAGAAAACGCGTCGTAGGCTGCATCACATTTTAACCCACCTGACCAGCTCCTATTGCCACGTTCAATTAGTAATTTTAGGGCGTTCATCGCAAAATTAAAAATGTATATAAATATACATGGATTTAGCCGATATTTAAAAAAAGTACAGCCTCAACCAATAACACATCTAGCTACAGAACAGATTCGCTGAAGGCAACAACTAACCCACCCCACACACCATGTTGTCAAGACTCGAGCCTCGCCAACACCAAAATGGATAAACAATTGATGTCACTGATGTCATGTTCGCTAACCAGCTGTTAGGTCAGATTAAAAACACACAGTTGTTACGGTATTAGTAGAGGGTGAAAAATATAATTAACCGTTAGTGGGACAAACGAAGCCACTAGCTAGTTAGCTAACGTTACATCCAAAATGACGATATTCTACGGACTACGCGCGCGTCTATAACCAAAATATTAGCCTGTCCAGATAAACTAGCTAGCTGTCTTGTTCAGCTAGTTACCATTTTGTTTAGTTGCCTTGAGAAGATAACGTTTGACAATAATACGTGCAAGGTAGAACGGATGACAAAACATTAAACGTTACTAATTCGTTATAGCTGTATTAGCTACATAGCTAACTATTTTACATATGTCGTTTGACATGGTTCGATTACAACCTTCACTGCAAACCCGGATTTTATTCGCTCGAGCGCAGCTGACTGGCCGTCTGGTTAGCTCAGCAGCTAGCTTTCTGGACAGCTAGCATTATTAGCTTGGCCATTGCAGATGACAGCTAGTTAGCTTTAATATTTACATATATAGGAACGAGAAGAGACAAAAAATGGATAGAATAAAGAAATAACTTTACCTCTATTTCTTACAGAGCCAAATACGGGAAGAACCAAATATCCGACATGTACTAACACCATCCTGGCTCCCTTTGTTGTATCACTAGCCTGTGAGACAGATGGTCCATGGAAATGGTCCCTTCCAATCCCTGCACATTCAAACGGGACAGCCTTCTCAGCTGCATCTCAGACAAAGACCGAATGAACCAATCAATGAACACCTCTGTTCGGAAGCCTTTTCATGTGGCACCCGGGACAGCCAATCAGATTAGCGACCAGTCTTTCGCAAATAAACGGAACGTTTTATCGACGCCCAGTCTAGTCTATCAAGCTCAGATCCAGTGTTGAATATCATTGCATTTATTTCATACCAATACAACTTACTGTGAAAAATGTATCGATTTTGCAATGTTCCTATACCCCAGGACTTGTTTGTTGTAGGTATATTGTAAGCAAGGCTATGACAGAATGATAAATTGTCATGCCATGGCATCCTGGCAAGACTCAAGTCTGCAACACCAGAATTAAGACAGGAGCTGAGCAGAGGTGCATACTACAATGCAGGATCAGTGAGGATCAGTGGGGCCTAGTGGTTAGAGCGTTGGACTAATAACCGGAAGGTTTCAAGTTCAAACCCCCGAGCTGACAAGGTACACATCTACCCCTGAACAGGCAGTTTAACCGTCATTTAGGCCGTCATTGAAAATAAGAATTTGTTCTTAACTGACTTGCCTAGTAAAACAAAAGTTAGCAAGCTAACTTTGAATAAGCAACCAGAAATAAGATTTTATGGTACACAAAAAAAAGCTACATTTAGATACGTATTTTTTTAATACATATTATTTCACCTTTATTTAACCAGGTAGGCAATCATACCATGCCCATTTCCATCCTATATCAGAATACTTAGGCATGATCCTGCTTTGTAGAATACTCTCAGGTCTGACATGGGAACAGATGGAGAAGGGAGGTGGAGGGGTCATTAAACTCAGCCCCATATGTCACTCTCTACTCAGTGGTAACCCTTAGGCCGCCTAGCCTACCACG
This sequence comes from Oncorhynchus clarkii lewisi, assembly GCF_045791955.1. NCBI lineage: Eukaryota > Metazoa > Chordata > Actinopteri > Salmoniformes > Salmonidae > Oncorhynchus > Oncorhynchus clarkii. The sequence continues at coordinate 16,710,484 of NC_092151.1, forward strand.
ATCCCTATATAATCCCCTCTGGTCTTACACAAAGGACCCTAAACTCTGCTACTGCACCCCCAGCTGTACATTCTCTCTTGGCCTTTATGGAGGTCATGCTCCAGCCATTGGATCCCATTTACAAGTAAAATTCATATCATATTGACTGAACAACATTTTCACATCCCCGCTATCTAAATGAAGGGTCAGTTTGTGTGACACCAGTAGTCAAACAGGTCATATGGATCAAATCGGCAAAAAAAGGGATAACCCTTCCTATGCATTGTTCCCCAATGAGAGGTTTGGTTGATTGTGTATTCTTGGTACAAAATATGAATATTCAGACACACAAATAGCACTACACTGATCTCCAAATTCTAATTGGAATAAAATCCCCATCACATAGCTATCATGTATATATAAAAAATAATTTTCTGAGTCAAGCCATGACATATTCGTAGAATACTGTGTGTAGGCTACGATGTAATGCAAAGTGACATCTCAGTAGTCCTTTGAATATTGAATAACCTAGTATTTTACCAACAGTAAACAACATGGAATAACCTAGTATTTTACCATTCATTTCAAGGACTTACTTATTGGTCCTTACCAATGGTACTCACTTCCATGCACATTCCTTTGTGATTTCTGCTGGGAGAGGGCCCTCTGGTGGTCAGATGTGTACACTACAATCACATATGTGATTTCAACTGCACAAACTAAAGGCTAGTCAAATATGCAAACACCTCCTTCAGAGCTGCATAAAATACCAGCACAGAACAATTTAATATATTTTGTAGGCTAGTAAAATATTAGCAATTCTTCTTCTGCTCACCAATGACAAGAGGACTAGCCGTGGAAATTAGCATACAGCTGTGGTGGTGCCCTAAGGATGAGCAGATGGGCTCCAGGGTTGAGGTTACGACAGGCAGATTGCACAGCTCCGGTCTCTCCACATGTCCTCCTAGCAGCCGGTGCCTCTTTGCCTTACCTTTGACCCTGTCCCTTTGTGGGTGAGGGGTCGTATTGTTCATGGAGAGAGGGATTTGTCTAGACAGCCTGGCCGAAGGCCAGAAAGGAACAATGAGTGATCAGCGGAACCTCAACCCCCATAACTTCTCGTGGTAACAGACACGCACACACATTATCATGCATACCCTTCTACACACGTGTTGCACATTGATAGATTAACACCTTTTCCATATGCACAAAGTTGGTATTGACATGCTCACAAGCCCATGCCAATGTCCTCACAGGCACCGGTCATGTACGGCACAAATGAGTGTCAAAGAGAGAGAGATGGGTCAGCACACAAGCATTTTAGGATGAATATAGGTAGTCACTAATAAGACATTAATTAATTTTCCCCCAACAAACAAATCATCTAGTCAAACTGGGTTAAGAGAACGTGATAAGGGAGCAAACTAATTCGGTAAAAAAAATAATTCAAAGTACTTAAATAATAATCAATTTATTTCGTTTTAAAATTGTTTCCTTTTAGTTCTACAGACATATAATTTCAAGGAAGTCAGGGACTTGCAGATGAAAGAAAATATTAACACTAATTTCTTGTTAATTTAAAATACTGACAGTAAAATAAACAAAAATAAACAGAATAAAATAGTTAAATTACTGAGAACGGGTTGAAACAATGTTTTACTTGACAAAAAAATAAATGGTATGTGCAACCCTACTTGAGCATCCCTGCCCTAGTTTAATACAGAAAGCAATCCACTAAGCCTAAAGGCATAAGCAATGTCTTACTTTACTGACATTTAACAGAAATCATAATGAAGAGCTAGCTAGACAACAAGAATGGGCTTAGAAGTGCTGCATGCAAGAGGTTTGGAATAAAAGTGTATTTTTCAGTGCTATCTGCATACAGTGGAGAAAACTGGCCAGTTAAGAGTCAAGGTGATACTGAAATGTTGATATAATTATGACGTCTTCATCTAATTTCTACAGCGTTTTGCTCTGGGAGGAGAGTGATTTATTCAAGTTGAACTCAACTCATCAAGAATAAATTCAGAGCTCAAAATAATTTCATAGGTGCTAAGGAAAATAAGTTGTCAAAAGCTTAAATATCACAAGTCTCTAAGGTTAAGTATTTAGTTGACAAACGTTCCATTAGACTTTGGTTCAGTTCCTGGTGTCGAGTAGGACTTTTCCCCTTTCTGTGACCAGCAGGAGTGAATTAAATGCTTCAATATAACCCTCTCATGAGGGAGACCAGGGAGGTTCATGCAGTTCAAATGGATCTGATGTGTCATATTGGACCATTGGTAAAAACTAACCAGGCCTGCAGTACTGCATGAGTACAATAAACACAAGAACCACAGGGAGTCCTGAGGAATCAGGGTTAAAACCATTCATACATTAAATAGGTCTCTCTATAAAGCCCCCAAATGGACACAAACTCACCTGCACTTTGCTTCTTAATATCTATGTAGTAAATTCACATCTATTATTAAAATATCGTTTTTTGTAGAGACAGCAAAAATCTGCCATGCTTTAAGATAAAAGAATATACATGATTCTGAAAGAAAATAGTGCACATTCCAAGGCATTCAGGCCACCTTTGCTTTGCAATGTTCAATGGAAGATACATTTCCTCAGTTGTAAAAAGGGGGTCCCGAGAGGTTAGGAGGAGAGATATCTCATTCACACTGATATACACACAATCCATATAAATGCAACCAGTCAGCCCTGCATGGTCATACATTCACTGACTACCAGAACGACAACTGGGACACTATCAGACTGTTCTCCATAGCAACAGCTTGGCTCAACAGACAGTGGACCTGTCTTACAGTAATAGTAGCGTACATAGCCTGCACTGCCAGAGGACTGCAGCAACTGCCTGAGTACTGTGTGTCTGACCACTTGCTACCCAGAGAGGAGAAAGAAGAGAACTGAACAGACCAGTGTTGTGGTTTGTTTCCTTGAATAAGACAAAACAAATAGTTGATCTAGCTAGCTTAGAACTTGATTCAGTTACTATCTTAAACACATATGCTCCAATCATTGAAAGGAAAATGATCAATAGTACAAATTAAATATATTATATATATTATTTTTTTACTAATCACGTTCTTTAAGCACAATAGGGTAAACAACATAATCAATGTAGTTTGACCAGTGAGGGTAGAGCCAGTGTTAAAATCTTAACATATACCTAAGTGACATCTCTACTGGAGTACGGAGCAGGTCAGGTCAAGCCACCAAAGCTCTGTCACATGCCGGCGTATCATGCTGCAGACAGTGTACCAGCTGCCGTTAAGTATCGACTGTAAACCCAATCCAGTCAGTTGGAGAATAGGACACCAGTCTGTAGTGCAGCAGATTTGAGCTACTGATACTGCCCTACCCTCATGCAGCAGCTTCAAGTCTTATGTTACAGCTAGCGGACAGACAGAACACAGTGCCTACCTACGTACGGACAACAGTCCTCAAAATCAATGAGGTCCAGGACAGGGAGAATATTGCTATGTGTTTTACTGTAACACCTCTGTATGGTTCAATCTGCACTAGTGTCTTGCCCTCTTGATTATGTATTTTAAATCCATGATCAGGGAATCATCTTTGTTAAAATGGCTTTGATATAAGGTTCTACAGTAGGTTAATAACATCAGAGGAAGTCCATGAGGCTGCGTCTCTAATTACACTATACTCCCTATATAGCTCACTCCATTTGACCAGAGCCCTATGAGGTATAGAGAATAGTGCGCTTTATAGGGAATAAGGTGTCATTTGAGACGCAACCCATGAGTCACAGGTGGTGGCTGTACCACTCAGGAAGGGCCTAGGCCGTGGTAGGGAGAGGCTGGAGGGGGAGGAGAGGGGAGTAAGGAATTCTTCAGTGCACGAGTTGCTCAGAGTAGGTATCTGTGTCTGGTGTCCTCGTCCAAAGTGAGGTCCACTACCTCCGGAGGGGACACCCAGTTGGGCTGGGGGGACACGGTAGTCCAGAGCTGGGAGGATTGCCTCGTGCTGTTGTTGAGCTGCTCCAGTGAGTTGGGCTTCCAGGCAGAGGACAGGCTCTGAATTACCCCACCCCGAGGATGGGCACATCTGTTAAGAGAAAGGGCACAATAACACAACATGGACATTAGAGCAATGTTAGAGAAACATTAGGGTAACAACATTATACTGACGACTTAGTAACGAAAACAGTTTGTTCATTGCAGTGCACCAGTTCCATGACAGTCCCAAGCAGCCATTGCCTTTATGAGCTGGTGTTGGTGTTACACAGTAAAACTATATTGACCGTTTTGTTGCGGCAATAAAACATGACTGCATGACCATAACTCTTTAAAGTAACATGTTGTAGAACAACACCATATAAGGATTACAGTTTTGTAGTGGTTGTAGCGCAGGTAAATCTGCCCTCGACGTGTGTTCCAAGTTATGCTTTCTGAACTCACCTTGTGTTTTCTTGCACTCCTACTATTTCTACCTCACTGTCTGAGGAGGGGATGTTGATGTGGCCCTTGTGCTGAGGGGGTTCCCTGTGGGCAAGCTCTGCCTCCATGTGACCTGCAACACAAGACATTTTAGAACGTACAGGGACATGTAGAATAGCAGTACACCTCACGGACACAGACATTAACAAAAACAAAAGTCATTGAAAAATGATGCAATCCACACCTTTTCTGGAAGTTTGATGGACACAAATATCTGGTTTACTCTTCATTGCAGCAGATATCTATGTACATTTACATCTATGTCAATTGACCAAGACAAAAAATAAAAGGCAAACAGAAAAAACACATTTGCAGAAACAAACACCTGTACTGTAGACAGTCTGTATCATTTCTGCTTCGAACTCCTAAGATCCCCCTTTTCAACCGTGGAGCACAGTACAAAACGTATGTTTTATTCAACTGATCTTCCACCATGTTTTCATCTCTGAGATGTTGGTTCCTAGTACCTAGGCTACAGGTTGCACTAACATTATCCCTGTTAAACAATCTCCTTGCGCCTGTCAAACTGTTAGCGGATTATACAGTAAGTCTTCCCAGAGAGAGTAGACATTTTCAGTGTGATACACCGGGTTTGTAACTGACCTGCTGAGAGAGAGCACAGATGCTGTACTCTTACTGCCCCAGAGTTTGCTGCCATAGCCTGGTCCCTGTGTGTTTTTAGTCTTTCATGTGTTATCACGGTGGTCCGGCGCACTCGCTCCGCAGTCACACTTAAGTTCTCCTGGTTAGAATCAGTGTCTGAAATATCATAGTGGCACACTACGGGAGTCCCGTCTGTAGAAACAGAAAACACTTCATTATTCAAACCACGTCGTCTCTCAGGTTAGCGAACTTCAGTGCTCACAGTAGAAAGTAGCTACCTCCATTAGCACAATAATTGCATTGCTAGTATAGCAGCTCATGATAGGATTTCAGCCTTGGTATCTGAGTGGATCGGAGACATACATACCCTCACCCTACAATTTCCAATATCTTAATTGATATTCCCGATTGCTAAATGCCACCTGCCATTCATGATGAATGAAAAAAAAACATTTCAGCTGTAAATATATTTGTTGCCAGACAATTAACAAGTTAGGTTGAATAATAATAATTTAACTAATTGCCCCATAAAGCATTAGCATATAGCAAATATGCCTATAGAACTGCTTTGTTTTGCTCAACTATAAATGTTTGAATACAACATCTAGGCTATGAGCCTTATTCAAAATGTCAAGATGACTGATGTCAAACTGAAGATGTTCATAATTCATAGAATGTGTATAATCTGTGCACAGAGTTAAATGTGTAATTGGCACATATGATGTGCAACTATAGCCTATTCTGTGTGTTCTATGCATGACCTGATATATATTCTGCAATTAACTCATAAACAGATTACATAATTTATTTTGGGTATCATTTTTAATGCTTTTCAAACAACAGCCATTCACAAAAAAAAAAAAAAAAAAAAACTACCAACAGATGCAATCATTACAAACAACTAAAAAACTGAAATGTTCTTTATACAGTTCAAAACGTTTAATTATCATGTGTATGCAATAACGCAAGTAAACAATTTAGCAGCAGTTTGACCAGTTATCAAAAACAAAAAAGCTGCTCCAAAAAAATGTGATAAAATGTAACAAATGGTTAACTTAGTTATGTTGTAGAAAAACCCTGGTAGAGTATTGGGGGACATGCGTTGGTTGAGTGTCTGCTCTGTTCTACCCTGTAAGACAAGTCAGTTACACATAGCCTAAGCCACATGCCCGAGGGTCATCTAGACCAGGGTTTCCCAACCTCGGTCCTGGGCACCTTGCTGTGTAGTGCTAGGGCAAAAACCTGCACCCAGAGGGAGCCCCAGGACCAGGTTGGGGAAACTCTGATCTAGACAGCATACTTTGAGAGCGCAGACAGTGCAGTATGGGAGTCAAGTCAAGAGCAAAATGGGCAGCAGTGTTACAGTGGATGCCAGGCACTCAAGTCTAATACAGCCACAAAGTCATGACCAAACACCCTTTTTTAAAATTGATCTTAAAAATCTGATTTTAAACCTAACCTTAACCCCAACTTTAACCACACTGCTAACCTTTTCCAGGCTGGTCAGGATTAGGAACAACTCCTGTTCCTCATAACTAGTGAAGATAAAAGGAGCTCCAAAAGTATTGGGACAGTGACATGTTTTTGCTTCTGTACTCCAGCACTTTGGATTTGAAATGATGCCTCTGCAGGTTAAAGTACAGACTGTCAGCTTTAATTTGAGGGCATATATCTGTATCGGGTGAACCGTTTACAAAGTCACATTACCTTTTTGTACATGGTCCACTAAAGTTGGGGGACTAAATGTATTGGGACAATTCACTTGTATTAAAGTAGTCAAAGGTTTAGTATTTGGTCACATATTCCTAGCACACAATTACATGAAGCTTGTGACAATACAAACTTGGATGCATTTGCTGATTGTTTGGGTTTCAAATGACTTTGTGCACAATAGAAATGGTAAATAATGTATTGTGTTATTTTGGAGTCACTTTTATTAGAAATAAGAAGTTTCTAAACATGTCTACATTAATGACAAAAAAGTGCTGTAATTTCTAGACAGTTCAGCCAATATGGATGAAAATACACAAATTATAGCTGAGTCTGCAGTTTAACCTCAGTCATTGTAAATCCAAATACAGAGCACCCCCCCCCAAAAGACAAAGTGTCACTGTCCCAATACTTTTGGAGCTCACTGTAAACCAAGATTCTCTCTTTGGTAAACAATCTTGTGTGTTGTATAGCTTTATTTAACTCTGCATCATTGGAAAAGAGCTTGCAAGTAAACATTTCACTATAAGGGCTACTACACCTGTTGTACTCGGCGCATGTGACAAATACAATATGATTTTAATACCGGTCCTCAATGGAAAATGAAGGTATTTGATGCACTTGTAAAAATCAGGCTCTTTTCAGCAAGCTGCTGACATGATACAATACTGTGGTAAACAAATGGAAGACCATTTACAGTACTGGGATCCAAACAGGACAAGGCGACAAACTAAATATGTCAGATGAACTGTGCATCATGAATTTGAAGGCAGGAGACGAGAGCTGGACCAAGTCCTGTTAACATAAAACCAAAAGGAAGTTGTCACTCACTACAATTCATGAGCATACGAGCAAAGGTTTACCTTGCACACACAGTCTAATAAAAAATTATTCTTTGACATATACATGAAGGGAAGTTCACATGCAAACAGTAAAACTTTATGCAGATTAAACAGTGTGGAATTGAGAACGGTGTAGCTATATTGTATATGCAGTACAATTTCATGTGCAAATTACAATCCTCCAAAAGACCACGGCCCTATTGAATATGCTTCCAGCTATGTTCCTTTAGCTATGTCCTGGATGTGTAGGTAGTGTTTGAAGTCCTTCTTGTTTTTATAAGTAGCTGGAGAAGGTTATTCAGACTCAAAAAGGCTGCATTGTCACCTGTATGTTATGTAGGCCTATGTAGAAACCAGTAATCATTAACATGCGCTATACTTATCTGGAGCCCAAACTATAACTATATATATAACTATATATATATATATATCTATATAAATATATATATATATATAGTGATAGTGTGAAACCTGGTTTCAGTTTGATAAAAGTCATATCAATACAATTACTATTCAAAAAATAATAATAAAAAAAGGCCAAATTTGCTTTAAGCACAGGCCAGATTGGCAGAAACTATTTTAAGGATATCCACAGACATGAAGCTCTTGATGTGTTAGCTCCTATTCAGCACAAAAGATCCCACACCCACGATATCCACAAGAAAAAAAAAAGTCTCTCTCCACTGCCATCATAGTATTAGGCCTAACCTTTCACAGTCAGTGCACCCACAACAAAAGTTCAGGTCAAATTTAAAAAATATATACTTCTCTACCTACATATAAAAAAGTTTAACAATGTTCTGATTTGGACATCCAATTTCAAGGAATCGTATGGGGCAGAATATAGTGTTAAGAATGTAATGCTCTCTAGAATGTTTACTGTTAGTAAAGCTATGCCACTAAAATAAAAGGCTGTGAAAACATTGACAAATATTTAAATCAATTACTAACCCAGTGCCCAGCGGATGTGGCCTTTAAGTAAAACGGCACTATAACAACGTTCTTATTCCTAGCATTCTGTATGACAAGGCACATGCCATGAAGCAGCCCCCTGCACAAGTGACTGTCTGGGGTTCTGTAACGCACATTATTGTATGAACTGACACAGTATGTTAGCTGGTAAACATGTATACTCTTGGAATAGGCATACTGAAAGTAATACAATGAGAGCCCTGACTTGACAGTCGGTCGATAAAATATGCATCGTCCGTGTCAATGATGCAATTTTTTCTACAAGTTGCAGTTAAAGTAAATTGGCTCCAGGAACCAATTGGATATTAAAAAACGCATTCAAAAGACTTAGATCTCACAGTGATTCAGCACCCACAGCTGCCATGAGCCACAAAGCTCACGGAGGACTTGAGCGTCACAGTCAAGGCCATGCTTACCATGTTAATTATGTAATAACACACATATAAGGGACTTCCAGTAAAATTGGAGAGTTGGTGATTAAACCCCCCCCCCCCCAAAAAAAGTGGAAATCAGATAAGCACATTTGCCATCATCACCGTATGTGTGATGGTAGTGAAACTTTATCCATTTGGAAAATACAGCACTAAACCACTCCACAAGTCCAACAAGGGAATCTAAACGTTCAAGAGGCCGGGGTCTGGAACGTCCAGATTTCCATTTTGGGTAGCCACAGGCACTACATCAGGCAGGATGTTGTTGTTGAGGGGGTCGGGGGCCATGCTGCTCATGGTGACGTTTGCGTTCTCCCGGGCCAACATGTACGCCGCCATTGTCTCCTGCGACTCCGAGGAGGGCAGGAAGGAGCTGGACGGACGCGGCGCCCTGTGGCGGTGCCGATGGTGCCGCCCGGGGGCGTCGCTCGAGTGGATGGACGAGTCGACGCTGTCGTCCGAGTCGAGGCGCGTCAGCTTCTCCATCCAGACGCGGAAGCGCTCTTCTGTCTGCCGCTGCATCACAGCGAAGCGAGTCATGGCCTCCTCCAGCACGCTGCCAATGCTGTTCCTGTCCCACGAGCCACCGCCGTCCAGCAGGCCCTGCATCTGAGCGCTCACTCCGGATCCCTCCGCAGCTTTAAAGACATTGAGGCCAAGCCATAAGAAACACAGTAGCACTTCATGTTCGCTGGTGGACTGTTTGTTTTATTTATAGTTATTAAAAAAATAGAAAAATGACAAGTTTCGTTGACGTGCAGATCGACTTTTTCATGCTGATGGACTACGTTCATGCAGTTGTAGCAGTCAGGTCTGTGTACGGAATGCAGTAATGGTTGATCAAATGGAGTCCTATAGGTCCACTATAGACAGAAATTGGTGTTAAGAGATTTAGTTGCTGTAACTCATTGTAGCAAGTGTACTGAAGATTTACCGTGCATAGTTTGTGATAAGATAAACTTTGTGGTTGTCTAACTTTGTACGCAAATACAGCGTAAGAAATAACCCATTTAGACACAGCACCAAGCACCATGGTTTTGACATTTCTCCTTGGACATCAAATGTACAGCTAGACATGACTTATTTGAACTAGCAACAATTTCAAAATGCAATTCACATAAAATATGTCTACCTACGCAGATCTAGAAGAGTTATGTAGTTGTGGTAATCAAGGAAAGCGTGAAGGGGGAAAATGTCAGTTACAGCTGACTATTGCCATGTTCGCTACAAATTATCTTACAAACTACAATATCCCTGCTTGAGTGCAGGCAGAGCAATGCACCACCAACTCCATGTTATGGCAGTGATTTAACCCAGTCTAAATTAGAACAACGCTACCTCAAACTAATATCAATGTTGTCACTGCAATGCCAAGATGCAATGTCAAAACTAACTTTATCAAACCAGATAGCAACATCATTGAAATACCAATGGAATACCAGGTCTTAGAAAGAGGAAATGACTCAATATAAAGTCACAAGTTTAAAGCAATATAGATCATTTTATCTACAGTACTAGTCTTACTGTATTTGAGCCATTGTACTCATTGAAGTTGAGCAACACATCCTTAATGTAAATCAAATCTTTCCCTCCAATTATCAAGAAATCAAGTCACAGGAAGTCAAAAACAAGGGCCACCAATAAAACAATGTACAATTAACACAAAAACACAAGATAAGATTAATTAAGTGTTGTCAAATATATCCTAGCCTATGATTGATTTTTTGCTAACTTCGACAAGATGCTGTGGATAACTAATGCATTTTAAAATGACGACATCCTAAAATGGACACAGCATTCCCAAACACAGCAGGTGAATCATTACACTTGAAGCATCTGTTTAACAGTAATCCAGAGCCTTGACTTACAACTACATCAAGACCTACTGCGCTGAAAACAGGCACTGGAGCCTAGGGGAATCTCAAAGGGCCACATTCAAATAATTCAACAGAAGTTCTCAACTGAACCAGCACGATAAGGTGCTACGTGGCAAAGGTATGGTGAATTAATGGAAGGCTCTGGGGATGGAGACATCTCATTCCATTAATCCTCAATCTCTATTTTGACCAAGGACAGGAAGAAGTCAATCACATTACAATGGACAGTGGAGCCGTCGATGTGAATCACAGATTTACTACTATGTTTATGTCACAGCTTTGAGATACTCCTGTATGTTTATCACAAGGTTACTACCACACAGTGAGGTCATATACTGTTGTAAAAAACAGCTCGCTATGGCAGTACAGACTGGAAAAGTAGAAATAAAACAATGACCCAATTGTAACACTCAGTAAATGGTATCTACATTCCACACAACATGCGAACAATGACCGAGTTTAAAAAGAACACTTCCTACGGGTGGATTACGTGGTGAAGACGTGATGGGTTGTAACCTTCAAAATGCATGGTGAATGGAGACAAATGAACAGTTATTAAAACAATTAACATTCAGTGATGCCTGTGCTAGAAGCCATTGAAGAATAGCAAACATTCATAAACAGAAGCGTCAGTGTGTTTGCATTGGCCGGGGATGCTATGGTTACTCGACATATCTGGTAAACGTATGTGAAATGATTCATGTGAGATGTCTGTTGCAACTGTTTACGAGAAATTGTCAAAATGACCTGTGATGTCTGTAGTAAATTGTGATTATTACCTTGCGGTGCACTAAATGTGGGTTACTTGGAATCCCTGTAGTACATGGGTCTTTCTATAGACTAGGGTACCAGGATTTCCTATGCTGGAAAACTTGTTACAGCTGTTAAGTAATTGATAAGCCATTTTTTTAATGTCATTACATTAAGGGGGGAAAATACAGTAGCCATTTAACATAAAATTCACGAGTTGATTTAAAACCTGTTTATCCCTTTCTCATGATTGGCATCTTGACGGATGTCCAAAAATCATGTGACAAAACATTACTTTTCTGTCCTTGCATTTGTGGCAGTGTACGTTGTCCTGATATCATATATTTTTCATGAATTAGTTCAATTAGACATTGAACCCTGTAGTTGTTCTGTTTCAAGATTCCAGAACTGCAATGTAACTACTTAAAAATGTTGTGTCTCCTTGTGTAATGGGGTGATAACAGTTTATGGGCACACAAATCTCCCAAAAATGTATGTGATTGCAGAATCGAATGCTTCTAACAGAAAGAGTCACCTTACCTTGATACTGAAAATCTAAAGCTTGAGTCATTAACGTGGTTCTTCAATAATTATGCATAATACATGTTGGATGCGTATTTGGTGTCGAGCTGTTTAATTATATACTGTGATATTTTCACACATCTGATTCAGGAAGGAATTTTCTGAATGACGAACAGCTGTTGTGAAAGCACGTGATGAAACAGCCCAGGTGCTGGAAAAAGGTGTCCGCAAAAGAAATGCCCAAAATATTTAGGATCTCTCATTCCTTATGCTGGTGAAGACCGTTGTGCCTGGATCTACATTGGATCTAATATACATGGATAATTGATGTTGATAATCTGTCTGTTAGAGTTAGAGAAGGGTCTCATTAGATTTAACAGAAAGCGTCAGAGTAATGAGTATGTTTTTGTGCCTTGGATTGGAAGAGTCTGTTTGCAATTGCGTAGGATAGACAATTGTGCAACACCCAACTCTGTTCATTATTCTGGATATAATGACAAATGATAAGGCCTAATAGGCATCTTCACAATATGATCTGGTAATTAAATAACATGACAAATACATGTTAGTTTCCATGATACACCTGCAATTTTAAGCAATACAATGCACTTGAAGCAGCCTACCTAAACTTGAAGAACAGATATTCAAGTACTAGAATATGCCTACCGTGAAAAATCTGACATCAATGATTGTAGCCAGTTTATAAGTTCTCCTGCTCCCTGATAATGTGTGATTTCCTTTTGGATCCATTTTGTGAGAGATGTGGCCACTTCCGTTTCTTTCCAACCACTTCAATTGATGGGTGTTGCTACTCTGTTGCGGTAAAACCACGTAAAGTGATTATGACGACGACAAGATCAAATGCTGGCATCAACTTGGCTTTCCATACAAATCCTTCCATTATAAAAGGAACTGGGGTTTTAGCCACTCATGACAAAATCAGCCTGGCTTTATTATGTGTGCCTGCGTCGGGCCACACAGGACAGAGAAAAACCATACATTCATCCACTTTATTTGCCTAGTTAAATCAAGGTGAATTTATTTGATTTACTTCAATATTTTGATTTTTTTAATAATAGTCAGACAAGTCCACAGTATTCTCACATTTTAGAATGTCATTTTAATATCAATGCCAAATTCTTAGTGGTAATGGCCTAGTTTGACAGTTCTTTATTATGCCCTATATGTTCAATTATATAAATTAAACAATTGTATAACACTGAGATCCTTGAAAAGTACAAAAAAGGGCTTGAAAACATCTCTGAAAGACCTTGAATATGACTTGCCAATGTCTGTATAAACCCTGCTTTAAGAATGTATAGTCCTGTTGTAGTATACATGTAGAGTTATGGGGCAATTGGCATATTCATCCAAGTACACGTGGAACTGAATAAAACATATTTTTATTTCAACCCATCTTGAAATGTTTATTCCAACGTCACACATTGGCCCCATTATTTATAGAAAGACCCAAATGCATTAAACATGGGATACAGTGTCTCCGGAAAGTAGTCGGACCCCTTTACTTTTTCTACATTTTGTTATGTTAAAGCCTTATTATAAAATGTATTAAAATTGCCACCCCCCCCTCAATCTACACACAATATCCCATAATGACAAAGCAAAGAGTACATGTTTTTATGATTGAAAATGCATTAAGAATAAAAAGTGAAATCTCACATAAGTATTCAGACCCTTTACTCAGTGCTTTGTTGAAGCACCTTTGGCAGCGATTATAGCATTGAGTGTTCTTGGGTATGATGCTACCAAGCTTGGCACACCTGTATTTGGGGAATTTCTCCAATTCTTCTCTGCAGATCCTCTCAAGCTCTGAAGTTGGATGGGGAGAGTTGTTGCACAGCTATTTTCAGGTCTCTCTAGAGATGTTCGATCTGGTTCAAGTCCAGGCCCTGGTTGGACCACTCAAGGACATTCAGAGACTTGTTCCGAAGCCACTCCTGTGTTGTCTTGGCTGTGTGTGTAGGGTTGTTGTCCTGTTGGAAGGTAAACCTTGGCCCCAGTCTGGGGTCCTGAGCACTATGGAACAGGTTTTCTTCAAGGATCTCTCTGTACTTTGCGCCGTTCATCTTTCCCTCGATCCTGACTAGTCTCCAAGTCTCTGCCGCTGAAAAAAAAAAACATTCCCACAGCATGATGCTGCCACCACGCTTCACCATAGGGATGGTGCTGGGTTTCCTCCAGACGTGACGCTTGGCATTCAGACCAAAGAGTTCAATATTGGTTTCATCAGACCAGATAATCTTGTTGTTCATGGCTTCCGTCTGGCCACTCTACCATAAAGGCCTAATTGGTGGAGTGCTGCAGATGTGGTTGTCCTTCTGGAAGGTTCACCCACACCCACAGAGGGACTTGAGCTCTGTCAGTGACCATCGGGTTCTTCGTCACCTCCCTGACCAAAGCCCTTCTCCCCCGATTGTTCAGCTTGGCCTGATCTTTGAGGTTTTAGTGGTTTCAAACTTCTTACATTTAAGAATGACGGAGGCCACTGCGTTGTTGGAGACCTTCAATACTGCAGACATTTTTTGGTACACTTCCCCAAATCTGTGCCTCGACACAATCCTGTCTTCTAGCTTAACAAACAATTCCTTTGACCGTTAGGCTTGGTTTTTGCTCTGACATGCACTGTCAACTGTGGGACCTTATATAGACAGGTGTGTGCCTTTTCAAATCATGTCCAATCAATTGAATTGACCGCAGGTGGACTCCAATCAAGTTGCAGAAACATCTTAAGGATGATCAATGGAAACAGGATGCACCTGAGCGCAATCTCGAGTCTCACAGCAAATGGTCTGAATACTTATGTACATAAGGTAATAAGGTCTTTGATGATTTTTTTATACATTTGCAAACACCTCAAAAAACCTGCTTTTGCTTTGTCATTATGGGGTACTGTGTGTAGATAGATGAGGATATATATATATATGTTTTTAATCCATTTTAGAATAAGGCTGTAACGTAACAAAATGTGGAAAAGGGAAGGGGTCTGAATACGTTCTGAATGCACCGTATGTGTGGTGAATATTACCCCGTGTGGGTTGGGTTTGGTTAAATGTGTCTGGTGGTGATTGTTACCTGGGATGTCTGTGGTGATTGTTACCTGGGATGTCTGTGGTGATTGTTACCTGGGATGTCTGTGGTGATTGTTACCTGGGATGTCTGTGGTGATTGTTACCTGGGATGTCTGTGGTGATTGTTACCTGGGATGTCTGTGGTGATTGTTACCTGGGATGTCTGTGGTGATTGTTACCTGGGATGTCTGTGGTGATTGTTACCTGGGATGTCTGTGGTGATTGTTACCTGGGATGTCTGTGGTGATTGTTACCTGGGATGTCTGTGGTGATTGTTACCTGGGATGTCTGTGGTGATTGTTACCTGGGTTGTCTGTGGTGATTGTTACCTGGGATGTCTGTGGTGATTGTCTTGCCGCCTGATGTCTCGTCGTCGTCTTCAGAGGAGCTGGTGCTGGAGTCACAGGTGAGGTCGCTGTCGCTCGTACTACTGTCCTGCAACAGGTTGTATTTCTTCCTTGCCGCCGCCTCACGCTTCTGCCTAAGCAGCCGAATACGCTCCTTGTGCTTTTGGCTCCGGTGTCCTTTGACTTTAGCCAGCCGGCCGTTGGTCTGCTTCTCGACGCCTGCTCCTCCCACCACAGCGGGCTGGCAGCGGTTTTTCTTGGCTGCCATTGTGTTGGTTGACATCTCGCTTTCAGAACGTAAACGACGGGACTTTCGCCCACTTGATGCAGATGTTTGACCCCCCGCTGCAAGTCTGGTGTCGGCCCCGGGCTCTGTGGAGCCCCCCTCCACTGTCGTACGTGAGGCGGATCCCTCCTCACCAGAGGAGAGTGTGTCCGAGTCGGCCAGGTGGCCGCTGGAGGAGGGCGAGAGCATGCAGGGGTTGGAGGAGTCACTCTCGTAGGCACGGCCCGAGGTGGGCTTGTCGCTGCCGGTGGAGGCGTGCGGAGACTCAGGGGAGTTCCTTCTCAGCTCCATCATGAGGCAGGGCATGGAGAGAAGGCTAGGCTCACCCTCAGTCTGCAGGGGGCTGTCCTCCTTTTCTCCTGGAGGAGAGCTGGTGGTCTCTGTTTTAAGGGGCTCCTCCTGCTCCCCCCTGACAGCAGCAGCTGACCCCCCCTGCACAGGACGCTCTGGGAAGATCTCAGCATTGACAAACTCCTCTGTCTTCTCAGTGTCTGCCATCTTCCTTCTAGTTGAGCGTAGGGCCCCGTGGTCTGACTGATTTAAACAGGTGGGCCAGGACAGGAACTCACCTGGAACAACAATATACGATATCACAGAGACTTAACTTTGGGTCAAAAAGACCTACTCTTGCACCCACTATAATATTGATATATCTTTAAGACTAAACACATTAGAAATGAATCATCCTCTTGCAGGATCTTTAAAATTACGCAGCACAACAGACCAATTTATGAAAGGTATAACTCAGTGTTTCCCAACTCTGGTCCTCAAGTACCTCCAACAACACACATTTGTCTTGTAGCCCTAAACAAACATACCTGATTCAACTTATTGAGGGCCTGATGATTAGTTGACAAGTTGAATCAGGCATGTTTGACAGGGTAAACAATAAAAATGTGTACCTTTTGGAGGTAGATGAGGACAGGAGATGGGAACCACTGAAAACGTTTCAATGAAGTACCAGTAGCCTACAACAGTAGCAAAAGGCAATTTAGCACTAATTAATCTGGCTGCATTTACAGCTGTAGTGGGGTGTGTTTACATTTTAGTAATTTGGCATACGTTCTTGTGCAGAGCGACTTACTGGACCAAAACTCTTAACCGCCACGTTATCTGCCACTCAAAAACCAATAATGAATCAAAAGGGTAACATGGGTTTTTGGTAGCATTCTCACATAAGGAAGGTTATCACCTTGATGCTGGCAACATATATTCTACTGGTTTAGCTTTGAACCCCCACATGTGGTCAGCTTACAAATATCAGCTGGTTCCAAACATATGTTACCATCGTGTGGAATGTTGGTCACATACCTGTAGAGAGAAGACACCTACAAATAGTGAGCCTCTTCTTTCAAACTGTATAATGAACTCTTCATTGCTCATATTCACAGCATTCCACCAAAATACACCTAAACTTAAGATAGATGGGGCCCAGCTGGTAGACTGTCGTTGAATATATTACCCAAAGTTGTGCTATGGTGCTTTCAAGAAAACTGGGAACTTGGGGGGGAAACAGTCTTATCATGACGTCAGAGATATTCAGGTCGGAGCTCTAGAAAGATGCCAGAGTTCACGACTTGGAATTCCGAGTTGGATGACCGTTCAAAAAGTTCCCAGTTGGAGCTGGTTTTTGTCCGAATTCCCAGTTAATTTCAATGCACTGAAGTAGGATATTTCAGAGTACCACAGTTGTTATGAACGCAGCATTACAACAGTAGTTATGTGGCTATATATAATGGTGTCATAACACCACTGTGTGGGCAACAACGAAACTCAAGTCCGGGGTTCTTTGCGCCACACCTTCCAGTAGCCCAGGAAAAGAGCAAGCTCAGACAGAGCCTCATCTATCAAGTATGAATAACATCACTGACCGTTTTAACACAAAAAAAAACGAAATGTTGACCTACGTAGCTACCTGGATTGCTAGCTCGACAACATAACAAACAATTAAACGCCACTATCAACTGGCTGGCTAGCAAGCAAAACATATGAAGCTAACGTCAACTACGCTAAACATAAACCAGTATCGCGGAAGCTGGCTTCCTTCATCCTTTACTAGTGTTAGCTATCTAGCTTGATGGTAGCTTACCCGTCTGGCTAGGTAGCTAGCTAACAGGGAAATTATTTAGGCAATCTATGGTGAGGGCTTCGTTGGCTATCGAGCTATGACTAGCGACGTTAGCTAGTTTACTAAGCAAGTTTCACATAAAACGAGTTGGAGTTGCTAGGGGGATTTCTAAACATAGTCCACCACCCATGCATGTATTTGTGATACCGCTAGCACGAACTCGATAGGCAGCTAGTTAGCTACCTAAAATGGAAGCGACGTATGCTAACGACGATTCCATTTTAACCCAGCCCAGCAGCTAGCCAGCCAGTTCGCACGGACGGCGTAGCAAATTTGCTAGCTAAACTAACTTACTTGTGTATTACGTTATACGCTTGTTTCTTCAGTGTCCGACTTCTGTGACATCTTCATTAATTTGAACGTATCACGCATGCGAGACATACAACTAATAAAGTAAATGTGGCTTGTAAAGTGAACCTTGGTCCACTAACGGATGCCAGCTAGCTACTTATTTCAAAATGTCCCCATCAGCCGTTGTTCACATACAAATGTGTGCGTCACTTCCATGCGTGAGTGACATAGAAAAATAATTAGCGCCTCCGTGAGTCTTGGGAGAGGTATGCCACGTTTAGGACAACTGGGAACTCGGAAAATAAACGAACTTTACTGGTAAAAATCGTTTAACGGTCACTCCGAATTCAAAATCGGAAACTCAGGCATCTTTCTAAAGCTCCGACTCGAAAATCACGTATGACATTATTAGAACTAGTTTTTATAAAATTTTCCGACAAGATAGAACTGCCAAAGGGGATGCAGTTGCAATCTACTGCAGAGAAAGCCTGTAGTCATACTATCCAGGTCTGTGCCCCCCAAATTATAGTTAAAAATCCACCTTTCCAGAAACAAGTCTCTCACAGTTGCTTGCAACTTGTTTATAGACCCCCTTCAGCCCCCAGCTGTGCCCTGGACACAATATGTGAATTGATTGCTCCCATCTATCTTCAGAGTTCGTACTGTTAGGTGACCTAAACTGGGACATGCTTAACATCCCGGCCATCCTACAATCTAAACTACATGCCCTCAATCTAACACAAATTATCAAGGAATTTACCAGGTACATCCCTAAATCTGTAACCTCTAAATACACCTCTGCTGTCTTCAACCAGGATCTCAGCGATCACTGCCTCATTGCCTGTGTGTAATGGGTTCGCGGTCAAACGACCACCCCTCATCACTGTTAAACGCTCCGTAAAACACTTCAGCGAGCAGGCCTTTCTAATCGACCTGGTCCGGGTATCCTGGAAGGATATTGACCTCATCTCGTCAGTAGAGGATGCCTGGTTGCGCTTTAAAAGTGCTTTCCTCACCATCTTAAATAAGCATGCCCCATTCAAAAAATGGAGAGCTAAGAACAGATATAGCCCTTGGTTCACCCCAAACTTGACTGCCCTTGACCAGCACAAAAACATATTGTGGCGTTCTGCATTAGCATCGAATAGCCCCCGCGATATGCAACTTTTCAGGGAAGTTAGGAACCAATACACTCAAGTCAGTTAGGAAAGCTAAGGCTAGCTTTATCAAACAGAAATTTGCATCCTGTAGCACTAATTTCAAAAAGAGAATAAGAGCCCCTCCTCCCAGCTGCCCACTGCACTGAGGATAGGAAACATTGTCACCACCGATAAATCTACAATAGTTGATAATTTCAAGAAGCATTTTTCTAAGGCTGGCCATGCTTTCCACCTGGCTACCCCTACCCCGGCCAACATCTCAGCACCCCTTGCAGCAACTTTCCCCCCCGCTTCTCCTTCACCCAAATCCAGATAGCTGATGTTCTGAAAGAGCTGCAAAATTTGGATCAATTCTGTCAATCGCCGCATTTTTATCGGCAGACTCAGTAGCCTTGGAATCTCAAATGACTGCCTCGCCTGGTTCACCAACTACTTCTCAGATAGAGTTCAGTGTGTCAAATTGGAGGGCCAGTTGTCCGGACCCCTGGCAATCTCTATGGGGGTGCCACCGGGTTCAATTCTCGGGCAGACACCTTTCTCTGTATATATCAATGATGTTGCTCTTGCTGCTGGTGATTCTCTGATCCACCTCTACGCAGACGACACCATTCTGTATACATCTGGCCCTTCTTTGGACACTGTAATAACAAACCGCCAAAACGAGCTTCAATGCCCTACAACACTCCTTCCATGGACTCCAACTTATTTTAAATGCTAGTAAAACTAAGTGCATGCTCTTCAACCAATTGCTGCCCGCATCTGCCCGCCGACTAGCATCACTACTCTGGACGGTTCTGACTGAGAATATGAATATGTGGACTACAAATACCTAGGTGTCTGGTTAGACTGTAAACTCTCCTTCCAGACTCACATTAAGCATCTCCAATCCAAAATTAAATCTAGAATCAGCTTCCTATTTCGCAACAAAGCCTCCTTCACTCATGTTTCCAAACATACCCTCGTAAAACTGACTATCCTACCGATCCTTGACTTTGGCGATGTCATTTACAAAATAGCCTCCAACACTCTACTCAGCAAACTGGATGTAGTCTCACAGTGCCATCCGTTTTGTCACCAAAGCCCCATATACTACCCACCACTGCGACCTGTGTGCTCTTGTTGGCTGGCCCTCACTACAATATTCGTTGCCAAACCCACAGGCCCCAGGTCATATAAAATTCTTTGCTGGGTAAGCCCCACCTTATCTCAGTTCATCGGTCACCATAGCAACACTCACCCGTAGCACACGCTCCAGCAGGCATATTTCACTGGTCATCCCCAAAGCCAACACTTCCTTTGGCCACTTTCCTTCCAGTTCTCTGCTGCCAATGACAGGAACGAATTGCACAAATCACTGAAGCTGGAGTCTTATATCTCCCTCTCTAACTTTAAGCATCAGCTGTCAGAGCAACTTACTGTACCTGTACATAGCCAATCTGTAAATAGCACACCCAACTACTTCATCCCCATATTGTTATTTATCCTCTTGCTCTTTTGCACCCCAGTATCTCTACTTGCACATCATCATCTGCACATCTATCACTCCAGTGTTAATGCTAAATTGTAATTATTTTGCCTCTATGGCCTATTTATTGCCTTACCGACCTACTCTTCTACATTTTCACACACTGTACATAGATTTTTCTACTGTGTTATTGACTGTACGTTTGTTTATGTGTAACTCTGTATTGTTGTTTTTGTCGCACTGCTTTGCTTTATCTTGGCCAGGTCGCAGTTGTAAATGAGAACTTGTTCTCAACTGGCCTACCCGATTAAATAAAAGGTGAAATAAATAAACAAAGGTTAAGTGAGCTATATGGATCGCTCCAATATATTGGTATCACTCCGCGGGAAGGGATACATCCGAGGTGAGGATTTACAGATTTACTCCAGTGTAGACCTGTGTCACGGCTGGGGTCTGCCTCTATATATAGACTCCATGGCAGCTACACATGTTCTCTACATAATTTTTGAGGAAAGGGGGGTCCTGGCACAATTCCCGGAAGCGGAGGCGACCAACCACAGAGGGAGGTGCCACATTTACCAGATAGTACCTAGCAAAGGAGCAAGAGGAAGCCCAGCTGGCCTCAGTACAGATATCAGCGAGGGGCACTCCTCTCAGTAGAGCCCGGGATGCAGCCACACCTCGTGTTGAATGTGCCACCGGAAAGCCCAGCAGTGACCTGCCAGCCAGGCAGTATGCTGTCGTAATTGTGTCCATGATCCAGTGAGAGAGCCTCTGCTTTAATATCCTAGCCACCAGGACTCTCTCACCATAGCAGACAAAGAGCTGGTCTGTTGTTCTCACTGACCGTGTCCTCTCCACATAGGCAGCCAGTGCCCGCACAGGGCACAGCATGCCGGAGGAAGGCCCAGACTCCCCCAACACTGCTGGGGGGGGGGGGGGGGTCGTAAGCAGACAGGATAAAAGGGATGTTCACATGCCTGTCTGACAGAACCTCCGGGAGGAATGAAGAGTTGGGGTGGCGAGATGGGGTTGGGGAGGCACTCAGAACATACCTGAAAGAGCATGGAGCTAACCCATCCTCTTCATGGAAGTAATTGCTACCAAGAAAGCCACCTTCATAGAGAGGTGTTTCAGGGAGGCAGACTCCAATGGTTTGAAAAGCGGCTTTGCCAAAGCTGCCAAGACCACATCCAGATCACCATTGAGCTAGTCCTAGGTGGACGCAGGGGACAAACCCCCTTCATAAACCTGGAAACCAAGGGATGTCACCCCACTGGCCTGTCCATCCACCACACATGGCATGCAGATATAGTGGCCAAAAACCCTCTGAGTAGTGGCTGCCAAGCCCTCATCCAAGCGAGACTGCAGGTATTGGAGGACATACTGCACCCCACATGACTTGGGCACAACCTCAATAACAGTGCAACAAGAGCAGAACAATCACCAGTGCAACTGGTATGCCACAGTTGTAGCCGGTGCCCTTGCGCTCTGCATGGTCTACATTACGCCCTCCTGTAGTCCTAACATGGACCATTGGTGCAGTTCAGCAGCCAAGCCCATAGACTGAGGCGGTGCAGTCTCGGAGGCCACAGAGTTTCCCCGGCCTGAGACAGCAGGTCAGGTCTCAGGGGCAGTTGCCAAGGTGTCCCAGACAACAGAGACAAGAGAAGGCTGAACCCGGGTCGCCTGGGCTAGTATGGAGCCACCAGCAGCAGACGATGTTCCGCCATCCTCGTCCTGTCCAGCACAGTCTGGATCAGGGGAAAAGGGGGAATGCGTAAAGCTCCATCCCTGGCCAATCATGAGCCAGAACATCCAAGCCCAGAGGCCCTAGTGGCTCCGACATGGAGTACCACAGGGGGCAGTGTGCATTGTCCAAGCAAACAGGTCCAGCTGCGCCCTCCCGAACTTGTCCCACAGGTGCTGCACCACCTGGGGATGTAAGCTCCAGTTCCAAGGTGGCGGGCCGTCCCTCGAGAGCATATCCGCTGCCACATTCAGGATGCCAGGTATGTGAATGTGGCAGGATGACGGTGGTGCTTTGGGTGCAACCGGAGGGAGTTGAACCACCGTTGAAGAGGCTGGAGATGGAGCAGGCCCAGGGGAATCAGCAACGAGGCCGCCGTCAGCAAACCCAACAGGCGTTGGCAGGTCAGGGCAGATACAACACACCCCTGCCGAAAGTGGTCGAGGCAAGATAAGATCGCCTAAACCCTTCTGGTGAGCTCACATGAGGACTAAGTCCAGTTCCATGCCAATAAAGGCCATCCTCTGGGTGGGCGTCAGATTACTTTCTTGTCATTACAGTAATGCCCAGTCCGCCAATGTGGGTCAGGAACATGTCTCTGTCTGACAGGACCTGGGTCCTGGTCGGGGCACAAATCAGCCAATTGTCCAGGTAATTGAGGATCAACAATCCTCAGGGTGTGAGAGGTGCCAGGACAGCGTCCATGCACTTTGGCACTTTGGTGCCAAGGAGAGGCCAAAGGGAAGCGAATCGGAGGTACTGCCAATGAGCTGGGTGAACAGGAACATGGAAGTACGCATCCCTCAGGTCCAGCGTCACAAACCACTGGTTCCTGGACACGGCTTGCAACACGCGGGCTGGGGACAGCACGTGGAACCTCAGTACCTTCTAGTACCCATTGAGGTTGCGGAGGTCCAGAATTGGTCAAAACCCTCCGTCTCTTTTTGGGACCACAAAATAAGTTGAGTAGAACCCATCTAGCCTTTCTGATGTCTCGACCCTGCAGAGGGCACCCTTGTCCAGGAGTGAGGAGATCTCCAGCCGCAGGGTTTTCTTCAGGGGGAAGGCCACCGTGGTGACCGTAAAACCCCTGAAGGATGGGGGCCGGCACCGGAATTGGAGTCGGTACCCCTCGACACCCAGGGGGACTCCACACCCTCCTCCCACTTTGCCCTTTGAGACCAGGAGAAGCGGCTGAGGCCGGTGAAGAGTGTGTCAGGGATCCTGCCGGGGCCCTCCTCTCCTCTGTCGCCCCAAGCGCCTGGGTCCCCCAGGCACGTCCCTAAGGCGGTGACGGTTGACAGGTTGTTGCTCCACCCCACACGCTGTGCACCTCCCCGCTGTCATCCCTCAGCACAAGGCGATGGGGCAGGAGAGGGACCCCACTGTTATTCGGCTGCAGGTGGGTGGCAACGATCCGTCTGCCTAGGACCCGGGGCCTGAGGAGGGGGCATGAACTGTCTCAGGGTCTAACTGTCCCTACGAACCTTATCGGTCTGCTCTAGAAAGTCATCAACCCCTGGGCCAAACATCAGCCCTGGGGTGATGGGGAGAGTGGCAAATGTGCTCTGGACAGCAGCTTGCAGACGGGATTGGGCCAGACAGAGATGGTGCTGGGAGGTAACCACCTGTGCCATGGCCCGTCCGTTGGCGCGGGCCACATCCCTCTGGAGCAGTGAAAGCAGGCGAGACACCTCCATCGCTTCCTGGAGGAGCTCCTCTGTGCCCTCCTGCAGCCGGGGCAACAGAGTCTGCAGGTAGGCCTGCAGCAGCATGGTCGCGTTGGTAAGGCGGCCAAGAGAGCAGAGGGAACCATATGTGGCTTTCAAGTCCACATCAAAGACTCTGGGGAGTCCCGGCTTTGGTCACGTGTTCCGCCCTATAATCTCCCGGTCCAGGAGGACCATGGCAGCTATCATGGTGTCCATGGTAGGGTACTCCCAGAAGCCGATTGAGTCTGCGCCCGCAACATAACTCCATGGTCCAGTCTCTGCTGTGAGTTGGAAGTGCCCCCTGGCAGAGGCCCAGCTCTCCTGCAAGGCCTCGCAGACTCAGCAGAGATGGGGACAGATGGAGACACATCATCATCATTGTCCACCAGTTTTGATGTCCAGTGAAGTGGCTACCCGAGTGAGTAGGCTCCTGGGGGGTGGTGAAGCCCTGCTGCTGGCTTCTGATGGCATGTCAGCCTGGTAGCCCCGCTCACTGTGGTGTACAGTGCCAGTTTCATCCCCCAGGAACAGCCTATTACTGGCCAACAAGGAACAGCTGTCGTCGCCATCGAAGCGATCAACCTCCTGACGCAGGGCATGCGCCCTCTGCTCAAGGTGGTCCGAGCGGTCAGACTCCTGCCCCCGTCCAGGACTGGCAGCAGATGGGCTCTGCCTGTGTTGGCTCCGGCAACACTTCCTGGGAGGGGTACTGGGCCCAGTAGAGGGACTAGCAGCTTGCTGGTGCACCACTCCTGAGTGAGGGAGCTCGTCCTCAGCCTGAGCCCAAGCCTGGCCGACCCACTCGCACATGGCCTCCAATCGCGTCAGGCGCAGGTGTTCTGAGAACACCACACAAACAGGCATCCAGTAGGGCGCTCCACCGCCCTCTATGGTCGCTCAAACCCAGGCATTGCATACACGAGGTATGCGGATCCCCAGGGGGGAAGCCTCCCTCACACCTGTCACAAAGGGAAGCCATAAGCTCAGCCAAGCCAACAATGCCACGGAGCAGGTGCCGAAGCCCTGGGGGAGCTTATGTTGTGACCCGATTGGAGGAATAGGAACCTGGTGAGGGAAGAATTACCCAGTAACTCTGCAAAAAAATAGACCCGTGTGGGAAAAGCAGGCAGACAAAAAAACAGCAACCAGCTAATGGATTTGATTTATTTGTTTTACACCAACTGCAATATTACATAACCGGTTTAATATCCAAGCAGTAAAAACAGCACCATATGATGGAGTAACTCCGTTAAGGAACTCCAAAGTTATTGTCTCAACGTAGTGGAAAGCCCACCACGATACTCTTACACTCTGCAGGGGAAAGAACAAGAAAAAAAGCCACAGGGCAGCATGTTAAAGCAATTCACAAAACACATTAGAACAAGCCAGTCGGCAAGTTGTGTAAGGTAAATGACAGTTTGTGGCAGCAAGAGCCATAGTAATGGATGCACACGGAGTTGTAGTGTAAAGCTAACGAAACACAAGTATGACAAACCACGGGCGGAAGATACAGATCAACCAAGCGCAGCAGGTGGAGCACTCAAGAGGGGCTGGCCATGTGGCCAACTGCTCCAGGCTGCAAACAGCCAGTGACTTACCAAGCGAACTTCAGAAAGTCTGTACCTGATCAAATCAAATTTATTTATATAGCCCTTCGTACATCAGCTGATATCTCAAAATGCTGTACAGAAACCCAGCAGAAACCCTAAACAGCAAGCAATGCAGGTGTAGAAGCACGGTGGCTAGGAAAAACTCCCTAGAAAGGCAAAAACCTAGGAAGAAACCTAGAGAGGAACCAGGCTATGAGGGGTGGCCAGTCCTCTTCTGGCTGTGCCGGTTGGAGATTATAACAGAACAGGGCCAAGATGTTCAAATGTTCATAAATTACCAGCATGGTCAAATAATAATAATCAAAGTAGTTGTCGAGGGTGCAGAAAGTCAGTACCTCAGGTGCTGAACAGTTGAAACTGGAGCAGCAGCACGGCCAGGTGTACTGGGGACAGCAAGGAGTCCTCATGCCAGGTAGTCCTGAGGCATGGTCCTAGGGCTCAGGTCCTCCGAGAGCGAGAAAGAAAGAGAGAAAGAGAGAATTAGAAAGAGCATACTTAAATTCACACAGGACACCGGATAAGACAGGAGAAGTACTCCCGATATAACAAACTGACCCTAGCCCCCCGACACAAACTACTGCAGCATAAATACTGGAGGCTGAGACAGGAGGGGTCAGGAGACACTGTGGCCCCATCCGATGATACCCCCGGACAGGGCCAAACAGGAAGGATATAACCCCACCCACTATGCCAAAGCACAGCCACCACACCACTAGAGGGATATCTTCAACCACCAACTTACCATCCTGAGACAAGGCTGAGTATAGCCCACAAAAATCTCCGCCACGGCACAACCCAAGGGGGGGGGGGCAACCCAGACAGGAAGATCACATCAGTGACTCAACCCACTCAAGTGACGCACCCCTCCTAGGGACGGCATGAAAGAGCACCAGTAAGCCAGTGACTCAGCCCCTGTAATAGGGTTAGAGGCAGAGAATCCCAGTGGAAAGAGGGGAAACAGCCAGGCAGACAGCAAGGGCGGTTCGTTGCTTCAGAGCTTTTCAGCTCACCTTCACACTCCTGGGCCAGACTACACTCAATCATGTGACCCACTGAAGAGATGAGTCTTCAGTAAAGACTTAAAGGTTGAGACCGAGTCTGTGTCTCTCACATGGGTAGGCAGACCATTCCATAAAAATGGAGCTCTATAGGAGAAAGCCCTGCCTCCAGCTGTTTGCTTAGAAATTCTAGGGACAATTAGGAGGCCTTCGTCTTGTGACCGTTGCGTATGTGTAGGTATGTACGGCAGGACCAAATCAGAGAGATAGGTAGGAGCAAGCCCATGTAATGCTTTGTAGGTTAGCAGTAAAACCTTGAAATCATCCCTTGCCTTAACAGGAAGCCAGTGTAGGGAGGCTAGTACTGGAGTAATATGATAATTTTTTTTGGTTATAGTCAGGATTGTAGCAGCCGTATTTAGCACTAACTGAAGTTTATTTAGTGCTTTATCCGGGTATCCGGAAAGTAGAGCATTGCAGTAGTCTAACCTAGAAGTAACAAAAGCATGGATACATTTTTCTGCATCATTTTTGGACAGAAAGTTTCGGATTTTTGCAATGTTACGTAGATGGAAAAAAAGCTGTCCTTGAAACAGTCTTGATATGTTCGTCAAAAGAGAGATCAGGGCCTGGAGTAACGCAGAGGTTCTTCACAGTTTTATTTGAGACGACTGTGCAACCATTAAGAATAATTGTCAGATTTAACAGAAGATCTCTTTGTTTCTTGGGACCAAGAACAAGCATCTCTGTTTTGTCCGAGTTTAAAAGTAGAAAGTTTGCAGCCATCCACTTCCTTATGTCTGGAACACAGACTTCTAGCAAGGGCAATTTTGGGGCTTCACCATGTTTCATTGAAATGTACAGCTGTGTGTCATCCGCATATCAGTGAAAGTTAACATTATGTTTTCGAATTACATCCCCAAGAGGTAAAATATATAGTGAAAAACAATAGTGGTCCTAAAACGGAACCTTGAGGAACACCGAAATTTACAGTTGATTTGTCAGAGGACAAACCATTCACAGAGACAAACTGATATATTTCCGACAGATAAGATCTAAAACAGGCCAGAACTTGTCCGTGTAGACCAATTTGGGTTTCCAATCTCTCCAAAAGAATGTGGTGACGGATGGTATCAAAAGCAGCACTAAGGTCTAGGAGCACGAGGACAGATGCAGAGCCTCGTTCTGATGCCATTAAAAGGTCACTTACCACCTTCACAAGTGCAGTCTCAGTGCTATGATGGGATCTAAAACCAGACTGAAGCATTTCGTATACATTGTTTGTCTTCAGGAAGGCAGTGAGTTGCTGCGCAACAGCCTTTTCTAAAAATGTTGAGAGGAATGGGAGATTCGATATAGGCCGATAGTTTTTTATATTTTCTGGGTCAAGGTTTGGCTTTTTCAAGAGAGGCTTTATTACTGCCACTTCTGGTGAATTTGGTACACATCCGGTGGATAGAGAGCCGTTTATTATGTTCAACATAGGAGGGCCAAGCACAGGAAGCAGCTCTTTCAGTAGTTTAGTTGGAATAGGGTCCAGTATGCAGCTTGAAGGTTTAGAGGCCATGATTATTTTCATCATTATGTCAGGAGATATAGTACTAAAACACTTGAGTGTCTCTCTTGATCCTAGGTCCTGGCAGAGTTGTGCAGACTCAGGACAACTGAGCTTTGAAGGAATACGCAGATTTAAAGAGTCCGTAATTTGCTTTCTAATAATCATGATCTTTTCCTCAAAGAAGTTCATGAATTTATTACTGCTGAGCTGAAAGCCCTCCTCACTTGGGGAATGCTGCTTTTTAGTTAGCTTTGCGACAGTATCAAAAATACATTTCGGATTGTTCTTATTTTCCTCAATTAAGTTGGAAAAATAGGATGATCGAGCAGCAGCGAGGGCTCTTCGATTCTGCACGGTACTGTCTTTCTAAGCTAGTCGGAAGACTTCCAGTTTGGTGTGGCGCCATTTCCGTTCCAATTTTCTGGAAGCTTGCTTCAGAGCTCGGGTATTTTCTGTATACCAGGGAGCTAGTTTCTTATGAGAAATGTTTTTAGTTTTTAGGGGTGCAACTGCATCTAGGGTATTGCGCAAGGTTAAATTGAGTTCCTCAGTTAGGTGGTTAACTGATTTTTGTCCTCTGACATCCTTGGGTAGGCAGAGGGAGTCTGGAAGGGCATCAAGGAATCTTTGTGTTGTCTGTGAATTTATAGCACGGCTTTTGATGCTCCTTGGTTGGGGTCTGAGCAGATTATTTGTTGCAATTGCAAACGTAATACAATTGTGATTATGATCAGTGATTAGTTCATTGACTATAACTGCTTTTGAAGTAAGGGATCTAACATTACGTAGCCCTATTTTGAGATGTGAGGTATCACGATCTCTTTCAATAATGGCAGGAATGGAGGAGGTCATTATCCTAGGGAGATTGCTAAGGCGAACACCGCCATGTTTAGTTTTGCCCAACCTAGGTCTCAATGGGGATAGCTAAACTGACTACACTGACTGTGCTAATGGCAGACTCCACTAAGCTGGCAGGCTAGCTAACAGCCTGCTGCCTGGCCTGCACCTTATTTCATTGTGGAGCTAGAGGAGTTAGAGCCCTGTCTATGTTGGTAGATAAAATGAGAGCACCCCTCCAGCTAGGATGGAGTACGTCATTCCTCAGCAGGCCAGGCTTGGTCCTGTTTGTGGGTGAGTCCCAGAAAGAGGGACAATTATCGACAAATTCTATCTTTTGGGAGGGGCAGAAAACAGTTTAACCAGCGATTGAGTTCTGAGACTGTTGTAGAGCTCATCACTCCCCCTAACTGGGAGGGGGCCAGAGGCAATTACTCGATGCCGACACATCTTTCTAGCTGATTTACACGCTGAAGCTATGTTGCGCTTGGTGATCTCTGACTGTTTCATCCTAACATCGTTGGTGCCGACGTGGATAACAATATCACTCGTCAGTTTTAGCTTTAGCCAGCACCATCTTCAGATTGGCTTTAACATCGGTAGCCCTGCCCCCATGTAAACAGTGTATGAACGCTGGATGATTAGTTAAGTCTAATACTGCGGGTAATGGAGTTGCCAGTGATTAGGGTTTTCAATTTGTCAGAGCTAATGGTGGGAAGCTTTGGCGTCTCCGACTCGCTGCTTAATGGGGAAAACCGGTTGAAAGTTTCTGTCGGCTGAATGAGCATTCCTACAGCATTTCCCTCCAGAAACCATGAGAAAGTTGTCCGGCTGCGGGGACCGTGCGAGGGGATTTCTACTAACGTTACCATCTGTACTTACTGGTGGCACAGACGCTGTTTCATCCTTTCCTACACTGAAATTACCCTCGCCTAACGATTGCGTCTGAAGCAGGGCTTGCAGCACAGCTATCCTCGCCGTAAGGCGATCGTTCTCCTGTATATTATGAGTACAGCGACTGCAATTAGAAGGCATCATGTTAATGTTACTACTTGGCTTCGGCTGTTGGAGGTCCTGACGAACCACGTCCAGATAACGCGTTCGGAGTGAAAAAGTTGAATGAAAAGGTTGAGTGAGGGAAAAACTAAAAATATAAACGGTAATTAAAAAGTAAAAACCGTAAAGTTGTCAGGTAGCAAAGTAAGGTTGGCAACAAAACGCACAGCAACACGTAAACAAGTCTGCAAGTTGTGACCGGAAATATTGGAGTGATCCAAATAGTGAAACAACATAATCAGTACTACTTGTTGTAGGTGCACACAATCGTGACTTTACATTAAAACGGCGATATGTGAATTCTACCATAGTAGCCGTTATACCTTGGCTAGTAAGAAAGGGTCTAAAGTAATTTTTAAACTAAGCTGTTCTTGCAAATATACCTTTTCTTCCGAATGGAGGGGCAAAAAAGTATCTTATGTCTGTGTTCAGTTTCATATGGTTCTCCAAAAACCAGAGAATATGCCTTTTGCATGCGTGTCGATCTCACAGCAAGCTGCTGAGGGGAGGACAGCACATAATGGCTAGAAGTTAGCAAATGGCATTGCATTAAACACATGGACACCATGTGTGTGTATTTGATACCATTCCACCAACTCTGCTCCAGCCATTACGACGAACCCCATCCTCCCCAATTAAGGTGCCAACAACCTCCTGTGGTAGGTCTTTGTTTTGGTCGGACTGTGTGATGTGCTACCAGGGGCCTGTTGCACAAAAGTAGAATTAAGACATCCGGGATAAATGACTCAGCTGAGCTCAATGAAGCCAAAACATGTGCGTCCAGGCTTAATTGGTTGCACAAAGACCAAGCCAGGATGAGCAGACACGGATTCATTAAGCCAGGTGAAACCAATCCTGGATAGGTGCGCGCTCACGGCTCACTCAAATAGACCCCGCCACAGATCACAGATTAACTGATTTACCATGGCAACTAGAGCCGCGTACTTTTCCCCGTCGGAAGCACAAATCCTCATGGAGGCATACGAGGAGGTAAAAGATATAATTAAGAAGAAAGGCAACACCGCCACAGTGATAAAGCAAAGAGAAAAAGCGTGGCAAAGTATTGCAGACCGCCTGAATGCGTAAGTAGTGCACAATTACACACTCACCGCTCCGCTGAAACATCACAATTACAATTCAAATATTTAATTCACATCTCCAAAAATGCAGTTGTACTGTAATTATGAAACGGTTAATTTTTTTTATTGAAATGCACTGCAGATATGAGTGAAATTGTGTAAAGTAACTCCATCACACTGTATAAAGCTATGATAAAATTTTTGATATTTTTACTGAAAACAAGACAAAAATACCAAGTAATTTTTTGCAGTGTGACTCCATTAAGTGTGTGTGTGTGTGTGTGTGTGTGTGTGTGTGTAGATTAAACATGAACGGGCCAAAACGGACATGGCAGCAGGTCAAAATCAAATACAAGAACATTCTGCAGAATGGTATGGTCCCTGACTAATATTTAACAAAGCACAAGCATATATTGTACCCAGAAGGTGCCTGCTCACACATTGTCTGTACTGTTTTAGCAGTGAAAAAGAATACCCACAGACAAGGCACGGGTGGTGGGTCACCAAAGGCTGACCTTACCCCAGCAGAGGACATGGCCTTGGAGCTAAATAAAGGCAGGCCCGTCTTAGAGGGGATCCCTGGGGGGAAAGAGACGAGCATAGGTTCCTCCCAAGATGCCACCCGCTTCATTCAAGGTATGTCCTTCCATCTCTACACGGGATACAACCACATTCATATTGAATCAATTTGGACTGTCTGACTTTGGTTTACCTATTGCCTTGCAGTGTCTGGCAGCACTGTGTTCCTGTTAGAGCCACCAGCACAAGCACCAGACGATGCTGATCCAGTGAGTACTCCATCAAAGGCATACTGTAGGCCTGGCATGTCTTGTCTACTAGCTTCAATATGAATCCGATTAAATGTGATAGGGTGAAGGCCCCAGTGCAGCAGCAACAGCACATGATGGAGACGATGATGAGGAGGAGACCATCTCTCTGGATTCCAGAAGGCATGAGGTATCATGTTAAGACTGTGAAAGTACTATTTACTCTACAATGGTGAGGAGTCCTCATCAAAATCAAAAAATCTAATTTCTTTTACAGGACCCAGATGCTATACAGTGGGAAAACCAGCCTGGCAACATAGTGCGTATTAATAAAAGGACACCACATCCTGCCAAATTCCAGCTGCGCTAATTGTATTGTGTTCACAGAGCTCACAAGCTATCAGAAAGTTGTATGGCAACCACCTCCGGTGCCAAATAGAACTGGCAGACATAGACATTCAGTACAAGAAGAAAAAGATGGAAAATCTTGCACTGGAGTTCGAAATAAAAAAGAGGACAATTAGGAAACTGGACCTTGAAATAAAAAAACTTGAGAGGGAGGTGAGATATGCCTTCAATGTACACTGTATGCTAACTGTAACACAAATGTATTAATCATTATTTTTCTTTCCTCCCCCAGCTCCAAGAAGATGACACAGCTCAAAATAAAAATTAGGTATATTCTCGTAAAGTCAAGTGAGCCATGACATATGAGCTCTTATTGTGAGCACACAGGACGGTGGCATCTTTCTAAGGTTTTTTTTATTTTCCCAGCAATCAGTACAACCAAGTCATCGTTATAAGGCATCGCCCTCTTTTGCCCACCCCCCCCAGCACCAGGTGTGGCCACTAGCCTATATGAAGGCCCAAAATTGTGTGTTCCTTTCTGCTCTGACAATGGCATGCCCATTCGTGCGAGATGTGGTGGATGAAGAAGCACTTGTGCTGAGGAGAGCCTTCAGGTGAGAAAGGGTCTTCAGGGACCGGTTGGACCCACTGGCCTTCCCTGATGACCATCTATATGAAAGATACAGGTTTTCTGCAGATGGCATCAGGTATCTATGCAGACTACTGGGTCCCAGGATTAAGCACCGCACTGCACGGAGCCATGCACTGAGTGTGGAGCAAATGGTTTGTGTGGCCTTGCGCTTTTTTGCTAGTGGAGCCTTCCTGTACTCAGTGGGGGATGCAGAACAGCTGAACAAGGCCACAATTTGCCGCACAATAAGGAGTGTGTGTCTGGCTATCAAAGCATTAGCAGATGTCTTCATCTCCTTCCCTGGCCACAGAAGACTCTGTGACATCAAAGAGGAGTTCTATAGGATTGCAGGTAAGAGGATCTACAAATTACAGGACAACTGTTAACACATAGTAGGATACTCATTACTTTGTGTGACAGGTTTCCCAAATGTCATTGGTGCAGTGGACTGCACACACATAAGGATAAAAGCCCCCTCAGGTGCCCATGAGGCCGATTTTGTGAATAGGAAATCCTTTCACAGCATTAATGTTCAGGTGAACATAACTTTTTGATATTGTCCATTGACGAACACTCTGCATTGCCAGTGATGTGCATTGATTGGTGTAATATTCCTCATCTTATGATTTCAGATGGTCTGCAATGCTGACTGTGTGATCAGCAATGTTGTGGCAAAATGGCCTGGCTCAGTCCATGACTCCAGAATCTTTCGGGCCTCTGAAATCTATCAGTGCCTATCACAAGGTAAGCCACACAACCCCTATTTATAACCATCATGGCTGTGTCAAGAATATCACTGTGTTTATGAGGTAGTAATGATGAGATTTTGTGTTGACAGGTGAATTCTCTGGTGTGTTGCTGGGAGACAGGGGGTATGGCTGCCAGCCTTTTCTCCTGACACCTTTCACAGACCCCCAGGAAGCACAGCAGGCCTACAACCATGCCCATGCCAGGACCAGGGCCAGAGTTGAAATGACCTTTGGCCTCCTGAAGGCACGCTTTCACTGCCTTCACAAATTAAGGGTCAGCCCTGTTAGGGCATGTGATATTACTGTGGCTTGTGCTGTCCTTCACAATGTGGCCTGCCTGAGGAAGGAGAGGGCCCCCAGAGTGCCACCAGCCATGGACTGGGACAATCCGGCAATCTTCCCTGATGACGACAGTGGTCGGCTGCTGAGGGACCAATATGTGTTGAATTATTTTAGTTAGTATGTGTGCTTTCAATTTTGGTTAAATATGTCCTGCGGTGGCAGAGGAATTTGGTTTTTTTTGGGTTCGTTTTTTGACGAATTTGGCCTCTTATGATGTTTGTGCGGTATACTGTGTGTAATACAAGGCTGCAGGGAGGCTACTGCATCCATTCATTTGTCTGTTCAGTTGATGTGTATGGATTTGTCCTGCATTTATTTTAGTGTGCAGACATGCAGGGTGTGTTATACACATTCAAAGGTCTGTATATGTATCATTTTGTATAATATGCTTAGATTCTGTGCTTTCCATCTTGTAGAGTCACTGTGACTTCAGTTTTGAAAGGAGCTGATGGTTTACCTGCTTTGTTTTGTCCTTATTCAATAAAGGAACATAATGTTACACATTGTGTTTTTATATTCATATGGAATGTGTATTTGTTTATATGACAGAGTACTAGGGCCACACTGAAGAAAAAGGATAAAGTCATAAATTTATGAGGCTGGTTCTTTCTGCAGAAAAGCTACATATTGTTTTTACAGTTTTGATACTTATGACAATGTGATACTTAATATTCTGGCACATCAGCATGTCTTTGTTTATGAAACCATACTGAAGTACAATTTCACGAAATGCCCCACATCTGTCATTTTAACAACTGTCCTCCTTTAAAACAACTGGTTACAATATTATGACTTGTGTTTTTTTTCCCCTCTGTGGCCCTAATATTCTAGCATTTTATATATAGCCTTATAGTCTATGGGAAACTGTAAATTATCTAATGATAGCAACATCATCTAAAAATCATTTTTTATCCAAAATCATTGAAATTAATGATCACAAACGTTTAAATAACAGTGGGTCTAGTTATATGTGATAACAATGTATAGTGAGCAGTGAAATAACTATTGGTTTCCATTTGTGGTGACTGCTGACTGACATTAGGGATGAGATTAAATAGATCCTGGAATTTAGCCTGGTCTGGAGCAGGCTAGCTCCACAGAATAAATCTCCATGGTAATTTATACCATAACATATCCTCCTGCCCCCTATCCATCTTTAGTGCAACCGGATTACGGATCAATTGAGCCAGGATCACCAAGATATCCTGGCTTAATCCCTTATCCTAGTTTTGTGCAACAGGCCCCACACAGTGCGACCAAAACAAAGATCTACACACATCCAAGAGGCATTTCTCACTATGAATATTTTGTTTTTTTTGGCGAACAATCTGCAACTTTAGGTATAACGGCCTCAATGGAAGAATTCACTATTTCCGTTTTAGTGTATAGCTAACACCATCTATGATGCACACTGTATTTTGGTTTAAACATATCACTAATTTAAGAAAACTACACTGAGTGTACAAAACATTAAGAATACCTGCTCTTTCCATAACAAACTGACCAGGTAAATGCAGGTGAAAGCGATCCCTTATGATGGTAACTTAAATCCACGTCATTCGGTGTAGATGAAAGGTTAAATAAAAATGTTTAAGCCTTGCGAAATGTGTATGCCATTCAGAGGGTGAATGGGCATTGCAAATAAGAATGTGTTCCTAAATGACTTGCAGTTAAAGGTTAAATAAAAAGCAGGGTATGGTAGTAGGTGCCAGGCGCACCTGTTTGAGAGTGTCAAGAACTGCAACACTGCTGAGTTTTTCACACTTATTAGTTTCCTGTGTGTATCAGGAATGGTCCACCGCCCAAAGGTCATCCAGCCAACTTGAAACAACTGTGGGAAGCAATGGAGTCAACATGGGTCAGCATCCCTGTGGAACGCTTTTGACACTTTGTAGAGCCATGCCCTGACTAATTGAAGGCTATTCTGAAGGCAAAAATGGGTGCTCCTAATGTTTAGCAAACTCAATGTAAAAGGCACTGTGCACCTAATGTTTTGTACAGTGGAAAAGGCACGGTATGGTCAATCCGTCATCTGCCGTGCAGCATTTACGGTGATACGGCCTTTGCAGACGTCATGGCATTCATACAACTTGCACTTCACAGAGCAGTGGTGTAGAGCTGTTGTCAAGGAATTGAGTTTGCATTTATACAGGACCTCCTGCCCCCACCTACTGTCAAACAATCATGTAAATGCAGAGATATATGGAGCTCTACGCATTGTTACAACATTTGGGATGCGCAGTGATATGGAGCTCAATTTGGACCCTGCATGCCCCCGGAAGCTCTGTGATTGCATCACACCCTCCAAAACGGAGCCTCCAACCACATTATAGATCTCGTAAGACAAATAAGTTCCCCGTTTAGTTAACACATTTTGAAAAAATATATAGCCCAAGCAGCCCATGACAAGTTGGATGAAAAACATTACGATTTTCATTGACATTTATTATCATTACATATACTTTCTACAATTACAATCCCCCAAATTCATGTGTCATTTTAAAGGCCGCCCTTTAGGCAAGGAGGAATTCATGAAGTCCACCTTCATCTCCAGTTCAGCATCAACTGCAGCCTTAAACAAGGAGAAAACGGTTCAATTCAAATATAATTGACAATTTACAGTAACATCACAATATTCCTGTTGTATTGTAGAATGGCAAAACTCACCAATTCTCGCTTTGCCTCTTCAATTTTCACTTGAGCAAGAGATGGACTCTAGGGAACAACAATATCATTAAGCAGAGCATATCACCAAAATAAAAGGAAAATTAAAATTAAATGTCAGTTAAAAAATAAAACATTTCTTAACTGGGCTCAAATCTCTGTAGGGTTCGAGTTTCTTTGACAAAGGTAGAATTTCTTGTTTCAACATGTAGACTTGCTGCAAAGGGAAGATCAGAAACTCATTGCAATACATTTCACAGCAAAGCAGAACAGCCAACACTTCCATCATAACATGAGGATACCTCACATAGCTCCATCAGAGCTTGGTGGGAGATTCGATTCTCCATGTGTCTGGATGTTAGCTGGTCCTGAGGATGAGAGAATGAAAATGCATTGCTTATGACAAAAGATTAACATAAATGCATTTCTACCAGTCAAAAAGCCCTAACCACCTGACAATGTTTCCAAGGTTGACTTTTGACTTCCCAGCTCAATAAATCAAAAGCTACCCCAATCCAACATCTCAAAACCAGAAGCAAACCAGAAAGGATATCTTGACCTGTGAAGAAAAAGAGAGTAAACATTAACAGCACATAAGATGACAGAAGTCAAAGGCACTGACCTCTGCCTTCTTGTTTCGGTATGAGAGGTCTTTGGATTTTGCTTTGACAAAGTCCATATTCAGCAGTCTTTCTTCTGCTTTGGCACTCTCCACCTCTTGAGCTTTCATTGTTTTCTTGATGTCCCTGTAATCAGATGATTACGTAGATTAATTAACTCTAGAGCTTTACAGATGTGAGCATTTAAAATAATTTAACATTTCAGGTTCATGACTGTGTGATCCTCTTACTCTTGGAAGGTTTTCCGTAGAACAAGAACGGACCCAAGTTTAGTTCTGAGGGCATTAAGCTCCCTATCAAGTCTCCTATCCGTCTTTTCAGATTCCAGAAGCTCATTGGTCAAGTTATTCACTGCTGGCACAAAGCTAAACAAACAGCATGGATGTAAGATTATATTCTTGCAAATTCATCATGAGAATCCATCTTGTATGGCTTTCTGTGAGTGCCATTGTGTGTACTTCTTTCAATAGGCAGCATTGTACATCAGTGCATTACCTGCTCAGAGAGGTGTCTCGGACACCAAGTACCTTAGCGTTTGCCACCAATGCTGACAGGTAGTCTGATGCAGGTTTTGACAAGCTTCCAGAGGATAAGCCCACTCCTTGTAAAACAACATTCTGGAGATGAACACCTAGAAAGATTGATTTTAAATCAAAGGAACAACATTACAGTGCAAAAAAGAAAGACCCTGTGCACAGCTGTGTGTCTAGACAACATTACTGTATTGACATGTCAGCCAGAGTGGGGCTTGAAGTTGAAACAGTGACACATAATATTCCCCAAGTGTCTCAATCATTCAGGTTACCACTTAAGATTCATTTAACAGTACATGCAATGTTCACTTTACCATCAGCCTGATACTCAGAAGTTTTCTGTTTCTGATCCTCAATAAGCAGGGAAGTCTCATTGCATCGAACTTCACTTGCTTCTGCAAGCTGGTACAGTATGTCGACAGTCCGTGTGTTAACTTCATATTCTGGAATAGTTTGATCTCCAAAGACTGTGCTGAGCCACTTGCTCACCTGAAAAGTGTAAACAAACACCAAGTTTACAGCTAACTCACTAGCTTGTTAGCATAGATTTACAGCCCTGAGAGATGGTTTAAAAAAACAGAAATGT
This sequence comes from Oncorhynchus clarkii lewisi, assembly GCF_045791955.1. Lineage (NCBI taxonomy): Eukaryota > Metazoa > Chordata > Actinopteri > Salmoniformes > Salmonidae > Oncorhynchus > Oncorhynchus clarkii. The sequence goes on from NC_092151.1 coordinate 16,749,239, forward strand.
ATCAAAATAAGAGCACAATCAACATCTCTGCTATTAACACTACCTTCTTGTTCTTTTCACACATATCAACGGGCAGCCCAGACAAACAATACAGTAAAAGACTGACTCTCGGCTGAGAGTAGCTTTCTGAAAGTAATGGGAATCCTGACTGAACCGAAACGTTTCCCGCGCACCGTTCATTCAACAGCTTCCGGTTTGAGATGTATTTGATTGGATGTTTGAAATAGACCAGCCAATGAGAAAAAAACCCCTCTTTATTTAAAACGGAAGTAGTGTTTGGTCCGCCCATGAGTGTTCAAATAGATTGACATAAACAAGATTGTATCCGAGTTTATGATGACAATATTCATATCCAATAATCTAATCTACTAATAAATGCAGTTGATAGCATTAATTAAACAATTATTTCATATGATTTTGCAAATATTTCCGGTTCACAGTATCATTTTTTACCCTGTCCTCCATCTTCTTTACGTGATTTAACCAGTAGGTGTAGTTGGACAAATCCGTGTAGAAACATTAATAGCTATGCTGTCAGTTCGCGTTGCCGCGGCCCTTGTCCGCACCCTTCCCCCGGCTGGATTTGTAAGATTTTTTTGTGTTGTCTGAGTTGTGTTTTTATACTTTTTGAAATAGTTATTCCCGCGTTCATGTTCTAGTCGGAAACTGGAAAACTCTGAAATGTCAGACGTAATAACCGGATGTAGTTATACACATTCAACGAATCAGCAAGGGTTAGTGCTATCCGGGGTCCTACCTTAACCCTAATCGTAAACCTTACCCTTTTTTAAAATGGTAACTTCAATGGGGTATGGACGTCCCAAGGATCCCGGATTGCATGGACAAATTAACAAATCGGACATTTCCGAGTTTCCTAGTTCCGATTAGCAAGTGAACACGTCATGTGTTCGAAAATAGGGAAATTACGAGTCCGTGCGTGCAGACGGCCATCTTGGACTGTTTACACAAGCTATCTCCACCTAACGTTAGATACATATAATTGTAAAAGTCTATACCGGTAGTGGTATTTGTAGTTTTGACACATTGATATAGCTGTGTGATCAATCAACCAGTCAAGTGACTGTATGGATGTCTCATAGGGCTGCGCACATTTGTCCCAGCGACGTCAGGGTTTGGCCGCAACGTTAATTGTAAATAATAATTTGTTTTTAACTGACTTGCCAAATTAAATAAAGGTTACACACGTCATTCCTTATGACGAGGTGGGGTTAGTAAACGAGCTCTAATTGTGACAAATATTTTTGAACAGTCATCCAACTCGGAATTCCAAGTCGGAATCTTTCTAGAGCCCCGGCCTTAAGATCACTGATGTCATGTTTTTACCCTTTTCCGGAGTCCCCACTTTTCTTTAAAGCACCCAATTTATTTTTATTTTTTTACCTCCGATGACCAGATCAAAATGACAGTAGTTCACCCAAAGGCGTTACACTATAGTTAATGTTGTAATGTTATGTATCTTGTCAGCCAAGTGGCACAACTTAATTGTTTGTTATACATGCTCAGTGCATTTGGTTGATCGTTTGCGAATTAATGATTCCTATCAACATCGCAACTCATCCACTGACAGTTGACAGTGAGAAGAAGCAAGAGAAATAGGAGGCACAGTTTAATGGCAGGGTAATTTTAAACATGTATGGTAAACTAGTAACACTGTATCATTACTCTATTCAAAATATGAATATATGATGCAGATTTGAGGGTCACTATTTTGCATTTAAAGGATTTCAATTGTAACATGATCTCAACCACTGTCCTTGCAGGTTTCCAAAAATGTTTATGCTGCTGCATGTGTAGGAGCCAGGCACCTGCACACCACAAAGCCATGGATGGCCAAGACGGGTCAGAGTTCTTGACTGATACATGTTGCCAAACTTTGTAGTAGCAAAGTCCCTTGAGAAAGTGGATTGTACTAAGACATTTTTTATAGCTTGGGGGTAGGAACAACCGTTATTGTCTTGAGCAGCCCATGTTGCCATTCAAAATGTATTTTCGGTAAAAGTAGCATCTTTATCTTCATGGCATCTTCTCAGTTTCCCCGAAGTCTGATTACTTGGTTAACTCTCAAATGTCATGCATGTGTACTGCAGGAACAGCAGAGGTCTCGTCCATTCTGGAGGAGAAGATCCTGGGGGCTGACACTAGCGCTGACCTGGAGGAGACTGGTCGCGTGCTGTCCATCGGTGATGGTATTGCCAGAGTGTATGGTCTCAGGAACGTGCAGGCTGAGGAGATGGTGGAGTTCTCCTCTGGGCTTAAGGTGAGGCCGTCAGTGGGGTGTGATGACTTGCAAGCTGATGATGACATAACAAGTCTTTGCGGGGGGTGATATATATACTGCAGTTGTACCATTGAGCAAGTGCCATGCTCAACAGTGATTTCTGTCAACATGCCTAGTAGATTATTGAATGAAAAGTAAATCCCTGAGGTGGATAGCTGAGAGTTTTCCATTCTGTTTATTTCTTTCTACTATTCTCGCATAACGCTATCCAGCGACGTGTTGTTGTCTGCTGGTCTATTCTACCAAAACTCTGAACTCTTGAGTAACAGTGTTCTCTAATCTCATCCAGGGCATGTCTCTGAACTTGGAGCCTGACAATGTCGGTGTTGTGGTGTTCGGTAATGACAAGCTCATCAAGGAGGGCGATATTGTCAAGAGAACCGGAGCCATCGTGGACGTGCCCGTCGGTGAACAGCTGCTGGGTCGTGTGGTGGACGCTCTGGGAAATGCCATCGACGGCAAGGTCAGGATTTGCCCTGAGGTCTACTCGTAGGTTATGATAAGCAATAGGATTTACAGCGTTAAACTGAGCCTCAGTGTTATGAGGTTGCCATGACCAGCAGGGTGAACCAAAGGCATTGCAGATGAGTGCAATGCATGATGATGCACTCGCATAGGATCAGCACATGTGCATGCGTATGCTTCTCACTCCTGCTATGCTGTGTGATGACTGCAGAGAAGATTAGCCTCTTGCTTCTTGCTCTTTGTTGATGTCAGCACTATACTGCAGTTTATGTTGTGCATTACTGCGTCTACTTTTGAGAATATTCTGGGCCTAGATCAGTGTTTTTCAACCTATTGTCTGCTGACATCTGGTGGCCCGCGGGGGTACTGCAGTTCGAATGTTTTATTTATTTTTATAAATAAATTGGGACTATAATGTTAAAATGTTTATATTACTTATCACAATGCATATGTTTAGCAAAAATCCATATGTAATAATAGGCCTTTAATCTGTTAGTTGCTGATTAAATGTATTCCAAATCTGACCGCTAAGATATTTTAAGTAAAAAAAAAGATATCTGCAACTCCGCGAATGGTGGTCCTCAAACTTTTGACAGTGATTTGGTGGTACCTGGAAAGGAAACCGCTGGCCTAGTTAACTGATAGTGATGGGTGTAAAGTAATATTTTCTTTGCTACTGCTTCTTTGTAGGGTCCCCTTGGGTCCAGCATCCGTAGGCGTGTGGGTCTTAAGGCCCCTGGCATTATCCCCCGTATTTCTGTGAGAGAGCCCATGCAGACTGGCATCAAGGCCGTGGACAGCCTGGTGCCCATTGGCCGAGGTCAGCGTGAGCTGATCATCGGTGACAGGCAGACTGGGTAAGTCTATAGCCCTACAGGTGTGAATAGTTTAGTGACTGGCTAGGCTCGGTATTCAATTCCTAGACCATGTGAACTTGAGTTGTATTAGTTGCCAATTGATAAAAATTGGAGGGGAAAAATTAAGGAATGTCTGTCTTATGCACTTATGTCTTATTCCTAAACCAGCAGTTCATGTTGTTATTGAGGACAATGGTCAAGTAAAGACCTGTTAATCAGCTCCTTGTGTTTTTCATGGTAGACATGTCATATGTCGACTTACATGTGTAGTGGATGCGGAAATCACCTGTAGCAAATTGGCTGGAGTACATCGGTGACCTCACACCTTCCCTAAGATCTAAAGGCAAGTGTCGCTCAGAGTGACAGACTTGTCACTTGGTGTGTTGGCTAAGACGGTTGGCTTTGAGTTGTGTGTGTTGTGCAGAAGGTTGCTTGTTCGTTCCCCACTTGGAGCAGAACAGAATGCACTGCTGTTACACATGCATGTTTTGTCATTCACTTGAGTTTTTATAAATTATACAATCTTCATTCCAGTGTCTTTCCTTCGTAGCAAAACCGCCATTGCCATCGACACCATTATCAACCAGAAGCGCTTCAACGATGGCACTGATGAGAAGAAGAAGCTGTACTGCATCTACGTCGCCATTGGTCAGAAGAGATCCACCGTGGCCCAGCTAGTGAAGAGGCTGACTGACGCCGACGCCATGAGGTACACCATTGTGGTGTCCGCCACAGCCTCCGATGCCGCTCCCCTGCAGTACCTGGCCCCTTACTCTGGCTGCTCCATGGGAGAGTTCTTCAGAGACAATGGCAAGCACGCGCTCATCATCTACGACGATTTGTCCAAGCAGGTCAGTTCAAGCGATGGGGCTCGGAGGTCGAAATGTGATTAAGGTTGATCTTAAATAACTCTATTCCTCAGTTAATACACTACTTCCAGCAGCCCTATGTGGCTCTGACAATGCAGTAAAACATGATGGGGTATAGGGTGGCACTTTATTCTATGCTCAACCTTCATGTGACGCAAACCTTGCTTCCCACCTGTCACAGGCTGTGGCTTATCGTCAGATGTCCCTGCTGCTACGTCGTCCCCCCGGTCGTGAGGCCTACCCCGGGGATGTGTTCTACCTCCATTCTCGTTTGCTAGAGAGAGCAGCCAAGATGAACGAAAACTTCGGAGGCGGCTCCCTCACCGCCCTGCCCGTCATTGAGACCCAGGCCGGTGATGTTTCCGCCTACATTCCAACCAATGTCATCTCCATCACAGACGGACAGGTGTGCTAAAAGATAGATTTCATAATTAATCAGGAGCTGAAAATATAACTCTAACGATCTGATTTAAATGGAGCTACCTCAAACCTATCCTCGCATTTATTCCTGATTTGCCATTTTTGGTAATGGCACTTTGTCATTTTAGGATTGATTGACTGTTTCAGTGTTTACTCTATTGAAACACTGAACCCATGACTCCACTCATGCTTCTTTCCTCTCTCAGATATTCTTGGAGACTGAGTTGTTCTACAAAGGTATTCGACCAGCCATCAACGTAGGTCTGTCTGTGTCACGTGTCGGCTCTGCCGCCCAGACCAAAGCCATGAAGCAGGTGGGCCACTAATTTCTTTCCCCAGTATTTGTCATTTGGCTTTAGGCACCTGCCTTAGAAACTCACACGAAGGGGAAAGCGTCCCACTTTTGACTTCCGAGTGGCGTAGCAGTCTAAGGCACTGCATCTCAGTGCAAGAGGCGTCAATACAGTCACTGGTTTGAATCCAGGCTGTATCATATCCGGCTGTGATTGGGAGTCCCATAGTGCGGCGCACAATTGGCCCAGTGTCGTCCAGGTTTGGCCGGGGTAGGCCGTCATTGTAAATAAGAACTTGTTCTTTACTGACTTGCCTAGTTAAATAAAAAAATGACTGATCCTGTTTCCTCCCTGGTAAGGTGGCTGGTACCATGAAGCTGGAGCTGGCCCAGTACCGTGAGGTGGCTGCCTTCGCACAGTTTGGTTCCGACTTGGACGCTGCCACCCAGCAGCTTCTGAACCGTGGTGTTCGCCTTACTGAGCTCCTCAAGCAGGGGCAGTACTGTGAGTATCTCATAGGATGTGATGTTCTAGTCACATTTGTATGATTTTACTCAACTGAAATGTTGATTAATGTGTGCACGGTCCCTGTTAAATAAATGGCTTGTGTAGATGAAACTGAGCTCCAGCTGGTCATCCTTGGTAAAGTTTGCTCTGTTTACTGCTGTGCTTCATTTAGTCCCTTGCCTATGTGACTGACTGGATTCTTTTTGACCTGCAGGCCCCATGGCCATTGAGGAGCAGGTTACAGTCATCTATGCTGGTGTGAGGGGACACTTGGACAAAATGGACCCAACTAAGATCACAAAGTTTGAGAAGGCTTTTCTTCAACATGTTCTCAGCCAGCACCAGGACCTCCTAGCACAAATTAGGTAAATGAAATCAACTACCACCACGTTTTTGCCAGCTTTCGCTTTATGTTCAGTATTGTTATTGGACTCCTTTTGTACATTATCATACCATGGCGTGAACATATTTTAACACCTTTTGTTTCTGCTTGCAGAGCTGATGGCAAAATCTCAGAAACCGCAGATGCCCAGCTTAAGCAGATCGTCTTGACCTTCCTGGCAAGCTTTGAGTAGTCTTATTTTTGGTCAACTATTTTGTCAATGTTTGCATAGTGCGGATGTTAAACTTTAAAAACAAATCTTAAAATAAAGTGCCATTTGATATTACTGTACAGATGTCTCCTAACAGAGAATAAAGTCTTTCTACTCCAGGACCCATGGATCTTTTTTCGACTGGCTCTCGTCCTCTCTCTTCCAAAAGTACATTTTGGCCATTTAGCAGACTTACCGTGTCCAAAGTGACTTACAATCAGTGCATTCAACCTGGAAAGGTGATGAAGAGTAGCCTGGCTGATGTGGCCCACGTGACTACACAGAGCTGGTGTCAGCCAGACAAGATGAGGGTCACGTACCAAGATAATCCAGTAAACACTTCTTCAAATGAGTTGAGCACAAATTAAGTGTTCACTTTCACTTTTTACTGCAAAATGCTGGATATTGCACTGACTCACTTTTTCCCAAGTTGGCCTGCTGACTGAAAGGCCCTCAAAAGCATTATTTTAAAAAACAACCTTTGGCCAGAAAAAGCAAATGTTTGTTTCCCAGACATCAATGATGGATAGTCATATACTAGTGTTTTTAATAAGAATCTCTATCTGGGTTGTGCTTCACAATCACAAAGCATTATCAACAATAACTTTGAAGTCTCATCTGAATTTGGAACTATGTCACCTATGGCATAATGTCAACCGCAGCGCCAATCAGAGGGTGCGTTCGTAAATTCACTCTGGCTATCTACTCCGATTTCAGAGCACTCGTCTGTGTGCCAGAGCGCAGAATAACTGATGAATTTACGAACACACTTAGCGCTCGCTGGCTCTCCAGAGTGAATTTACGAACGCACCCAGAGTTAGCTGTTGGTGTTGCACTCACTGAAGAGAAACACACGAGAAGAGGAAGAAATCAGGTTTTATTTGTTGGACATACCAAGCGGAGCACCATGGCTTCAGGAGGAGAGTAAGTTGGTGTTGCTAACTAATGTTGGTTTGATCTTTTCCTAGATAGAATCCGGTAACCAAAAATGTTCGCTTTGTTAGCTGGCTAAAGTTTGCTAGCTTTCGGGTTTTAGTACAAATAACTAGCTAGCTACCTTATAGCTAATATCGGTATGCGTTTTCTATGGATGTAGCTAGGCATATAACTAGTAGAAGAGAACAGAGAATACATGCAAATAATATTGTTCTACAGAGTTATATGGCCGCAAGATTATACCAGTGTCGGTTAGCAAGCTAACCTTAGCTAGCCATGTCAAAGATAAAAGCCAGCCATCTACCAAACTGTTAGCTAGCAGCTTAGGTAGATAACGTTAGCTAGCTACGTAGCTAACAGACAGCGACATGAATTTGTGTTTGTCATGTTGTGCCAACATTTGCTAAGTGATGTGTATGTATATAGCTAATTTGACAGTGAATTTGATACAATTAGGTAGTCAACTAGCTACCTAAATGAGCAAACTCGTGCTAATGACTGTCCACTAGCTTTTGCAGTTTTTCTTGCTGTGTCATGTGGGGCCTGCACAACACTGTTAGCTAGCTAGATGCACAGCTGAATGATGTAAACGTTTAGCAAAATATTAGCATTTTGTACAGTAAACATCAGTGATGCTCCCCTTTTTTCCGTTCAAGAGTAAATATACATCTTATGTAGTTAGTTATATGGTACCTAATAGCTACTACTCCTCTCCTGTAGGATATTGCTGAATTTATATTTAATGTCTTTAAGGAGGCAATTGATTTAGGGGTCCTGCCCATTTCTATGACCAGGCCTAATTTCTGTAATCCACAAACCAAACAAAGATCCTATAATTATAGAAAATTGGAGACCAATCACATTAATGAACAATGATGGAAAACTACTTGCATCCATCTTTGCAGAAATACTTAAAAAGGGTATTGATCAAATCATTGATGATACCCAGTCTGGTTTTATGAAGGGCAGACATATGTAATAATATCCGACTAGTTTTGGACTTGATAGATTACAATGAGCACCTTATGGCTTTATTTTATTTGTAGAATTTACAAGGCTTTTGATACAGTTGAACACTTATTTTTGAGATTATTTTTTGGGGTTTTGGTCAATGTTTTCAATGTGACACTTTATAGTAATAGTAACAGCTCTTAAATTATCCCATGGAACCTCTGCGATTTGATATTAGAAGCAGAATTAAATAAGGATGCCCAATTTCTCCTTATTTGTATTGGTCACAAGTTATTGCACTTAATATCAATAAGGATAGTTTTAGGGGTATTCAGATACAAGATAAAGAGAATGTTAACAATTGTTTCAGGACACCACTTTTTTTGTCAAATAAGATCATAATGAAGTCAGGACAGCGATTGAGTGTATTAATTGCCTTCTCACATGTATCTGGTTTATCTCTGAATATTAGGAAATGTGAATTATTTGCATTGAAAACATGTGACTTAAACTCTGTAATATCCATGTAAAAGATGTGATCACATATCTTGGTATTAAAGTTTGCAAAGATCAGAAAGGGCCAACTTAAATGTCTCTCCTATTGTAGAGAAAATTTGAAAAATATTTAACTCCTGGTTAAGTGATCTTTATCTAGATGTTTACTTTTGTCAAAATCTGAAGGTCTGTCCAAATTAGTTTATACCTCCCTTGCCTTGGATGTTCGTCTGTCAGTAACTAAAATGGTTGATCCTAAATTCTTCAACTTCATATGGAGGAATTAACCTTATTAAGAAAAGCTGTAATATGTAGCACCCAAAGTGAGGGAGGGTTGACTGCTCAGGATTTTAAAACTTCAAATATAATCTTTAAGATCAAATGCATACAAAACAATCTAAGAAATAAGGATTGCATTTGGAATATAATCCCTAATTTAATATTACAACAGATTGGTGGTCTAGAGTTCTTACTCAAATGCACCTTTGATGTGGCTAAGATCCCTATTAAGCTTGCTAACTTTCATAAACAAGTACTTCTAACTTGAAACCTTATGTACAAATAACTTTTCCCCACAAGCTGTGATAATAAAGACATACAAAAGCAAGTCTTTCTTTTTCCAGAACTAGTTTGACAACCACATTATCTGGGTTAAACAGTTATCAAATAATGATGGACTACCATATTATTATCCAGAATTCATGAGCACACACATTGTTACATTCACTCCTGAGGAGTTTCAAATAGTTAAGGTGCTGTTCTTCTTTCAGGAGAATATAACAATACTCAAAGTGCAACTGCTGAGGATTTTGTAGCCTCAATTCAGCTAGAAGGAATTTACATTTTCCACACACACACACACACACACACACACACACAGTGCATTCGGAAAATATTCAGCCACCTTCACTTTTTCCACATTGGTACATTACAGCCTGATTCTAAAATGGATTTAATTGTTTTTTCCCTCAATCTACACCCCATAATAACAAAGCAAAAACATGTTTTTAGAAATGTTTGTAAATGTATTGAAAATAAAAAAAAACATTTACATAAGTATTCAGACCCTTTACTCAGTACTTTGTTGAAGCACCTTTGGCAGAGATTACTGACTCGAGTCTTGTTGGGTATGACTCAACGGCTGTCAGGTTGGATGGGGAGCATCGCTGCACAGCTATTTTCAGGTCTCTCCAGAGATGTTAGATTGGGTTCAAGTCCGGGTTCTGACTGGGCCACTCAAGGACATTCAGAGACTTGTCCCGAAGCTGCTCCTGAGTTGTCTAGGCTGTGTGCTTAGGGTCGTTGTCCTGTTGGAAGGCGAACCTTCTCCCCAGTCTGAGGTCCTGAGTGCTCTGGTGCAAGTATTCATCAAGGATCTCTCTGAACTTTGCACTATCTTTCCCTCGATCCTGCCTAGTCTCCCAGTCCCTGCTGCTGAAAAACATCCCCACAGGATGATGCTGCCACAACCATTCTTCACTGTAGGGATGGTGCCAGGTTTCCTCTAGACGTGACGCTTAGCATTCAGGCCAAATAGTTCAATCTTGGTTTCATCAGACGAGAGAATCTTGTTTCTCATGGTCAGAGTCCTTTAGGTGCTTTTTGGCAAACTCCAATCGGGCTCTCATGTGCCTTTTACTGAGGAGTGTCTTCCCATCTGGCCACTCTACCATAAAGGCCTGATGGTTGTCTTTCTGGAAGGTTCTCCCATCCCCACAGAGGAACTCTGGAGCTCTGTCAGAGTGACCATTGAGTTCCTGACCAAGGCCCTTCTCCCCCGATTGCTCAGTTTGGCCGGGCGGCCAGCTCTAGGAAGAGTCTTGGTGGTTCCAAACTTCTTCCATTTCAGAATGATGGAGGCCACTGTGTTCTTGGTGACCTTCAATGCTACAGAAATTGTTTGGTACCCTTCCCCTGATCTGTGCCTTGACACAATCCTGTCTCGGAGCGCTACTGACAATTCCTTCAACCTCATGGCTTGGTTTTTGCTCTGACCTGCATTGTCAACTGTGGGTCCTTTTTATATAGACAGGTATGCCTTTCCAAATCATGTCCAGTCAATTGAATTGACCACAGGTGGACTCCAATCAAGTTGTAGAAACATCTCAAGGATGATCAATGGAAACAGGATGTACCTGAGTTCAAGTTCGAGTCTCATAGCAAATGGTTTGAATACTTAATTAAATAAGGTATGTTTTATTGTTAATACATTTCCAAAAATGTCCAAACCTGTTTTCACTTTGTCATTATGGGGTATTGTGTGTAGATGAGGGAAAATATTTTTTTAACATAACAAAATGTCAAAGGGTCTGAATACTTTCCGAAGGCACTGTGTAATGAAATCTCTGTTAAGATGTTACTATTCCCTCTGCTGGAATATACTGGAATGTAGCCCTAGGATAAGTGAACTGGAACAAAGTCTTGTTGTTGTCTGGGAAATATTGTATATCTAATAAGGTGAAAGAAGTATCATACAAACTCATTCATAGAATCTAAGACCTTTTATTGTACACAGATTAAAAATGGCTATTGATAACAAATGTGAATTTTTTTAGTTGTCCCAGAGACTCTTTTGGGACCGTTCTTATTTCAGAAGATTGTAGTGAGTTAGAAGATTTTCTATTAAAATAAACTACTATTAATGTACATTTGAAATACTTTTATTTTGATCCAAATTATATGGACCCCGATTTGAACTTTCATTGTTAATGTTTATTTTTCATGGAAGATTCTTTATCCATAAAATGAAGTGGGCGGAGAACAAACCCGTCTTCACATTGTTTAAGATAGAATTGAAACATTAGTTTGAAATGATCAGTAAGTTTAAAATCAAAAAAGCAATACGTACCATAATACATTTTCAATTTGTCAAAATGTATCTCGACATTTAATAGCCCTGTCTGTTTGTTTACTGTTTGTATATTTCTGTTTTTCTATTTGTTTTGTTTTTCATAAAAATAATAATACTCTTCTTTCCTGTTAATTCTGCTAACTAGCTAACAGTGTGGCAGATTACATTTCAAAACCCATCAAAATAGAATGCCCATTCTAGTAGTTAGTTTCACTACTGTATAATTAGAAACTGAAAGCAACTGGCCAATAGTTATTCTAAGTTTCTATCTCTAGTTAGTAGGGACACTTTACTTTTCACCCAAAGAGACTACAGTTGATTTGATATAATAAGCTCATTACATCACACTAAGGGTTAAAGGAAACCCTTTTATCGCTTAGCATAACTTTCCTACATTCAACTAGCTTGTCAGTATGTACTCCCAGGTTTAATGATCAAGTATGTTACATCTTGCCAGCTGATATATTTAGCATCTCTTTGATTTTCCCTCAGATCGAAAAATGATGATCTATCCACAGCGATTTTAAAGCAAAAGACCAGGCCTAACCGGTTGGTTGTGGATGAATCTCTCAATGAGGACAACAGTGTGGTCTCGCTGTCTCAGGTGAGGCATTGGTGGGATGAATGAATGGGGCTGGGACATTTTAGTGAACCCCCAGTCTGCACTGAGTGATACATATTTGTTTCACCAGTAACTCATTCATTCCAGTTTTGCGGGCTGTGTTAGACTGTTACATCTTCACTGTGGGAGGTTCTATGTTAAATCAATAGGATTTAGTGTCTGACTGATTCCTCCGTCCCGCCCTAGGCCAAGATGGACGAGTTGCAGCTGTTCAGGGGAGACACAGTGCTGATGAAAGGAAAGAAGAGACGGGAGACGGTCTGCATCGTGCTCTCTGATGACACCTGCTCCGACGAGAAGGTCCGCATGAACAGAGTGGTCCGCAACAACCTAAGAGTCCGCCTGGGAGATGTTATCAGGTGAGATGGAACTGGATAACTTTGGCATCAATGAAGCATCATGTGTAAAACCAGACCTCTGCTCCTCCTTCAATGTACAGTAAAGCCCTGACATAATTCATTATTTTGGTGGTCCCACAGTATTCAGCCATGCCCAGACGTGAAGTACGGGAAGCGGATCCACGTTCTGCCCATTGATGACACTGTGGAGGGGATCACAGGGAACCTGTTTGAGGTCTACCTCAAGCCCTACTTCCTGGAGGCCTACAGGCCCATCAGGAAAGGTAACAGTGATCCAAACTCGGTCCTGTGGCCCCCCCTGCATGTTTTGTTTTTTGTCCTAGCACCACACAGCTAATTTAAATAATCAAAGCTTGATGATCAGTTGGGTATTTTAATCAGCTATGTAGAGCTAGGGCAAAAACCAAAACATACAACCAGGATGGGCCCAGGACCGAGTTTGGGAAACTGTGATCCAAAGGACAACCTGGGGTGTGTTAAGGCAGGCACCATATGGGATTAAATGTTTTGAAACTGAGGAGGTACTTCCTCCACTTGAACATGACCCTGTACTCCAGAATATGTTCAGGGTCATGTTCATTAAGGCATGATTTCTTAATGGAAAACAAGTATTTTTTTATTTGATAAGTACAGATGGTCCCTCCCTGTTTCACATCGATTCAGAGTGTTCTTTCGATTTGTGTACGAACAACCCTTGTTTGCTGGCACAGCCAGTGTGTCTCACAATATGATTATGAAAAACGCCAAGGACAGAGGATTAGGCATGTGGGTCAATGCTTAATCTCTGTTTGTAGGGGACATCTTCCTGGTGAGGGGAGGCATGCGAGCTGTGGAGTTCAAGGTAGTGGAGACAGACCCCAACCCCTACTGCATTGTGGCCCCAGACACAGTCATCCACTGTGAGGGGGAGCCCATCAAACGAGAGGTACGGCTATATTCAGTACCAGCACTGCTGCAGATTTCTATAGAGCAGCAAGTCTCTGTTACTACATCTTCAGTTGGATCTTGTGCATGAGAGCAAGTTAACATCAAAGCTGGAGTTTTCAGAGATGGGATTTTTCTTGATTATTCAGGAATTCCGGATTTTTCTGATCGTAGAAAACAATTTCTTACATTTGAATGCTATCTGTAGCCTTTTGCCCTAGTTTCTTATGCTTTACTAACCACATCTATTTCTGTGTTCAGGATGAAGAGGAGTCTCTGAATGAGGTTGGCTATGATGACATTGGTGGTGTGAGGAAGCAGCTGGCCCAGATTAAGGAGATGGTGGAGCTGCCCCTGAGACACCCAGCACTGTTCAAGGCCATCGGCGTCAAGGTGAGCTAAATACACCTCTCATCCTTCACGTCAAACCTTGTGTACAATTATTAGATACATGCCTAAAACTGGTTTCTTGTTTTAACCATACATTTTGATTTGGTTTGTTTATGCAGGTGAATGACTTGCTGTTGAATTACATTTTCATGTAAAACATTTTTTATCACTTCTAATTTTCATTCAGCCTCCAAGGGGAATCCTGCTGTACGGACCCCCTGGAACAGGAAAGACTCTGATCGCCCGTGCTGTGGCGAATGAGACTGGAGCCTTCTTTTTCCTTATCAATGGTGAGAGACTGAAGGACAAAAGCTTTTGTTATTTTTCATCAGCATTTCGTTAAATTCCATTTCAATTCAGTCAATGCATGAAGTGGATTGAAATTCCATTAAAAATACTTAAATGTTTTTAGTTGGAATTTCAATGTAACTGACTGAATTTTTAATTGATTGACCCTAAATCTGTTGTTCATTGATGGTCAGAATTACACATTCAGTGTGTTTGTTGTCAGGACGTTTCCTAGTAGTTGAACTTGTGCCTGCTAAATGTTTCAGGGCCTGAGATCATGAGTAAACTGGCCGGAGAGTCTGAGAGTAACCTGAGGAAGGCCTTCGAGGAGGCTGAGAAGAATGCCCCTGCCATCATCTTCATTGATGAGCTGGACGCCATTGCACCAAAAAGAGAAAAGGTGGGTTCACATCTTCTGATACAGTTTCCTTCTCATTCAATAGACCAATGTTCTTCAAACCTGTCCCAAGTCATGTTCGTTAGGGAGAAAGTTTTGAAACTGAGTGAAACGGGAAGGTACTACCTGAACTCAAGTTTTGCTACAATGTGTCCTACTGAACACAACCCTGGAGGCTCACAGGGTGTGCAGGCTTTTTTTCAAGCCCAGCTCAAACACTTTAAAAAAAAAGTTGAATCAGGTGTGGTAGCACAGGGCTAGAACAAAAGCCTGCACGCCCAGTTTGTGATACTTATGCTAAAATGTTTATTCTCCTGAGCCATTTACTGTGTTCGTATTCGTATCTTTTATTATTTCTGAACGTTGCATTGTTTTTTTAATTTAAAAAAAAATGTTGTCGTTGAATTTTTACCCCTTTTTCTCCCCAATTTCGTGGTATCCAATTGTTGTAGTAGCTACTATCTTGCCTCATCGCTACAACTCCCGTACGGGCTCGGGAGAGACGAAGGTTGAAAGTCATGCGTCCTCCGATACACAACCCAACCAGCCGCTCTGCTTCTTAACACAGCGCGCATCCAACCCGGAAGCCAGCCGCACCAATGTGTCGGAGGCTACACCGTGCACCTGGCAACCTTGGTTAGCGCGCACTGCGCCCGGCCCGCCACAGGAGTCGCTGGTGCGCGATGAGACAAGGACATCCCTACCGACCAAGCCCTCCCTAACCCGGACGACGCTAGGCCAATTGTGCGTCGCCCCACGGACCTCCCGGTCGCGGCCGGTTACGACAGAGCCTGAGCGCGAACCCAGGGACTCTGATGGCACAGCTGGCGCTGCAGTACCCGGGAGGCCAATGTTGCATTGTTGAGAAGGAACCTGCAAGTAGTAGTGGAGAGTCGCATGTGCGTACCGATAGGATGCATGGGGTGTGAGTAGCTCCGTTTTGTACCGATAAAACTGGTTATATGTAGAAGCCAGACAACAAAGTTTTTAAATCAAGCCTCTAAAAATCGATAGATCAATATATCCCCAAGCAACTGGGAGAGAGTGAGAAGTCAGTTATGTACAACAGCGACCCAATCAGTTGGTTAAGCGAACGCGACGGCACTAATTGAACAAGCCATGGCTTCCCCCAGAGGAAAAGACAAGGAGCAACTTGGAGATGCAAACAATGGTAATAAACAGCTAAAGGATATCCAGGAAAACATAGCTAAAATGCTCTCAATGCCCATCAAAACAAACAAACTGCTACAAGCTGTTGTTAAAAAAGTAGTCTATCATGTCATACATGCACATACAAGGCGTGTGCATGAATGAACAAGACCACAAAATTAGCCTTCTGGTAACAAAGTTGCAAACTTTAGATTAATTGGATCAGCAAGAAATCAGAATGAGACCAAACAACAGGAGAATATTGTCCTGCCGGAAGACGAGGAAAAGGGAGACGTTTCCAGCTACCTGGTCAAATTGATAAAAGGAACTTGACGTGAATATATCACCAGAGGATCTGGAACGATAGCATAGGATGGCGTGAAACAGAAGAACGCTAAATACCCTCGCATGGTAATCGTCAAGCTGTGGAACCAAAGTCAACATCAGACCAAAGTCAACATGCTGGCTGCACAGGGGTGAAAGGAGATCAAAATCCATGGCCAGTCCATTCGATTCATCCAGGACCTGTCTGCTAGGCTGAGAAAACCTGCACGGATTACATTCCCATCAATCACTGGAAGAAATTGGAATCAAATCTCAATTTAGCTTCCCGGCAGTGCTATGGGTATGGAAGAGAACGCAAAGGATGGAATTCACAAGCACTGATGAAGTCCTAAACAAGCTACAAGAAACCTTTCCCGTTGAAGGAGAGCCACCTGCCCTGAGGAGAGGAAGGATCAGGAAAAAGTGATAAGCACACTAGGCTACATACCTGGTCTTGGGCGTCACATACAATATTCTTTCCCCCTCCCCCAATACCATATTATGCTTTGCTCAAGTAACTGCTGTTCTCTAGGAAGTAACGATAGCAGTAGCTGATGCCAATGGGTTACATGGACACTGAAAAGAAAATACAAAAAAGGAAATATAGCATGTATGTCAATAACTATTCTGTGGGTGGGTGGATGTTTGCCTGTGCATATAAACAAAAACATCAACGCAACATGTAAAGTGTTGGTCTCATGTTCCATACGCACAAAAAGCTTCTCAAATTTGGTCCACAAATGTGTTTACATCCATGTTAGTGAGCATTTCTTCTTTGCCAAGATAAACCATGATTTTTACACAGGTGCACCTTGTACTGGGGACAATAAAATCCCACTAAAATGTGAAGTTCTCACACAACACAATGCCACAGATATCTCAAGTTTTGAGGGAACGTGCAATTGACATGCTGACTGCAGGTATGACCTCCAGAGCGGTTGGCAGAGAATTTAATGTTCATTTCTTTACCATAAGCCGTCTCCAAACATCAATTTAGAGAATTTGGCAGTAAGTCCAACCGGCTTCACAACCGCAGTATGGTGTCGTGTGGGCAAGCGGTTTGCTGATGTCAATGTTGTGAAGAGTGCACTGTGTGGTGTTATGGTATGGGCAGGCATAAGCTACAAGCAACGAACACAATTGTCTTTTATCGATGGTAATTTGAATGCCCAGAGATACAAGGATGAGATTCTGAGGCCCACTGTTGTGCCATTCACCCGCTTCAGCATGATAATACACACCCATGTCACAAGGATCTGTACACAATTCCTGGAAGCTGAAATTGTCCCAGTTCTCCCATGGCCTGCATACTCACCAGACATGTCACCCATTAAGCATGTGTGGGATGCTCTGGATCGATGTGCATGACAGCATGTTCCAGAACCCGCCAATATCCAGCAACTTCGCACAGCCATTGAAGAGGAGAGGGACAACATTCCACAGGTCACAATCAAAAGCCAACTCTATTAGGCCTCCCGGGTGGCGCAGTGGTTAAGGGCGCTGTACGCAGCGACAGCTGTGCCATCAGAGTCCTGGGTTCGCGCCCAGGCTCTGTCGTAACCGGCCGCGACCGGGAGGTCCGTGGGGCGACGCACAATTGGCCTAGCGTCGCCCGGGTTAGGGAGGGCTTGGTCGGTAGGGGTGTCCTTGTCTCATCGCGCACCAGCGACTCCTGTGGCGGGCTGGGCGCAGTGTACGCTAGCCAAGGTGGCCAGGTGCACGGTGTTTCCTCCGGCGCATTGGTGCGGCTGGCTTCCGGGTTGGATGTGCGCTGTGTTAAAGAAGCAGCGGCTTCTTGTGTATCGGAGGATGCATGACTTTCAACCTTCGTCTCTCCCGAGCCCGTACGGGAGTTGTAGCGATGAGACAAGATAGTAGCTACTACAACAATTGGATACTACGAAATTGGGGAGAAAAAGGGGTAAAATTTAAAAAAAAATAAAAGCCAACTCTATGCGAAGGAGATGCGTCACGCTGCATGAAGCAAATGGTGCTCACACCAGATACGGACTGGTTTTCTCATCCACGCCCCTACCTGTTTTTTGAGGTATCTGTGACCAACAGATGCATGTCTATATTACCAGTCATCCATAGATTTCCCAATGAATTTCAATTGACTGATTTCCTTTACATGAACTGTAACTCAGTAAAATCTTTGAAATTATTGCATGTTGTGTTTATTTTTTGTTCAGTAATAATCAAACTCACAGGAACTATTTTAGCAGGTAACCTAAATCATGCATTCAGCTAGTGAGACAGACATGGAAATAAAAACAAATAAAAAGGCATTCAAGGAACTTCCAAAGAGGCTGAAAAACAATCTCTACAGGACACCTGGAGATTATTATTCCCAACTACAAAAGACAAAAAAAATAACAAAAGCTCGAATAGCTTTTTCAAGAAATGCACTCAACATTATACTGGGAGCTAAAATCGATAATATAGTGATATCGGATCATTCTCCTGTATCATGCTTTTACACCAACAGAAAATACACCAACAGAAAATACACTTAGTGACAGAATATGGAGAACGAACAGCGCATCTTCAAGACCCTACATTTTATTATATATGTAAACAAAAAATGAAGACCTTTACAAATGTGGACAAAGAAAAGCAGACCCCCAACATCATTTGGGATGTTTTTAAGGTGTACATTATCAATCTCCTAATTATCAATCTCCTAATCTCATACTCTGCAAAAGTAAAATCTTGAGTTAGAAATGTAAATTAAAGAAATAAATCTTTGAAAAAGCCCATATTTTTTATTTTTTTTTACAAGGTAAAGAAGGAAATACGATTTCTGAATTTTAAGCAGGAATTTACTCCTTGAAGAAAGCCAAAACTACAGGTTAAACTCAAAGCATACTATTTAATGGGAAACAAACCTGGTAAACACCTCGCAGCCCTCACAAAATTAATACGCAAAACCAGTTAGTTTAAAAAAGGATAAGGATACAAACGCTTTAAAATCAGAAACAATGCTATTAATAATTTTAAAAGCTTTATTAAAATAACCTTTGGACTGATCCTATATAGCCGCCTTAGACTCAACAACCTTCACACAACCATCAGCAGAAAAAAATGACTAAAAATGGAAATCAACCAGCAATAAATATATTAGACAATTAAAACATTCACGGAGAAAAGCACCAGGGATGGATGGCTTTCCTATAACATTTTATTTGATATTCTGGGACAAAGTAGCACCCCTAATTATTCAAATGACAACACGCATCACTAAATTCAGTGCTTCTGAGTTCCATGTATCAAACTGTTATTTCAGTTATATTAAAACCAGGAAAATCTTGAGTCTGTAAAATAAAAAAATTCTTAAACAACGGTATGGCAGAAGTATTACCAGACTTGACACACAAACAGGGTTTGTTTAAAAATAGACACTTACAAACAAAAACATGTTTTAGTATAATACAATGTGCTAAGAAACAAGATGGCGATTCATCAATAATGACTATTGATGCCGAAAAGGCTTTCGACGGTCTTGAATGGCCTTTTCTATTAACTTTTTGAAGCATTCAACTTTCCAGCTGATCGTACATTTCGCAAAAATATATACAAATGATACATTATCTGATGAAATTGCTGTAGAAAGGGGTACGAGACAGTACTGTCTCCACCCTCCTGTTTTGGACTGGCAATGGAACCGCTTGCAAAAATAAACAGGACCTAAACATAACAGGTATTAGTAAACATGAGTATAAACTAAACTTATTTGACGACAATCTCCTGATAGACCTGAATAATATTAAACTCAATGCCTCCTTGTTAAAAATATTCTCAGAATATTCTAAGATCTCAGGATATAAAATTTACATGGAAAAAAAACGGAAAAGGCAATAGGAAAAATAACTGGTGGACCACAAAAAAAATATTAAACGTAGGATGCTTAAGTGACAACACATTCTAATATTGAGACTCTTTGCTACAAGACTCGAAATTGAACTCCGGTGCATCCTGTTTCCATTGGTCATCCTTGATGTTTCTACAACTGGATTGGAATCCACCTGTGGTAAATTCAATTGATTGGACATGATTTGGAACGGCGCACACCTGTCTAAATAAGGTCCCACAGTTGACCGTGTATGTCAGAGCAAAAACCAAGCCATGAGATCGAAAGAGTTGTCCGTATCGCTCCGAGACCAGATTGTGTCGAGGTACAGATCTGGGGAAGGGTAGCAAAAAAATGTCTACAGCAGCAAGGTCCCCAAGAACACAGTGGCCTCCATAATCCTTACATGGAAGAAGTTTGGAACCACCAAGACTTCCAAGAGCTGGCCGCCTGGCAAAACTTAGCAATTGGGAGAGAAGGGCCTTGGTCAGGAACACGATGGGCACTCTGACAGAGCTCCAGAGTTCCTCTATGGGGATGGGAGAACCTTCCAGAAAGAGGATGTTTTTCAGCGACAGGGATTGGGAGACTAGTCAAGATTGAGGCAAAGATGAACGGAGCAAAGTACAGAGATCCTCGATGAAAACCTGCTCCAGGGTGCTCAAGTCCTCAAACTGGGACGAAGGTTCACCTTCCAACAGGATAACGACCCTAAGCACACAGCCAAGACAACGCAGGAGTCTGAATGTCCTTGAGTGGCCCAGCCAGAGCCCGGACTTGAACATCTCTGAAGAGACCTGAAAATAGTTGTGCAGCGACACTCCCCAGCCAATCTGACAGAGCTTGAGAGGATCTGCAGAGAAGAATGGGAGAAACTCCCCCAAATACAGGTGTGCCAAGCTTGTAGTGTCATACCTAAGAAGACTTTAGGTTGTAATACTTAGGTAAATGTGATCAGTTTACTTCATTTTTTAGTAAAAAATTTAAATGAACCTGTTTTTGCTTTGTCATTATGGGGTATTGTGTGTCGATTGAGGGGAAAACGGTTTAATCTATTTTGGAATATGGCTGTAACGTAACGAAGGGGTCTGAATACTTTCTGAATGCATTGGAGGTTTATAACATCGAATTGTAATACATATAGAATCGCGGGAATCGCAGTGCATATTGTATCGGCACCTAAGTATCGTGATATTGTATCATAAGGTCCCTATCAATTCCCAGCCCTACCTGCAAGTCAGCATTTTGTTGGACGGTGTACATCATGTGTGTCCTGTACATGCAACTAATACAACTTAAAACATGGGTCTCTAGGACCAGGGTTGAATGACACTACAGTAAATTCTCTATAAGATGAAACTCTTATACCCTCTACCATAAACTTGACCTCCTTGGGGTCAACAGAAAAAGTAATTAACCCTCTGTATTGTCCTGTGTAGACACACGGTGAGGTGGAGAGGCGTATCGTGTCCCAGCTCCTCACACTCATGGACGGCCTTAAGCAGCGTGCTCACGTCATCGTCATGGCAGCCACCAACAGACCCAACAGCATTGACGCCGCCCTCAGGCGATTTGGTAAGATCCCCCAGTGCACTTGTAGACCTAGGATGTAACAGGTTCGCTTCTTAAATCAAGTTCTTAGTTTTGCCAGAGGTCTCTTGTATTTGACTAATATCTTCATCCTTTTTTAAAATTCTTTGTCATTACTGCTTGTGTATCAGCAGGGTTGGTGGTAACATAGAAATAAATTGGAATTGAATCTATTTATATGCTGGTTAGTGAGGCTGACCTTAACTGTGTGATGTTTCTCCTCAGGGCGTTTTGACAGGGAGGTGGACATTGGGATTCCTGACGCAACAGGCAGACTGGAGATCCTTCAGATCCATACCAAGAACATGAAACTGTCCGACGATGTCGACCTCGAGCAGGTGTGTGTGTGTGTATATAACACTACTGTAATTTACAGAGTGAGGTTGTTGTTACGAGAATTTTGTTCTCAATGTTCTTAAACTGAACTTCAATTAAACTACTCAGTCTGCAACCCAGAGTTTGTAAGATTCTGGTTGAATGAAACAGACAGAGTCCCAGCTTGCAATAGTCAGAATGTTTACTCACGAGAGCGCTCTGAAGTCCATTATACACAAAGACATCCATTTTATAACTTACGCACATACGTCCACACAAACAGTAGATATCCTACGCACATACATACACGCGAACAGTAGGTGAGTTGTATCCTTTTCTCACCACTGTTTATCACTACCCAGCCAACAGTTCCATTCCCCCGAGATTAGAGGAACCTTGAGAAGGACTCCCTGTCCTATCATAAGTTTCTCAGAGTTCTAGCCAGGTCGGGTCAAACACAGCTGAATTGTTCTCGGTATTTTCTTAGGCACACACTGTCTCGCCTATACTTCTAAATGGTAAAGTCTTAACTTGTCCTATACACACACATTAAATAATTCTAGTCTTATGATTCAAATACATTTCACTCCATTATACAGTGACAGGGTAGAATACTTTTAGTCATTATCTTAACATTACCTTATACATATAAATCATTTAGTTACTTACCATTACCTTAAACATATCAATCACATGAATTTCTATTATATCAGTTGTCAATGAAACATTTTGTGTATGTAAGGTAGAATGAAAAGTTGAGAGTGGGTTTAAGTGAAGTCCCTGCCATGTTGATACTGTATGTGTGACCATGTCTGTCTGTGTCCTCCAGGTTGCCAATCAGACTCACGGCCACGTGGGTGCTGACCTGGCTGCTCTGTGCTCTGAAGCCGCCCTGCAGGCCATCAGGAAGAAGATGGATCTCATCGACCTTGAGGACGAGACCATCGACGCAGAGGTCATGAACTCCCTTGCCGTCACCATGGACGACTTCAGAGTAATGAACTGGATTATTTTCTCCAACACACACAGCACTCAAAGTAGCTTCTACTGCACTGAGAACTTTATTCACCCTTCGGTTTTTCATCACTATGCAAATCTGCAGCATCCAGTATTTGTCTTTTTGCTAATGGTCTGAGGACAGCTGTAACTATTGAGCATTAGAACCAGTCGTAGCAGAGAATCGTTAAGCCAGCTGCACTAACCAGTTGTATGTGGGTTGTGTTTCAGTGGGCTCTGAGCCAGAGCAACCCATCTGCCCTGAGAGAGACTGTGGTGGAGGTGCCCAACATCAGCTGGGAGGACATCGGTGGTCTGGAGGATGTCAAGAGGGAACTCCAGGAGCTTGTACAGGTAGGCCATGTTCTAGTCGTGGGGTATGTTACTGATGAGATGCAGATTTATATACCACAAAATCTAATGTCATTTGTTGATTGTGTATCATTCATTGAAAGAGTGAGGAGTCTGAATGATGAATCCCTTTACAGGTGTTATCATTTTACAGTGGTCCCTGCAGCGTACGTTCAAACCTGTGATTAGAACGCTTATTTAGAACGTCCAGTTTTGATGACGCAACAGTCAGCATTTGAGCTAGCCACACTTTTTTTCCCTCACAGAAACATTTGTCACAAACAGTCCTTAAAAAGTTATGTCCTGAACGTGACCAGTTTATTGTAATTTTCAGACATTTACAGAAGTAGCGATAGCATACACAATAATCCAAACTGGAAAATGTAGCCTACATTAGTCCTAGTGCTAACTGAGGAAAAGACTGAGGAAACCACAATATGATTCAATACTATTCATAATTCATCACATCACGGGTGAGCTCACGATTGATCTAAATAATTGAGTAAATCACTTTCTAGAAATCGTAAGTAATCAGACCATGGGTAGTTTGTGCGCGCCGCCATGTTTGTTTTTTCTCGTCAACCAAAGATACGAGGAGTTTGGTCTGTTTACAGTATGCATCATGAAGAGGGTGTGTCGTCTACGATAATTCACTTCCCTTCATTCACTTCTGGAAGTTTACCCTTCACTTCATAACATCTTTTGTCTGACAGACATTTACTTGACACCCAGAATGCATTGTATGATGTCAACAAACATGGCTCCACACATAGCTGGCAAATAGCTTAGCATTAGCTCATTATAATCAGTAGAACATTCAAAAAGTATTTTACACACATCATAGGTATCCACTACAATCTATGCAATAATCAGAATGCATTATTTATCACCAGTACTTGAAAACATGTGAATAAAACTGTAAATACATTATGCTCCATACATACCTACTGTATGCTACAGTAGAAACGACAACACGATATACAGGATATAAGGCACTAACTTTGATAGGAACGCACACATCTAAAGTTATTATTTGTAAGGAAAACAACAAGCAAGGCAATGCAAGCACCAAACAGAATTTCCCAATTTGTGCAAGTCTGCACAAATGTCTGCATACTTGATCTGCAGAAACATTGGTGAAGTGCTTGGGCTCTCCTCGAAGAGAGAAGTTTGTCTTGGTCAGTAAAGCCTCAGACATAAATTGTCCTCAACACTGAAATGTGTTACTTCTATGTGAATTAATGAGGAGGTGGAACAGACCTCAATTCAAACTGTTGTTAAAAAAATATTACTTGTTAGAAATAGTTTTAAATTGTCAAGGGGAAAAATAGCCTTCAGATAATTAGCAGGCAGCGCGTGTTAACTGTCCTGTTGCCAAACAATCCCATTTTGGAACAGTGAGTGCATTCTGACATCACGTGCATAAAACAACTCCTGCCGGGGAGACTGTTAGAGATTATTTGGAACTCACATGAAAAGCTTAATTAATGGTTTGTCTAACCTTCACGATCTTCTTCTCTTCAGTACCCAGTGGAGCACCCAGACAAGTTCTTGAAGTTCGGCATGACCCCATCCAAGGGCGTGCTGTTCTACGGACCCCCAGGTTGCGGTAAGACCCTGCTGGCCAAGGCCATCGCCAACGAGTGCCAGGCCAACTTCATCTCCATCAAAGGGCCCGAGTTGCTCACCATGTGGTTCGGCGAGTCTGAGGCCAATGTCCGAGAGATCTTTGACAAGGTAAGGCTAAACCGATTTATCGAGATCCCTCTAACCTCATATTTACCTGTATTTTATGTTGTAGTTGTATATTTTTTTTAATCAATTGTATGACATCTAATTTGTGTGTTACACATGCACAAAAGATGGTTAATAAATGTGAGACACTTATTCTCTTTTTCCATTGCAAAACGTTTTCTGTTGTGTGCCCCAATGAACCTATATCGTACCCTCCTAAACCCTCGATCTTCCAGGCTCGCCAGGCCGCCCCCTGCGTGCTCTTCTTTGACGAGCTGGACTCCATCGCCAAGGCGCGTGGCGGCAACGCGGGTGATGGTGGTGGAGCAGCTGACCGTGTCATCAACCAGATCCTGACGGAGATGGACGGCATGTCCAGCAAGAAGAACGTCTTCATCATCGGCGCCACCAACAGGTTGGCCATCATCACCTCAAAGAAGAGCACTCTGCTTCACTGTTAATTTGAGTTTAAAAAACATTTCTAGCACTAGGCTTGCTGCTCTACACAATATTTTATGGTTTTACTTGCAATGATGATATGTGGTAGTCTTCCCGACCTCAGTTGATTTCACTTTGTTCTTAGGTGGACAATAAGGTACTGTAAAATGAGATAGAAATGTAGGTTAAGCTAAATGACTAAACTGTGTGCCGTACTAGGCCTGATATCATCGACCCGGCCATCCTGAGGCCCGGCAGACTGGACCAGCTCATCTACATCCCCCTGCCAGATGAGAAGTCCCGCATCAACATCCTCGGAGCCAACCTCAGGAAGTCACCCATCGCCAAGGCAAGCCTCTATCTATTTATGTGTATCTGACCATGCGCTGACATTGTGCTGACTGAACTGTTTTTCCCACCTCGGTCAGCATGTTCTGATTTGAGGGGTTGGGGCTCATTAAATGTCTTCATTCCAGGCTGGGCTACATGTAATGGGTAGAAAATGGATTTGTGGGAAAAGTTGTTCATATGTAAATTGCTGTGTTTGAAACAAATGTATTTTATAATCCCATTTACTGTTTGATCTTTGTCTGGAAGTACTCCCTCTACCCCTGTATGATTAAAGGATGTGGACCTGGATTTCTTGGCCAAGATGACCAATGGTTTCTCTGGAGCTGACCTGACAGAGATCTGCCAGAGGGCCTGTAAGATGGCCATCAGGGAGTCCATCGAGAACGAGATCAGGAGGGAAAGGGAGAGGCAGACCAACCCCTCAGCCATGGTGAGTTTAGTCACTAATGAATCTGTATTTGTTCAATGACGCAGTCTAGACTATAGCTAACTTTGTGCATGTGAAGCCTGGATAGTGTAGGATCTGGGCAAATCACCAGCAGATTTAATTTCAGGAAGACACAAAACAACATTTCTGTATTCAATATTAAATGACTGAGTAAATCAACTGGGACATTTATTTGATTTCTATTCATTATGTATACACAGAAAGTATTTATTTTACAAGGGAGAAGGGATGATGCATTTAACCTTAAACTGATTTACACACATACCGGAGGAAGAGAAGGCGTGATTGTATTTTATAGATAAGTTCTTTAACCCCCCCTTCACCTCTTTCTATCCCTCTTGCCCCCACAGGAGGTGGAGGAGGACGACCCTGTCCCAGAGATCCGTAAGGACCACTTTGAGGAGGCCATGCGTTTCGCCCGCCGCTCCGTCAGTGACAACGACATCCGCAAATACGAGATGTTCGCCCAGACGTTACAGCAGAGCAGAGGCTTCGGAAGTTTCCGGTAAGCAAAACGCACATAATACATAGCGGATGATGGTGTTGAATAATACTGTTACCTATCTCCGCTCCCATATATCCTAGATACACCACCACTGGGGATTTTCATTCAACTTTTCTTACAAAATACATCTATTCCATGTACAGCTAACAAGCCATGTGTTTTACATAAGGAATGTACTGACAATGCCAAGCTGGCTCCCCCTGATATTTACTGTAATGAGCAAAACAATTCCTGTCCTCGTCTCAGGTTCCCCACTAACTCTGCGCCAGGGGCCGGGCCCAGCCAGGGCTCTGCTGGTGGCAGCGGTGGCACAGTCTTCAACGAGGACAACGACGACGACCTCTATGGTTAAACCACACCATGACCCACAGTGGACCAAAACACAACCACTCTGTGGACCAAAGTTTCCTCATATACATTCTGGCAAATCTGTACAATGCCGCACAATATACACAAAAAAATCCCATTATTTACCAACCTTTCTCATCCCCCTTTAATAGTTAGACAGCATGTTGCAGCTTGTCTGTGTTCTGGCACTGCAGGACTTTTTCAAATCTTGTATGGATTTAAGGAGGGGGGGCAGAAGCCTGTGAGTACTTCTGACTTCATATGTGCAACTAATGAAGGATATAAAACTAGCCTGTTATAGAGGGAGGGGAATTGCTTATGACTTGTAATGTATGAATATATAGGGTTTAAAACATTTAAATTGAATTGTACGAAATTAAAACAATAAATTAACTGGTGAATAGTGGGTGTCAGTTTGCAATTTGTACAGATCTTTGAAAAGGAATAAACTTCAACCATGAAACCAATCAATTATTTTGGGGAAATATGTATGCTTGCAATACAATCTTTATTGACAACTTTAGTAGTGGATGAAATAAAAATTTAAGCAATTTTAGTGCATATAATAAATGTGCATATTCAAGTGTAACAAACAATGTGAATAGTAGAAGTGTCTTGGACAATGAATATACATAGTTTAATGAGAATAAATGTGTGATTTACAAAAGTGAGTGCAGTTTTTTACAAAACTGGTGTGTGTGTGGTGGGGGGGGGGGCGTTACTTTTGGCTAATTGGAAAAAGTGATAATCTGTGTTAGTGCGCTTTTTAGAATTAAATATTTGAGAAAAATGTAGCCTAATAATAAATAAATATTAAAATATTTAATGTTCTCTGGCATCATACCCAATAATGCTTGGTATGCAATGCAGGCATGTGATGTTTCTGTTTGGGTATGTTTTTCTCCCTCACATAGCACGGGTCGTAATAGTCCCATTCCATTCCGGAGTCCCACACACCGTTGTTGAGACCGTCGCTGTCCGCGGATAAAATCCGGAGCGAGACACCTGGAGAAGCGTTTGCGTAATTAGCTTGGCAGTGATGGAAAAAGTATCCAATTGTCATACATGAGTAAAAGTAATGATACCTTAATAGAAAATGACTAGTAAAAGACACCAAGTAAAATACTTGAGTAAAAGTATTTGGTTTTAAATATACTTAAGCGTCAAAAGTATAAATCATTTAAAATGCTTTAAAATTATGCAAACCGGGTGGCACTTTCCCCCCCTTATTACAGGGATAGCAAGGGGCACACCAACACTCAGACATAATTTACAAACGAAACGTGTTTAGCGAGTCCGTCTGAGGCAGGGATGACAGGGATGTTCTCTTGATACATTAAGTGCGTGAATTGGACCATCTTCGTGTCGTGTTAAGCGTTCAAAATGTAAGGAGTAGCCTACTTTTGGGTGTCAGGGAAAATGTATGGAGTAAAAAGTACACTTATTTAGAAATGTAGTGAAGTACAAGTCAAATAGCCCCAAAAACGACTTAAGTAGCACTTTAAAGTATTTGTACACCACTGTAGATAGACACAGCCTAATGGTGGAGAACATTTGATATTCATACTTCATGTAAATGTAAAACCGCTATGTTCTAGTAGGCCTAATGATGGCTCACCGGCGCTTGCTCCAAAGTCGCTGTCCAATCCAGGGCCCATGGTGGAATAGTTGTCAGATACAACAAAGCATGACATCTCTTGAGGTATGCTACTGGTATATTCACATTCGAAGTCAACCATATCAAACTGGTGTTCTATGTTGTTCAATAGCTCCATGGTGCTGCACCGACGCATGGGCCTCTGGTCAGATGTTACCTGCGTGCGTAAAAACAGTCATTCATCACATGTATCCAAGACAGACTTCAAGGGTTACAAACTAATTTTAGGCTAGAAACCACGAACTAACCGTTGAGTGTGGATTATTTAGCGTAGGCGAGTTGGGTGGTACAAGGTTAGGCCGTTCTACCTCTGAATCACTTGACTGCGGTAGGACAGGGGCGCTTCTGCGCCAGTTCATTTTGTTCCTGCTGTACATTCGTGACCTACGCGTCTGGTCGACCCTGGAGGTGGCCAATATGGTGCTCTGCGTCCTCAGAGACTCCAAGCCACCGCCTGTGGCCCCGTCCGGCCGGATGAATCGGATTCTCTGGTCCACTGCTGCCCTCTCCTTTGACGAAGTTCTTGAAGAGTTCGAGGGCTGTGTCCGAATTGTCTCTGCAACCGAGATGTAAGCCCTTTTCCCATATTGATTTGGCAACAATGGCGTCTCGGATATTCTGGTCATTCTCTGGCGCATCGACAGAGTAGACTGTAACATACTATCGTAGTCCTCTCGTTGTCTTTTTCTGTTCTTCTTTGAACAAATGTGTAACTTGTAACCCAGAAACAAACAGTTCAACAACAACAGAAGAACCACACACGGTAAGAGTAGAATAATAAGTAGCGTTAAACTGGTAATTGGCAAACCATCACTCCGATTTGAGGGTGGTGTTGATGGGCCTATTTGCGACATTTCATAACAAATAGTTTATAGGATCCAATTCCAGAACACAAGATTTGTGAGTTTGTTCAAAATTACTTATCCTAATTGGTTATTTTCTGTGAGCACGCAGGTGTTTTGTGGCACCAATCAATTTCACTATCCTGCGTTTGAACTCTGCACAATGAGTGCTTGGATTTTGTGCTTGGCAAACCCTGTGTCCATGGTCTCTTAGATTTTCTGCTTCAAGATCTATCCAATTTGTTTGTCACCACAATACATCTCTGCATTTAAATGAGCATATTTTACTCCCAAAATTAACCATTTGCCCACAGTCAAATATATAGACATATAGACAATATATATACATATAGTCTATACATATAGACAACCGAATGGAGGCCTACTCGAAAATGTTTGAGACAATCAGTTGTGTTGTGACAAGGTGGTATACAGAATATAGTCCATTTGGTAAAAGACCAAGTTCATATTATGGAAAGAACAGCTGAAATAAGCAAAGAGAAACAACAGCCCATCATTACTTTAAGACATGAAGGTCAGTCAATTATGAAAATTGAAAGAACTTTTAAAGTTTCTTCCAGTGCAGTTTCAGAAACCATGAAGCACTATGATGAAACTGGGTCTTATGAGGACCGCCACAGGAAAAGAAGACCCAGAGTTAACTCATCATTCGTTACCAGCCTGAGAAATTGCAGCCCAAATAAATGCTTCAGAGTTCAAGTAACAGACACATCTCACCATCAACTGTTCAGAGGAGACTGTGCAAATCAGTCCTTCATGGTTGAATTGCTGGAAAGAAACCACTACTTAAGGACACCAATAAGAAGGGACTTGCTTGGGCCAAGAAATATGAACAATGGACATTAGACCAGTGGAAATCTGTCCTTTGGCCTGATGAGTCCAAATTTGAGATTTTTGGTTCCAACTGCTGTGTCTTTCTGAGATGCAGAGTAGAGTGATATTTGCATGTGTGGTTTGCACTGTGAAGCATGGGGGAAGAGGTGTGGTAACACTGTCAGTGATTTATTTAAAATTCAAGGCACACTTAACCAGCATGACTACCACAGCATTCTGCAGCAATACGCCATCCCATCTGGTTTGCGCTTAGTGAGACTATCATTTGTTTTTCAACAGGACAATGACCCATCACACCTCCAGGCTGTGTAGGGACTATTTGACCAAGGAGAGTGATGGTGCTGCATCAGATGACCTGGCCTCCACAATCACCCGACCTCAACCCATTTGAGATGAGTTGGGATGAGTTGGACATTAGAGTGAAGGAAAAGCAGCCAACAAGTGCTCAGCATATGTGAGAACTCCTCCAAGACTTTTGGAAACCCTATTACGGGGGCTGAGTCGCTGGCTTACTGGTGCTCTTCCATGCCATCCCTAGGAGGGGTGTGTCACTTGAGTGGGTTGAGTCACTGATGTGATCTTCCTGTCCGGGTTGGCGCCCACCTCTGGTTCATGCCATGGGGGAGATCTTCATGGGCTATACTCGGCCTTGTCTCAGGGTAGTAAGTTGGTAGTTGAAGATATCCCTCTAGTGGTGTGGGGGATGTTCTTTGGCAAAGTGGGTGGGGTTATATCCTGCCTGTTTGGCCCTGTCCGGGGGTATCGTCGGATGGGGCCACAGTGTCTCCCAACCCATCATGTCTCAGCCTCCAGTATTTATGCTGCAATAGTTTGTGTTGGGGGGCTAGGGTCAGTCTGTTATATATGGAGTATTTATCCTGTCTTATCCAGTGTCCTGTGTGAATTTTAAGTATGCTCTTTCTAATTCTCTATTCTCTAATCTTCTATTTTTTTCTCTTTCTCTCGGAGGACCTGAGCCCTAGGACCATGCCTCAAAACTACCTGGCCTGATGACTCATTGCTGTCCTCAGTCCCCTTGCTGTCTTCAAGTCCACCTGGTCGTGCTGCTGCTCCAGTTTCAACTTATTATTATCTGACCCTGCTGGTCGTCTATGAACGTTTGAACATCTTGGCCGTGTATTGTTATTATCTCCACCTGGCACAGCCAGAAGAGGTCTGGCCACCCCTCAGAGCCTGGTTCCTCTCTAGGTTTCTTCCTAGGTTCCAGACTTTCTAGGGAGTTTTTTCTAGCCACTGTGCTGTTTGAGGTTTTAGGCCCGGTTTCCGTACAGCACTTTATGACATTGGCTGATGTAAAAAGGGCTTTATAAATAAATCGATTGATTCCAGGTGAAGCTGGTTGAGTGAATGCCAAGTGTGTGCAAAGCTGCCATCAAGGCAAAGGGTGGCTACTTTGAAGAATCTAAAATATATTTTGATTTGTTTAACACTTTTGGTTATTACATGATTCCATGTGTTATTTATTCGTTTTCATGTCTTCACTATTCTACAATGTAGAAAATACTAAAAATCAAGAAAAACCCTTGACTTACTAGGTGTGTACAATAGTTTATTTCACATTTTTAATGAGACAAGGGCATCCCTGCCGGCCTAACCCTGACGATGCTGGGCCAACTGGTCGGTATTCAGCCATGGCTAGACTAACTACAATTAAAATATATATATGGTTAATTGTTAGCTAATTGAGTGACCTCCCTAACAAGAGAGGAACTGCTGATGCACATCCACATTACTAAAATCACACCGGTTGTATTTTACTATTCTTACTCTCAGTAAGTTGAGACTGAGTTCCTAAAAAATACATTTGATTCAATTTTATCGATAAACATTGTGAAGTTTTGCAGTACAGTACTGCTCAAAACCTACTGCAACCACTGAGGATCTGCAACAGTTTACCACAGTAATCCTTTCTAGCACGATATACACTTATCCCAGAAAGCACACCAGATATACCCTGGCATTATGTGGCTGAGCGATGAGGAGAAACAAATGTTTTTTGCAGAATATTTAGATAAAGCCTGGAATAAAATAAAAAGGGCTACCTATAATTAAATTGTACAAATATTTAGCTTCTATGTGGTAAATGGCACGTGTGTATATAGATGGTGTATAGGCTTGTCTCCCATATTTAGCTTCTATGTGGTAAATGGCACGTGTGTATATAGATGGTGTATAGGCTTGTCTCCCATATGAATCTTCTTTGTGGTAAATGGCACATGTGTATATAGATGGTGTATAGGCTTGTCTCCCATATGAATCTTCTTTGTGGTAAATGGCACGTGTGTATATAGATGGTGTATAGGCTTGTCTCCCATATGAATCTTCTCTTTGTTCCAGACTGGGTTCAAATGCCTTCTGTTTATTTTTTTCTGTTTTTATCTGTATGTATGTATGTATGTATATCCTTTTACTGCTCTAGGGATATAATTATTGTTTGGATAACCTTTATTTACTATTATGTATAGATTTTTAACTTACATTTCTTCACTCTATGCAATGCGCAATGCAGAGAACACTGGATGAAGAATTGACATTTAATTACCACAGTGAATTATTGTAATGTTTGTTTGTGTCAGTTAATCCCATAAGGGATGGATTGCCAATTGGTGATTTAACACGAAAATGAAATTTCATTAATTAATTCACTTTTTATTTTTGGGTCAACCGCTTGATCTGCACTTGGATGTAGTCAGGTAGCGCTCAGGCCTCATTGGTCTTCCATGATTTTGTGGGAGGAGACTTTGTCTTGCTCCAACTTCTGCATCCATATTCAGATTGTTTGTGTTCAGCATTGCCTGTGGCAATATGGACACGCTCTGCATGAATTGTCATTCATGACCGCTGCTGCACATTTTATACGATAATCAAACACCAACACCATGAGTTAAAATTCTGCTATTTTCATTTATTTAACATGCTTTTCTTTGTGTCCATTTGTCAATTTCGAATAATACATTAACATCTGGTATAAGTTAAAGCACATATATACACAAACATTTCAAATGATTCAGTTGAACATTTGACAGAGGAATCTCTTTTAGAGACAAAGTTATAAATATTTTTGTACACAAGTACACTTGTACACAAGTACATATTTGTTATTGTAATAAATCAATGTAAAGGTGCAGTCATATGAAAACCATACAACCTTAGCCTACAAGTGGTAGAATCATTTTGTCACGTGACTATCAACTACCTCAGGTTTCTGTAATAAGTCAAATGACTCGATTGGAATACCAAGTTCCTGATATAGGCAAGCAGTATACACAGTAACAGTACCTATTCCCTTTTCATTCAAGAGAAAGTCAGTAGATGTGCCCAGACACTCAGGAGGCCATTTGCCAGTTAAACTGTAAACCTTTCTACTTGTGGCATTGTATCTGTTAAATATGCTTATGAAAAGTGCCTATAATCAAAAAATCTTCCATCTGACCCTCTCCGGTGCCCTCTGCCATTGTCTCTAAACCGAGCACAGGGAGAAGCTGTGCTGGATTGTCACAGCACCTGGCAAGGCTGTGATTTTATTGGCTCAAACAGTAGGTCGTTAGCACAATAGCATGCTAGGACGTTAGCCCATTAGCACCCAGCGAGGCTGTGTTTGATGATCTCTTTGGACTGGGGAGGGATCCTGTCAGGGAAGGCCACCTGGAATTCCACCACCAGGTCGCCACGTGTGGACGGGGTCTTGGCGTGGGGCAGGCCCTCGCCCCTCAGCCGCCGGATGCCGCCGGGCTTGATGACATCACTGCACGGCAGCGGCATCGTCCTGTTGTCCAGGGTGGGGACGTTGACTGTGCATCCACATAGAGCCTGGAAGGAAACAGAGAGGAAGATCGAATTTGTTAGTTTTCCGGTTCCTTGTTTTATGTTGAGAGCCTTTGGTTACATAATACAGTACATGCAGCAGACGCCATACCAAAATTAGCTGCAGTTGGAACTTCTGAATGAATGTATGAAACTCTTACCTAACCATGGCAATTTTCCAAGTGAATGTGTTATATCACAGAATTGAATGTAGAGCATTTACCCCCTAAAGACAATGCTTTGCTCTGTTATGCAATGATAAGTGTTACAAATATCATACCGGTAATCTTCTCTGTATTCTGGCTGTGCGTGTGGGTGTCGGTACTCAACAGAGTGACTGAGTGGGGCCATGGGAAGATGGAGAGGAGCTCTTTGAAGAGGCTGCCATGTCTGTGAACACTCTCATACTAATCTGAGGAGCGTAGGACGTGGGAGTGAGTGACTGCGAGCCAGAGAGAGAGGGCGAGAGGAAGCTAAAGGCTGGCAGAGGAGTCAGTGAGGGAGCGAAGTGAAAGAAGTGTGAGGGGGCGGCCGACACAGAGGCTATATTTAGCTACAGCTGCTGCTCTCTGCAGGGTGCACTGCACTGTGTGTTCGTGGGGGTCTGTGAGCTGAGCTAAGGACAAGGTTGGAGCAGTGGTGGGTTAGCTGAGGGGGGCTCTGAATAGAACAGTGTTTTATCTATTCTACAGCCACCAATTTGAGCCATTGTCCAAAGTATGGAAGTGGCACACTTCAGCCGTGCCTTGAATCTTCATGTAATCCTACCTAAACTAAAAGTATGGCAGTGCTGTAATTCTAATAACACTTACTGTGTTATACACCCAAATAAATGTAGGGTTGACACACAAACTTACTTCTTTGAGGGTGATCTTGGCTGTATACACAATGTGGGACCCATCCCTCTTGTAGTGGGGGTGTTTCTTGTCCTTGAGAACGAAGGCCACGTCGGCGGGTATGTTGTTGGGCGTCTCGTCGCCCTCTCTGGGGAAGGTGATCTTGGTACCTTCCTTCCACCCCTTCTTTACCACCACGTTCAGGACCTTGTCCTCGGTGCGCAGGCTGCGGCCGTCCGGGTTGAGACGGCGCCGAGTGATCTTCATGTGCTTGGTGCAGCCATGGAACACCTCTTCCAGGGTCACCAGGAGGTCGTGCACCACCGCCATGCCTTGCAGACGCCGACGTCCGCGCCGAAGCTTCTCGCCAGTGGGGCCATAGTTACTGTGGTAACCACCAACGTGGCTGAAGGTGAAGCGGCTGAAGGGGTTGAAGAGCTCCTCCTCGCCGTCGGGCCCGAAGAAGATGTCGAAGTGGTCGGAGCCTTGGAAGAAGGAGGAGAATGTGGCATGGGCGTCACCGTGGTAACTGTACTGATGGGTGTTGTTCTCCTTGCCTGCCATGGACACTCCGCCTCCGTTCTTAAGACCTGAGACACAAAAGGAAAAAAGACAGTTAGTACAGTTTACTCAGGCAGAAGATGTGTGATCTTCCATCTTGTCCAATCTTCTATTCTACTTATCACTCTGAGACAAAGTTCTTACTCATGTATATTTGGTTTAACACTTCTAGAGAGCTTAAAAAATGTACATTTGGCAATTTTTTAAGTTTGCAGAAACATTTTCTTGGTGGATGGCTGAATAATTTATCAGCCTGCAGTTGTCTCCACCACACATGTTGGGCTGGGTGTCTGGTGGACCAGGTTCTGCAGATTTTTTGCTAGATGCAACAGCAATTGGCAAAGGTACTGCTGCTTACCATCAACCATTCAACAATGCATCTGCCTGTGCTATAGTAACTACTTTTACTCAACTGACAAAGGCAAAGAGCCCTACTAGGCTACTGCTGGTTAAATGACAAGGGAAGGAAGGAAAGGCTCTCACCTTCTTCTCCAAACTGATCATAGATGACTCTCTTCTTGGGGTCGGTCAGAATCTCGTAAGCTTCTGCGATCTCCTTGAACTTGTCTGCGGCGTCAGCGGCGCTGTTCTTGTCGGGGTGAAACTTTAGGGCCATCTTCCTGTATCCCTTCTTGATCTCATCTTCGTTGGAGTCTGTCTCCACGCCCAGGACCTTGTAGAAATCCTTCCCCATAGGCTTGATGGACATAACAGGCACCTCTTGGTCCTTTTGGTTCTCCTGGAGAAACAGGATGAGAGAAGAAACACATTAGATCTGTATAGCCTACAGATGTCAACCCCCTTATAAAAGGACAAATGCCTGACTGAATTACGCCCACCAATAGATTCACTTTGTCCTTTGTCTAAAAGTCAGATTTGAACTGTGCCTCAATGAAAAGATATGAAACCAGAGTTGGATAAGATGTGGTAGAAAGATAACTAATTCCCTGGCCTGTGGGTTCTAAACCGTCCTTATAGTGCTCTCGTTGCCATGCCCATGATAATGCATTGCTAAGCATCCGTCACCTTTATGACACCCAGCAGGTGTGACATTCAACAGTTGATTGAGAATGACCAAGACAAATAGCACAGAGTCACCAATGATTATCAGGAAAGCCTACTGTGCTAGTTTGTACCAATATCAGAAGATGCATACTTGGAAATGTCAGTGTTATGAATACAAATGACCACAATTACAATGTATTATTCAATATTGCATTCAGCCAATGAAAACAGTGTTATGTTAAAACTAGCCCATGGCAAATGCAATTATGTCCATTTCAGTTTTACCAACTAAAATTCAGATATTTATCTGCTCACCTATAATACAGATAATGTGAATATGGGGGGAGCTCGTGTGTATGAGCATGGTGAAGCAGATTGCAGCTCCTACCACAGATCCTGAATGCACCCTGATTGTCTCAACTAGGCTACACTGTCTGCAGGATACTGGGGAACCCATTGCTCCCATACAAGTTGAACAGGCTATAGTTCGAAAAGAACATTCAATATTTGACATAAATCACTATGCTTAATCTCAAAGACTATTCTCAGCAATGAGCAAAATCTTTGAACTCAGTCTTTTTAACGACACAACCATAAGGCACAATTAATGACTATATGCGTAAAATGAGCATTGATGTAATTCATTACAATCAGTACATTACTGAAATTAATACAATTGTAAAAATATAACTTACCCCTGATGAAGAGCCCGAGCTGTCATTCCTGTTCATAACGCGGACCTTGCACTTGACATTTTTGGTTTTCACTCCAAACTGTGTCCAGATCAGAACCATAGTGTTCTCTTATTGAGGAGCTGTCCGCTGTTCTGTGGTGCTGAACGTTTCTTAGCTGTTTTAGCTGTGCTTGAGCTGTTGGTTGACTGAACCGCTGACTGCAGACTGTGCTATATACCGCCGCCGCAGCCCTTTACTATACACTCACCACCCACGCAGCGTGACTGAGCTTTCCCAAAACCCGCCCATTTTCATACGCACAAGAGGGAATACCGTGCCTACCGATTTCTCCTAGAGACCATTGGTGTTCGCAGCATTATCACGCGGATGTAACAGCCTCCTTCTCCTTCTTGAGGCTCGTTTCCGGAATTCTGAGCAGAAGCTCATGGAACAGTCACGACCAGTGAGGTGAATCCTCAGAGCTGTCGAGGGTTGTCGACTGAAGACTGACTGACAGATAGACATCCCTAGAGGCTATTTAATCCCCCTGACATGGACCATTGGATTAAACAATCCCTTGAGGCTATGTGATCAGAGAAATTAATCGTTATTGTTTTCTAGTCAAGTACTAATTTATATGACTATATATACTCTGAAGCTCAGTTGGTAGAGGATTGCGCTTGCAACGCCAGGATAGTGGGTTCGATTCCCAGGACCCCCCTTATTTAAAATGTGTGCATGCATGACTGTAAATCCATTAAGATAAAAGTGTCTGCTTACTGGTTTATATTATTATATTTAATAGGGGAACAGATAAGGACATACGATCCCAGTATGGTGACATCATGCATTCTCAATCTACTTCATAACAACAAAGTGTTTATTTTAGGTTCTGTAGGATGCTCATCTGGTTGTTAGATATCTGGTTAGATTAGATGTGCTTCATATGAACAAAGTATAGAATAGAAATGGACTGATGATAGATTCAAAAAAAACATTTGAGTATCCTGCAAGACTTATTTGGTGTTGTTTTGTCTAGCAGTATGAATTGTATAAGTGGACATCCAGTACAGTTGAAGTAAGGACCTGTGTTGTTGTGTACAGCAGTTTATGGTTATGGAACAAAAAGTGGACATACATGGCCATGTTTCCTCTTCTATGATGCACACCACAGCCAATGGGAGAGATGGATTCTCCATCTTTCAGTGGAGTCTCCCATTTACTCCAACAGGAAATGGAGACAAATTTGGTCAGAACATGGGGAGTCAGGAGCGTCACTGGCTCTGGCTGGAGTGGGGCTCTTCTACAGCAGAGAGAGGGATGGTTCTAGAATGCAACGAATTAGGACATTCTGTTCTATTCACAGTATTCTCACTCTCCCATCTGCCCACGGGAACATTGGGACTGGTGGAAATCAGAGCTCGCTGTCTCTCTCGCCTTTTTTTCTCTCCTCGAATAGGAAATCACAGTTATTAATGTGTCGTGTCACACTGAGACTATGGCTGGAGGGGGCGGCAGGGGGGACGGCTCACGTGCCAAAGTGTACCAATAATACACACAGACAAGCA
Source organism: Oncorhynchus clarkii lewisi (assembly GCF_045791955.1). Taxonomy (NCBI): domain Eukaryota; kingdom Metazoa; phylum Chordata; class Actinopteri; order Salmoniformes; family Salmonidae; genus Oncorhynchus; species Oncorhynchus clarkii. The sequence continues at coordinate 16,787,977 of NC_092151.1, forward strand.
TGCAGAATGGGTGCACTCGCATGCGGTCGGTCACACTTCAGTACTTTATTTGAATCTAATTAAGCATTGTCATTGTCACATGCTAGGGGCTGTATTGTCACTGGTCTATTTATGGACTATGGAGCCGACTACAAAAGCTATCACACACAAAAATACATAGTTGTACAATACAGAATTGTTGTACACCTTTATTTAACATTTACGATAGCAAATTTCAATTTACAAAAAAAAAAAAAATGATGTTTTCGTCTTTTGAGCTTCTAGTCATGAAATCTATGCAGCCTACTCAATCACTTTTTATAGCTACTGTTTACAGGCCTCCTGGGCCATATACAGCGTTCCTCACTGAGTTCCCTGAATTCCTATCGGACCTTGTAGTCATAGCGGATAATATTCTAATCTTTGGTGACTTTAATATTCACATGGAAAAGTCCACAGACCCACTCCAAAAGGCTTTCGGAGCCATCATCGACTCAGTGGGTTTTGTCCAACATGTCTCTGGACCCACTCACTGTCACAGTCATACGCTGGACCTAGTTTTGTCCCATGGAATAAATGTTGTGGATCTTAATGTTTTTCCTCATAATCCTGGACTATCGGACCACCATTTTATTACGTTTGCAATTGCAACAAATAATCTGCTCAGACCCCAACCAAGGATCATCAAAAGTCGTACTATAAATTCACAGACAGCACAAAGATTCCTTGATGTCCTTCCAGATTCCCTCTGTCTACCCAAGGACGCCAGAGGACAAAAATCAGTTAACCACCTAACTGAGGAACTCAATTTAACCTTGCGCAATACCCTAGATGCAGTTGCACCCCTAAAAACAAAAAACATTTCTCATAAGAAACTAGCTCCCTGGTACACAGAAAATACCAGAGCTCTGAAGCAAGCTTCCAGAAAATTGGAACGGAAATGGCGCCACACCAAACTGGAAGTCTTCCGACTAGCTTGGAAAGACAGTACTGTGCAGTACCGAAGAGCCCTTACTGCTGCTCGATCATCCTATTTTTCTAACTTAATTGAGGAAAATAAGAACAATCCGAAATTCCTTTTTGATACTGTCGCAAAGCTAACTAAAAAGCAGCATTCCCCAAGAGAGGATGACTTTCACTTTAGCAGTGATAAATTCATGAACTTCTTTGAGGAAAAGATTATGATTATTAGAAAGCAAATTTCGGACTCCTCCTTAAATCTGCGTATTCCTTCAAAGCTCAGTTGTCCTGAGTCTGCACAACTCTGCCAGGACCTAGGATCAAGAGAGACGCTCAAGTGTTTTAGTACTATATCTCTTGACACAATGATGAAAATAATCATGGCCTCTAAACCTTCAAGCTGACCCTATTCCAACTAAACTACTGAAAGAGCTGCTTCCTGTGCTTGGCCCTCCTATGTTGAACATAATAAACGGCTCTCTATCCACCGGATGTGTACCAAACTCACTAAAAGTGGCAGTAATAAAGCCTCTCTTGAAAAAGCCAAACCTTGACCCAGAAAATATAAAAAACTATCGGCCTATATCGAATCTTCCATTCCTCTCAAAAATTTTAGAAAAGGCTGTTGCGCAACAACTCACTGCCTTCCTGAAGACAAACAATGTATACGAAATGCTTCAGTCTGGTTTTAGACCCCATCATAGCACTGAGACGGCACTTGTGAAGGTGGTAAATGACATTTTAATGGCATCGGACCGAGGCTCTGCATCTGTCCTCGTGCTCCTAGACCTTAGTGCTGCTTTTGATACCATCGATCACCACATTCTTTTGGAGAGATTGGAAACCCAAATTGGTCTACATGGACAAGTTCTGGCCTGGTTTAGATCTTATCTGTCGGAAAGATATCAGTTTGTCTCTGTGAATGGTTTGTCCTCTGACAAATCAACTGTAAATTTCGGTGTTCCTCAAGGTTCCGTTTTAGGACCACTATTGTTTTCACTATATATTTTACCTCTTGGGGATGTTATTCGAAAACATAATGTTAACTTTCACTGCTATGCGGATGACACACAGCTGTACATTTCAATGAAACATGGTGAAGCCCCAAAATTGCCCTTGCTAGAAGAATGTGTTTCAGACATAAGGAAGTGGATGGCTGCAAACTTTCTACTTTTAAACTCGGACAAAACAGAGATGCTTGTTCTAGGTCCCAAGAAACAAAGAGATCTTCTGTTGAATCTGACAATTAATCTTAATGGTTGTACAGTCGTCTCAAATAAAACTGTGAAGGACCTCGGCGTTACTCTGGACCCTGATCTCTCTTTTGAAGAACATATCAAGACCATTTCAAGGACAGCTTTTTTCCATCTACGTAACATTGCAAAAATCAGAAACTTTCTGTCCAAAAATGATGCAGAAAAATTAATCCATGCTTTTGTCACTTCTAGGTTAGACTACTGCAATGCTCTACTTTCCGGCTACCCGGATAAAGCACTAAATAAACTTCAGTTAGTGCTAAATATGGCTGCTAGAATCCTGACTAGAACCAACAAATTTGATCATATTACTCCAGTGCTAGCCTCTCTACACTGGCTTCCTGTCAAAGCAAGGGCTGATTTCAAGGTTTTACTGCTAACCTACAAAGCATTACATGGGCTTGCTCCTACCTATCTCTCTGATTTGGTCCTGCCGTACATACCTACACGTACGCTACGGTCACAAGACGCAGGCCTCCTAATTGTCCCCAGAATTTCTAAGCAAACAGCTGGAGGCAGGGCTTTCTCCTATAGAGCTCCATTTTTATGGAACTGTCTGCCTACCCATGTCAGAGACGCAAACTCGGTCTCAACCTTTAAGTCTCTACTGAAGACTCATCTCTTCAGTGGGTCATATGATTGAGTGTAGTCTGGCCCAGGAGTGGGAGGGTGAACGGAAAGGCTCTGGAGCAACGAACCACCCTTGCTGTCTCTGCCTGGCCGGTTCCCCTCTTTCCACTGGGATTCTCTGCCTCTAACCCTATTACAGGGGCTGAGTCACTGGCTTACTGGGGCTCTCTCATGCTGTCCCTGGAGGGGGTGCGTCACCTGAGTGGGTTGATTCACTGATGTGGTCATCCTGTCTGGGTTGGCGCCCCCCCCCCCCCCCCCCCCCCCCTTGGGTTGTGCCGTGGCGGAGGTCTTTGTGGGCTATACTCAGCCTTGTCTCAGGATGGTAAGTTGGTGGTTGAAGATATCCCTCTAGTGGTGTGGGGGCTGTGCTTTGGCAAAGTGGGTGGGGTTATATCCTTCCTGTTTGGCCCTGTCCGGGGGTGTCCTCGGATGGGGCCACAGTGTCTCCTGACCCCTCCTGTCTCAGCCTCCAGTATTTATGCTGCAGTAGTTTATGTGTCGGGGGGCTAGGGTCAGTTTGTTATATCTGGAGTACTTCTCCTGTCCTATTCGGTGTCCTGTGTGAATTTAAGTGTGCGTTCTCTAATTCTCTCTTTCTCTCTCTCGGAGGACCTGAGCCCTAGGACCATGCCCCAGGACTACCTGACATGATGACTCCTTGCTGTCACCAGTCCACCTGGCCGTGCTGCTGCTCCAGTTTCTTTCAACTGTTCTGCCTTATTATTATTCGACCATGCTGGTCATTTATGAACATTTGAACATCTTGGCCATGTTCTGTTATAATCTCCACCCGGCACAGCCAGAAGAGGACTGGCCATCCCACATATGCTTTCTCTAATTCTCTCTTTCTTTCTCTCTCTCGGAGGACCTGAGCCCTAGGACCATGCCCCAGGAATACCTGACATGATGACTCCTTGCTGTCACCAGTTCACCTGACTGTGCTGCTGCTCCAGTTTCAACTGTTCTGCCTTATTATTATTCGACCATGCTGGTCATTTATGAACATTTGAACATCTTGACCATGTTCTGTTATAATCTCCACCCGGCACAGTCAGAAGAGGACTGGCCACCCCACATAGCCTGGTTCCTCTCTAGGTTTCTTCCTAGGTTTTGGCCTTTCTAGGGAGTTTTTCCTAGCCACCGTGCTTCTACACCTGCATTGCTTGCTGTTTGGGGTTTTAGGCTGGGTTTCTGTACAGCACTTTGAGATATCAGCTGATGTACGAAGGGCTATATATAAAAAATAAAATAAATTTGATTTGATTTGATTTGTCTATGTGATTTGCCTGAGGGCTGATACACTACATGTCCAAAAGTATGTGGACAACCATTAAAATTAGTGGATTCTGCTATTTCAGCCACACCCGTTGCTGACAGGAGTAGAAAATTGAGCATACAGCTATACAATTTCCATAAACAAACATTGGCTGTAGAATAGCCTTACTGAAGAGCTCAGTGACTTTCAACTTGGCACAGACATAGGAATGCTACCTTTCCAACAAGTCAGTTGGTCACATTTCTGCCATGCTAAAGTTGCCACGGTCAACTGTAAGTGCTGTTATTGTGAAGTGTAAACCTCTAGGAGCAACAACGGCTCAGTCGCGAAGTGGTAGGCCACACAAGCTCAGAGAATGGGACCGCTGAGCGCTGAAGATCCTAAAAATTGTCTCTCCTCGGTTGCAACACTATCGAGTTCCAAACTGCCTCTGGATCAACATCAGCACAATAAATGTTTGTTGGGAGCTTCATGAAATGGGTTTCCATGGCCGAGCAGTCGCACACAAGCCTAAGATCACCATGCACAATGCCAAGCATTGGCTGGAGTGGTGTAAAGCTCACCGCCTTTGGACTCTAGAGCAGTGGAAACGCGTTCTCTGGAGTGATGAATCATGCTTCACCATCTGGCAGTCAGACAGACGAATCTGAGTTTGGAGGATGCCAGGAAAATGCTACCTGCCTGAATGCATAGTGCCAACTGTAAAGTTTAGTGGAGGAGGAATAATAGTCTGGGGCTGTTTTTCATGGTTTGGGATAGTACCCTTAGTTCCAGAGATGGGAAATCTTAACGCTACAGCAGACAATGACATTCTAGACAATTCTGTGCTTCCAACTTTGTGGCAACAGTTTGGGGAAGGCCCTTTCCTGTTTCAGCATGACAATGCCCCTGTGCACAAATGAGGTCCATAAAGAAATGGTTTGTCGAGATCGGTGTGGAAGAACTTGACTGGCCTGCACAGAGCCCTCACCTCAACCCCATCGAAACATTTGGGATGAATTGGAACACCGACTGTGAGCCAGGCCTAATCTCCCAACATCAGTGCCCAACCTCACTAATGTTCTTGTCTGAATGGAAGTAAGTCCCCGGCAGCAATGTTACAGCATCTAGTGGAAAGCCTTCCCAGAAGAGTGGAGGCTGTTATAGCAGAAAAGTGGGGACCAACTCCCTATTAATGCCAATGAGTTTGGAATGAAATGTTCGACAAGCAGCTGTCTACATACTTTACTACTGCCTTGACTCAGTAGTATTTGAACACAATATACACCATGTGGTGTATATTGTGTTCAAATACTACTGAGGCAAGGCACCTGTGAGCAGTTTCAAAGAATCACTATTTTCAGATTCAGTCTCTTATATTTACAGTTCAAAATGTTTAACAATTGTAATCAATATGACTAAATAGTCAAGCATTGGGTTGATGCTCTTCAGGGTTTTTGCTTCCTGTGTAGGCCTCCTCTTGCATAAATGTTTTTCCCCAGTGATTTCAGCTTCACTTGACTTGACCACTGTGGTGCTGAAATCTCAGATGAGCGCTCTGGAGCAGGCTTTCATCAAGTATCTCTCTGTACTTAGCTCTGTTCATCTTTGCCCTGATCCTGACTAGTCTCCCAGTCCCTCCCACTGAAAAACATCCCCACAGTATGATGCTGCCACCATCATGCCTCACCGCAGGGATGGTGCCAGGTTTCCTCCAGACGTGAGGCTTGGCATTCAGGCAAAAGTGTTCAATCTTGGTTTCATCAGACCAGAGAATCTTGTTTCTCATCGTCTGAGAGTGTTTAGGTGCCTTTGGCAAACTCCAAGTGGGCTGTCATGTGTCTTTTACTGATGAGTGGCTTCTGCCTGACCACTCTACCATAAAGGCCTGATTGGTGGAGTGCTGCAGAGATGCTTGTCCTTCTGGAAGCTTCTCCCATCTCCACAGAGGAACTCTAGAGCTCTGTCAGAGTCACCATCAGGTTCTTGGTCACCTCCCTGACCAAGGCCCTTCTCACCTGATTGTTCAGCATCTTCAATGCTGCACACATTTTTTGGTACCCTTCCCCAGACCTGTGCCTCGACACAATCCTGTCTCAGAGCGCTACAGACAACTCCTGTAGCGCTCAATTCCTGTCAACTGTGGGACATTATATAGACAGGTGTGTGCCTTTCCAAATCATGTCCAATCATTTGAATTCACCACAGGTGTTTATTTTTAATAACCACCGGTTTTTATTTTAAATACATTTTCTAAAAATAAAAAATAAACTGTTTTCGCTTTGTCATTATGTGGTATAGATTGCTGAGGATTTCATTTTTAAAATACATTTTAGAATAAGGCTGTAATGTAACAATGTGGAAAAAGTCAAGGGTTCTGAATACTTTCTGAAGGCACTGTATATCATGACCCATGGCTAATGAGAAACTGAAAGCATGAATATGAATGACAATATCCCATGAGTTAATCTTTCTTCCTCTGATCAAAGTGTTTGACCTATGACAGATTAACAGATTATGGTGTGTGGTAAGTGCGATCCTTCACAGTCCAGTCCACCACCTTCCCCTATGTGGGAGTAGTAGGTGCTGCTGAGTCACATTGTGCTCTCAGCATTCACAAAGGACAGTGCATTCCCAAAGTAAGTGACACTAACCCACCTCATCCCTCTTCGTCCCACTCACACACTGCCTGTCACAGTCTATTCAGTCACTGAAAGGTTACAGAGCCCAGTGTAATTTAGTGTAGATCAGTAGTGTGTTGATCTGAATAGAGCAGGGTTAGACAACTCTAATCCTGAAGTACCTGTTCATCAGTTAATTTCACTGGGTTTGTTTATCCTAGCCTCTCTAAATGTTTTACATGAGCAGTTGTCACAAAGTGCTTTACAGATTACCTGTAAAGCACTTTGTGACAACTGCTCATGTAAAACATTTAAATAAAAGGGCTTTCTAAAATACATTTGATTTGTAGATTGAGTGCAGAGAGTTTGTCTGGTTTTCCGAATCTAAATCAGTCGCTGAGGTTGGCACACGTGTGAGAAGTTAAAGCAGGAATCCCTGAGGAATTCGATCAGAATCACCCATCGCTAGAGTGATGGTGTGTTTGGAATAGTCCCCAGGGTTGTCACTAGTTACCACAGCCTCAAATTCTAAATCGGTGGACTCCAATCAAGTTGTAGAAACATCACAAGGATGATCAATGGAAACAGGATGCACCTGAGCTCAATATCAAGTCTCATCACAAAGGGTCTGAATACTTATGTAAATAATGTATTTCTGTTTTTTCTAAAAAAACTTTTTGGCTTTGTCATCATGGGGTATTGTGTGTAGATTGCTGAGGAAAAAAAATATATTTGATCCATTTTAGAATGTCTGTAACTTAACAAAATGTGGAAAACAGTCATGGGGTCTGAATACTTTCCAAAGGCACTGTAGTAGAAATTCATGAGAAAAAATGGCCTCGTTTTTTGGTCTTAATTTAAGGTTAGGCATAAGGTTAGCAGTGTGGTTAAGGTTAGATTTAAAATCAGATTTTAAGAAGAGAAATTGTAGAAATAGGCGAGTTTAGCCATGATTATGACTATGTGGCTGTGGTTTTAATGAGAGTGGAGGATGTGAGGAAGTGGACTATCAAGAACGTGATTCAGTTCATTTTTAGTTGAGTAATCCTTTTTTTCAATCTCCTCGCCCAACCCCTCATCTTGTTTCTGCTCCATTCCCCTCCCTCTCTCCTGTCTGCTTTTACTCTCACGTGTCTGGGAGTGTGACTGTCACTGCAGCTGGATCGTGTGAACGTGTGTCACGGTTTAACACAGACACACCAAGAAAATATATACAGATATACATATGTACCCATGCAAACACACACACAGTATAGTTTATGCAGTTACTTCCCACCTGATGTTGGGAGTGGACTGGTGAAACAAAGAAGATCGTGGACACGTTTCAGAGAATATCTCTCACAAATGTGTCTTCTTCACATCCATCACTGTCCTCTCCAATAATATGACTACCTCGGAGTGCAGACGAGGCGAGGTCGTGATGTACAGTACCGGTCTGAAAATAGCCTGGTTTTTCTGGAAGAGAACTTAATGAGAGCGCCCTTTAACAACTCACTGGCTGAACTGCTGTGATGATCTACTGCACTGTAAATTCCTCTCTACATCCAAAGAGAGGAAATGTATTTCTGTTCACCTCTCTACTAATCTAATAAATAGAATAAGTAAACTTGTAACAGAAATTGTTTCATATAAACAGTGCTTATTTTGAGATTCCAAAAATGACTCCTTCAGACACAGCAGTAGCATCGGCTTCCTTTGGTGAGTGCTGCCCTCTACTGAGCAATAAAGTTATTACAAATTAGTGGTACAGCCTGAATCAAAGCCCATACGTAAAAAGGTGTACTTGCAAAACACAACTATAAATTCTACAATCAAATATTGAGTCCAATGTAAGGATTGTTGTAGTCCAGAGACTATTAGGCTCATTGCAAAAGTATTTGTAGAATATAGTGAAACTCCAGCCCGGAATCATATTCAGTGTGGATTCCAGGATAGAAAAACTGTGCTTTTCAAAACAGTAGAGGAAGATGAAATTAAATCAAAGGTTTCTTTGACTGTAAGACAATAGCTATTGATATCTTAGCCAATATGTTTTCAATGTCTCTAACTCCAGCGTTGACTTTACTATAATTTGCTAACATTTTCCTATAATTTTTCCATGGGCTACCAGCATTCACGGAGAGATGAGCTATTCACTTCGTGTCCTCAGAAGACACACTACTCTACTGACAGGCTGATATGAGGCTTTATCTCTTCTCTTTTCTCCAGCAGTTTCTCCTCTTTACTGATGTTCTGCTGAACCTCCTGGTGACTTTCTGGTGACCCCTCTTTGTTGTAGCGCCTGTTCTCCTCAGGGTACGTCACGGCCGACAGAGGCAGTCTGTGTATGGCTCTGGATTCAGTGGTGATGAGGAGGAAGGTGAGGGCAGACAGGCAGAAAGGCCAGGTGCATGCTGGTAGCCCAAACTGAAAACAACAGGTGATATGGTAGAAGTAGAGTTAAGAGATTGTATCAAGCATCTCAGAATAATGTTTCTTATTTACCTATCATTTCTGTCTTTTACCTGGCACTCCTACTCTGAGATGCTTGATACGTACGACCCTAGGTATTGTTGATTGTCTACTGGGTGATGTAACAGACTCACTGACACTTCAGAAAATTGCCCTGGTTAGGTAAGAATGTTTCATACATGAATTCAGAAGTACTGCAGCTAATTATGGTATAGGGTCGGCTGCTTGTACTGCATTATGTAACCAAAAGCTCTCAACATAACAGGAATCGGAAGACTAACCAATCAAAAATATTCACTCTTTATAGGCTGAAATTCATTTTTGTTTGACTTATTAGACAAGTACAGCACATTCAAATTAGTGGCAGCAGTACATTAGATGTTGACCAAGAATGAAATAAAAATGTAAGTACTTACTATGGACATCAGATTTGAAATGGCCAAACCCATGTACGCACAGAAAAAGGCTGAAAGTAGAAAAACTGGCTTCATTGAATGGGTGTTCATGAAGTAGACTGCTTGTCTGACAGCATTGAGTAAGGTGAAGGTGTTGTTTCTGAACCTACCACAGGTAATAGCCAGTAGATGACTCTGCCATGTCAGTGCATAGAACACCCCTCCAATAGCGATGCAGGACAGACAACTGTTGTAGCCCCACAGTCCTGAGTAGATGTCCTCATGAGGAGCAGCCAGAACAAGACCTACATCGAACAGGACATACAATAGAGCTAGGTCCAGATTTCCCTGCCCATGTGATTTGACCATGAAAAGCTCTGGGCCCTAGTACCTAGTTCAACTCCTGGCCCCAATTATAGCCTGTGAATAAAGAATTGCCAATATATGGCTTACATCTACATTATTTTGCTTCACGATGATGCACAACAAATCAGCTTGGGGTATGTTGAATTTAATTTCAAAATTGACTAATGAACACGAAAACAATAGCATACTTCCGATGTTTCTAATTCGGTGTACATAAAAAAAGTCATGTTCACAACTGTTATGCTCCCCAGTTTATCATTGAGACGCACACTTAAGACAGTTTTTTAAAGAAGTACAGCTCCTGTTGTGTTCTGTGATGCAATTTATACCACTCTCGGTTATATCTCTAAAGAGCATGTCCTTTGGTATTGTTAATGAGTATAGCCATTAAAACCAAACGTGTTTTGTATCCCAATCAGTATTTCCACAGTATGTGCTGGGATTAGAGGTCAGGTGTACACAATTCTCTGAGAGAAAGTCTCTTACCGGACACTACACCAACAATAGAGCCCAGTACAGCGTGCATGCAGATGGTTGGGGAGGAAAGCAGCAGGGCTATGATGAAGATTCCTCCTGTCCAGGGGCAGTCACAGCCGTACACCTGACCCACGCCAACTGGCACCGCCATCAAGAGCTGCACCAGGAAGTAACCAACAAGCAGGCTATCACCAACCACTGATCCTGGGTAAGATCTTTTTCCCTTCCTCACTTTGGGTTAGGATTGGGTGTAAGGTAATCTGTTCCTAGATCCTAGATCTGTCACTTCTACCTCATGGTAGCTAACACCACAAGCTACCATAATCCTACATCCACTCAATACACTTTTGTTAGAAATCTAATTTCCTGCTCTTGGAAAGTTCAGTGAAATTGTTTCTTTGGACTATATCTGTGAGGATTATGTGTTTGACCTATTTTTGTTTCTTAGTTGTTGAAGTGACAGAATCATCTAGAATATGTTGGAGAGGTTGTTTAGAAACACACAAGGTTACAGTGTTGTGACTCAGAGGCTGTCCTAATATGGACACCGTACAGGGTACTGTCCTACCTGAGGTATGCTTCGTTCTGCCAAGGTGGTGTTCAGATGGAGGGAGGACTTTGGCTGCACTAGCACCTGGGGAAAGCAGAAACTGAGGGTATTCGGATATTGGGAGGTGTGTGTGTGTGTAAGAGTGTGTGAGTGCATATGTACACTACCGTTCAAAAGTGTGGGCTCATTTACAAATGTCCTTGTTTTTGAAAGAAAATCAAAAAGAATATTGTCCATTAAAATAACAAAATTGATCAGAAATGCAGTGTAGACATTGTTAATGTTGTAAATTACTATTGTAGCTGGAAACGGCAGATTTTTTTTTAATGGAATATCTACACAGGCATACAGAGGCCCATTATCAGCAACCATCACTCCTGTGTTCCAATTGCACATTGTGTTAGCTAATCCAAGTTTATACATTTATAAAGGCTAATTGATCATTAGAAAATCCTTTTGAAATTATGTTAGCACAGCTGAAAACTGTTGTCCTGATTAAAGAAGCCATAAAACTGGCCTTCTTTAGACTTATCTGGAGCATCAGCATTTGTGGGTTCGATTACAGACTCAAAATGGCTAGAAACAAAGTCCTTTCTTCTGAAACTCGTCAGTCTATTCTTGTTCTGAGAAATGAAGGCTATTCCATGCGAGAAATTGTCAAGAAACTGAAGATCTTGTACAACGCTGTGTACTACTCCCTTCACAGAACTGCGCAAACTGTCTCTAACCAGAATAGAAAGAGTGGGAGGCCCCGGTGCAGAACTGAGCAAGAGGACAAGTACATTGGAGTGTCTAGTTTGAGAAACAAACGCCTCACAAGTCCTCAACTGGCAGCTTCATTAAATAGTACCCGCAAAACACCCGTCTCAACGTCAACAGTGAAGAGGCGACTCCAGGATGCTGGCCTTCAAGGCAGAGTTCCTCTGTCCAGTGTCTGTGTTCTTCTGCCCATCTTAATCTTTTCTTTTTATTGGCCAGTCTGAGATATGGCTTTTTTGCAACTCTGCCTAGAAAGCTAACATCCTGGAGTCGCCTCTTCACTGTTGACATTGAGACGGGTGTTTTGCAGGTACTATTTAATAAAAGTGCCAGTTGAGGATGAGGCATCTGTTTCTCAAACTAGACGCTCTAATGTACTTGTCCTCTTGCTCAGTGGTGCACCGGGGCCTCCCACTCTTTCTATTCTGGTTAGAGACAGTTTGTGCTTTTCTGTGGAAGTCGTACGAGATCTTCAGTTTCTTGGCAATTTTTCGCATGGAATAGCCTTCATTTCTCAGAACAAGAATAGACTGACGAGTTTCAGATGATCAATTAGCCTTTTTAAATGATAATTTTGGATTAGCTAACGCCTATGTAGATATTCCATTTTTTTTATTTTTATAAATCTGCCGTTTTCAGCTACAATAGTCATTTACAACATTAACAATGTCTACACTGTATTTCTGATCAATTTTATGTTATTGTAATGGACAAATCTTTTTTGATTTTCTTTCAAAACAAGGACATTTGTAAGTGACCCCAAACTTTTGAACGGTAGTGTATCTCTGTGTGTACGTGAGTATATTTTGGGCCTACCTCTGGAAAGTAGGGGTGGTTAGACCCCATGGCAGCCATGTGCAAACACACAAGGATGTTGAATGGTAGAGTGAACACAGGGAGGTCCCATTTGCTGAACACTGAGCCCAGGGCACTGGAGACTATGGGACTGCACAGGAACAGGAAGTGAAGAACACACAACAAGAAGCTTGAAATATGATAATAATCAGGTAGAGGAAAAAAGGAAATGGAGGGTTGGATCATTATTTAGAAGTTAGGGTTGTTTCAGCTGGCTGTGAACACATTGGACAATAGTGCATACAGTGTTTTTAAGGAGACAAAACAGGTCTGCTGAAACCTTTGAGGCCTACATGGATATACCTGGCTACCATACTCTGCACTGGAGCCTGCACTGGGGCATTATCTGAGCAGACACCTGCCTACTGCTGCTTTCATACTTCCACTTGACATTGTGTCTTGGATGTTTTTAGACTACTGCTAAACTTTAACTCCACTTGGTTTAGCCTACTTGGATTAACTCTCTTTGACTCTACCGTGGCCCGGTGTAAGCGCTTGCCTCCCTCCCATCTTCCACTGGCCTGTACTTTAAACTACAGTCGTGGCCAAAAGTTGAGAAAAACACAAATATACATTTTCACGAAGTCTGCTGCCTCAGTTTGTATGATGGCAATTTACATATATTCCAGAATGTTATGAAGAGTGATCAGATGAATTGCAATTAATTGCAAAGTCCCTCTTTGCCATGCAAATGAACTGAATCCCCCAAAAACATGTCCACTGCATTTCAGCCCTGCCACAAAAGGACCAGCTGACATGTCAGTGATTCTATCGTTAAAACAGGTGTGAGTGTTGACGAGGACAAGGCTGGAGATCACTCTGTCATGCTGAGTTCGAATAACAGACTGGAAGCTTCAAAAGGAAGGTGGTGCTTGGAATCATTGTTCTTCCTCTGTCAACCATGGTTACCTGCAAGGAAACGTGTGCCGTCATCATTGCTTTGCACAAAAAGGGCTTCACAGGCATGGATATTGCTGCCAGTAAGATTTCACATAAATCAACCATTTATCGGATCATCAAGAACTTCAAGGAGAGAAGTTCAATTGTTGTGAAGAAGGCTTCAGGGCACCCAAGAAAGTCCAGCAAGTGCCAGCACCGTTTCCTAAAGATTATTCAGCTGCGGGAACGGGGCACCACCAGTACAGAGCTTGCTCAGGAATGGCAGCAGGCAGGAGTGAGTGCATCTGCACGCACAGTGAGGCAAAGACTTTTGGAGGATGGCCTGGTGTCAAGAAGGGCAGCAAAGAAGCCCCTTCTCTCCTTTCTGCAAAAGGTACAGGGATTGGACTGCTGAGGACTGGGGTCAAGTCATTTTCCCTGATGAATCCCCTTTTCGATTGTTTGGGGCATCCGGAAAAAAGCTTGTCCGGAGAAGACAAGGTGAGCGCTACCATCAGTCCTGTGTCATGCCAACAGGAAAGCATCCTGAGACCATTCATGTGTGGGGTTGCTTCTCAGCTAAGGGAGTGGGCTCACTCACAATTTTGCCTAAGAACACAGCCATGAATAAAGAATGGTATAAACACATCCTCAGAGAGCAACTTCTCCCAACCATCCAGGAACAGTTTTTTCCAGCATGATGGAGCACCTTGCCATAAGGCAAAAGTGATAACTAAGTGGCTCGGGGAACAAAACATTGATATTTTGGGTCCATGGCCAGGAAACTCCCCAGACCTTAATCCCATTGAGAACTTGTGGTCAATCCTCAAGAGGCGGGTGGACAAACAAAAACCCACAAATTCTGACAAACTACAAGCATTGATTATGCAAGAACGAGCTGCCATCAGTCAGGATGTGGCCCAGAAGTTAGTTAACAGCATACCAGGGTGGATTGCAGAGGTCTTGAAAAAGAAGGGTCAACACTGCAAATATTGACTCTTTGCATCAACTTCATGTAAATGTCAGTAAAAGCCTTTGACACTTATGAAATGCTTGTAATTATACTTCAGTATTCCATAGTAACATCTGACAAAAACATCTAAAGACACTGAGGCAGCAAACTTAATATTTGTGTCATTCTCAAAACTTTTGGCCATGACTGTCCATCCCCCCCAATGTGCTTCTCTCCTGGCTATCATACTGGTAACATGGCCTCCGTTGCGTTACTGTTTTGATTGGCCCCAGCATTTAATGGCATTGAGTACAGGGGCTTGCGAAAGTTTTCAACCCCTTGGCATTTTTCCTATTTTGTTGCCTTACAATCTGGAATTAAAATTTATTTTTTGGGGGTGTGTATCATTTGATTTACACAACATGCCTACCACTTTGAAGATGCAAAGTATTTTTCATTTTGAAACAAACAAGAAATAAGACAAAAAAACAGAATACTTGTGCTTGCATAACTATTCACCCCCCAAAGTCAATACTTTGTTGAGCCACCTTCTGCAGAAATTACAGCTGCAAGTCTCTTGGGGTAGGTCTCGATAAGCTTGGCACATCTAGCCACTGGGATTTTTGCCCATTCTTCAAGGCAAAACTGCTCCAGCTCCTTCAAGCTGGATGGGTTCCGCTGGTGTAGAGCGATCTTTAAGTCATACCACAGATTCTCAAATGGATTGAGGTCTGGGCTTTGACTAGGCCATTATTAGGCATTTAAAAATATGTTTCCTTTTAAACCACTCAAGTGTTGCTTTAGCAGTATGCTTAGGGTCCTTGTCCTGCTGGAAGGTGAACCTCCGTCCCAGTCTAAAATCTCTGGAAGCCTGAAACAGGTTTCCCTCAGAAATGTCCCTGTATTTAGCGCCATCCATCATTTCTTCAATTCTGAACAGTTTCCCAGTCCCTGCCGATGAAAAACATCCCCACAGCATGAAGCTGCCACCACCATGCTTCACTGTGGATATTGTGTTCTCGGGTGAGGAGAGGTGTTGGGTTTGCCCCAGACATAGCATTTTCCTTGATTGCCAAAAAGCAACATTTTTGTTTCGTCTGACCAGTGTACATTCTTCCATATGTTTGGGGAGTCTCCCACATGCCTTTTGGCGAACACCAAACGTGTTTGCTTATTTTTTTCTTTAAGCAATGGCTTTTTTCTGGCCACTCTTTCATAAAGCCCAGCTCTGTGGAGTGTACAGCTTAAAGCGGTCCTATGGACAGATACTCCAATCTCCGCTGTGGAGCTTTGCAGCTCCAAGTCATTTTTTTCATTTCACTTCACCAATTTGGACTATTTTGTGTATGTCCATTACATGAAATCCCCCCCAAAATAAATGTAAATTACAGGTTGTAATGCAACAAAATAGGAAAAACGCCAAGGGGGATTAATACTTTTGCAAGGCACTAAGTTACTGCTCTCTCCTTACTGTTGTAATGCTGGCCAGTTTTGTGCCTTGGTTGTATTTATTGTGGGTGCTAGTGCTGGATGGTTTCTAGTCTGTGGTTGGGTTCTGGCTTACTGCCTATAACTTTGGTGATCCTACAAACTGTGTGATTCAATCTTACTATTACACTGTGTGGATTGACTGATTCTTCGCCAACCTATTTTATTTGTGTGTATTTTAACTGACTTTTTCAAAATGGCATCAACCACTTTCCGCCATTTGGGGAAACTGACTTTTTCCCAGATTGGCGGCTACCACCTTCAGAGACTACATTGATCGTTTCATCTCATGTAGGAGCTTCACCTATTTTACACTGTTCTGGGATAATATTGACCAGGCAAATTCCCAATGTGATAACTGTCAGCTTATTGAGGAATATGTATGAGCTGGGCATCCAGAGTAAACAAACATTGCAGTGTATTCTGGATAGGTTCCACTAAAGACCTTTTCTACTCCTCAGCCTAGTCGTTGTGCCACTGCCTCGCCACCGTGTCGCCACTCTCCGATTGACTGACCAGGACTGCCCTGCTGTCATGACGTTGGCCTTTTGGGGGAGGTTTATGACCCCCATAAATACCTTTTCCCTTTTTCCTCTCTCTACTCTACCGATGTGACTATTGATAATCGCTTTGTTAACATAGAGAGTCTGGGAACATCAAAAGGTGGGAAACGGAACCGTATTTTGGTAATCCAACCAGTTGAAAATATGCGTTGGTACTTAATGAATATGATGTCAGATCAGTTGGTGTCTGAGACATTATTACTGATGATAGGACGACAAACTGTATCTTGGAACGTCTACACATTCTAGTTATCATCATATTCACATGGAATTGTGCAATTTAAATGTTTAAATATGAAACTATTTGTGAAAATATTAAATGTAATTTTAGCTTCTAAATGAGAGAATTGGTTTTCATGAGTGAACTATGCTCAATTCAGTGGCCCCGCCCATGTGAACAGACATTGGTTGTAAACTATGAAACACGGCCCTCTCTCCCAACCCTATATAAGCCCCTTTACAAAAATTTAACTTTCTGTTCAAAGGAAGTGAGGACTTGCGGTCCCTGTGTTAAAAGGACAAGATCACCAACAGAACCAAGCCAACCTGGTTGAACGACAAGAACCTAACAAAATTAGCATCGAATTTCAACGTGAAGATGACGATCAACACACCGAAAGGATGAATTTCGACTATACCAGCCAGAATATAGCATGAGCTTAAAGTATGGCAACTTGGTATGAACTTTGAACTCTTATTCACTAAAGAAGTGATACCTCCAAGCCAATGCGTTAGCAACCGCAGCTCTAAACATGGGCTAGGAGAGGACAGACAGAGTATCCATTCTACCACGCTCCAGTTAACTACTAGACATTCGTCAGAGGACAAGAGATCCATGCTGGACAACTTCTATCTACGACCAATCTACCAAAGCGCAGCTCAGAGTAAATATTTATTGCATTTTCCTTTTTAAAATGGCAGTTTATTTAGAATGCATAAGATTCTGTATTTACGATAGCATAGCTGCCTACGGCCCGATAGAGAGACAAAAAAAATTAGCAGCTTACTTCATAAACTGGACAACATCATGATCTGGGCTATGCAGATAAATCCAGACATTCTGGTATTGGCTGAAACTTGGATCTATGGGGAGTTTGTGTTCAGAGATGACAGACAGGGTAGAGTCGGTGGAGTGGCCATTCTTATGAAAAATTATTTATTTGTCTCCTAACTGAAAACCATTTTCCTTGCCCAAAAATGTTAGCTACCATCTTTAAGGCTTTGAGTGGGGAAAAATGTATCTGTAACTGTTATAGGGGTCTACTGTCTTTAGTCTTATTTTATTAAATCAGAAGTTATTATCCTGGGTGTCTTTGCTCAAGACATTAGTGACCATTGCCCAGTTGTTTGTGTTAAAGATGTGAGAATACAAAAATCTGAAGCCTCATTTCATCACAAAGAGGAACTTGAAAAACTTTAGTGAACAGGCTCTTTTTTAAATATTTTTTTTACATCTCTATTTTATTGACCTTGATTTGTATTTCAGCTATCTTTGAACCTGAATTAGCTATGAGACATTTAGCAGATGTCTTCAATAATCATGCTCCCTTCAAAACATTAAGGGTTAAAGGTAGTTAATGCCTGGTACACTCCGGAATTATCAGAAGTCATTCATTAAAAAAGATGATGCTTAGGTCAAGGCCAGGAACACAGGCTTTCAGTATCTTGTACCAGCATCTTGCCTGAGATGCAGTGTCTTAGACCACTGCGCCACTACTTCCTCCTCTCTGCCACAACAAATTACTTCAGACACTGGCCTCATTACAGGAAACAAATTACATCATTGATGCATTTAATCACCATTTTATTTCAGCAGGCTCTTTGAAATAACTTCTAAGCCTATTCACAATGATATTGGTCAGGATGCTGATTGGAGAAACTTGCTGAATGATCAGAGAAATGACAGTCAAAGCTTTTCTTTTAGGCTATTTACAGAAAAATAAGTCATGGATGCTTTGCTAGCAATAGACAAGAAATCAACAGGGGCTGACCAATTGGATCCTGCCTACTTAACCTTGCAGCGCCCATCATTGTTGGCTCAATAACCCACATTTATTAAACATGATCTTAATCATCACACCATTTCAAGGCTTCCTTTTCTAGCTAAGATTTCTGAATCCTTGGTAAATGTATACATTTACTCTTTATTTATCTGAGAAATATATTTTGAATGTAAACCAATCTCGGTTTAGGCCTGGGCATAGTGCTATTAGAGCTACAACTTTAGTTGTTAATGATCTTGTCAATGCTTTAGACACTCAAATTAAATGTGCAGCTTTGTTTGTGGACCTGTCTAAAGCGTTTGATACTGTTGCTCATGTTATTGTATTGAATAAGTCGTCTACGAAAGGCCTGAACTCTGACTGTTCATGGTTTCATGATTATATTAGTGCCAGAACTCAGGCCATGGTGATTGATGGGGTTGTCGGAATTTTTTGAAGTACATGAAGGTGTACCACAGGGATCAATTTAGCGACCTGTTCTCTTCACTATTTATATCAACATCATTGGTCAATCTGTTAAAAATGTGACTTTTAAAAAACATCGATGAGCTGGTTAAGAAGCCAAGATTGAAAGTTGTATTTTTCTACAGAAACAGATGGTGCCTTTCTCTAAGCAGTGGGAAGTAAATTATTCAGTCAACCTTTATGTCTGTGCTTGATTATTTTGATATTATTTATGCTGCTACTACTCTTAAACCTTTGGATGCCATCTACCATAGTTCCCTTCATTTTGTTACAGGTGACAGTTTTTATACTCATCACTGTATCAAAACTTCGCTGGACTTCGCTCAAGACCTGTAGAGCTCTACATTACTCCCTTTTTGGCACTACTTCATTAACTTCCGTCTTATCTAACTTTGCTGTTGAAGTGTAGACACCCGAGTTGCCTAACCCGTTCACAGGATTGGTTAACTCTAGGGTCTCCACCGAGCTAAGTAAATCTGCATTTCGTTTTTTTGTTATTTATTTTTACCACTTTCTCCTCCTCAATTGGTAGTTAGTCTTGTCCCATCGCTGCAACACCCATACGGACTCGGGAGAGGCGAAGGTTGGGAGCCGTGCATCCTCCAAAACACGACCCAGCACTGCTTCTTGACACAATGCCCGCTTAACCCGGAAGCCAGCTGCACCAATGTGTCGGAGGAAACACCGTACACCTAGCAACCGTGTCAGCATGCATGCGCCCAGCCAGCCACAGGAGTTGCTAGAGCGCGATGGGACAAGGACATCCCGGCAGGGCCAAACCCTCCTCTAACCTGACAGAGCCTGGACTCGTACCAGGATCTCTAGTGGCACAGCTAGCACTGTGATGCAGTGTCTTAGACCACTGCGCCACTCGGGAGGCCCTGCATTTAATTTTAAAATGCACCATATTGCTGGAACAAAATTCTACATACATTTCACCTTGATTTTCTGGTGTCATTCAGGAAATTTAAAGTATTGATTTAAGATTTATTTGTGGAGGTGATTTGTGATGTTTTATCTATCTATATATCTCTATATAGTGTTAAATTGTGTTTGGTAAATAAAAATAGACATGGTTTAAAAAAAAGTAGTGGTAATATTTAATTCAGTACAGATATGTGTAGGCGGCTTGACTTACCCTGTCCCATACCCAGGGTAAGTTGTCCAAAAAAAAGTGGGCTCCTGGCACAAGCTGCATTTTCAAAACTGGAATGTTTACATGAATTCGGATTATTTCCAGGGATAAACAACACCGGAAATATATGTAGATATCTTTGTTAGAATACTATATTTCCCTTGACGGAGTGATGCTGAATATTTTTTTTATATATATATTTTTAAATGTCTCAACTTACCCCACTCTCCCCTACATTGATCAAAATACTGAGGACATTCTTACTGTAACATACCATAACATGGACATGAACATATTAGGGAGCAGAAGCCACCAGTACCAGTCCCCTTTGGCCGAGAATACACACATCAGCATTCCAACCAGGGTCCCATTGTAGCCATATAAACCAGCAGATATGGCACCCCTGAAGCACAGAAAACAAACAAATCAGAAAAGACACAGCTATAAAGAAATACAATGATATTGAGAAATGTTAGGTGCAAAAAAGACTAAGTGAGTGGAAGGGAAAGCAAGGTATTGCGAGAAATGATACATCTGGTGTGAGTTTCAGACTGAGACAAGCAGACTTCCCCACGCCAACCTCAGTTTGCAGAGCATATTCAAGATTACAACTCCTGAGGGGTATACTACAAACCAGGATCTCTGAGTTAGCAAGCTAACTTTGATAAACATCTGGTTCATTAAGAAATCTATACTTAGATATTTGTTGGCTGTTGTGCTTATTAGACCATGCCCATTTCAAGCTTATCCTTCTAAAAAAGCAAAAGACTAACTAATTGATCCTGCTTTGCAGCATACCCCTCTGGCTGTGTGAGACTTTTGCCAGGGATATTTATATTCGGCCTAATTGGAAGTAGATTACTGGTCTTGCCATTGACTTACATGTTTTGTCTAATCAGGAGTGCAGACAGTGTGGAAGCGAGGGATCCTAGCAGTCCGTTCAGGCCCCACCAGGGGTTCTGCAGCACCAGGCCAAACGTGATGAGCAGCCCACTAAGGGGGTTGTTGACAAACATGACCTGGGCCACCCCACGTAGGACCCAGTCCACCACCTGAACCACCACAATCTGCCCTGCAGCAGAGCAACAGAGAAAGACAGACAGGCAGTCATTGATTGACCATTATATCCAATCTCTGAATCAGTCTCTGATTAGAGGTTAAGGATGAAAACCTGGCTCACGTTCAGTGAGGAGTAAATGTTGGAAACAACGTAAAACAGGGACTACCTAAACGTGTCTAATAAGAACACAGATTTACATTTCCCTCAGCAAAAGTTTTTTCTACAGTGTGCCTTACTTAGCATGACCCAGCAGTGCAGGGGACTTTAAGGCCCGGATTTTTATATATTTACTTTATCATATATTGAACATGTCTTACTTTTTATCCATTCTCCATACACACGCATGTCCCCAGTAAGCAGATTGAGTGCTCTGGAGCGATGGGATGTAAGAGTAGCCCCTTTCTCTACAGACCTCGCCTCCTTCTCCATCGCTGGGGTCATTAGTGGCTTCAATTCCTGCAGGGCAGCTATAATAATACACAGTAGATAACATTCAATAATTAAATGTATCATTTCAGTATCTGGCCTAGGCCCAGACTGAGGTTCAGAATGTTCCAAAACAATGTTATAAGTTATCTGGATATGCTGTCATTACCATATTGTTGATTTACTAACTCCACAGTGGAGTGATAAAAGCTAAACTACAAAAAATTGCAATGTGATACCTTTGGACAGAAATGTTTTTAAGATACTGTGCTGCTATGCCATCTGGTTTGCAGTAAATTATTTGGTTTTGGCTGGATATCTGAAGCATGTTAACAGGGGTCCTACCTACCACTCCCACTGCCTGACTTCAACAATGCTAGCGAATGCTATTCAATAGATACTTCAAATCCACAGTTTGGGTCATTGGCTCTCTAGGTCCATAAACTACATTCAGGGTCAGGAATGTGAAACCCTGAACTAACACACCCAAGTCAAATAAGCAACGAATCATGGTACAATCTAGTCAAGAGTTGGCCAGCCGTGTTCTATGTTTCCATAAGATGAGGAGTCTTTGATCTAGATGGGCAAACCTTTTAACATAGCATTTACCAGATGCATTGATCATGACACAAGTTACACAAAATATCTCTCTCAACTCTATTACCGTCAAAAGACTTATTAGAATCAGCATTCCATATATGTAAAAGCAAATTACGTTTTGAAAAGTCCCATGAACTCCATAAACTAGATTAGCTAGTTAGACAGAAAATAGTAAACACATTAAAAAAACTCCACATACAGCAGCGTTTCCCAAACTTTGTAATGTTTTTGTCCTAGCACGACACAGGTGATTCAAACAAATCAAAGCTTAATGATGAGTTGACCATTTGCATCAGCTGTGTAGTTCTAGGGCAAAAACAAAAATGTGCACCCCTTGGGGTTCCCAGGATTGAGTTTGGAAAACTCTGACATACATACTAGTTATGGGTATGTTATATTTAATTATAAATCAGTTGTTACCTGTGATATATGAGCCAGGAATAGAAGTGTCCAGATCTCCATGAACAGCGACGCCTGTAATATCCGTAGTTTACTTTAGAGACAGTCGTGTGTCAACAACTCCTCCCCTCTGCTATTCACAATTGAAAAATAAAAAAACACACCACCTAACACACACACACACACACACACACACACACATACACAGCTATGTCCTGTTATTCCACGTCGAGGTCAGTTTTATTCCTGCTGGATCTTAAATTAGCATAATTATTTTTAGGTCCTCAGTCAAAGGTTAAATCAGAGGTTTGACCCCGTTCCCACTCCGTCTGGTGCCCATAACTAATACTGCCCAATTTACTATAAGTTGCATTATCAAATGCTTTGCACATAAAAACATATGTACAGTGAAAAACACTTTCCACAAGCAATATCCTAGTGTGGCAAAGCTTTAAAAGGGGGGCATGACTTAGCAATTATTACTTAGCCAGTATTACTGAACTCAAAGCCAAATTGAAAGAATCATTATGTTAACCCCTCCTCAATGAAACCAACCCCTCCTGTTCCAGTATGTAAGGTACAGTAAGGTTATTCAGCACATAAACACACATAGTTTAACTAACTTATTCATTCATTACACAACAATAGGAAATGGAAATAGTTCTCCCCAACGCACACCCTACGATAATCTAGAGGTAAAACACATAAAACAGCCCAATTATGATATAATTATTATATTATCGGTTCATACAGTAACATGCATTCTCACCAACTCTGAGTTAGTCAAGGATCTGACAAAAATCATCTTTAAAGCCAATCCATGAGTGAATACAGAAAACCTAGAAATCCAGCAATTTGGTTGGATTTGTTTTTATTTGCGATACCCTGCATATAGGAAAATAACATGTAATCTAATTATTCTCACAATCAACTCAGAGACTCTTTGAACAAAATAAATCCAATTACCGTAAGTATTCAACGCCTCAAGAAAGATCCATTAACTCAGCGTCCCACTACTCTTCTGAGTGTCCTGTTTAAATCAGCAGCTCAGGGACTAGTAGCCTACTCACCCGTTCAGATCTTCTAGGAATCTTATTCAATTATATGCCCTGCTTTCCCTCTCTCTCCACTCTCATGCCATTCTCTTTCCCCCTCTCGCTGTCCACTCCCCTCTCGCTGTCCTCTCCCCTCTCACTGTCCTCTCCCCTCTCGCTGTCCTCTCCCCTCACTGTCCTCTCCCCTCACTGTCCTCTCCCCTCTCCCTGTCCCCTGTCCTCTCCCTGTCCCTTGTTTGGCTACATTATCTCCCCTGTCTCTCACCACCTTCTCTCCTTACCTTTACCCTGCATTTGGGAGACTTTCCTTCCAAGCAGCTAATCAGGGATCAGAATCCAGAATTATTCTAAATCACCTCCGGTTTATTACTACCCCAGTGTGGTGGGCTTTCCTTCTTAACACTTTCAATAGCAGATTCCCAAAGAGTTTAACATAATTACAGTATAGAGATGAGAAATTTACCACCATATTTGGTTAAGGCCGGTCAGGTGTTTTCCTGTACATGTGACCTGAACAATAACATCTCTGGACTCCGGTATAAACAGAACGGTGAATGGATTTTTTTTAGGTCGTGATTATGATTTATTATTGACTTATTAAACAAAACAAATTTCGCTGACTCATTGACATGACTTACTATGAAATTCCTAATACTATGATGTTTTTGCTTTTTGCAGTCAAAAATGTGATTTTTATTTATTATTATTTTTATATATATTTCCACACTATGAGGTTGGAAAATACTGTGAAATTGTGAAAATTATGATAATGCCGTTTTATTGTAGGAACTGTTTGAAAACACTGCCTGGAATTTCAGCCTGTTTTGGTAGGATGGAGTTTTGGTCTGCCTTGTGACCTGTTAGGTGGTGTGTTAATAGACCAATAAGAAGTAGTCTGCCAATTACATCCTAGTTTTCAGTTTCCCCTCCCCACTCAGACCACTCCCAGACAGTCCTAGCAACATTTTTGTTGGATAAATTTTTCTTTGCTAAGAATTGATTTATGTTTATTTTTGACCATTTTAATTGAAAACAATCCCAGTAAGGTACTTAATTATTACCCATAAATGATTTGATATTGTGATAAAAACAGCTGCATTAGGCCTTTAAACATTTGTTGTTTATTTTATGTATTAGCAGACTTTATGAATCAAATCAAAGTTTATTTGTCACGTGCGCTGAATACAACAGGTGTAGTAGACCTTACAGTGAAATGCTTACTTACAAGCTCTAACCGATAGTGCAAAAAGGGTATTAGGTGAACAATAGGTAAGTAAAGAAATAAAACAACAGTAAAAACAGGCTATATACAGTTGCGAGGCTATAAAAGTAGCGAGGCTACATACAGACACCGGTTAGTCAGGCTGATTGAGGTAGTATGTACATGTAGATATGGTTAAAGTGACAATGCATATATGATGAACAGAGAGTAGCAATAGCGTAAAAGAGGGGTTGGTGGGTGGTGCGACACAATGCAGATATCCCGGTTAGCCACTGTGCGGGAGCACTGGTTGTTCGGCCCAATTGAGGTAGCATGTACATGAATGTATAGTTAAAGTGACGATGCATATATGATAAACAGAGAGTAGCAGCAGCATAAAAAGTGGGGTTGGGTGCACATAATGCAAATAGTCCGGGTAGCCATTTGATTACCTGTTCAGGAGTCTTATGGCTTGGGAGTAAAAACTGTTGAGAAGCCTTTTTGTTCTAGACTTGGCACTCCGGTACCGCTTGCCATGCTGTAGTGTGGCTACCGTATGCCTGTGCCACATGGTCAATAATACTAGGTTAACAGGTCAACATCCTTGTTTCCTTACTTCTCTAAATATACAACAACGTGGTCAAATAAAAACAAATTTGGCCACATGAACTGAGAGACTGGTCGATGAAATTCTTGAGAAACACATGGACTCTGTTCTTACAGTAAGGCTGATAAGCAATAAAAAAAACTTGTTACATTTGTAATTTCAAATTCTCTAGTCGATAACATTAAAGAATCAACATGAATTTCAAATATATACAGTGTATTCGGAAAGTATTCAGACCCCTTGACTTTTTCCTTCTTTTTTTTACATTAATCTAAAATTGATTAAATAAAACAAAATCTTCACTAATCTACACACAATAACCCATAATAACAAAAGGAAAACATGTTTTTAGATTTTTTTGGGCAAATTTACAAAAAACTAAAACAGAAATACCTTATTTACATAAGTATTCAGACCCTTTGCTATGAGACTCGAAATTGAGATCAGATGTATCCTGTTTTGATTGATCATCCTTGCTTCTACAAATTGATTGGAGTCCACCTGTGGTAAATTCAATTGATTGGACATGATTTGGAAAGGCACACACCTGTCTATATAAGGTCCCACAGTTGACAGTGCATTTCAGAGCAAAAACTAAGCCATACGGTTTAAGGAATTGTCCGTAGAGTTCCGAGAGGATTGTGTTGAGGCACAGATCTGGGGAAGGGTACCAAAACATTTCTTCAGCATTGAAGGTCCCCAAGATGACGGTGGCCTCAATCATTCTTAAATGGAAGAAGTCTGGAACCACCAAGACTCTTCCTAGAGCTGGCTACCCGGCCACACTGGGCAATCAAGGGAAAAGGGCCTTGGTCAGGGAGGTGACCAACAACCCAATGGTCATTCTGACATAGCTCTAGAGTTCCTCTGTGGAGATGTGAGGGTCATCCACAAGGACAACCATCTCTGCAGCACACAACCAATCAGGCCTTTATGGTAGAGTGGCTAGACGGAAGCCACTTCTCAGTAAAATGCACATACCAGCCCGCTTGGAGTTTGCCAAAAGGCACCTAAAAACTCTCAAATAAAAAATATTTATATAGCCCTTCTGACATCAGCTGATATCTCAAAGTGTTGTACAGAAACCCAGGCTAAAATCCCAAACAGCAAGCAATGCAGGTGTAGAAGCACGGTGGCTAGGAAAAACTCCCTAGAAAGGCCAGAACCTAGGAAGAAACCTAGAGAGGAACCAGCCTATGAGGGGTGGCCAGTCCTCTTCTGGCTGTGCCAGGTGGAGATTATAATAGAACATGGCCAAGATGTTCAAATGTTCATAAATGACCAGCATGGTCAAATAATAATAATCACAGTGGTTGTCGGGGGTGCAACCTCAGGAGTAAATGTCAGTTGGCTTTTCATAGCCGATCATTGAGAGTATCTCTACCGCTCCTGCTGTCCCTAGAGAGTTGAAAAAAGCAGGTCTGGGACAGGTAGCACGTCTGGTGAATCAAATCAAATCAAATCAAATTTATTTATATAGCCCTTCGTACATCAGCTGATATCTCAAAGTGCTGTACAGAAACCCAGCCTAAAACCCCAAACAGCAAGCAATGCAGGTGTAGAAGCACGGTGGCTAGGAAAAACTCCCTAGAAAGGCCAAAACCTAGGAAGAAACCTAGAGAGGAACCAGGCTATGTGGGGTGGCCAGTCCTCTTCTGGCTGTGCCGGGTGGAGATTATAACAAAACATGGTCAACATGTTCAAATGTTCATAAATGACCAGCATGGTCGAATTATAATAAGGCAGAATAGTTGAAACTGGAGCAGCAGCACAGTCAGGTGGACTGGGGACAGCAAGGAGTCATCATGTCAGGTATTCCTGGGGCATGGTCCTATGGCTCAGGTCAGTTGAAACTGGAGCAGCAGCACAGCCAGGTGGACTGGGGACAGCAAGGAGTCATCATGTCAGGTAGTCCTGGGGCATGGTCCTAGGGCTCACGTCCTCCGAGAGAGAGAAAGAGAGAAGGAGAGAATTAGAGAACGCACACTTAGATTCACACAGGACACCGAATAGGACAGGAGAAGTACTCCAGATATAACAAACTGACCCTAGCCCCCCGACACATAAACTACTGCAGCATAAATACTGGAGGCTGAGACAGGAGGGGTCAGGAGACACTGTGGCCCCATCCGATGATACCCCTGGACAGGGCCAAACAGGCAGGATACCCACCCACTTTGCCAAAGCACAGCCCCCACACCACTAGAGAGATATCTTCAAACACCAACTTACCATCCTAAAACGAGGCCGAGTATAGCCCACAAAGATCTCCGCCACGGCACAACCCAAGGGGCGCCAACCCAGACAGGAAGACCACGTCAGTGACTCAACCCATTCAAATGACGCACCCCTCCTAGGGACGGCATGGAAGATCACCAGTAAGCCAGTGACTCAGCCCCTGTAATAGGGTTTAGAGGCAGAGAATCCCAGTGGAGATAGGGGAACCGGCCAGGCAGAGACAGCAAGGGCGGTCCGTTGCTCCAGTGCCTTTCTGTTCACCTTCACACTCCTGGGTCAGACTACACTCAATCATAGGACCTACCGAAGAGATGAGTCTTCAATAGAGACTTAAAGGTTGAGATCGAGGCTGTGTCTCTCACATGGGTAAGCAGACCATTCCATAAAAATGGAGCTCTATAGGAGAAAGCCCTGCCTCCAGCTGTTTGCTTAGAAATTCTAACCTTGCACAAGGTTAAATTGAGTTCCTCAGTTAGGTGGTTAACTGATTTTGTCCTCTGACATCCTTGGGTAGGCAGAAGGAGTCTGGAAGGGCATCAAGGAATCTTTGGGTTGTCTGAAAATCTATAGCACGACTTTGGATGATCCTTGGTTGGCGTCTGAGCAGATTATTTGTTGCGATTGCAAACGTAATAAAACGGTGGTCCGATAGTCCAGGATTATGAGGGAAAACATTAACATCCACAACATTTATTCCATAGGTCCAGAGTAT
The DNA here is from genome assembly GCF_045791955.1 of Oncorhynchus clarkii lewisi. Lineage (NCBI taxonomy): Eukaryota > Metazoa > Chordata > Actinopteri > Salmoniformes > Salmonidae > Oncorhynchus > Oncorhynchus clarkii. Next base: position 16,816,317 of record NC_092151.1, read on the forward strand.
GACTTTGGCAGTGAGTAGGTCCGGAGACATGTTGGACAAAACCCACTGAGTCGATGATAGCTCCGAAAGCCTTTTGGAGTGGGTCTGTGGACATTTTCCATGTGAATTTTAAAGTCACCAAATATTTGAATATTATCTGCTAGGTCTGATAGATATTCAGTGAACTCAGTGAGGAATGCTGTATATGGCCCAGGAGTCCTGTAAACAGCAGCTATAAAAAGTGATTGAGTAGTGATTGAGTAGGCTGCATAGATTTCATGACTAGAAGCTCAAAAGACGAAAACATCGTTTTTTTTGTTGGTAAATTGAAATTTTCTATCGTAAATGTTAGCAACACCTCCACCTTTGCGTGGTTAATAGTGTAACCAGGAGGGGAGGCCTCATTTAACACAGTAAATTCATCAGGCTTAAGCCATGAGAAACAAGATTCTCTGGTCTGATGAAACCAAGATTGAACCAAAGGGCCATAATGCCAAGCGTCATGTCTGGAGGAAACCTGGCACCAAACCTGGCAAACCTTCACCATACGGTGAAGCATGGTGGTGGCAGCATCATACTGTGGGGATATTTTTCTGCTGCAGGGAGACTAGTCAGGATTGAGGGAAAGATGATCGGAGCAAAGTACAGAGAGATCCTTGATGAAAACCTGCTCGAGAGTGCTCAGGACCTCGGACTGGGGCGAAGGTTCTCATTCCAACAGGAAAACTAGCCTAAGCACAGAGCCAAGACAACGCAGTGGCTTATGAATGTCCTTGAGTAGCCCAGCCATAACCCAGATTCATACCCAAGAAGACTCAAGGCTGTAATCGCTACCAAAGGTGTTTCTTCAAAGTAGAGTAAAGGGTCTGAATACTTAATAAATGACACTGTAAAGTCCATGGAGGATAAGAACACCTCCTCCCAGCTGCCAACTGCACTGAGGATAGGAAACACTGTCACCACCAATAAATCTACGATAATCGATCATTTCAATAAGCAATCTTCCACGACTGGCCATGCTTTCCACCTGGCTACCCCTACCCCGGTCAACATCTCAGCACCCACTGCAGAAACTTGTCCAAACCCCCCCGCTTCTCCTTTACCCAAATCCAGACAGCTGATGTTCTGAAAGAGCTGCAAAATCTGGATCCCTACAACCCCTATTACTAGCCCATTCAACCTCTTTTTAATATCGTCTGAGATCCCCAAAGATTGGAAGGCTGGCGCGGTCATCCCCCTCTTCAAAGGGGGAGACACTCTAGACCCAAACTGTTATAGACCTATATCCATCCTGCCCTGTCTTTCTAAAATATTCTAAAGTTATTAACAGATAACTGACCATTTTGAATCTCACCGTACCTTCTCCACTATGCAACCTGGTTTCAGAGCTGGTCATGCACCTCAGCAACGCTCAAGGTCATAAAAGATATCATAACCACCATCGATAAAAGACAGTACTGTGCAGCCGTCTTCACGGACCTGGCCAAGGATTTCGACTCAATCAATCACTGCATTCTTATTGGCAGACTCAATAGCCTTGGTTTCTCAAATGACTGCCTCGCCTGGTTCACCAACTATTTCTCAGATAGAGTTCAGTGTGTCAAATCGGAGGGCCTGTTGTCTGGACCTCTGGCAGTCTCTATGGGGGTACCACAGGGTTCAATTTTCGGGCCGACTCTTTTCTCTGTAGATATCAATGATGTCGCTCTTGCTGCTGGTGATTCTCTGATCCACCTCTACGCAGACGACACCATTCTGTATACATTTGGCCCTTCTTTGGACACCGTGCTAACAAACCTCTAAACGAGCTTCAACAACATACAAAACACTCCTTTCGTGGCCTCCAACTGCTTTTAAATGCTAGTAAAACTAAGTGCATGCTCTTCAACCGATTGCTGCCCGCACCCTCCTGCCCGACTAGCATCACTACACTGGACGGTTTTGACCTAGAATATGTGAACAACTACAAATTAGACTAAACTCTCCTTCCAGACTCACATTAAGCATCTCCAATCCAAAATTACATCAGCTTCCTATTTTGCAACAAAGTCTCCTTCACTCATACCACCAAACATACCCTCGTAAAACTGACTATCCTACCGATCCTTGACTTCGGCGATGTCATTTACAAAATAGCTTATCACAGTGCCATCCGTTTAGTCACCAAAGCCCCATATACTACCCACCACTGCGACCTGTATGCTCTCGTTGGCTGGCCCTCACTACATATTCATCGCCAAACCCACTGGCTCCAGGTCATCTATAAGTCTTTGCTAGGTAAAGCCCCACCTTATCTCAGCTCACTGGTCACCATAGCACACGCTCCAGCAGGTATATTGCACTGATCATCCCCAAAGCCAACACTTCCTTTGTCCGCCTTTCCTACCAATTCTCGGCTGCCAATGACTGGAACGAATTGCAAAAATCTCTGAAGCTGAAGTCTTATATCTTCCTCTCTAACTTTAAGCATCAGCTGTCTGAGCAGCTTACCGATCACTGTACCTGTACACAGCCAATCTGTAAATAGCACACCTGACTACCTCATCCCCATATTCCTACTTACCCTCTTGCTCTTTTGCATCGCAGTATCTCTACTTGCACATCATCATCATCTGCACATCTATCACTCCAGTATTAATGCTAAATTGTAATTATTTTCACCTCTAGGGTCTATTTATTGCCTACCTCCATAATTATTTTAGATTTGCACACACGGTACATAGATTTTTTATTTTGTGTTAATGACTGTACGTTTATTTATCTGTAACTCTGTGTTGTTGTTTTTGTCGCACTGCTTTGCTTTATCTTGGCCAGGTCGCAGTTGTAAATGAGAACTTGTTCTCAAATGGCCTACCTGGTTAAATAAAGGTGATTTTTTTTTTTGACATTTCAGTTTATTTTTAATACATTTGCAAAAATGTGCATACATTGATTAAAATTTTTATTTTTAAAATACATTTTAGAATAAGACTAATGTAACAAAATTTGGAAAAAGTAAAGGGGTCTGAATACTTTCTGAATTCACAGTAAACACCTACTGTATTGTTAAGACTGAAACTAGGCAGAGGAGTAGAGTTTATTTGGGAATAATTTATGAAGTCAAGCATCTCCATTGGCCTCAGGTGAGGATTGAGGTCCCTGGGCCAAGACCGGTAGCCGGGCTTATGCGACTCACGTGGTACACCTTGAGGGGGAGTTGTAACTCACTAATCTGGACAGGAGTCAGTTTGTTGGTGCTATAATCCAGCAACAATTGGCTTGAGCTTTGATTGGTTCTCTCAGAAATCATTGCATGATTACAGTGCACATGTACTTTCACTTCAGGTTTCATTTACCCCCCAAAAATATAAAGTCCAATGTGTTTCCATCGCATTTTAAAGCATATGGATAGTTTTGTTAAAAAAACTGTTGCATTAAATGTGCCTACTCTGGTCTTGTCACATGCACTCTAGCCAAAAGTTCACAGTTACATATATATTTTTTAACCTTTATTTAAGTAGGCAAGTCAGTTAAGAACAAATTCTTAATTACAATGACAGCCTACCCCGGCCAAACCCTAACCCGGACGACACTGGGCCAATTGTGTGCCGCCCTATGGGACTCCCAATCACGGCCGGTTGTGACACAGCCTGGAATTGAACCAGGGTCTGTAGTGATGCCTCTAGCACTGAGATGCAGTGCCTTAGACCGCTGCGTCACTCGGGAGCCCAAATATAGTGCGGGTAGGCTAATCTACATTATGAGATTATTTTGGATAAGAGCAAGAATATTTGTATATGTCAAATGGCAGTCAAGTGTCAATCGTCATGTCACCATGACCCACAATACTTACTGGAAAGGAGCATCAAGCTCATCACTGTGCACTTTCACCACCATGTGATATTCATCATAATTTATTTCATCTGTAGCCTAATAAACTGCATGGTTTCCCAAGTTGTAGTGGGGCGACCACACACCAACACCATATCTTCACATGACTCCAAGTTTACTTTAATATGATGGTTATTATATCAATATATTTGCACATAAATGCATTTCCAGCGCCTTTTCTCACATAATACATTTTACAGACATACTTCCAATATCACGCACTAAACATGTGCATACCATTTTAACCATCGCTGTGTTCGAATACCCATACTAACATACTGTATACTACATACTATTAGTTCATTTTAGTATACTGTAAATGAACTGTATCGTACTAGAGCTTCGCCTGTCTACCGGAAGTTGATGTTGCTATGCAACCTTTTGCTATTTTGTTAGCATAACAAATTACTAGCTAAACATTTTAGGATTTCGGTTGTGTTCCTTAATTCAATCTGGAGTGCCAGAGTGCGCTTGTAAATCCAGAGCATTGTCAGATTGTCCATTCATAAATTCTGAGCATTCAGAGAGCACTGGACACTTGCCTGAGGAGTAGGGTTGATCCGAGCCTTAAACTGAAAAACTAACTGGCTAACATTGGCTAGCTACTTCCAGACACTAATGACATTATGTTATCATTATGTTATCATTATGTTATCCAGAGCGTTGGTGACTGTAAATGTGCTGCTTGCAACAATTGAATTACATTTTACATTTACTTACACAGGCCATATTCAACAGGTGTTGAGCATTCGTAAATTCATCAGTTGTTCTGCGCGAGAGCGCTCTGAAATTGGAGTAGATAGCCAGAATGAACCATGTCTATTGAAACGCACCACAACTATACCATTTAGCTAAGAATAATGTGAATAATCAAGTCAATAAACTTTGGGTAGTTAGTTAGATAGCAGATAGTTAATAATACTGCCTGGCAAATTCAATGTATTAGTAGCCAGCTAACGTTAGGTAGCTAGCTACTGCTGTAATGCTATGCGATTCGTAAGGATAGCGTAGCTAACAAATTGTCAGCCAACATAATGTGTAACGTATCTTACTTGAAACCCTAACACTTTATTACATTGCTCGACATTTTCTTCATCATTTTTCATAATTAGTTAAAGCAAAGAATTTATATCCGCTTTCGTCAGACTTTGGCTGCATTCTTTCCGCCATTTTCTTCAAATCTGAAAATGTTGTGAAGGCACGCCCATTTTCTGAAGAAAGGCATCATGGGCCCTAAAAGCACGGAAATAGTGTCCACTTCATGTATATTTCGTATTTTGGCGAATTTAGTATGACATCCAGGAACTTTTGGCATACTAGCTAAAGTAAAAAAATCAAACATTCTCTCAATGTCAACTGCGTTTATTTTCAGCAAACTTAACATGTGCAAATGTTTCTGTGGGGAATGGCCCTAGCCCTCACCCTCCGATCCAACAGGTCCCACACGTGCTCAATGCTATTGAGATCTGGGCTCTTCGCTGGCCATGGCAGAACACTGACATCCCTGTCTTGCAGGAAATCACGCACAGAACGAGCAGTATGGCTGGTGGCATTGTCATGCTGGAGTGTCATGTCAGGATGAGCCTGCAGGAAGGGTACCACATGAGGGAGGAGAATGTCTTCCCTGTAACGCACAGCGTTGAGATTGACGGAAATGACAACAAGCTCAGTCCGATGATGCTGTAACACACCGCCCCAGACCATGGCAGACCCTCCACCTCCAAATCGATCCCGCTCCAGAGTACAGGCCTCGGTGTAACGCTCATTCCTTCGACGATAAACGTGAATCCGACCATCACCCCTGGTGAGACAAAACCGCGACTCGTCAGTGAAGAGCACTTTTTGCCAGTCCTGTCTGGTCCAGCAACGGTGGGTTTGTGCCCATAGGCAACGTTGTTGCCAGTGATGTCTGGTGAGGACCTGCCTTACAACAGGCCTACAAGCCCTCAGTCCAGCTTCTCTCAGCCTATTGTGGACAGTCTGAGCACTGATGGAGGGATTGTGCGTTCCTGGTGTAACTCAGGTAGTTGTTGTTGCCATCCTGTACCTGTCCCGCAGGTGTGATGTTCGGATGTACCGATCCTGTGCAGGTGTTGTTACACGTGGTCGTCTACTGCGAGAACGATCAGCTGTCCGTCCTGTCTCCCTGTAGTGCCGTCTTAGGCGTCTCATAGTACGGACATTTATTATGCAATTTATTGCCCTGGCCACATCTCCAGTCCTCATGCCTCCTTGCAGCATGCCTAAGGCACGTTCACGCAGATGAGCAGGGACCCTGGGCATCTTTCTTTTGGTGTTATTCAGAGTCAGTAGAAAGGCCTCTTTAGTGTCCTAAGTTTTCATAACTGTGACCTTAATTGCCTACTGTCTGTAAGCTGTTAGTGTCTTAGAGACTGTTCCACAGGTGCATGTTCATTAATTGTTTATGGTTCATTGAACAAACATGGAAAACAGTGTTTAAACCCTTTACAATGAAGATCTGTGAAGTTATTTGGATTTTTACAAATTATCTTTGAAAGACAGGGTCCTGAAAAAGGGACATTTCTATTGGCCTACATTTGTCCACTTTATTAATGAGGGTAGCCTGATATTATTTCAATAAAGTGCTCCACATTATCCTATAAGAGTGTAAATATAGAAATTGTTAAGGTAATGAAGCAACTTTGGCTGTAGGACTTGGAGATTGGGATACACTTTAAAAAAGGGTTCTTGAGAGGCTCTTTGAAGTGATTAATGGTTCTATGGCAATGGAGGCTGCTGAGGGGAGGATGGCTCATAATAATGGTTGGAACGTAGCGAATGGAATGGCATCAAACACATGGAAACCATGTGTTTGATGTATTTGATACCATTCCACCGCTTCCTCTACAGTCATTACCACGAAGCCCGTCCTCCCCAATTAAGGTACCACCAACCACCTGTGTTCTATAGTTGGGTTGGGGTCAATTCCGTTTAAATTCAGGAAGTAAACAAATACCTATTCCAAATCTACCTAAATGAAAAGCTTTGAAGAAAATTAGGATATTTATTTCCTGAATTGACTGGAATTTAAATGGAATTGACTCCATTCTTGGTATATAGCATTAGTTCTACTCAAACAAATAACCCTTTTCTTGGAGAGGGTTCTTTGCTATCCATATGGATGCAACAACAACAAAAAATTCTAGAGTGTTGTGGAAAAACAAAAAAAAGTTAGAACCATATTGCTCAAAACTTCTATGTTATGTAGCACTATTTCTATTCAAACAGCACTTATTAATGTTTTTTTTTCTTCTCTTGCATATAACACAAGCTGAACTAAACTATTTTCATTTGGGGTTGTCTGATTTTGCTGTTCCTTAATCGTCTTGTTGGCTGAGGAAAAATACTTCTCGCAGCACCTCTGCTACATGAATACAGCGGAAACAAACACTGATACTTGAGCATACTTACAGTACAGGCACAAAGAAAAATGCTATAAGGAAATTAATTCACATGAAACAGTGTCACATGGTATGAAAATGACAGAGCAGAACAGCCAACATTATTTGGAATGTTTAAATCTTGTCCCTCTCCAAATGATTTGTCTCAGCCTCTTGACTAATTTGCAAGCCAGATTAATGAATCAATGTGAATCAATACATTCTTAACCTGTGAGGTTTTGATACTCTGTATAGCATCACAAACCTACTCAAACAAAAAAAGTTAAAAGTTGTCAAGTAGAATAGTTGTAACATCTAGAAAACAAGATAAACCCTGTGTTTAAATGATGTGTGTGTGTCTAGGTGCAGCTGCCCTACAATGATAGACTATGTTGTCCTAACTCACTCACAGTTCCACATTGTGTCACGCATCTGTAAATAGACACCAAAAGGATGTAGGCTATTTTGCATTTCAGAACCAGTCACCAGCGGTTTGAGTCAGCGTTTGAAAAAGCTTCATCAATATTTCATCCATATGGAATCAACCCATTCTCACCATCAACAGAAGCACGTTCACGAGCGTCGCTCAGCTCTCGGTGGTGCTTTGTTGACAAATTTCTGCGCATGGGCAGTGAAAGGGCCGGTGGATAGTGAAACATTGGATCGGACAGAATAAATGAGTGGCGCACCAAACTGAAGGCCAAAGGAAGTGAAATTGGATGAAAAGTAAATTATGTAGCGTGAATGTTCACGAGAAGTTGTAAAACGAGTTGTATGCACGATTTTTACATTTTATTTTTTACTTTAAACACTTATTCAACAATGGCATGCTAAACGTTTGCACAACTCTCTGATCCAGGTGAGTCGAATTAATTAGCTAATTATTTAAACGTTAATGCATTATTGTGACTTTTTTTCTTAAATGTTCGTAGTAACTTTTACCTCTTGTCTGTATATATAAACAATTGTCTGCCACATAAACGTATTGTAGGAAAAGGATTTCGATATAGACCTATGTCAACATGCTGTGGACGTTTTATTGCACCCAACCGACCACTACACTCAGGGTAACGTACCGCTGTACATTTGTTTTTACTTTCGATATTCTGAGTTCGGTCGTCAATAGCTCTCCGGCGGGAAGTACTAGGATGATGAGTGATATATCTAGTATAAGATGACTCTAGAGGGCAAGGTACACCCTTTGTATTTACCTATAGTAGGACTATTACCTTAATAACAGAGCCGAAGGAGGTAATATACTGTGTTCTAGCGCTCAGGTGTTTTAGGGACCGTCGTAAAGGTGCAATACCGGCGTTTGCACGAAAGCAAAAAAAAATTCTCATTCTCATCCTGGGGTAGCCCTACATGAATATTACACACACTGCTTCCAGTCACTGAATGGACTAACATTTTTATTAGTAACCTCTAACTACTGTGCTACATTTTACCCATTTACAAGGATACTTTTCAAAAGCTTCCTATCCATGTGAGATGGATAAAACCACATAATATGAAGTCACTGACATCGCTCATCCATGCTACAGAACATTCATTAGAATTCCAGTTCACCAGTTACCTGATTTTTATAGGCATATTTCTTATGATGGGTAGGTCTGGTGCAGTGTGTTCCTTGACATCTCAAATTAAAGGTACACCTTTTATTTTTTTCATATTTCCCCACCTTTGATTTTCTACAAATATTTATCCTATTACAGCTGTGGTTAATAAAATGACATACAGATCAAATGTTCAATAGCTTCCAGTCCAAATGACATGTACACCTAAAACAACTTGATGCTAGGTCACCTCCACTCACTGACCTCCTTCATATTTAGACTAAACAGGGAAGCATACTTGTTTTCAGTTTGGATATGACTGGGCTTATCACCACTTTAGGGCACCACAACGGTGCTGGCGATAGAGGGCGGCTTGAGAACGTTCATAACAATGGCATGACGCGACCAAGTGATGGAGGTGCAACCTATGAATAGGGGAAATGTTTCTAGAAAATCTAAGAAAAAAATGCTTTCATAATAAAGGTCAGGGAACACACATTTATTTGTCTGTGGATCGGAAGCCATTATAATTACTTATAATCATATTACTTTAAAATGTGAATTCTAATGGGGGTATCATGGATTAGGGACATCAGTCACTTTGCTACAAGTGATTTGAGCTATCTAGGTCATGCAAGTAGGCTACAGTAGCTTGTGTATGAGTTAGAAATGTGACCCAATTCAGGAAACTAGGCATATGTCGCAAGTCACGACTTCACAGGAGAGCCATTTTGAATGTAAAAAATATTTATTTATCAAATGCGGTTTTTGTCAGAAATGCCTTCTCGAACATGTGAACGTTCATGTGCCTTAATAACAAATTTGTATGCCATCTGTAAATATGAGTAAAATTGTTCAATTGTGAGCCTTGTTGGTTAAGTCACAGAAAAAGTTAGCAACCTTCCCACTAGCTATGATTGGCTGAGATGAGTATGTATGATAGCTAAAGAGATGGAGAATACACCTGTCTCCGGATTACATATTCAAACTAAGGGAAACTGTGGCATGGCATTCCTGACAGTGAGACGTGTCCATGCACGATGATGTGTGTATAAATATATATATATATATATATATATATATATATATATATATATATATATATATATATATATATATATATATATATATATATATATATATATATATATATATATATATATATATATATATATAGAAAGTTGTTTCATTTCAAGCTGAAGTGTACTGTTAGCTAGCTAACGTTAGCTGGCTGGCTCCCTAGCTAACATTATTATTTGTTTCCCAGAGCCGTTTGCTGTTCTAGTTAGAGCCTAATGTTAGCTAGCTAACATTAAACATGGTTGGTTAGCTGCCAGCACTATGGCCTTGTTGGCACTGTTCATTGTTGTTTAACTAGCTAAAGTTAGCTGGCTGGCTTGTTAGCTAAAGTGACGTGTGTACAACACCCGTTGAATATGGCCAGTGTCAGTAAACATCTGCAAAAAAGCTAAATTAAATTGTTGCCAGCAGAGCTGGTTAGGCTGTTTTCATGTCATCCAGGGGTAACCAAATCATCAGCCAGAGCGTCAAGTGTGCGCTTTGAGAGCAAAACAAGATGGGTAGGGCTAAAGCTTAAGAGGGTGTGAACAATGCTGAATGGATATAGCCAAAGAAGAGCTCCTCACTAGATAGCAAAACTTTCAAAGATGATTTTCTCAAAAGTGAATTTACCAGTTGATCAACTTTCAAAGCAGAATTACTTTCCCATTGTTCCTCACATGCAGTGTATGATATACCATTTTGTAGCTCTGAGTCTCTACTTTTATCTAATGTAAAAAAATAAAATTTTGCTACATAAGACCGAATCCAAATGGTGAGTCATAAATATCATAGGCCTGTTTTTTTTAGCTATATTTTTACATAAAATCCTTTAAAATTAAACGATCACATTTTAACATGTAATTGTTGTGGGAGAAGACATAATTAGTTTAAGATCTCTAGATAATTTGAATAGTTAGAAGTAAAAATGTTTAGCTGATTGCACTTTTAAGACGGTCCCTTAGCGTGGAGTGCATAATTGCACCCATTGAAACCAACTAAAGTCACTTTTTGAAAACATGGGGAAGGGAGGGAAACGTCTGTACTTTGCTCTTTATCGTTATCTGATTCTAGGTAAACTCAGCAAAAAAAGACATCCTCTCAATGTCAACTGCCAACTTTATTTTCCTGCAGGAAGGGTACCACATGAGGGAGGAGGATGATGTCTTCCCTGAAACGTACAGCGTTGAGATTGCCTGCAATGACAACAAGCTCAGTCCGATGATGCTGTAACACACCGCCCCAGACCATGACGGCCTCGGTGTAACGCTCATTGCTTCGACGATAAACGAGAATCCGACCATCACCCCTGTGAGACAAAACCGCGACTCGTCAGTGAAGAGCACTTTTTGCCAGTCCTGTCTCTTCCAGCGATGGTGGGTTTGTGCCCATAGGCGGCGTTGTTGCCGGTGATGTCTGGTGAGGACCTGCCTTACAACAGGCCTACAAGCCCTCAGTCCAGCTTCTCTCAGCCTATTGTGGACAGTCTGAGCACTGATGGAGGGATTGTGCGTTCCTGGTGTAACTCGGGCAGTTGTTGTTGCCATCCTGTACCTGTCCCGCAGGTGTGATGTTTGGATGTACCGATCCTGTGCAGGTGTTGTTCCACGTGGTCTTCCACAGCGAGGACGATCAGCTGTCCGTCCTGTCTCCCTGTAGCGCTGTCTTAGGCGTCTCACAGTACGGACATTGCAATTTATTGCCCTAGCCACATTAGCAGTCCTCATGCCTCCTTGCAGCATGCCTAAGGCATGTTCATGCAAATGAGCAGGGACCCTGGGCATCTTTCTTTTGGTGTTTTTCAGAGTCAGTAGAAAGGCCTCTAGTGTCCTAAGTTTTCATAACTGTGACCTTAATTGCCTACTGTTGAAAGCTGTTAGTGTCTTCGAGACCGTTCCACAGGTGCATGTTCATTAATTGTTTATGGTTCATCGGACAAGCATGGGAAACCGTGTTTAAACCCTTTACAGTGAAGGTCTGTGAAGTTATTTGGATTTTTATGAATTATCTTTGAAAGACTGTGTCCTTTTTGCTACGTTTATATCATCCTAGGACCTGTCGACGTAATCTCTGAATATCAAACCAATCATTTTTGTTTTTACTTAGGCCTGAAACTTTACAAATGTGTTCTTCCCAAATTATGCTATTCTCCTATTTTTGTTTTTTATTGGACCAATGAATCCTGCCTCAATCTACACCACTGCAAACCATGCATATTCATTTAGTGTTTGGACTGAGCGGCTGAAAATGATGGATGTGATGGGCTATTATGGTCTAAAAAGGTTTGATCGAAGGATGGATGGAGAAGTTAAGAAATAGTACTATTCTGTACCAGTCCCCCAAATCCAGGTAATCCATAGATCTGGCAAAATTGTTCCTGGTTGTAATTTGTACCAAGTAGAGATAATCTCACACATCAAAGCATTCATGCACTGGTCTGGTTAGAGATTTCTGAGAAACCATAGGGTAGAAGTATTTTGTAGGACTTTTATTGGATATTTAGTCTTGAGAATTTTTTTTTTTTTTTAACAATATGAAAACATTCCTCTTTGCATTCAGCAAGGTTTAAGTGGGATTACTTCCAGGGCTGGGACTTTGACATCCAGTCACCATATGCATGGTTTATAGTTACACGCTTTCTGACAATCAGGTCTCCCTTAGTGTCTCCCATCTGTGTCAGGAGCTTGTTCATTTCGGATCACAGTGAAATATTAGACTGTAGTGAGGAAGTTTCAACATGGTTTCAGTCACAAGGAAATGAAAAGGACTTGGAGATGGGTCACAGCTCAGAAACATTCAGGATCCACTGTCCTAGAGTGTTGTGTAGAGTTCTAAAGGCTTGGTGTGTGTGTGGTGTTGGTTGTTCAGCCTCCTCAGCTCAGTGTCTGTTATAAAGGCCCTCTCAGAGAAAGGCCCTCTCAGGTTTCTGCCCTCACAGCAGAGACTGGGCCAGGGAAGGATCACCTTGGCAACAGGGCTTCTGTGTCAACCAGTGTGCTGAATGGGAACATCCTCGCTGAGGGAGAGCAAGATAAAATAGGTGCTGGAGGTCTTTTCTCAGGACAATATCAGCATGAAGCCTTGTTCTCTTCCATTTCCTCCCCCTCTTTCCTCTGTCATTTGTCCCTCTCTCCTTCAGTTTGCTCGTTCTTCTTTTCATCCCATTCCCTATAACTTCTTTTCAACTTCGTTTCGCCTCGTACCTAAGAACAGCCCTTAGCTGTGCTATATTGGCAAATATACCACACCACCTCAGACCTTATTGCTTAAATGTATCATGGCTAAGGGCTGTTCTTCTGCACGACAAGAAGTGGAGTGCCTGGATACAGCCCTTAGCAGTGGTATATTGGCTATTATAAACTGGTTGACAACATTAATAGAACAATAAACAAGTATCTATACATCATACCAGTGATATATTGTCAAGACTCAAACTTGAATTCATGTTCCAGCTGTGTGGTGCCCTCCCAAGCCTCCCTCCCAGCACATTCTATGCATGCGTTGAGGCAGACAAGCCATCCAGGAAGACTCTTGCTGCTCCGCACGACCAGATTCTTTCGCTCTCCAAGGCTGACGTGAGAAACTCTCCAAAAGTGAATACTCACAAAGCCGCCGGTCCAGATGGTATCCCTGGCCGTGTCCTCAGTGTTCTGACATCTTCTTTGAGATCTTCAACCTGTCCCAGGCTGTAGTTCTCACCTGCTTTAAGGAGACCATCGTCACAGTGCCCAAGAAAAACAAGGTGACGTGCCCAAATGACCCGGACATCATGAAGTGCTTCGAGAGGCTGGTCATGGCCCACATCAAGGCTTGCATGGCAGGCACACTGGACAACTCCAATTTGACTACCGCTCCAACAGATCCATGGAAAATTCCCACTGCTATTCACACAGCCGTAACGCATATGGACAAGAGAAACATCTATGTGAGAATGCTGTTCATCGACCCACAGTTCAGCATTCAACAGTATTGTTCCCACCAAGCTCAGAGCCTGGGTCTGGACACCACCCTCTGCAACAACTGGATCCTGGACTTTCTGACGGGCAGACCACAGGCTGTGAGGATTAGCAACAACACCTCATCCACACTGACTCTTAACACCCCACAGGGGTGTGTCCTCTGCCCTCTGCTGTGCTTCCTGTTCACACACGACTGCGTGGCTTTGAACAAAACCCACTCGATCATCAAGTTAGCTGATAACACCAAGGTTGTAGGCCTGATAACCAACAACAACGAATCAGCCTATAGGGAGGAGGTAAGTGAACTTGCATTTAGATGCCAGGACAACAACTTTGTCCTCAACGTCAGAAAAACAAAAGAGTTGATTGTTGCAGAGGAGCGAACATCAACAGGACTGCAGTAGAGAGAGTCAGCAGTTTTGAGTTAATCTGCGTCCACATCACTGAGGACTTGACATGGACGAACAACACCACCACTATTGTCAAGAGGACGCAACAGCGTCTTCTTCCTAAGGCAACTGAATAAATTCTCTCCAAATAATACTGCTGCACGATCATGAGCATCATGGCCTGGTGCGAGAATTGCTCCATCCACGACCTCAAGCCCCCCCAGCGGGTGGTGAAGATGGCCCAGTACATCACTGGGACAGTGCTCTCACCCCTCCAGGACATCTACTGGAAACGGTGCTTGAGGAAGTCCCACAGCAACATCAAGGAACCCACACAAACCAGCCACGAGCTGTTCACTCCCTTAACATCAGGCAGACGCTATCGGAACATGAGGTCTGATACCAACAGGTTCAGAGACCGTTTCTATCTACAAGCCATTAGACTGCTGAAGACGAACTGGACTGACCACCTCCTCTGACTCTCCGGACCTTACCGCACGCAGACACACATACAGTACCAGTCAGAAGTTTGGACACACCTACACATTCAAGGGTTTTTCTTAATTTTTTTACTATTTTCTACATTCTAGAATAATAGCGAAGACATGATAACTATGAAAAAAATCGAACTTTGTCACATGCGTCGAATACAACATGTGTAGACATTACTGTGAAATGCTTACTTACAAGCCCTTAACACTGCAGTTCAAGAGAAAGTTAAAATATTTACCAAATAAACTAACTCAATAACAATAACGAGGCTATATACAGGGAGTACCGGTACGGAAGTACAGGTTTGTTGAGGTAATTTGTACATGCAGGTATGGGTGAAGTAAATAGATAATAAACGGCCTGTAGCAGAAGTGTAAATGTATTTATTTTTTTAAATGGGGGCGTTGTCGATGTAAATATTCCG
This sequence comes from Oncorhynchus clarkii lewisi, assembly GCF_045791955.1. NCBI lineage: Eukaryota > Metazoa > Chordata > Actinopteri > Salmoniformes > Salmonidae > Oncorhynchus > Oncorhynchus clarkii. The sequence goes on from NC_092151.1 coordinate 16,831,446, forward strand.
GTGGCCATTTGATTAATTGTTCAGCAGTCTTATTGCTTGGGGTTAGAAGCAGTTAAGGAGCCTTTAGGTCCTAGACCTAGCGCTCCGAAACCGCTTGTCGTGCGGTAGCGGATAGAACAGTCTATGACATGGGTGACTGGAGTCTTTGACAATTTTTTGGGCCTTCCTCTAACACCGCCTAGTGTATATAGGTCCTGGATGGCAGGAAGCTTGGCCCCTGTGATGTACTGGGCCGTACGCACTACCCTCTGTAGGGCCTTACGGTCAGATGCCGAGCAGTTACCATACCAGGCGGTGATGCAACCAGTCAGGATGCTCTCGATGGTGCAGCTGTAGAACCTTTTGAGGATCTGGGGACCCATGCCAAATCTTTTGTCTCCTGAGGGCGAAAAGGTGTTTTGCTGCTGCCTTCATGACTGTCTTGGTGTGTTTGGACGATGATAGTTCATTGTTGATGTGGACACCAAGGAACTGGAACTCTCGACCTGCTACAGCACCGTTGATGTTCGGCCCGCATTTTGCTGTAGTCCACGATCAGCTCTTTAGTCTTGCTCACATTGATGGAGAGGTTGTTTTCCTGGTATCACACTGACAGGTCGCTGACCTCCTCTATAGGCCGTCTCATCGTTGTTGGTGATCAGGCCTACCACTGTTGTCGTCAGCAAACTTAATGATGGTGTTGGAGTTGAAGAGGGAGTAAACCAGGGCACTAAGCACACACCCCTGAGGGGCCCCAGTGTTGAGGATCAGTGTGGCAGTTGTTGTTGCCTACCATTACCATCTGCGGGCAGGCCGTCAGGAAGTCCAGGATCCAGTTGCGGAGGGATGTGTTTAGTCCCAGGGTCCTTAGCTTAGTGATGAGCTTTGTGGGCACTATGGTGTTGAATGCTGAGCTGTAGTCAATGAACAGCATTCTCACATAGGTGTTCCTCTTTCCCCGATGGGAAAGGGCAGTATGGTGTTCAATTTGATATTGCGTCATCTGTTGGGGTGGTATGCGAATTGGAGTGGGTCTAGGCGTATATGGGAGGATGCTGTTGATGTGAGTCATGACCAGCCTTTCAAAGCACTTCATGGGAAAGGGAGATGCCTAGTCAGTTGTCCAACTTAAATGTGTCTTCAGCATTTAACCCAACCCCTCTGAATCATAGAGGTGCGGGGGCTACCTTCGGGGAACAGGGACAGAACGACAGATTTGTACCTTGTCAGCTCGGGGATTTGATCCAGCAACCTTCCAGTTAATGGCCCTGGCTACCGATGTGAGTGCTACGGGGAGGTAATCATATAGGCAGGTTACCTTCGCTTTCTTGGGCACAGGGACTTTGGTGGTCTGCTTGAAATATGTAGGTATTGTAGACTCGGTCAGGGAGAGGTTGAAAATGTCAGTGAAGACACTTGCCAGTTGGTCCACGCATGCTTTGAGTACACGTCCTGGTCCCGCAGCATTGTGAATGTTGACCTATTTAAAGAACTTGCTCACATCGGCTACGGAAAGTGTGATCACACAGTCGTCCAGAACAGCTGGTGCTCTCATGCATGCTTCAGTGTTTCTTGCCTCGACGCGAGCATAAAAGGCATTTTGCTCATCTGGTAGGCTCGTGTCACTGGGCAGCTCGCGGCTGGGTTTCCCTTTGTAGTCCGTAATAGTTTTCAAGTCCTGCTTGTTTGATGGTTTGTCTGAGGGCATAGCAGGATTTCTTATAACGTCCCGATTAGTGTCTCACTCCTTGAATGCGCCAGCTCTAGCCTTTAGCTCGATGTGGATGTTGCCTATAATCCATGGCTTTTGGTTGGGATATGTATGTACGGTCACTGTGGGGACGACGTTGTTGATGCACTTATTGATGAAGCCGATGATTGAGGTGGTATATTCCTCAATGCGATTTGATGAATCCAGGAATATTATTCCAGTCTGTGCTATCAAAACATTCCTATAGAGTAGCATCCACATCTTCTGACCACTTCCGTATTGAGTGAGTCACTGGTACTTCCTGCTTTAGTTTTTTCTTGTAAGCAGGAATCAGTAGGATAGAATTAAGGTCAGATTTGCCAAATGGACAGCGGCAGAGAGCTTTGTATGCATCTCTGTGTGTGGCGTAAAGGTGGTCTAGAGTGTTTTTCCCCCTCTGGTTGCACATGTGACATGCAGGTAGAAATTAGGGAAAAATTGATTTAATGTCCCAGAAGCTCTGCTTCTGGATGAGCATTTTTTTTGTTTGCTTATGGCCTTATACAGCTGGTTGAGTGTGGTCTTAGTGCCAGCATCGGTTTGTGGCGGTAAATAGACGGCTGCAAATAATATCGCTGAGAACTCTCTTGGTAGTGTGGTCTACAGCTTATCATAAGGTACTCTACCACAGGGAAGCAATACTTCAAGACTTCATTAATATTAAACAATGTGCACCAGCTGTTATTGACAAATAGATACACACCCCCGCCCCTCGTCTTACCAGACGTAGCTCTTCTGTCCTGCCGGTGCATGGAAAATCCCGCCAGCTCTATATTATCCATGTCGTCTTTCTGCTACGATTTGGTGAAACATAAGATATTACAGTTTTTAATGTCCCGTTCGTAGTATAATCTTGATCGTAGGTCATTCATTTTATTTTCCAATGATTGCACGTTGGCCAATAGAACGGATGGCAGTGGGGGTTTACTCACTCGCCTACGAATTCTCAGAAGGCAGCCAGATCTCTGCCCCATTTTCTCCATCTTTTCTTCACGCTGTTATGTTCTAATTCTCAGAGTAAAAAAACTCAATGGACACTATGAAAGCTTAACCAAGTTTATTCTTCCAAGAGGATCAATACAGCTGCATTAGACAAAGACATTTTCACACAAGCACGGATATTTAACATTTCTTCCTGAGTCCCCTCCTACACATCTGAACAGCCAATGCATTTCTGTTGCTAGACAGAACCTTAATGATATCTGTTCTTCCTCACGTCATCTGACCTGACCTCTAGCCCAAAGTGCTCACTCCTCCCCAACTCACGGCTGTCATGGTGCCTGGTACCAGACTGTGTCTCTTCTCCACCCAGAAGATCCCTCCCATAGGATCCCTGATGGCTAACAATAACATATCCTGACATAATGTAAACGTTCTACATTACCTGCTCTCCCTCAGTGACATGAATAAGTACATTTCATATTCTCAGAACCCAACAATGCAAATGACAGGGATTTGGGCACGTTCCCAAGAAAGCAGTATATCCTTCGCGTTGGACTCTTCCAGTTCGAGGTGAGTAATCGCTGTTCTGATGTCCAGAAGTTATTTACGGTCAGAAGAGACGGTAACAGCAACATTCTGTTCAAAATAAGTTACAAACAATGTGAAATAAAATAACAAAATAGCACAGTTGGAGCACGTAAAACGTAAGCCATCCCCTCCGGCGACATTCTACCTGAAATAACACATGGAATCATGTAGTAACCGAGAAAGGGTTAAACAAATCAAAGTATATGTTTAACACTAAGTAGCCACCTTTTGCGTTGATGACAGCTTTGCACACTCTTGGTATTCTCTCAACCAGCTTCATGAGGTAGTCACCTGGAATGCATTTCAATTAGCAGGTGGGGCTTGTTTAAAAGTGAATTTGTGGAATTTCTTTCCTTCTTAATGCTTTTGAGCCAATCAGTTGTGTTGTGACAAGATAGGGGTGGTATACAGATGATAGCCCTATTTCGTAAAAGACCAAAGAGAAATGACAGTCCATCATTACTTTAAGACATGAAGGTCAGTCAATACGAAACATTTCAAGAACTTTGAAAGTTTCTTCAAGAGCAGTCGCAAAAACCATTGTGCACTATAATGAAACTGGCTCATGAGGACCACCACAGGAAAGGAAGACCCAGAGTTTCCTCTGCTGCAGAGGATAAGTTCATTAGAGTTAACTGCACCTGAGATTGCAGGCCAAATAAATGCTTCACAGAGATCAAGTAACAGACACCCCTCAACATCAACTGTTCAGAGGAGACTGCGTGAATCAGGCCTTCGTGGTCGAATTGCTGCAAAGAAACCAATGATAAGAAGAGACTTGCTTGGACCAAGAAACACGAGCAATGGACACTAGACCAGTGGAAATCTGTCCTTTGGTCTGATGAGTCCAAATGTGAGATTATTTTTGGTTCTAATGGATTATCCCATCTGGTTTGCGCTTAGTGAGACTATCATTTGTTTTTCAACAGGACAATGACCCAGCACACCAACAGGCTGTGTAAGGGCTATTTGACCAAGGAGAGTGGTGAAGTGCTGCATCAGATGACCTGGCCTCACCCGAACTCAATCCAATTGAGATGGTTTGGGATGAGTTGGACTGCAGAGTGAAGGAAAATCAGCCAACAAGTGCTCAGCATATGTGGGAACTCCTTCGAGACTGTTGAAAAAGCATTCCAGGTGAAGCTGGTTGAGATATTGCCAAGTTTGTGCAAAGCTGTCATCAAGGCAACGGGTGGCTTCTTTCAAGAATCTAAAATGTAACTTTTTTTCATTACTACATGATTCCTTTTGTTATTTCATAGTTTTGATGTCTTCACTATTCTACAATGTAGAAAATAGTAAAAATAAATAAAACCCCTTGAATCAGTAGGTGTGTCCAAACGTTTGACTGGTACTGTGTGTGTATGTGTGTGAGATATATTGCATTCTACTGAACCATTTACTTAAATTCGTATTCTTATGTTTTATTATTTCTTATTGTTCCATTGTTGAAGGAACCTGCAAGTGAGCATTTCGTTGGACAGTGTATCCCGTACATACGACTAATAAAATGCTCAGCTTTCAACACCATATTTCCCACAAAGCTCATTACTAAGCTGAGGACCCTAGGACTAAACACATCCCTCTGCAACTGGATTCTGGACTTACTGACATGCCGCCCCCAGGTGGTAAGGCTAGGCAACATCTGCCGCGCTGATCCTCAGCACTGGGGCCCCTCAGGGGATGCGTGCTTAGTCCCCTCCTGTACTCCCTGTTCACCCACGACTGCGTGGCCAAGCACAACTCCAACACCATCATTAAGTTTGTGGACATCACAACAGTGGTAGGCCTGATCACCGACAATGAGACAGCCTATAGGGAGGAGGCCAGAGACCTGGCACTATGGTGCCAGGACAACAACCTCTCCCTCAACATAAGCAAGACAAAGGAGATAATTGTGGACGACAAGAAAAGGAGGGCCGAACAGGCCCCTATTAACATCGACGGGGCTGTAGTGGAGCAGGTCGAGATTTCCAGTTCCTTGATGTCCACATCACCAACGAACTATCATTGTCCAAACACACCAAGACAGTCTTGAATAAGGCAGGACAACACATTTTCCCCCTCAGGAGACTGAAAAGATTTGGCATTGTTCCCCAGATCCTCAAAGTTATATAGCTTCACCATCGAGAGCATCCTGACCGGTTGCAACACCACCTGGTATGGCAACTGCTCAGCATCCGAACGTAAGGCGCTACAGAGGCTAGTGCGTACGGCCCAGTACACCACTGGGGCCAAGCTTCCTTTCATCCAGTACCTAATATACTAGGCGATGTCAGAGGAAGGCCCAAAACATTGTCAAAGACTCCAGTCACCCAAGTCATAGACTGTTCTCTCTGCTACCGCACGGCAAGCGGTATCGGAGCCTTTAATCCGCTACTCGCTGTTTATTATCTATGCATAGTCATTTTGCCCCTACCTACATGTACAAATAACCTCGACTAACCTTTACCCCAGCACATTGACTCAGTACCGGTACCCCCTGTATTTAGCCTTATTATTATTTTATTTTTTACTTTAGTTTGTTTTGTAAATATTTTCTTAACTCTATTTTTTTAACTGCATTGTTGGATAAGGGCTTGTAAGTAACCATTTCATGTTGAGGTCTGCACCTGTTGTATTCGGCACGTGACAAATAAAATTTGATTTTGATTTGACACACGGCTGAAATGCTGTAATAGCAATCAGCATCCAAGACCCAAACTACTCAGTTTATACTTCAAGTATAGAACACCAAGTTTGTTTTTTCTTCTCTCCTGAAGTTACACAGCCAGCTTCCTTCTCACACAAGCAGACAAATCCATAATTGACCTCTGGCATGCTTGTGAGTTTTTCTGTGGCTACTTAGTGTTAAATGTCCTAAACTCCCAGTTGTCTGCCGAGGAAAATCTGAACCAAATTGCATTCACTGACTTCATCCAAGAGGATGTCTTTAAGAAATGGACCAGTACAAACAGCCATATATCCAAATTCTGCCTCCTCACCCAACAATGGCAGGACCTGTGAACTTCTAAATATAATATAAGCTGTTGATGAGTGTGTTCTTCAGGCCACCTGGCCCTGATGCAGGTGTCTTGGACTTGGTCAATAAGGGTTGGCTTGGCTCAGGGGCAGTCTCTGACTGTCCTGGATGTTCTCAGTTTGGCCCTGCATCATGGACTCATCTCCATATCTGTCTACTCTGTGTGACAAAATAGTGTGACTTGGGCTTGAATGTTTTTTTTCTAATTTTCATGATTGGCCAAATCAAATGTTGCCAATTCTGCTCAGCTCTTACCAAACATGTTATTCTCCAAGCCCTACAGATGGCAGTGCAGGGTTAGGTTGGGTCGAGGCAGGCTGCTGCTGCATCTGTTCTGCCTTGGCTCTGAGCTGGAGCCAATGGTGGCTTCTCACCACCACCTAACAGACCTAACCAGAGTCCTCAAATAGAGAGCTTTTTATGGGGCAGAGCGGAGCGTTTCCAACCAAAATCAACCCTCCCTGCCAGCTTCACCCCATACATAAACTATGCAGTGATTTGAATGGGATCATAAGGACTTCGACATACTTTTAATTTTAGAGTTGTGAAGTGTAGTCCCAATGCCAAACATGTCCCTCCTTACCTGCTTCAGATTGGCATGTGCTGATTAAGTGCTAGGCTGCATGCATTCCTCACGGTCCTAAGCCAGTGTTTTTTCAGAGTCCAGCCATAGAAATAGAATTTGAACACCATTATGTATTGAGTTGACACTACTGCAGCACTACATATGTACCTGGACAGTGTCAGAAGTTGACAGTAGGAATTGGCTGGATTAGAAAGGTGTGAGAAAGAGCAGGTTCATAGGACAGAACTCTTGTTGTGTGTCCCAAATGGCACCCTATTCCCTATATGTAGTGTACTACTCTGGTCAAAAGTAGTGCACTGTTAGTTACATATGTGTAAGCACTGTTTATCTGTTATTGACTGTGTGTGTGAGAAAAGGAGAAGATATCTTATAATATCTTGGAAGAATATAAAGCATATTTCTGTCTATTCGACAGTCTTCCAAGATGCACATTAGGCCTTGAGCTGGACTTCACACATGGATGGACTCAGAACCATTTCTTTGCCATAAGGATCAACTGTACCAATGGCTCAAGACACACACATTTACAGAAATGGCCAAGGTATTGTACAATTGTTGTTTCTGTCCTTACCTAAGTGGTGTCCTAGTCATTCACTGAGGTTGTGAAGGAGTTGTAACGCTGTGAAGGACAGTAAACTACTGATAACCCGAATTCTGATATGCATAGTTAGTCAATATCCTTATGTAAGTGAGCAGCTAAAATATTTGTAAAAGGAGCGAGTTTATAGAATGAATGCCAAGAAAATGGTTGGGCAATATAATTACTTGCACAGTAATTATAGAGTTCAGTTGGTCCAGTCTAAGTAGAGAGGCTTACTGATTGGAGGGTTCTGTCAGCCAATGACGTTCCATTCTGTGTTGGTATAGTCTACTCTTGGCCGGTCTCATTTTGCCTCATTGGAAAGACTGGAGAGGATAGGGTATTGTCAGAAAAGTTAGGAGAGGCAACAATCTTAATACAGGGAGGAGAGAACCAAGGACAACAATACCATGTAGGCCTACTGGATTGAAAATTATGTTCAACATTTAGGTAAGGCTGATGCCACTCAGTACTGTTAAATTTGAAAAAATACTTTGTCGTTACTTGAACTTGTATCTTCCTTTATTCGCCTTACAAATTTAAGAAACATACGTGCAAATATTCTTGGTTAGAGTTAGCCAAATATGTCTTAATCTATATTCTAAAGAAATATCTCTAAAGAATCTTGCTTCAGACAATTAATTAATTAATAAATAAATTGATTCAAATTGAATGCTTTTAGTTCTAGGTCATCGGATGACAAATCAAATACTGGTATGTCTAGGCCTATTGCATTCAAAATCTTTATTGCAAACTAACAGTAGTTCTACATGATACAGTTTGACAACTTTGTCTTCTACATTTAACTGAATCATGATTTCTACCCTATGTTTGATACCAGGGAAAGCTCTCAGGAATCTGATAATTTCCACATTCCTGCCTGCTGTCTTTCATTTCCTCATATCAACCAACCCAATGTTTTGTTTAATATTTCTTCATGAATTCAAGAGCCATAACATAACTTCCTGCTTTCTTCTCCTCTGGTCCTGATGGTAGGACATGTACAATTGAACAATAGTAATTTTCTTTAACTCTCTTCTACCAGGTAACAGGGGAAGGTCAGTCAGTGCTACTGAGGAGACCACCCCCTACTATCTGGAGACGCCTTACGGCTACCAGCTGGACCTGGACTTCCTCAAGTACGTGGACGACATTCAGAACGGCTCCACCATTAATAGGCTGAGGAAGAAGCCCCTCAGGGCGACCAACAGCAGGGCAGAAGCGCAAAGTGGCACCACACCCAGCCAATCATGGACCTCATCGGAATCCCTGTCCTCGGCGAGTAGTGGTGACACGCGGGTGAGTCAGTCTGCCATGTCGACCGGTAACCGAGGGAGACCCCCTCTTCCTCCACCCCACAGTGCCTCTACCACCAGCAACACCACCCCGTCTAGTCAGGAGGGGTCCTCCGTCCCTCTGAAACCCCAAGAGGGGAAGCCTGCTCTGGCCGTCCGCTCCCTGTACACCCCCAGGTTCAACCCTCTAGTGGAGAAGACCCTGGTGGAGACCCGTAGGCGCTTAGAGCAGGAGAAAACCTCCAGCACCACCCCAGCCCAGCCCTACCCTGAGCCCCATCCCCGCCGGCGCCTAGCCAGCTTCGGGGGAGTGGGCTCCAGTGGCTCCCTGTCCGCCTTCACCGGCTGGGGTTCCTACAACCAGAACAACAGCGGAAATGTCAACAAGCCCCATGCTGAAGGTGAGCTTTCCCTGCCCCTATCCCTCCACCACAGCTCTTCCCTGGGCAGCGGAGGGTCCCTGAGACCCAGCCCCCAGAGCTCTGGCAGGGATACCCCAGTCACGGGCCTCAGCCCCCTGCACCTGCAGCATGTCAGGGACCAGATGGTGATGGCCATCCAGAGGCTGAAGGAGCTGGAGGAACAGGTCAGCATTGAATTAAATAGAACACTAGAATGGACATTGGCATCAGGTGTAAAATGTTAGCCATCTTGGTCAGGGAATCTTTCATTCTAGAAACTGACTTAATGTGGTAAAATAAAGTATAAAAGATATTGTGTGTTTCAATCCCAGTATTAATTTATGTTTAAAAAACATCAGTATAATGATTTTGTAGATTTGTTTGCACACTGTTAGTTAGCTAGCTAGTCAGTTTTAATTAGCTGATTTTAATGTATCTTTACGCAGGTGAGGAGCATCCCTGTTCTACAGGTGAAGATCTCTGTCCTCCAGGAGGAGAAGAGACAGCTGGTCTCTCGGATGAAGAACCAGGACCAAGAAGAGCTGAGTGACGTGTTCCGGAAGAGAGCCCACAGCACGGGCAGCGCCGGTCGGTTCCGGGTTGGGAAGGGCTCTGAACTTCTAGGGAAACCTGAAGATGGGCTGGAGAACAAGGCAGAGCACAACAGTGCCTCCTCTGGCCTGAAGGAGTTCCAGCAGCTGACTGCTGAGATGGAGGCTTTGGAGAGGACCATCAAGGGTGGTCGCTTGCAAGCACGGCATGGCCTCAACCAGAACACATTACGCAGCAACTGCAGAGCTCACAAATCAGTAGCCATCGGCATTGATGAAGACTTAGATGCCATCTTAGATGTCAGGTCCTCAAAACAACACAGGGACATCGCCTTGAAGACCAAGCCCACAGACACACGATGCATAGCAACGGGTGTAACTGAGGCCCACCTCGTTGTCACCGCGGATAAGGGGTCGGAGCTAGATGCCCAGCAGAGAATCATAGAAGCCCTGAAGGAGAGGGTGTGTCAGTTGGAGGCAGAGGTAAAGGAGTCCACCCTGCAGACGGAGATGGGCAGGCTGAAGCTGGAGCTACAGGCTGCCGGGGCCAGGAACAAGGCTGATAAAGGCTCCACCGCCAGGCCATCCACCCACAGCACCTCCACAGCCACGGAGGCCCCGGAGGCCAGGCCCAAGGCCCAGACCAGGAGCCTGGGGGTGGGCAACCACACAGAGGTCCAGGACGCCTCTGCTGGAGGTAGGCTGGAGGTGGAGGGGTGGGGCTGTAGTGTTGGAGTGTCCTGTAGGCCGGAGCTGAAGAGTGTGAGCTCAGGACCAGAGGTACCGATGACTTGGTGGGTGGTCAGAGAGAGAGTGGAGACCCAGGACCAATGTGTTGGGAGACAGGTGGTGATGGTCACCCAAGGTGTGGGAACAGGGGTGAGGGTGTGTGAGGCAGGTGTCAACACAGATCTGACCATGGAGAGTTTGGCTGCAGCGAGAAGATGGGGGATGGGGGAGTGTCAGTTGGTGTCGGTGGGGAGCGGGGACTGTACGGTCGACGACGTGATGAGTGCTGTAAAGGAGGTCGGCATGGCAACCGACCCTCCAGTCAGAGGGGTGGATTCAGGTGTCATGGTGTCACCTCAGACGGCCTCCCAACGCACCAACACATCACCAACACTCAGCTCGGTCTCCCGTTTCACAAACACCTGCCGCTTGTTCAACACCACCTCCAGCACCAACACCGTGCTCAACACCCAGGAGAAACACACCAACACCGTGCACACCGTCACCCGGAACATCGCTGTTGGCAACAGCAGGGTCCTAGAGCTAATCCAGACCGTTGCTAAGACCCGCTCCGTTGGCATTGAAACGACCGTGCCATGGGGAGGAAACGCAGAACAACCAACCCAAACCAATGCTGCCGTCACCAAGGCAACGACCAGAGACGCTGGGGTCGGGATGACCAACGTGAACGACAACTTCCTGGTTGGACTGAAGACCCGGAACATCGCCTGTGGTCCTTCCTGTCTCCCCGACCCCACCAAGACCAGGAGTATTGGGATTGGGGTGGGTGAGGGGCGCATACGGGACCTTGCAGGACCACCATCACTGACACAGACATCCCATTCTCACCAGGCCCAGGGCCAATCCCAGTTAGAGCCTGGTCTGGACCACTACATAGAGAAGATGCAGTGTCTGCTGAGGGAGCAGCAGGGCCTGCTGACTGAGAGCTATAGTGAGCTGGGAGAGGTGTTCATCCAGCCGGCGTCAGACAACACCACCCTCATCATGTCACCCGTCAACTCTGCCATGATACAGGGAGGCACGGAGGACAGGCCAATACCCTCACAATCCACAGGTATGGATATAGTGTGTCTAGTCTTTACACTCAGTTTGCATCTGCGCTGGGTATTTACTAGGGATAATTGTTTTGTATCATGGACATTTTTCTTTATACACAATAATTCAGTGGGTGATTTCTTCCTCTCTCCCTTCTCTCTGTCTCCCTTGTACAGATTGTGTACAGTTCCAGTCCATTGCAGGGCCCGGCCAGTTCACTAACACCTCACCTAAGAGAAACACAGAAAGGTCAGGGGTCAGCCAGTGTGTCACTAAGGAGTCAGAGGTCAAGCAAAAGATACTACGCATAGAACACCAAACATCCTCTGCATTGCACGGTGTGTTTTTTTGTTTTGTTGGTATGTGTCAGTTTGTTTGTGTGTGCATGTAAGGGGCTGAATTCAGTTGTATCCCAGTGGTGCCTTTAAATAGTTCCATAATGTTGATGGGTTGAGAGCGGGAGAAAAATAGAAACTAAAGGAGCATTCTGCTGGCAGACCGCTCCCTAGAAGAAGCCTGGCCTCCTTTGAACCAGTAGAACCATGGAGGAGGAAATAGCTCTTTCTCTGGTTTGGCATTGGCTCTGGAAGACCTACTATTGAAATATTTGGGTGGATGCTGAGTTTTGGAAAGCACACATCTCTCACTACACAGCGTTCTGTGGCTGACAGGCTGGAGCTGAAATTGTATGTCTATGTATGAGTGTTTGTATATTTGAGAGAGTTTGTACTCTCTGTAGAAAGTACTAGGTGAAGTAGACATTCAATAAGTTAAACAAATTCTCAGAACTTCACAACAAGTGGTTCACAACAATCAAATTAGAATTCATTGGGAAACATTAACCCTCCAGGTCAGCCCACGACCGCCAACATGCTGAGGTCCATCATGAAGAAACAAGATGGTGACGGAGGCTACACTGGAACCAGGAAGAGCCTGAAGTTTGTGGGCGTGACCACAGGGTGAGGGTCTGATAAAACAGTACCAGTCAAAAGTTTGGACACACCTACTTATTCAAGGATTTTTTATTTTTTTATTTAGACTATTCTATATTGTAGAATAATAGTGAAGACATCAAAACTATGAAATAACACATATGGAATCATGTAGTAACCAAAAAATTGTTAAATAAAATTAATATATTTTAGATTCTTCAAAGTAGCCACCCTTTGCCTTGACAGCTTTGCACACACTTGGGATTATCTCAACCAACTTCACCTGGAATTTCCAACAATCTTGAATGAGTTCCCACATATGCTGAGCACTTGGCTTTTCCTTCACTCTGCGGTCCAACCCAAACCATCTCAATTGGGTTGAGGTCAGGTGATTGTGGAGTCCAGGTCATCTGATGCAGCACTTCATCACTCTCCTTCTTGGTCAAATAGCCCTTACACAGCCTGGAGGTGTGTTATGGGTCATTGTCCTTTTGAAAAATAAATGATAGTCCCATTAAGCGCAAACCAGATGGACTGGCATATCGCTGCAGAATGCTGTGGTAGCCATGCTGGTTAAGTGTGCCTTGAATTCTAAGTAAATCAACAATAGTGTTACCAGCAAAGCACCATAACACCACCACCTCCATGCTTCACGGTGGAAACCACACATGCAGAGGTAATCCGTTCACCTACTCTGTGTCTCACAAAGACACGGCGGTTGGAACCAAAAATCTCAAATTTGGACTTATCAGACCAAAGGACAGATTTCCACCAGTCTAATGTCCATTGCTTGTGTTTCTTGGCCCAAGCAAGTCTCTTCTTATTGGTGTGCTTTAGTAGTGGTTTCTTTGCAGCAATTCAAGCATAAAGGCCTGATTCACGGAGTCTCCTCTTCTTATTGGTGTGCTTTAATAGTGGTTTCTTTGCAGCAATTTAACCACGAAGGCTTGTTTCACGCAGTCTCCTCTGAACAGTTGATGTTGAGATGTGTTTGTTACTTAAACTCTGTGAAGCATTATTTTGGGCTGCAATTTTGGAGGTGCAGTTAACTCTAATGAACTTATCCTCTGCAGCAGAGAACTCTAGGTCTTCCTTTCCTGTGGCGGTCCTCATGAGAGCCAGTTTCATTATAGCACTTGATGGTTTTAGCGACTGCACTTTAAGAAACTTGAAATATTCCGTATTGACTGACTTTCATGTCTTGAAATAATGATGGACTGTCATTTATCTTTGCTTATTTGATCTGTTCTTGCCATAATATGGACTTTGTCTTTTGCCAAATAGCCCTATCTTTTGTATAACAACCCTACCTTGTCACAACACAACTGATTGGCTCAAACACATTAAGAAGGAAAGAAATTCCACAAATGAACTTTTAACAAGGCACACCTGTTAATTCAAATGCATTCCAGGTGACTACCCCATGAAGCTGGTTGAGAGAATGTGTTATTGGCTTATTTGAAGAATCAAACATCTTGCATATATTTTGATTTGTTTAACACTTTCTGGTTATTACATGATTCAATGTGTTATTTCATAGTGTTGATGTCTTCACTATTATTCCATAATGTAGAAAATTGTGAAAATAAAGAAAAACCCTTGAATAAGCAGGTGTCCAAACTTTTGGCTGGTACTGTGTGTATGTATATATATATATATATATATATATATATATATATATATATATATATATATATATATATATATATATATATATATATATATATATATATATATATATATATATATATATATATATATATATATATATATATATATATATATATATATATATATATATATATATATATATATATATTCGTTTTATTCTGATCAGACTGATATGTTTCACTGGTTAAAATCATCTCAGTTCTGTGTGTTGGCTGCAGGTTCAAGTCTACATATTATGGATTAAACATATTTAGTTTGTGTAAGCTATGGCCTAGTAGAGGAAAGTTTGAAATAACTGAGGGTATTGGCTGCAGGTGTGAGTCCATGTCAACTAGTGAACCATCCAGCTCTGAAGAAGAAGAGAAGAACGGGAACGGGAGGTGGAGGGAGGTCTGTGGCCTCCAGGATCGGAGCCGAACGGGCGGGAACAAAGGGGTGGCCAACAGAGAATGTAGTGGCCATGGGAGGACGGAGATACAGGAGAGGTGAATATGGTAGTGGTTTTAGGGAATGTACTTCACTAATCCCCTCAGGGAGCATCAGCCATCAATAAGTTTGCATCGCACTCTGGGAATTATTCTCCAGCTTGTTCAAGGCATATAGTTATTGTGCAATTAGTGTATCAAATAACTAGGTCCTATCCCTACAGTTTTCAGTTGAGTGAGAAGATGCTGTCTGCTTGCCATGCACTGAAGACCCATCTGAGTGACGACCAGATTTTATCCAGCAGAGAACTGGTGAGTACTGCTAAACAGAGGCCAGTGGCACAAGTAGACTGAATGGAAGTGCGTATGTATGAATGTGTTTTTGTTTGTCTGTTAACAAGAATGTATGGGAATGGTCATGAACATTACTGGTTAATGACTACAATTGTGACTTTAGGAGCTATCTAATTGCCTGTGTCCCTTTGCTTCATCATACAAGAATTTATGAAACCATATAAAATGTTGGCACGAGGTCAACTCGATGTCTTGGAATCTAAACTAGAGGAAAAAATATTTCATTTGTGACATGTATAACTGAGGAATGTGCCGACTCCTGTAATTTTCTGCCGTCTGGTAGTGTTTCTGGGCAGGGACTTCAAGGCCTGGTTGTGTATGAGTTACATAGACACCCTCTCTCTCTGTGTTCCACCCAGACAACAACATCTAGCTCTGTCTTGGTTTACGTCCTTTATGCCTCTTGAAACCAAACTAACTCTGACGCCACCATATGTGTTCCACATCATCTGCTTTTTATCTTGTCATAGTGACTGGTTGAGTGATAGAAAACAGAAGGAGAAAGAAGAGCAGAGATGTAGTGATTAGTCCAAACATTTTCAAAATGGAACGTTTTGCAACTAAAATTTCTACTTGACAAATTCAGGTACTGTAGGTCCCTCCCCCCATTTTGTTCTGGTTGCTTCTGTAAGTAACGTTTTGCAACAGTTGGTATAATGAATACACCCCAGGGGAGAAAGAAGAGCAGGGATAGAGAGACTGAGGTCAGAATTATTCCCATATTACAAGAACAGGATGATATCCAGAAGTGTTTCGGCCCTCCAGGACTGACATTGAACTGCCCTGTGCTAGACCAACCATGTGATACCCTTCACCACTGTTCCTAGTCCTAACCATACCTAATGTTCTGAAGACCACTCAAAATGCCCTGGGCACTAGTCCCCTGTAATAGTTATTTTTGTGGTGAGAGGGAAGTCGTGGATGATCTGTAACTGCCATCGGCAGTCAGTCAGTCTTCCCCCTAAGGAAGAGGGTTTGGTGAGGTCAAAGGAACTGAAGTATTGGCTGATTATGTTTATTTTCATTCAGTAATGTCCCTATAATTACAATATGTCTTTGGTAATTCACTGTTCAAAATTCTCTGCACACACTGCATGATGGAGGGTTGCTAAATTACAGTACTGCGTGTTCGTCCTGACAGACAACAACGCCTGTTTGTGCTTTTTCCGAATTAAAAACACGAAGGCTTGACAGTGTGTCTTTGTTTGGCTGCATTTGTTTTAGCTCACCCTGGTTTGCAGGGTTTGGACATTTAGACCATGCCATTGGTTCTGAAGTGAAATCTCTGCCTGTCCAGGCGAGCTAGAACAAATTCACCCAATGTAGGTCTCTACAAGGAGTGTGTGTATGTCATAAATGTTTGTGTGCCCATACATGTTGGTTGACGTCCTGCTTAGAATGTATTATCCTGTGTCCCACCCTCAGCGGTCCTGCCTGAACATGCTGCAGCACGAGTGGTTCCGTGTGTCCAGTCAGAAGTCAGCTGCTCCGGCTGTGGTGGGGGACTATTTAACGGCGTTCCGGTCAGTTTCTCCAGCCGTGCAGAGACACGTAGCCAACTTGGCAGACGGTAACGGTAACACAGCACTCCACTACAGCGTGTCCCACTCCAACTTCACCGTCGTAAAGAGGATGCTGCTGGCAGGTACTGATTCTGACTCAGACCTGAACCTGACTTCCATTTAAACCTCTCACTCATATGATGTTCTGTTGAGTACATTAATCTAAAATGTGTTCTTTCAAAGTATATAAAAGTTTGTGGTGGTCATGTGAGGTGAAATGTGTATATTCTGGGATGTGAGTACTCAGTTTGTTTGGTTGACCTGACAAAGCAGTGAATTGGGAGCTTTAACAGTGTGCGGGCCTTCTTGTTCTATACTTCTTTCAGAGTATCCCCGCAATCTGGTCAGAGTTTTAACTGAGCTACCCGTAGTGTTATTTTTAATTCTGTGCCATTGTTTTGTCACCTTTCTTCTTTGGCTTCCATTCAAGATGTGTGTAACGTGAACAAGCAGAACAAAGCAGGATATACCCCCATCATGCTGGCTGCCCTGGCTGCTGTGGAGGCCCCAGAGGACATGGAGGTGGTGGAGGAGCTCTTCATTAAAGGAGATGTTAATGCCAAGGCCAGCCAGGTATGTGGAGGGCCAGAGGTATGCGGGGGAGGGGGGGTTTAAGCTTTGACAAGTTAAGTCCGAGCTTGTCTGGTCACTGGCTGAGTGTGTCGACTTCAAGCTCCCGAGTGGCCATCTCTTTGAGTCCATCTTTTTGTCTCTGACCTCTTACTGCTGACCTCTAACCCTTGACCCCCAGGCTGGTCAGACAGCCCTGATGCTGGCAGTGAGCCATGGCAGGATGGACATGGTGCGGGCCCTGCTGGCCAAGGGGGCAGAGGTCAACCTTCAGGATGATGAGGGCTCTACAGCTCTAATGTGTGCCAGCGAACACGGCCACGCTGAGATAGTCAGGCTGCTCCTGGCCAAGCCAGGCTGTAACGCCACCTTGAGTGACAGCGTGAGTTACTGTGTGTGTGTTTGTCACTCACCGTAGCAGACTATCACTGTGTTAGTGTCTTTGTTTGTCTGATTCACTGTTTGTGCCCTGTTTGTCTGTGTGTATGCAGGATGAGAGCACGGCCCTGTCCATAGCTCTTGAGGCTGGACATAAAGACATAGCAGTGCTGCTCTATGCCCATGTCAACTTCTCCAAATGCCAGGCCGGGGTTGGTAACACGCAATATCTATAGATCGGTTCGTTTTTATATACCTATTCTATAAAATGATGTACATCTGTTCCATACCAACTAATCGTGTGCATATGGTGTGTGTGCATCCACCCTCTTTCCATAGGGAACCCCTCGTCTCGGTAGAAATACACCCCCCAGTTCCGCTGGAAGAGCCGTCTTTGAATGAAACTACCCGCAAGCCCCTCAAACCTCCACCCTTGCTGCTACACATAGACGTATGCTTAGTGTATGGAATCATTTGTGAAGGTTCTATGTGGCCCTTATATAGGGTTTATGAAGGCTTCAAAGTTTATGTTCGTTTTAAAGTTGATGCCCTCGTATCCAAGCACTCAACAAGCGATCTGAGACCACAATTGTAAATGTTAGCCTAATGAAACGAACGAATGATGTAGCCTATATGGACTGCCTCTTCTCTTGTCCAGGCTGACAGCTTGAAACTTAGAGGTTGCTAGGCAAATCACTCTCCTACAGTAATTATATCCCCACGACCCGTGGCCTTTCTTTGTAGGAGTTTAATTTCTGACATTTTAGTCTCTAGATTGAATACATTGCATATACACGCAGATAATTTCATTCTATGCCCTCAAACAATATATTTGCATATATTTTTGATGTGATTGTCATTGTATATATCATATATTTAAGCCCATTGGAAGTACAGTTATGCATTTACAGTTAGTATATTAGTGTTAAATGTTTCATTGTTAGTATAATGCTCTGTGCCTTATGCTTTTAATTAATACAATAAACTGAAGTACCTCAATATCTTCCATGTGATTTTTACCCTTTCTAAATAAACAACAGGAAAGACAGTTGATATTTGTACTTGGTGCCACCTGCTGGGACTTTCTGGTTGAACAGCTTCAGAACATCACTGTGTGAGAAACAGAACTCGGTAATGTTTCCTCCTGGTGGTGCTGTGGTGAATGGTTATGATATAACGCAACAGGAAAATATTTCTACATTGTTAAAAACCAACACATACCGCTGATGCCGGGGAGTATCAGGTGAATTCTACATGCCGGAAAGGTTTAGTTTTAGCAATACAAAAGCCTTCTCAAATTCTGCTTCCTTTGTCCTAGAGAGGCTGCATATTTTATTATCTTCTGTTTGCTCTTCTGTTCACCGTGGTCCGAGGGCGAAGAAGTAGTGCTAGCAACAGGATTCATTTGTGAATGTCATCACAGTATTTCTCTGACTCACTCAGTAGGGCCTCACAGAAGTTTTCCAATAGTTACAGCAGTATTGTCTGCAACAAACCATTCTTCTGCGGCCCTCACCTCTAAATGGTCGTTGTCTGGTTCGTTTGATTTCCTTCAGAAGCTAACAGAGAGCGAGGGAAACTCTGATTGTAGAAATTTTACTTTGAGGTAAGAGGATGCAAGTCTAACTTTAGCGCAAACCCCATCTCCCTCCCTCCCACCTCCAGAATTGACAGCCTGCCCCCATTAGAACTTATGTTCTGTTCTTACTGTTCTCCAAATGCTGAGAAATGTGTCACCTTAACAGTGAAATGTCTGAGTATTTGGAAGCGAGTGAAGGTGATTAGCAGTTTCCCCTCGTTAAAACTGAGGGATTAAATGAGATGAAGCAGATACTTCCCCTCATTCATCTCCATCCTAGGTTGTGTCCCAAATGGCATCCTATTCCCTTTAGAGTAGGAAACTATATAGCCCATAGCTTTCTGGTCAAAAGAAATGCACTACATTTGTGTGTGTTTGAGAGAGCGTGCTTGAGCATGTCCCTCAATTCCATCTTCACATTCATATGCTCAAACACATACCGACACAAACACACACTTGTACACTAATCATATGTTGTTGCTACTGTTCTTTATTGTAGCACTGTTATTATATTCTGATGCCTAGTTACTTTACCATGTCTTCATGTACGTACAGTGCCTTCAGTGAGTATTCACACCCCTTGACTTTTGCCACATTTTGTGTTATAAAGTGGGATTAAAATGGATTTAATTGTAAATTGTCATCCATCTACACAAAATACTCTGTCAAAGAAAAATGTGAGAATTAAAAATGAATGAAAAATAAAACACTAATGTCTTGATTAGCGAGTTGATACATGTTAGAAACACCTTTGGCAGCGATTACAGCTTGGAGTCTTTTTGGGTAAGTCTCAAAGAGCTTTGCACACCTTGATCAAATTGTATTTGTCAGACCTTAGCATTTCAAGGTAACTTACAAGCCCTTAACTTTATTTTTTTGTAAACCTGCATTGTTGGTTAAGAAAATAATTAGGAAATTAACTACAGTAAAAAAAGAAAAGTAACACAATAAATAAACAATAACGAGGCTATATACAGGGGTACTGGTACTGAGTCGATGTGTGGTGGTACAGGTTAGTCAGGCTATATACAGGGGTACTGGTACTGAGTCGATGTGTGGTGGTACAGGTTAGTCAGGCTATATACAGGGGTACTGGTACTGAGTCGATGTGTGGTGGTACAGGTTAGTCAGGCTATATACAGGGGTACTGGTACTGAGTCGATGTGTGGTGGTACAGGTTAGTCAGGCTATATACAGGGGTACTGGTACTGAGTCGATGTGTGGTGGTACAGGTTAGTCAGGCTATATACAGGGGTACTGGTACTGAGTCGATGTGTGGTGGTACAGGTTAGTCAGGCTATATACAGGGGTACTGGTACTGAGTCGATGTGTGGTGGTACAGGTTAGTCAGGCTATATACAGGGGTACTGGTACTGAGTCGATGTGTGGTGGTACAGGTTAGTCAGGCTATATACAGGGGTACTGGTACTGAGTCGATGTGTGGTGGTACAGGTTAGTCAGGCTATATACAGGGGTACTGGTACTGAGTCGATGTGTGGTGGTACAGGTTAGTCAGGCTATATACAGGGGTACTGGTACTGAGTCGATGTGTGGTGGTACAGGTTAGTCAGGCTATATACAGGGGTACTGGTACTGAGTCGATGTGTGGTGGTACAGGTTAGTCAGGCTATATACAGGGGTACTGGTACTGAGTCGATGTGTGGTGGTACAGGTTAGTCAGGCTATATACAGGGGTACTGGTACTGAGTCGATGTGTGGTGGTACAGGTTAGTCAGGCTATATACAGGGGTACTGGTACTGAGTCGATGTGTGGTGGTACAGGTTAGTCAGGCTATATACAGGGGTACTGGTACTGAGTCGATGTGTGGTGGTACAGGTTAGTCAGGCTATATACAGGGGTACTGGTACTGAGTCGATGTGTGGTGGTACAGGTTAGTCAGGCTATATACAGGGGTACTGGTACTGAGTCGATGTGTGGTGGTACAGGTTAGTCAGGCTATATACAGGGGTACTGGTACTGAGTCGATGTGTGGTGGTACAGGTTAGTCAGGCTATATACAGGGGTACTGGTACTGAGTCGATGTGTGGTGGTACAGGTTAGTCAGGCTATATACAGGGGTACTGGTACTGAGTCGATGTGTGGTGGTACAGGTTAGTCAGGCTATATACAGGGGTACTGGTACTGAGTCGATGTGTGGTGGTACAGGTTAGTCAGGCTATATACAGGGGTACTGGTACTGAGTCGATGTGTGGTGGTACAGGTTAGTCAGGCTATATACAGGGGTACTGGTACTGAGTCGATGTGTGGTGGTACAGGTTAGTCAGGCTATATACAGGGGTACTGGTACTGAGTCGATGTGTGGTGGTACAGGTTAGTCAGGCTATATACAGGGGTACTGGTACTGAGTCGATGTGTGGTGGTACAGGTTAGTCAGGCTATATACAGGGGTACTGGTACTGAGTCGATGTGTGGTGGTACAGGTTAGTTGAGGTAATTTGTACATGTAGGTAGGGGTAAAGTGACTATGCTTTGATAATAAACAGCGAGTAGCAGCAGTGTAAAAACAGAGGGGGGGTTGGGGGGGGTCAATGCAAATAGTCCGGGTGGTCATTTGATTAATTGTTCAGCAGTCTTATGGCTTTGGTGAAGAAGCAGTTAAGGAACCTTGGGACCTAGACTTGGCACTCCGGTACCGTTTGGCTTGCGGTAGCAAAGAGAACAGTCTATAACTTGGGTGACTGGACTCTTAGACAATTATTTTGGGTCTTCCTCTGACTCTGCATAGTATTTGGTCCTGGATGGCAGGAAGCTTGGCCCCAGTGATGCCTTATGGTCTGATGCCATAAGTTGCCACACCAGGCGGTGATGCAACCGGTTAGGATGCTCTTGATGGAGTAGCTGTCAAACCTTTTGAGGATCTGGGGACCCATGCCAAATCTCTTCAGTGTCCCGAGGGGGAAAAGGCGTTGTCATGCCCTCCTAATTACTTTCTTGGTGTGTTTGGACCATGAGATTGTTGGTGAATTGGGGAGTGTTTGACCCTCCTTTTCCTGTAGTCCACGGGCTTGTTCTTTTATTTTGCTCATGTTGAGGGAGAGGTTGTTGTCCTGGCACCACACTGCCAGGTCTCTAACCTCCTCCCTATACAGTCGTGGCCAAAAGTTTTGAGAATGGCACAAATATACATTTTCACAAAGTCTGCTGCCTCAATTTGTATGATGGCAATTTGCATATACTCCAGAATGTTATGAAGAGTGATCCGATTAATTGCAAAGTCCCTCTTTGCCATGCAAATTAACTGAATCCCCCAAAAACATTTCCACTGCATTTCAGCCCTGCCACAAAAGGACCAGCTGACATGTCAGTGACTCTCTCGTTAACACAGGCGTGAGTGTTGACAAGGACAAGACTGGAAATCACTCTGTCATGCTGATTGAGTTTGAATAACAGACTGGAAGCCTCAAAAGGAGGGTGGTGCTTGGAATCATTGTTCTTCCTCTGTCAACCATGGTTACCTGCAAGGAAACACATGCTGTCATCGACATTCAATGTCGTCTTGGTTAGCAACTCCAGTGTATATTTGGTCTTGTGATTTAGGTTTATTGTCCTGCTGAAAGGTGAATTTGTCTCCCAGTGTTTGTTGACAAGTAGAATGAACCAGGTTTTCCTGTAGGATTTTAACTGTGCTTAGCTGTATTACATTTTATTTAAATCCTAAAAAACTCCATAGTCCTTGCCGATGACAAGCATACACATAAAATGATGCAGCTACCACCATGCTTGAAAATATGCTGTCAAGGCAAAGGGTGGCTATTTTGAAGAATATCAAATATATTTGTTAAACACTTTTTTGGTTACTACATGATTCCATATGTTATTTCATATTTTTGATTAGCTAACGTTCTTGATTCTAGTTACTGAGTTAAATATAACATCTCAAATGTTATAGCTACTTACTATAAACTTCCTTCAGGTAGTTTTTGAACAGCTTCACACTTTGTTACTCCAGTTGTCAGTTTGATCACACACCATTTACACACTCATTGTGGCGCCCCAAATTAAAAAATGACTGATGGAACTCAACCGCAGAAAATACTTGATTATTGTTGCTAGGCTACCAGTTACAGTGATTTTAGTTTGTGTGCACCTTTATGCAGAGTGAATACAAAAATTATAGCTAGTGTATGAAAGAATGACATGGATTTAATATTTGTCAAATTATTGAGCATGTCCTCAATAAGCATCAGAAACTGTCCTTATTTAGCATATCAAAAAGCAAATCAAGATCCTGATATGGACCTCAGGCAAGAGCATATGAATTGTATGTGCTGAGAAAATACACTATATAGGCCAACTGTATTTTTCATCATAGAGAAAATAAGATGTCCACATAGGCCTATCTCAGGATATCTAATGAGTCAATATCCGGCCATATCATGTATGATATCCTGAGGGAAAGATTTTTACATCAAATAAATATGTATTTCATATTTGTCGAGTTATTGATCATGTGCGGAAAACTCAAATGCATCTGATATCGTCCTTATTTTCACCATATCAAAAAGTATATCAAGATCCTGATATGGACCTCAGCCAAGACAACATAGGCCTATCTGGAATTAATATAGCTTAACATATTGAATACTGAGAAAACACAGATATGCGATGTTGTAAACAGTCAGTATTTGTCAACATGAAGAGAGAAAATAGGATGTCTTAGGATATCGAATGAGTCCATATCCGGCCATAGGAAATGTCCATGTGTGATATTCGGAGTAATCCAATATCATATACACTGAGTATACCAAACATCTGAACAGCCTGAATTCGTCGGGGCATGGAGTGTGGATTTAACAAGTGACATCAATAAGGGATCATCGCTCTCACCTGGTCTGTCTTTGTCATGGAAAGAGCAGGTGTTCTTAATGTTTTGTTCACTCTGTGTATGTCTGAAATACGTGCCAATCCACAAAACGAAACGCATTGGAAATGGTCTGTTTTCTCTAGAATATGAAAAACTTGTCATTGACTATGTTGACTCTGCAGACATACAGAGAGAGATAGCAAAACATAGACAGAAAGATAGAGAGCCTATTTCCATTTCTTAGTCAGCAGGCTGGATAACTTCTCCTTCCCTTTTGTTCCATCCTCCTTCCTTCCATCCAAGTTAGAAGATTCCTGCAAAAGAAGAGAATCAAGAATTGAGTAAGGCAGTTGAGAGTTGTAACGTTAGAATTAGTGTTGAGGGGGAGCAGGGACAGACAAAATGTGTTGTACTGTCAAATACAAGATACACAAAAATACAACGATCCCTGATGAATCAGGAACAAATTCACACCCATGTTGGGGGGGGTTCCACATTTCAAGAATTAGGCTAGCTCACAATGTCTCTCTTACACACACACACGCACAAACAATATTAATGTTTCCTATATGTGTATTTATCAACCATCTCTCTCTCAATCTCTTTCTCTCTCTCTCACACACACACAGCTAGCATGTTGACATGATGACAATCTTCCTATAAATGATTGATAATTTCTCCCCCCTCTCTCTCTCACACAGAATGCACACATACAGCTAGCATGACAATGTTGACATTACAATGTTTTCTAAAGGTATCATCTCTCTCTCTCACACACATTTACTGTCATTAATTAAACAGATATCAAAATGTCAAAACGTTAGCTACCTAGCTAAAACCAATGGCTACAACAGGTAAAAATGAGAATTTACAATGTCCATGGAGGATTAGCCATAGAGCTAACATTAGCTAGCTAGCAAATATTTCCTTGACATTCTTCTACCGAACAAACCACTGCTTTACTTACAAAAGTAAAACAGTGCAGGAGAACACTGACTACCACTTAGCAGTCAAATCTTTTCAAATGTTTTGTGTAAATTTTGAGAAACTGACATTTTCCAGCTCTGTTTTTGGGTAGCATCCCCAGTGCTCTGTCCCAACCGCAGTATAGAGTGTTGACTGCTCTGTCCCAACTGCAGTATGGAGTGTTGACCGCTCTGTCCCAACTGCAGTATGGAGTGTTGACTGCTCTGTCCCAACTGCAGTATGGACTGTTGACCGCTCTGTCCCAACTGCAGTATGGACTGTTGACTGATGCGCTCGAGCAAGCAGACTGCCTGTGCACAGAGATCTATTGCTGAGTGTGAAGCACATATTCAAATCCTAGTTTTATCTGGAACTGATATGCCTACCTCCTTATTTAGATACTGAAATTAAAATTAGATTACTGCACACTTTATGTTAATTGCTTAAAATCTTTAAAGGAAAATATAATAGTCATATTTTCAGGATCAAATTCAGGTGCTATAATTTTGGACATATTATTGATGGAAATAAATGCGATAAAAATTGGGTTTTGTAAATCCTGGTGGATTATAGTATGATTTTGAAATGAAAGACAGGCCTACGTGTTATTTAGTTAGTCATAATTGAGTTGGTCATAATCAAACATCGAAACAACATTCAGTGCAACATACAAAATGTGCAGCCAACACACACAGCAAGATGTAGTAAAAGTGAAAGCATTTATAGCATCAGAGATTCTCTAAATTAGGGACCATCTTTGATAGCTATAGGACTGCAGAGACTGTCACACATTTTTGCTTTTAATGATCTAGCAAATTTGATGACTAGGAAGTGAAATATATCAAATTTCTTTGGTATTACATCACCTGCCGAATAAAAACCTCAAATGACCCTACTCCTGAAAATTTTAATCGGGATAGATAAGCTGAAGTTGACTCAGCCCGAGTACCATTAGCCATAGCCCATAGTAATATGATCTGCCGGACTTGGGAAGAGCTCGGCCGGCATTAAGCTACTCTGAGTCCGAGTCCATGCTGAGTCCCCCGAGTCTCAAACGGAATAGGCCCGAGCCCAGCGTGTTGACTGGGTACAGTATGCCACGAGACCCAAAGCCGCTTTGGTGCACTCTGCCAGCTGTTGTTTGCCAAGAGTGCTAAGCTGAACCAGGCAAAACCTGATGAAAAAATAATATTACTCCAATTTGAATAACTGTAATGATGCCCACAAACACTATGCGCATGTTTATATAGATTTATGTTTATTAATTGAGTAGCATTTCGATAACTGGTCAGTAGTTCAATCAGATTTAAACCAAAAACTAGATGTCAACCCAAAATACTTCATGAAAAATAAGTATTTTATTCAAATCAAATTGTACAAATCAAATTGTCACATGTGCCTACTACATGTGTAGACAGGTGTAGACCTTACAGTGAAATTCTTACTAACAAGCCCTTAACCAACAATGCAGTTTATTTTTTTTTTAAAGCAAGGGATAAGAATAACAAATAATTAAAGAGCAGCATAAAAAAAACAATAGCGGGGCTATATACAGGGTGTTACGGTACTGAGTCAATGTGGAGGCTATATACAGGATGTTACGGTACTGAGTCAATGTGGAGGCTATATACAGGGTGTTACGGTACTGAGTCAATGTTGAGGCTATATACAGGGGGTACCGGTACAGAGTCAATGTGGAGTCTATATACAGGGGGTACCGGTACAGAGTCAATGTGGAGGCTATATATACAGGGTGTTACGGTACAGAGTCAATGTGGAGGCTATATACAGGGTGTTATGGTACAGAGCCAATGTGGAGGCTATATACAGGGGGTACCTGTACCGAGTCAATGTGCGGGGGCACCGGTGTCGAGGTAATTGAGGTACATGTAGGTAGAGTTATTAAAGTGACTATTTGTATTTTTATTTGCTTCACCTTTATTTAACCAGGTAAGCCAGTTGAGAACAAGTTCTCATTTACAACTGCGACCTGGCCAAGATAAAGCAAAGCAGTGCGACAAAAACAAAAACACAGAGTTACACGTAAATAAACGTACAGTCATTAACACAATATAAAAAAATCTATGTACAGTCTGGGCAAATGTAGAAGAGTAGGGAGGTAAAGCAATAAATAGGCCAAAGAGGTGAAATAATTACAATTTATCATTAACACTCTAGTGATAGATTTGCAGATGATGATGTGCAAGTAGAGATACCGGGGTGCAAAAGAGCAATAAAATAAATAACAATTTGGGGATGAGGTAGTTGGGTGTGCTGTTTACAGATTGGCTGTGTACAGGTACAGTAAACTGCTCTGACAGCTGATGCTTAAAGTTAGAGACTCCAGCTTGAGTGATTTTTGCAATCCGTTCCAGTCATTGGAAGCAGAGAACTGGAAGGAAATGTGGCCAAAGGGAGTGTTGGCTTTGGGGATGACCAGTGAAATATACCTGCTGGAGCATGCTACGGGTGGGTGCTGCTATGGTGACCAGTGAGCTGAGATAAGGTGGGGCTTTACCTAGCAAAGACTTATAGATGACCTGGAGCCAGTGGGTTTGGCGACGAATCTGTAGCAAGGGCCAGCAAATGAGAGCATACAGGTTGCAGTGGTGGGTAGTATATGGGGCTTTGGTGACAAAAAGGATGGCACTGTGATAGACTACATCCAATTTTCTGAGTAGAGTGTTGGAGGCTATTTTGTAAATGGCATCTCCGAAGTCAAGGATCGGTAGGATAGTCAGTTTTACGAGGGTATGTTTGGCAGCATGAGTGAAGGAGGCTTTGTTGCGAAATAGGAAGCAGATTCTAGATTTAATTTTGGATTGGAGATGCTTAATGTGAGTCTGGAAGGAGAGTTTACAGTCTAACCAGACACCTAGGTATTTGTAGTTGTCTACATATACTGGCGGGTGTGGGCAGCAAGAGCATGCATTTAGTTTTACTAGCATTTAAAAGCAGTTGGAGGCCACGGAAGGAGTTTTGTATGGCATTGAAGCTCGTTTGGAGGTTTGTTAACACAGTGTCCAAAGAAGTGCCAGATGTATACAGAATGGTGTCGTCTGCATAGAGGTGGATCGGAGAATCACCAGCAGCAAGAGCGACATCATTGATATATACAGAGAAAAGTGTCGGCCCGAGAATTGAACCCTCATAGAGACTGCCAGAGGTCCAGACAACAGGCCCTCCGATTTGACACACTGAACTCTATCTGAGAAGTCGTTGATGAACCAGGCGAGGCAGTCATTTGAGAAGCCAAGGCTATTTAGTCTGCCGATAAGAATGCGGTGATTGACAGAGTCGAAAGCCTTGGCCAGGTTGATGAATACGGCTGCACAGTATTGTCTTTTATCGATGGCGGTTATGATATCGTTTAGGACCTTGAGCGTGGCTGAGGTGCACCCATAACCAGCTCGGAAACCAGATTGCATAGTGGAGAAGGAACGGTGTGATTCGAAATGGTTGGTGATCTGTTAACTTGGCTATCGAAGATTTTAGATTAGGCAGGGCAGGATGGATAGAGGTCTATAACAGTTTGGGTCTAGAGTGTCTCCCCCTTTGAAGAGGGGGATGACTGCGGCAGCTTTCCAATCTTTGGGGATCTCAGACGATACGAAAGAGAGGTTGAACAGGCTAGTAATAGGGGTTGCAACAATTTCAGTGGATAATTTTAGAAAGAGAGGGTCCAGATTGTCTAGCCCAGCTGATTTGTAGGGATCCAGATTTTGCAGCTCTTTCAGAACATCAGCTGTCTGGATTTGGGTGAAGGAGAAGCGGGGGGGGGGGGGGGGGGGGGGGGGGGGGGGGCTTGGGCAAGTTGCTGCAGGGGGTGCAGAGGTGTTGGCTTGGGTAGAGGTAGCCAGGTGGAAGGCATGGCCAGCCGTAAAAAAAATGCTTATTGAAATTATTGATTATCATAGATTTATTTACTGGTGGTGACAGTATTTCCTAGCCTCAGTGGGCAGCTGGGAGGAGGTGCTCTTATTCTCCATGGACTTTAGTGTCCCAAAACGTTTTGGAATTAGTGCTACAGGATGCAAATTTCTGTTTGAAAAAGCTATTTTTAGCTTTCCTAACTGACTGTGTCTATTGGTTCCTGACTTCCCTGAGAAGTTGCATATCGCGGGGCTATTCCATGCTAATGCAGAACGCCACAGGATGTTTTTGTGCTGTTCAAGGGTAGTCAAGTCTGGGGTGAACCAAGGGCTATATCTGTTCTTAGTTCTAACATTTTTGAATGAGGCATGCTTATTTAAGATGGTGAGGAAAGCACTTTTAAACAGCAACCAGGCATCCTCTACTGACGGTAAAAGGTCAATATCCTTCCAGGATACCCGGGCCAGGTTGATTAGATTGGCCTGCTTGCTAAAGTGTTTTAGGGAGCGTTTGACAGTGATGAGGGGTGGTTGTTTGACCACGGACCCATTACAGACGCAGGCAATGAGGCAGTGATCGCTGAAATCCTGGTTGAATACAGCAGATGTGTATTTAGAGGGCAAGTTGGTCAGCCCAAGGTTACTGATTTAGGGTTGTACCTGGTAGATTCCTTGATAATTTGTGTGAGATTGAGGGCATCTAGTTTAGATTGTAGAACGGCGGTGTGTTAATTAAGCATAACCCAGTGTAGGTCAACCTAACAGGGGCTGAGGGGGGACTATAACAAGCTGCAACGGTGAGATACTTGTTTCTGGAAAGGTTGATTATTAAAAGTAGAAGCTCAAATTGTTTGGGCACAAACCTGGATAGTATGACAGAACTCTGCATGCTATCTCTGCAGTAGATTGCAACTCCAACCCCTTTGGCAGTTCTATCTTGTCGGAAAATGTTGCAGCTGGGGATGAAAATTTCTTGATTTTTGGTGGCCTTCCTAAAATAGGATTCATACACGGCTAAGACATCCGGGTTGGCAGAGTGTGCTAATGCAGTGAATAAAACACACTTAGGGAGGAGGCTTCTAATGTTAACATGCATGAAACCAAGGCTTTTACGGTTACAGAAGTCAACAAATGAGAGTGGCTGGGGAATGGGAGTGGTGCTGGGGCTGCAGGGGTTAACCTATACATCACCAGAGGAACAGAGGATGAGTAGGATAAGGGTACGGCTAAAGGTTATAAGAACTGGTTGTCTATTGCATTCGGAACAGAGAGTAAAAGGATCAGATTTCTGGGCTTGGAAGAATAGATTCAAGGCATAATGTACAGACAAGTGTATGGTAGGATGTGAGTACAGTGGAGGTAAACCTAGGCATTGAGTGACGATGAGAGAGGTTTTGTCTCTAGAGGCACCAGTTTAAGCCAGGTGAGGTCAGCGCATGTGTGGGTGGTGGAACAAAAGGGCTATCTAAGGCATATTGGGCAGGGCTGGGGGCTCGACAGTGAGATAAGACAATGATCACTAACCAAAACAGCAATAGACAAGGCATATTGACATTAGGAAGAGGCATGTGTAGCCGAGTGATCATAGGGTCCAATGAGTAGCAATAGATGAGTCAGGGAGCCGATTCAGTAGTCACTACTACACTAGGCGAGCTGGAGACACGGCGATTCAAACAGCTAGCGGGCTGGTGCTAGCAGATGGGCCTCTGGGAACGTCGCAACGGAAGAGCCTGTTGAAACCACCTCGGACGATTACGTCGACAGACCAGTCGTGATGGAGCGGCGGGGCTCCGTGTCTGCAGTAAAGGGTTCAGGCCAATTGGCAAAAGAGGTATTGTAGCCCAATAATTGGCTGGTGGACCTCTTCGGCTAGCCGGGAGATGGGCCTAGCTCGAGGCTAGCTCAAGGCTAACTAATGCTTTCTTCTGGACAGAGACATTAGCCAGGAGTAGCCACTCGGATTGCAGCTAGCTAGCTGTGATGATCCGGTGTAAAGGTTCAGAGGTTGCGTTAGGAATCCAGAGATGTGGAAGAGAAAAAGCAGTCCGATATGCTCTGGGTTGATATCGCGCTGTGCAGACTGGCAGGTATTGACTGAGCTGAGGCTTGCTGGTGTCCGAGTTAATGGTGAAGACCGCTAGCAGTGGTTAACTGACTACTAGCTAGTAGCTAGTTTGCTGGCTAGCTTCTGATGGGGGTTCTGGTTCTAAAGTATGAAAATAGCAGATCCGTACCACATTGGGTGAGGCGGGTTGCAGGAGAGAGTATATTCAGTCCGTAGATGGAAAGTGAGATTAAAATATATACAAAATATATACTAAAAAACAAGGAAGAAATCGATATTTACAGGACGAGACAAGAGAGAAAACACACGTCCGACTGCTACGCCATCATGCAATGAAAATATGCATAGATAATAACAGAGAGTAGCAGCAGCGTAGAAGGGGGGGGGGGGGGGGGGCTTTGCAAATAGTCTGTGTAGCCATTTAATTAGATGTTCAGGAGTCTTATGGCTTGGGGGTAGACGCTGTTTAGAAGCCTCTTGGACCTAGACTTGACGCTCTGGTACCGCTTGCCATGCGGTAGCAGAGAGAATAGTCTATGACTAGGGTGGCTGGAGTTGACAATTTTTAGGGCCTTCCTCTGACACCACCTGGTATAGAGGTCCTGAATGGCAGGAAGCTTGGACCCAGTGATGTACTGGGCCGTACGCACTACCCTCTGTAGAGCCTTGCGGTCGGAGGCCGAGCAGTTACCACACCAGGCAGTGATGCAACCCGCCAGGATGCTCTCGATGGTGCAGTTGTAAAACCTTTTGAGGATCTAAAGACCCATGCCAAATCTTTTCAGTCTCTTGAGGGGGAATAGGTTTTGTCATGCCCTCTTCATGACTGTCTTGGTGTGCTTGGACCATGTTAGTTTGTTGGTGATGTGGACGCCAAGGAACTTGAAGCGCTCAACCTGCTCCACTACAGCCCCGTCGATGAGAATGGGGGCGTGCTCGGTCCTCCTTTTCCTGTACTCCACAATCATCTCCTTTGTCTTGATCACGTTAAGGGAGAGGTTGTTGTCCTTGCACCACACGGTCTGGTCTCTGATCTCCTCCCTATAGGCTGTTTCATCGTTGTCGGTGATCAGGCCTACCACTATTGTGCCATCAGCAAACTTAATCATGGTGTTGGAGTCGTGCCTGGCCGTGCAGTCATGAGGGAACAGCGAGTACAGGAGGGGACTGAGCACGCACCCCTGAGGGCCCCCCGTGTTGAGGATCAGCGTGGCGGATGTGCTGTTACCTAGCCTTACTACCTGGGGGCGGTCCGTCAGGAAGTCCAGGATACAGCTGCAGAGGGAGGTGTTTAGTCCCAGGGTCCTTAGCTTAGTGATGAGCTTTTAGGGCACTATGGTGTTGAACGCTGAACTGTAATCAATGAATAGCATTCTCACATAGGTGTTCCTTTTGTCCAGCTGTGAAAGGGCAGTGTGGAGTGCAATAGAGACTGCATCATCTGTGATCCACAGATGTGGATCTGTTGGTGTGGTATGCAAATTGGAGTGGGTCTAGGGTTTCTGGGATAATGATATTGATGTGATCCATGACCAGCCTTTCAAAGCATTTCATGGCTACAGATGTGAGTGCTATGGGTCGGTAGTCATTTCGGCAGGTTACCTTCACTTTCTTGGGCACAGGGACTATGGTGGTCTGCTTGAAACATGTTGGTATTACAGACTCAGACAGGAAGAGGTTGAAAATGTCAGTGAAGACACTTGCCAGTTGGTCAGCGCATGCTCGGAGTACACATCCTAATAATCCATCTGGCTCTGCGGCCTTGTGAATGTTGACCTGTTTAAAGGTGTTACTCACATCCATCCTGTTTGGCCCTGTCCGGGGTGTCATCGGATGGGGCCACAGTGTCTCCTGACCCCTCCTGTCTCAGCCTCCAGTATTTATGCTGCAGTAGTTTATGTGTCGGGGGGCTAGGGTCAGTTTGTTATATCTGGAGTACTTCTCCTGTCCTATCCGGTGTCCTGTGTGAATTTAAGTATGCTCTCTCTAATTCTCTCTTTCTCTCTTTCTTTCTCTCTCTCGGAGGACCTGAGCCCTAGGACCATGCCTCAGGACTACCTGACATGATGCCTCCTTGCTGTCCCCAGTCCACCTCCAGTTTCAACTGCTCTGCCTGTGATTATTATTATTTGACCATGCTGGTCATTTATGAACATTTGAACATCTTGGCCATGTTCTGTTATAATCTCCACCTGGCACAGCCAGAAGAGGACTGGCCACCCCACATAGCCTGGTTCCTCTCTAGGTTTCTTCCTAGGTTTTGGCCTTTCTAGGGAGTTTTTCCTAGCCACCGTGCTTCTACACCTGCATTGCTTGCTGTTTGGGGTTTTAGGCTGGGTTTCTGTACAGCACTTTGAGATATCAGCTGATGTACGAAGGGCTATATAAATACATTTGATTTGATTCGATTTGACATCGGCTGCAGAGGGCGTGATCACGCATTCGTCCGGAACAGCTGATGCTCTCATGCATGTTTCAGTGTTATTTGCCTCAAAGCGAGCATAGAAGTTATCTAGCTTGTCTGGTAGGCTCGTGTCAATGGGCAGCTCTCGGCTGTGCTTCCCTTTATAGTCTGTAATGGTTTGTAAGCCCTGCCACATCGGAACCGGTGTAGTACGATTCGATCTTAGTTCTGTATTGACGCTTTACCTGTTTGATGGTTCGTCGGAGGGCATAGCAGGATTTTTTTAAGCTTCCGGGTTAGAGTCCCGCACCTTGAAAGCGGCAGCTCTACTCTTTAGCTCAGTGTGAATGTTGCCTGTAATCCATGGCTTCTGGTTGGGGTATGTATGTACAGTCACTGTGGGGACGAAGCCCTCAATGCACTTATTGATAAAGCCAGTGACTGATGTGGTGTTCTCCTCAATGCCATCGGAAGAACATATTCAAAATCAAATCAAATCAAATCAAATTTTATTTGTCACATACACATGGTTAGCAGATGTTAATGCGAGTGTAGCGAAATGCTTGTGCTTCTAGTTCCGACAATGCAGTAATAACCAACAAGTAATCTAACTAACAAATCCAAAACTACTGTCTTGTACACAGTGTGAGGGGATAAAGAATATGTACATAAGGATATATGAATGAGTGATGGTACAGAGCAGCATAGGCAGATACAGTAGATTGTATCGAGTACAGTATATACATATGAGATGAGTATGTAAACAAAGTGGCATAGTTAAAGTGGCTAGTGATACATGTATTACATAAGGATACAGTCGATGATATAGAGTACAGTATATACGTATGCCTATGAGATGAATAATGTAGGGTAAGTAACATTATATAAGGTAGCATTGTTTAAAGTGGCTAGTGATATATTTACATCATTTCCCATCAATTCCCATTATTAAAGTGGCTGGAGTTGAGTCAGTGTCAGTGTGTTGGCAGCAGCCACTCAATGTTAGTGGTGGCTGTTTAACAGTCTGATAGCCTTGAGATAGAAGCTGTTTTTCAGTCTCTCGGTCCCAGCTTTGATGCACCTGTACTGACCTCGCCTTCTGGATGATAGCGGGGTGAACAGGCAGTGGCTCGGGTGGTTGATGTCCTTGATGATCTTTATGGCCTTCCTGTGACATCGGGTGGTGTAGGTGTCCTGGAGGGCAGGTAGTTTGCCCCCGGTGATGCGTTGTGCAGACCTCACTACCCTCTGGAGAGCCTTACGGTTGAGGGCGGAGCAGTTGCCGTACCAGGCGGTGATACAGCCCGCCAGGATGCTCTCGATTGTGCATCTGTAGAAGTTTGTGAGTGCTTTTGGTGACAAGCCGAATTTCTTCAGCCTCCTGAGGTTGAAGAGGCGCTGCTGCGCCTTCTTCACAATGCTGTCTGTGTGAGTGGACCAATTCAGTTTGTCTGTGATGTGTATGCCGAGGAACTTAAAACTTGCTACCCTCTCCACTACTGTTCCATCGATGTGGATAGGGGGGTGTTCCCTCTGCTGTTTCCTGAAGTCCACAATCATCTCCTTAGTTTTGTTGACGTTGAGTGTGAGGTTATTTTCCTGACACCACACTCCGAGGGCCCTCACCTCCTCCCTGTAGGCCGTCTCGTCGTTGTTGGTAATCAAGCCTACCACTGTTGTGTCGTCCGCAAACTTGATGATTGAGTTGGAGGCGTGCGTGGCCACGCAGTCGTGGGTGAACAGGGAGTACAGGAGAGGGCTCAGAACGCACCCTTGTGGGGCCCCAGTGTTGAGGATCAGCGGGGAGGAGATGTTGTTGCCTACCCTCACCACCTGGGGGCGGCCCGTCAGGAAGTCCAGTACCCAGTTGCACAGGGCGGGGTCGAGACCCAGGGTCTCGAGCTTGATGACGAGCTTGGAGGGTACTATGGTGTTGAATGCCGAGCTGTAGTCAATGAACAGCATTCTCACATAGGTATTCCTCTTGTCCAGATGGGTTAGGGCAGTGTGCAGTGTGGTTGAGATTGCATCGTCTGTGGACCTATTTGGGCGGTAAGCAAATTGGAGTGGGTCTAGGGTGTCAGGTAGGGTGGAGGTGATATGGTCCTTGACTAGTCTCTCAAAGCACTTCATGATGACGGAAGTGAGTGCTACGGGGCGGTAGTCGTTTAGCTCAGTTACCTTAGCTTTCTTGGGAACAGGAACAATGGTGGCCCTCTTGAAGCATGTGGGAACAGCAGACTGGTATAGGGATTGATTGAATATGTCCGTAAACACACCGGCCAGCTGGTCTGCGCATGCTCTGAGGGCGCGGCTGGGGATGCCGTCTGGGCCTGCAGCCTTGCGAGGGTTAACACGTTTAAATGTCTTACTCACCTCGGCTGCAGTGAAGGACCCTCGTTGCAGGCCGTGTCAGTGGCACTGTATTGTCCTCAAAGCGGGCAAAAAAGTTATTT
The DNA here is from genome assembly GCF_045791955.1 of Oncorhynchus clarkii lewisi. Taxonomy (NCBI): domain Eukaryota; kingdom Metazoa; phylum Chordata; class Actinopteri; order Salmoniformes; family Salmonidae; genus Oncorhynchus; species Oncorhynchus clarkii. The sequence continues at coordinate 16,866,985 of NC_092151.1, forward strand.
AGTCTGCCTGGGAGCAGGACATCCTGGTCCGTGACTGGGCTGGATTTCTTCCTGTAGTCCGTGATTGACTGTAGACCCTGCCACATGCCTCTTGTGTCTGAGCCGTTAAATTGAGATTCTACTTTGTCTCTGTACTGACGCTTAGCTTGTTTGATAGCCTTGCGGAGGGAATAGCTGCACTGTTTGTATTCGGTCATGTTACCAGACACCTTGCCCTGATTAAAAGCAGTGGTTCGCGCTTTCAGTTCCACACGAATGCTGCCATCAATCCACGGTTTCTGGTTAGGGAATGTTTTAATCGTTGCTATGGGAACGACATCTTCAACGCACGTTCTAATGAACTCGCACACCGAATCAGCGTATTCGTCAATGTTGTTGTCTGACGCAATAAGAAACATGTCCCAGTCCACGTGATGGAAGCAGTCTTGGAGTGTGGAGTCAGCTTGGTCGGACCAGCGTTGGACAGACCTCAGCGTGGGAGCCTCTTGTTTTAGTTTCTGTCTGTAGGCAGGGATCAACAAAATGGAGTCGTGGTCAGCTTTTCCGAAAGGGGGGCGGGGCAGGGCCTTATATGCGTCGCGGAAGTTAGAGTAACAATGATCCAAGGTCTTTCCACCCCTGGTTGCGCAATCGATATGCTGATAAAATTTGGGGAGTCTTGTTTTCAGATTAGCCTTGTTAAAATCCCCAGCTACAATGAATGCAGCCTCCGGATAAATGGTTTCCAGTTTGCAAAGAGTCAAATAAAGTTCATTCAGAGCCAACGATGTGTCTGCTTGGGGGGGGATATATACGGCTGCGATTATAATCGAAGAGAATTCTCTTGGTAGATAATGCGGTCTACATTTGATTGTGAGGAATTCTAAATCAGGTGAACAGAAGGATTTGAGTTCCTGTATGTTTCTTTCATCACACCATGTCACGTTAGTCATAAGGCATACGCCCCCGCCCCTCTTTTTACCAGAAAGATGTTTTTTCCTGTCTGCGCGATGCGTGGAGAAACCTGTTGGCTGCACCGCTTCGGATAGCGTCTCTCCAGTAAGCCACGTTTCCGTGAAGCAAAGAACGTTACAGTCTCTGATGTCCCTCTGGAATGCTACCCTTGCTCGGATTTCATCAACCTTGTTGTCAAGAGACTGGACATTGGCAAGAAGAATGCTAGGGAATGGTGCACGATGTGCCCGTCTCCGGAGTCTGACCAGAAGACCGCCTCGTTTCCCTCTTTTTCGGAGTCGTTTTTTTGGGTCGCTGCATGGGATCCACTCCGTTGTCCTGTTTGTAAGGCAGAGCACAGGATCCGCGTCGCGAAAAGCGTATTCTTGGTCGTACTGATGGTGAGTTGACGCTGCTCTTATATTCAGTAGTTCTTCTCGACTGTATGTGATGAAACCTAAGATGACCTGGGGTACTAATGTAAGAAATAACACGTAAAAAAACAAAAAACTGCATAGTTTCCTAGGAACGCGAAGCGAGGCGGCCATCTCTGTCGGCGCCGGAAGTTCAGATCCAGTCTGTACTAGCAAAACAGTCCTATAGTTTAGCATTAGATTCATCTGACCATCTTTTATAGACCGAGTCACTGGTGCTTCCTGCTTTAATATTTGCATGTAAGCAGGAATCAGAAGGATAGAATTATGGTCAGATTTGCCAAATGGAGGGCGAGGAAGAGCTTTGTACATATTTCTGTGTGTGGAGTAAAGGTGGTCTAGAATTGTTTTCCCTCTGGTTGCACATTAACATTCTGATTGAAATTAGGAAAACTGATTAAACTTTCCTTGCATTAAAGTCCCAGCCACATGGAGTGCCACCTCTGGATGAGTGTTTTCCTGTTTGCTTATGGCAGTATACAGCTCATTGAGTGTGGTTTTAGTGCCAGCATTGGTCCTTGGTGGTATGTAGACAGTTACGAAAAATACAGATGAAAACTCTCTAGGTAGATAGTGTGGTCTACAGCTTATCATGAGATACTCAGGCGAGCAAAACCTCAAGACTTCCTAGATATCATGCACCAGCTGTTGTTTACATATATGCATAGGCCCCCGCCCTGTGTCTTACCTGAGGCTGCTGTTCTATCCTGCCAATAGAGTGCATTACCCGCCAGCTGGATGTTCTTAGGGTCATCATTCAGCCACGACTCGGTTAAACTTAAGATTTTACAGTTTTTAATGTCCCGTAGTTAGGATATAGGTGCTTTCAGTTTGACCCATTTATTTTACAGCGATTGAACGTTAGCTAGCAGGACGGAAGGCAAAGGCAGATTAGCCACTCGTCACCTGATCCTAACAAGGCACCCTGTCATTTTTCCGCGAAATCTCAGTTTCCTTCTCCATCGAATGACGGGGATCTGGGTCTGGTCGGGTGTCTGTAGTATATCCCTCTCGTCCAAGTCATTGAAGAAAAACTTTTTGTTTAATCTGAGGTGAGCAATCGCAGTTCTGATGCCCAGAAGCTGTTTTCGGTCATTAGAGACAGTAGCAGCAACATTATGTATAAAACAAGTTACAAACAATGCTAAAAAACAAACAAAATAGCACAGTTGGTTAAAAGCCGATAAGATGGCAGCCATCCCCTCCGGCACCATCTTTAATCCTTTAATCCACAATCTGGTTGTAAAATGTTCTGACCAGATATCAACCAGTAAAATACGTCTTTATCACATCGTATGCCAACTGGGATATAACTCCATTCTTATGTATTTTATTCCTCTCATGTTGCTATTTTTACTAGATTTAAAAAAAAAAAAACTCTGCATCGTTGGGAATGGTTTGTAAGCAAGCAGTAAAGTCTATACCCGTTGTATTTGGCGCATGTGACAAATATAATTAGATTTGATGATTAGATTTTTTGTCTGATTCCCCAAGTCAGTGATGGAATACAGAAGCATAACTGCCTCTGAGGTCCACCATCAAAATGTGCTGTTGCTATGGTAACAAGCAGCAGCAGAAATTATGTTTTGAGCAAGTAGCGTTCTTGGGGGAGATGAAAATAAAATTATATTTCTGTCTCAATGGAATGAACATGTCTAGACACTGTTACTCATAAATCCAAATCAATATTTACAAATAAAATCAACTCTTCACAACATTGATTTGATATCGATCGTCTCGCTAACATCAAAGGTCCAACCAAGAGGTTTTTCTTTTTCCTATTTAATCGCCCCTGTTGCCATGGTGAGGGCAGGACCATGAGGGATTATTACCACAAAAAAATGTAATTTCAAGATGGAGCAATAATAAGAACATTAGCCTGAAGTGGCGTATTGGCCGAATGATGTCATGTTCTATGCAGGACAGACACAGACAGTATGCCTGAACATGGCTGGAATAGCAGATAATTCCTGGGACAGGAGACTCGAGGACAATGACTAGGATGAAGATCATGCAGAAAAATTTAAGTACAAATGTAATCAAACAAGTCCAATTCAAATATTAATATTTCCATTAGAACATGTCTGACATACTTTGCTGAATTCATATCAACAGGTCCCTGGTCAAGGTCTTTCAGAATGCTTCATAGCCTCTGTTCGGACAGCCTCTGATCAACTACTACCTTGAGAGCAAGGTAATTTCAGTTTTATGTAAATGGTTCACCAACCCCAGTTTTTTTGTTTTTGTTTTTGGTTGTTGAAATTACAACCTACAATATAATAATACCATAAAGATCAATGTTTAAAAAATAAACTACAAAATCATTTTATTTTAATGAAATACATTTCAAAATGCATGTACTTGCATTTTAAAATACAGAAATGAATTTGCAAGTAGTCTGCCCGAACAAAAACAACATTCTCACCAACGGTTACAAAAACTTCTTACTTGTTATTACTGTGATATGTTGTTGTTTAGCTAAGTCATTCTGGATAAGAGTGTCTGCTAAATGACCGAAATGTGAAAGTGAACATACCAAAATGAACCACAAAGCACACTGGGTATTATAATTGGCCGTGTTACGGGGTAGAGCTCATTACAATAATACACAGAATGCTTTGCAACTGTACATTTTTAATTATAAACTCAGCTAATGTAAACTGTGATTATTTTCAGCAAACTTAACATGTGTAAATATTTGTATGAACATAAGATTCAACAACAGAGACATAAACTGAACAAGTTCCACAGACATGTGACTAACAGAAATTGAATAATGAGTCCCTGAACAAAAGGGTGTCAAAATAAAAAGTAACAGTCAGTATCTGGTGTGGCCACCAGCTGCATTAAGTACTGCAGTGCATCTCCTCCTCATGGACTGCACCAGATTTGCCAGTTCTTGTTGTGAGATGTTACTCCACTCTTCCACCAAGGCACCTGCAAGTTCCTGGAAATTTCTGGGGGGAATGGCCCTCGCCCTCACCCTCCAATCCAACAGGTCCCAGACGTGCTCAATGGGATTGAGATCCAGGCTCTTCGCTGGCCATGGCAGAACACTAACATTCCTGTCTTGCAGGAAATCATGCACAGAACGAGCAGTATGGCTGGTGACATTGTCATGCTGGAGGGTCATGTCAGGATGAGCCTGCAGGAAGGGTACCACATGAGGGAGGAGGATGTCTTCACAGTAATGCACAGCGTTGAGATTGCCAGCAATTACAACAAGCTCATTCCGATGATGCTGTGACACACCGCCCCAGACCATGACGGACCCTCCGCCTCTAAATTGATCCCGCTCCAGAGTACAGGCCTCGGTGTAACGCTCATTCCTTCGTCAAAAAAGCGTGAATCCGAACATCACCCCAGGTGAAACAAAACCGAGACTCGTCAGTGAAGATCACTTTTTGCCAGTCCTGTCTGATCCAGCGACGGTGGGTTTGTGCCCATAGGTGACGTTGTTGCCGGTGATGTCTGGTGAGGCCCTCAGTCCAGCCTCTCTCAGCCTATTGTGGATAGTCTGAGCACTGATGGTGTCACGCCCTGAGCTAGAGAGCCTTTTTATTCTCTATTTTGGTTATGTCAGGGTGTGACTAGGGTGGGTACTCTAGTTTTTTGTATTTCTATGTTGGCCTGGTATGGTTCCCAATCAGAGGCAGCTGTCTATCGTTGTCTCTGATTGGGGATCATATTTAGGCAGCCTTTTCCCACCTGTTGTTTGTGAGATCTTGGTTTGGTACTGTGCTGTTTAGCCCTACTAATCTTTACGTTTAGTTTGTAATTGTTGTTTTTTCGGTGTTCATTGAATAAAATTAAGATGTATGCCTACCACGCTGCACCTTGGTCCGATACTTCCATCAACGAGCATAACAGATGGAGCGATTGTGCGTTTCTGGTGTAACCACGGGAAGTTGTTGATGCCATCCTGTACCTGTCCCACAGGTGTAATGTTCGGATGTACTGATCCTGTGCAGGTGTTGTTTCAAGTGGTGTGCCACTGCGAGGACGATCAGCTGTCTGTCTTGTCTCCCTGTAGCGCGGTCTTAGGCGTCTCACAGTACGGACATTGTAATTTATTGCCCTGGCCACATCTGCAGTCTTCATGCCTCCTTGCAGCATGCCTAAGGCACGTTCACACAGATGAGCAGAGACCCTGGGCATCTTTCTTTTGGGTTTTTTCAGAGTCAGTAGAAAGGCCTCTTTAATGTCCTAAGTTTTCATAACTGTGACCTTAATTGCCTGTCGTCTGTAAGCTGTTAGTGTCTTAATGACCGTTCCACAGGTGCATGTTCATTAATTGTTTATGGTTTATTGAACAAGCATGTGAAACAGTGTTTAAACCCTTTACAATGAAGATCTGTGAAGTTTTTTGGATTTTTACAAATTATCTTTAAAAGACAGGGTCCTGAACAACGGACGTTTCTTTTTTTGCTGAGTTTACATTTATATTATTTTATTAAGCAGATGCTCTTATCACACCATAGTGTCACACCGTAGACTTTTGATACCAATAAAGGGTGAAAAGGGGCCACAAAATTCTGAAACACACAAAATATATATATATTCTAAAATAAAAAAATATATATATTTTTTAGAAAAGTAATTTGTATTTTGAAAATACAAATTACAGCTCTCGAATGTATCTTGTTAGAAACTACATTGGAGTGTAGTTCAGCCCAGTGCACTACAAATTACAAAATACTCAGAAGTAGTTGAAATACATATTCAAATACATGTAACATGAATACTGCCCATCTCTGGTTGGCATCAGGTTTCCTAGTGGAGTCCCTGAATCAGAGCTTCAGAATGTCTGGAATGAATTGTGTCTACACACACACACACACACACACACACACACACACTACATGACCTAAAACCTTGAATTACCACCAGCATGACATCATCGTGGCAGCACTGAGCTTGAATAATTTGTGTTCAGACTGAGCCATGTGTGTGTAACATGCACATTATAGACCACCCCTCCCCCGACCACACACTCAGCCTCCACATATAGTCTAATCCCCACATGCTGAAACGTAATGCAAAAATCGTTCATGAAAAAAAAATGGACCCGATAACTTTAACAGGATCGGGGGGAAAAAAGCGTCTGGCAACAGTCGATATTAAAACATGCAGAGGCAGACGAGCTTGGGGCCTTACTGAGAGGAATGAGACTGCAGCAGAGGGGAGAGGAGAGGGAGAGCTGCCTACTGCAGCCTGCCTGCCACACAGAGTCAGAGACAGATGACTACTACTATTATCACGTTATTTTCCCCCGCTCAGCTACCCGTTGATTTGTGTATGAAAACCTAGCGCTTTTCTTTTACTCCTGCATGCTTGCCCCCCTTCTGGGTTTCTGCTTTTCGAGTGATCAGCTGATGAAGAGGCTAGCAGCTCGCCGCTATGCTGGCTTGCTAATTCTCTCCCCTCCAGCTGCAGCCGCAGCCCATCCAGCTACAACCCATTCTGATCCACAGAGTCAGACTGCAGACTGCAGCCAGGTAAATATTTGTCCTTCCTTCTTTCATTGTCTTCCTTCATTCGCCCTCGCTTCCTCTATTTATTCTGAGGATAGGATTCAGCCAGGCTGCATCGCACAGACCGGCACAGAGGGAGAGAGGGAGACAGGAGAGAGAGAGAGAGCGTGTGTGTGAGTGTCTGTCTGTCTGTGTAAGTGTCTGCAGTGTCTGTGTGAGCGGGAGAGGAAGTGAGTGTGTAGGTGTGAGCTGTAACAGATGAGGGGGTATCGTCTGCCAGTCGAGGAGGGGAAGGAAGAGGCAGGCTTGTTTGGTGATGATGGTACAAGCATAGAGCAACACATGCACGCACGCACACACACACACACACACACACACACACACACACACACACACACACACACACACACACACACACACACACACACACACACACACACACACACACACACACACACACACACACACACACACACACACAGGGTGTTTAGCTGTTTTATCCATCTTTTAGGATTACTCTGTATCCCATTGCATTCCACTGTAGCCCTGTAGAGAAGGCTTTATAATGATAACCTTAAATGATAACCTGACCGATTATCCGCATGATGTCTTTTGTTGTCCTTTTTACTGTTCTTTTTGCGCTCGAGCATTCTCTTTTGTTCATGCTTTTCTCGCTTTCACTGTGTGTGTGTGTGTGTGTGTGTGTGCGCAAGTGTTTATAAGTGTACGTGTGTGGAAGTGCACATGCATATTCCACCGTTGGTAATGTCATACAGATCCTTCGTCATTGATGATGGTCATTAGGCCACTTTCGATATGGTCCCCCAGGGTGTGTTTGTCTGTGTGTGTCTGTGTTTATGGTGAGAGGGAGGGGGTTGACTGATCGTATATGCATTCATAAGCACAGATTACATATTAATTTAAATATACAGTTGCATGCACTTTCATCTCTGTTTCCTTGTAGATTTTCACATTCTAATACAATATAATATGACGTGGGTGTGCACTATTTTGGCTGCATTTCTGTATGGTTCATACATCAATATTCCGTTCAGATTGGAGTGCATTCCTCAGTCTCTGCTGAATGTGAACACATATTCACACCCTCTCTCCCCCTCCCTCTCTCCCTCCCTCTCTCCCTCTCTCCCTCCCTCTCTCCCTCTCTCCCTCCCTCCCTCTCCCTCTCTCCCTCCTTCTCTCTCTCTTTCTCTCTCCTCTCTCTCTTTCTCTCCCTCCCTCCCTCCCTGCCAGCCTGGACAAGTAATGCTGCATGCATACGTCTACTTTAATTGCCTTTGTGTAAAATACAGCAGTTGCTTACTGCAGACATTTGCAGCTATGAGAGATTAAAATAAGATAGACACCACCATGGTGAATCTCCATCTCCATTGTTTTGCCTCAGACTTTAGTGTTTCCACCTCCACGGCCTGGTTCCTGGGCCATAGCCTCAGTGGACCTGCTTTGACTTGGGACCAAGGCAGCATTTACATAACAGCATTTACATAACATTGGCTAACTGCGAACATGGGTTTACACCTTCCACAGTTAACACCTTCTCACAAAGAAACTGACCTGTATTTAACCCTTTTTTTTAGGCACTAAAGTACTTCCATATATGCGTACATTCATTTTTTAAAACTGGTGCCAGGCTGCCTTCAAGTCTTGTGAGGCTTGTGGGTGTCCTAGAGCAAAACATGTACATGTTCGTTTGAGTCCCACCTTTCCATGGTGGGGTCATATTAGTGTATAGACCAAACTGTTCGGACGCTACAGACAGAAATGAGCAGATCTTCGGTAATGACTTGTAAGGGTCCTATCTTTCCAGAGGGGTCATATTAGTTTGTAGGCCAAACCGTTCAGAGGCTGCAGACATTTCCGAGAAGACCGATTTTTGGGATGTCTCCTGGTATAATAAACACAGCAAATGCGGAAGGGGAAGAGCACATGCAAAAAAACATATCTCTAGCGTAAACAGATTGAGTTCTATGGGGATTTTTCAATTATGCTAATGTGATTTCTGTGGGGTGCAGACATCAACTCTAGGTTAATGAATAATGTAATAGTGAAATCAATAATCTATGCACATTTAGTTCATTCTTTGAAATAGTTTTTGGAAGAGGCTGTTGAATTGTTTTTCAAGGTCAAACTGTCTAAATCGTTAAGTCATCTAACTGCTAGACTTTCTTCAGAGAGGAGATCAATTGAACAGCTATTTAAGAACCACTAAACTGTCAGGAGTGTAGCTGACAGGAGTTACAGGGGTCAAATCACTGTCAAGAGCACAGTTGTTTCTTATCCCATCCCCAAACTTATTTCCAAATCCAAATTTGGTCCTATTGCATTTACATTTTATTGGGCCAATCTTTCTCCTCTTGAATAAGAAGATAACTTGTACACAACTCTGATTAATGTGTGTAAATTCTCTCTCCACTCAAATATTTGTTAATCGGTATATTCCGGGCGGCAGGTAGCCTAGCGCTTAAGAGCGTTGGGCCAGTAACCGGAAGGTTGATTGGTTCAAATCCCTGTGCCGGCAATGTGGAGAAATCTGCTGTTCTGCCCTCGAGCAAGGCAATTAACCCCCAACAACAGCAGCTCCCCGGGCACCAATGACATCGATCAAGGCTACACACTGCACCGGTTTGATTCAGTCGGCTTGGGTTAAATGTGGAATAACATTTCAGTTAAATGCATTCAGTTGTGCAACTTTCTAGGTATCCCCTTACCCACTTCCAGCAGCTTGTGCATTCCTATATCCATCCTTTGTTTTCTGTGGTTCCCAGGAAGTGTAGATGTTCCTTAAGTAACAGCTAATTGAGATCCAAATAAACAAACAAATCCTCTCCCCTTCTTTTCTTCCTCCTCCTTGACCTCCCCCCATGTGGAGGAGAACGGGGCCTTGGAGGACATGGAGGAGGACATCAGCCTAAAGAAACGAAAAGGTGATCACCATGGCGACAAAGACTCTGAGTCCCGAGACTCCGGCCAGGAGGCTGGAGGTGAAAAGGTCAAGAAACGCAGAGGTAGACCTCCGGCAAAGAAACTGCCCCCCAACCCTCCCGAGCTCACCAAGCAGCTTAACACACTGGTGGACATGGTTATCAACTACAAAGACGGGTGAGATTACCAGGGAGAATTGGGGGCGCTGTGGTAATTATGTATTAATGGGTAATGCAATTATATCCACACAATATTAATTAACTACTTATTAGCGATGTGTAGATATGAAGGGCAATGGTGTTTGATGTCAGACCATGTAGGGAATGGTTAGACATGAATGACTTATATTTTGTGCCTCTATTTCACAGTGTGAGCATTGTGTTGCAGAAATGATGAGACAGAGAGGACCAGCCCTGACTTCAAAAATAGCATGTTTTCTTTCAAATTCTTTAGTTGCACTTGATTAGACTTGCCTGGAACAATGGAACTAAATCTGGCCAATCTGCCTCTCCAGGGAGTCTCAATCAAACGCTCAAAGCATTTGAAATAAAACAAATACTATTGTTGGTTGGTAACAGTGCCTGTGCATACTAATTCCAGGTTGGGCCGTCAGATTAGCAAAGGCTTTGTCCAGCTGCCTTCTAGGAAGGAGGTGCCAGAGTACTACGAGTTGATCCGCAAGCCTGTGGACTTCAGGAGGATCAGGGTAGGCCCTGCGGACCATCTACACTGCATCTATAGGCACAGCACCAACCCACCCAAATCTTCCCACAGCACCAACTCTCAGCCTTTCAGCCTACTGGTGACTCACCACTAACCCACCAACTGATCTGCTCTTCCCCCAAATCTTCCCACATACCAACTGGACCAAGGCCTGTTAACGCAGTCATAGATGAAAGCGCTAACCTTTCATCTGTCTAACTGTCCTTCCACAACCCTGTGGTTGTCATTAACAAATTAATATACAGCATTTCCCAGCATCATCCGAGCAAACCTTTCTGTTGATGTTCAGGTACTATACTGAACAAAAATATAAATGCAACATGTAAAGTGTTGGTCCCATGTTTCATGAGCTGATATAAAATATCCCAAAAATGTTCCATACTCACAAAAAGCTTATTTCTCTCAAATGTGGTGCACAAATGTGTTTATTTCCTTATTAGTGAACAGTTCTCATTTTCCAAGATAATCAGACAGGAGTGGCATATCAAGAAGCTGATTAAACAGCACGATCACTATGAAGGTGCACCTTGTGCTTGAGACTATAAAAGGCCACTATAAAATGTACACAATGCCGCATGCAATTGGCATAATAACTGCAGGAATGTCCACCAGAGCTGTTGCCAGAGAATTTCATGTTCATTTCTCTACCATAAGCTGCCTCCAACCTCGTTTTAGAGAATTTTGTAGTACGTCCAACCGGCCTCACTACTGTAGACCAGTGTATAGAGTTGTGTGGGCGAGTGGTTTGCTGATGTCAACGTTGTGAACAGAGTGCCCCATGGTGGCGGTGGGGTTATGGTATGTGCAGGAATAAGCTACAGACAATGAACACAATTGCATGTTATCAATGACAAATTGAATGCAAGAGATACCATGACGAGATTCTGAGGCCCGTTGTCGTGCCATTCATCCGCCACCATCACCTCATGTTTCAGCATGATAATGTACGGCCCCCATGTTGCAAGTATCTGTACACAATTCCTTGAAGCTGAAAATGGCCTGCATACTCACCAGACATGTCACTCACTGAGCATGTTTGGGACGCTCTGGATCGACGTGTACGACAATATCCAGCAGCATCGCACAGCCACTGAAGAAGAGAGGGACACCATTCCACAGGCCACAATCAACAGCCAGATCAACTCTATGTGAAGGAGATGTTGCGCTGCATGATGCAAATGGTGGTCACACCAGATACTGACTGGTATTCTGATCCACGCCCCTACCTTTAAAAATAAAAGGTATCTGTAACTAACAGATGCATATCTGTATTCCCAGTCATATGAAATCCGTAGATTATGGCCTAATGCATTTATTTCAATTGACTGATTTCCTTATACGAACAGTAACATCTTTGAAATTGTTGCATGTTGCATTTATATTTTTGTTCAGTATAATGTGCATTGTATTTATGTGAGAGTACATGTTTTCTGTCCATGTGTGTTTTTTTGTAGGAGCGTGTGCGCAATCACAAGTACCGGAGTGTGGGAGATCTGGAGAAGGACATCATACTGCTGTGTCACAATGCCCAGACCTTCAACTTGGAGGGATCTCAGGTTTGCCTCAGGGATGTGATCTAGGCCTGCTGGAGTTCACACCACTGCCTACCGTTTCTACATGAAATCCACATGCCATGATGCCCCCAGCTCTTGATTGTGAGAGGCTAATTCGGTGGCTAATTTGGTTCATGTTATGTTATATGTGTGTGTTTGCTTTAGATATTTGAGGACTCAATCGTTCTCAAGTCTGTTTTTGAGAGTGCACGACAGAGGATCGTCATTGACGATGAGGAGAAAAAGGACAGCACTGCCATCTGTGACGATGGAGGTCGAGACAATCAGTTTGGTTCATCAGAAGGTGAGAGACCCGGCCTTTGTGATCTCAAAATAAACTGTTTGAATGACACATTCTTTTAAAACCCCAATAGTAAGATCAAGATGATGCAGTTCAGTTAACAATGAGAAGATCATTTTCACTTTTACACACCCAAACCATTGTGAGTCTTATCAAGCATTATAATTATTTAGATTTTTTGAATAGCTTGAAAGGATTTATTTTCTCAAAGATCAATGACAGAACAAACTATTATATGGTTGTCATTATAAAAAGGATATACGATATGTTGTTCCTTTCTCAATCCTCTCTTTTCAGTGAAAACGGTGACAAAGCAGGTGAAACAGAGGATGAAGAAAGAAGAGCGGAGCAGAAAGATGAAGGTCAAGAAGACAGTCTACAGTGATGTAGACAGCGATGAGGATCTGGAGGACAATACAGCTAAAGATGAGGGTTGACCTGGAGGACCAATGCTAGTTAATTTATCCTCTTTCTTTCTCTCCGCTGTCACTGTTTTTGCAATGCAGCTTATTAGTTCTCACCTTGATAAAGATTTGTCTCATCTCAAGTCAAGAAGGCTACTCAAAGAAGGAATTTACATACCTAATGATGTTGGTCCTCAAGTAATTCATGCAGCCTTAAACTTTCATGTCTCTTTACTATTATTTTGCCTTTTTGTTCTTTGGGATTTTATGGTGTTGCTCTCTTGGTCCTCATATGGAAGCTATTGTGTGTATCCTTAATGCTTAACCAGAGGTTATCTCCAACCTCTTTTTTCATGAATTGTTTTTGTATTTGAAAATGTTATTACTGTATGTGTGAAATGCCTTCATACGTCTTGGAGCATGATGATGTATTTCTGCTAAGACGGAGACCGCCCTCAGAGAGTGGCGCATGTTGATGACATCAATATATGTTGTGTTACAGGTGTGGGAGATGGCAGAAAATGGTTGGTCAGTTCTTCAATATGACTAGGATGGACACTACTGGATTGTTTCAAATCTCAAAATGTGTGGATTTAAAATGAAATATGATTCTGTAATAAAACTCCAAATGGGAGAATTGTATTTGAACAATATTGTGTGTTCTGAATGACCTGACCACCAACATTGATTTCATACTTAGTTAGCAGATGTAAACAGATAAAGTTGTACTGTTTCAGCTGTAAGTTTTATATTGTATACTCATGGGCTTCTTGTGTTATTTTTCATCTTTTTCAGTTTGGTTTAGAGTGGCAACTGCCAAGTCCCAGGTGACAAACAAGGAGGAAATAGATCTTCCAGCAGGAGCCTGTAGGGATTTGTGTTGAGGTATTTTGTGTTTCTCTCTCTTGGCAATAAAGATGGTCGGTCCTTGGCAGAACATGTCAACAACCAATGGGGAGACCAATTCTGGCAAGAAGTAGAAGTTGCTGCAGTAGCTGTACTAAGATCAATTCTGGCAAGAAGTACAAGTTGCTGCAGTAGCTGTACTAAGATCAATTCTGGCAAGAAGTTGCTACAGTTCTTCTATACTAATCATGAGTTGTGTAAAAAAAGCAATACATCAGTCAGTGTAGCCAGCAGAAACATATTCTATAGCCCACAGACTGATTATATGGATATTCTTGTATTGTTCAAAGTAACGGTCCACTGAAAATCTCCCTTTTAAAAGTTAATAGTTTGTTAAGTCATGCCCAAATAATGTTGTTGACTCATCCTATACTCCTATTGGTGGCCAAAGCATAAATTTGATAGAAAAAAACACTTAAATGAGAGAAAACACACCTCAAACTTGTATCTCAAACAGACTGTGTGTAACAGTATAACTTTAGACCGCCCCCTCGCCCCCATACCAGGGCGCAAACCAGGGACCCTCTACACACATCAACAACAGTCACCCATGAAGCATCGTTACCCATCGCTCCACAAAAGCCGCGGCCCTTGCAGAGCAAGGGGAACCACTACTTCAAGGTCTCAGAGCAAGTGACGTCACAGATTCAAACGCTATTTAGCGCGTACCGCTAACTAAGCTAGCCGTTTCACATCCGTTACATGTGCAAAAAAATGCTTGCTCTTTCCTCGTAGAATATGGTCTCATACTCCTGAGGAGAATGAGCTGGCCAATCAGCGGTCTACTCTCATGAATATTTTTTATGACCAGTATACACCCACACTATTCCAATGCAGAAAAGGAGCTTTTTAACATGTTTAATTACCGTTTTTTGGAAGGAAAACGATTTCACTCACAAGTGACCGACCGCCTTCATTCTCTCTTGTGTAACAACATTTGAAATAGTGTTTTTTACAATAGATAAAAGCAGAGACACAGAGCTACAGAATGGTATATCATACACTGCATTTGAGGAACAATGGGAAAGTAATTCTGCTTTGAAAGTTGATAAACTTGTAACCTCACTTTTGAGATAATGGCCTTTGAATGTTTTGGTACCTACTGGACAGCTCTTCTTTGTCTCCACCCATTCAGCATTGTTCACACCCTCTTAAGCTTTAGCCCCACCCGTCTCTAAAGGTTGATGCTAGCATTCTGTCCTAACAACAGCAGTCAAGCACCCAAGCTAACTGGCTGGTTAGCTTGCTAGCTACTTCCAGACACAAATGAGAGAACAGCTAACTGACCATTTTACTACTCCCCATAGCAGAGCTAGTTAGGCTGTTTTATGTTATCCACAGCGTTGGTGATTGCAACTGTGCTGCAACTGTAAATTCGTCACCTATTCTACGCTCTGGCACACTCAGATGAGAGTACTCTGAAATCGGAATAGATAGCCAGAGCTATCAACAGTTGTCGCAGTGACATTCTATTGAAATGGTAGCTAGGTAAACAATGAGCCATCATCCCAACTCAATATGTTACTACCCTGCATGAATCTGCAGGTACAGTTGAAGTTGGAAGTTTACATACAGCTGGGCCAAATAGTTTTTTCACAATCCCTGACATTTAATCCTAGTAAAAATTCTCTGTCTTAGGTTAGTTTGGATCACCACTTTTTTAAAAGAATGGTAAATGCCAGAATAATAGTAGAGAGAAAGATTTATTTCAGCTTTTATTTATTTTATCACATAACTTGGGTCAAATGTTTCGGGTAGCCTTCCACAAGCTTCCCACAATAAGTTGGGAGATGTTTGGCCCATTCCTCCTGACAGAGCTGGTGTAACTGAGTCAGGTTTGTAGGCCTACTTGCTCGCACATGCTTTTTCAGTTCTGCCCACACATTTTCTATAGGATTGAGGTCAGGGCTTTGTGATGGCCTCTCCAATACCTTGACTTTGTTGTCCTTAAGTCATTTTGCCACAACTTTGGAAGTATGCTTGGAGTCATTGTCCATTTGGAAGACCCATTTGCGACCAAGCTTTAACTTCCTGACTGATGTCTTGAGATGTTGCTTCAATATATCCACATCATTTTCCATTCCTCATGAAGTCATCTATTTTGTGAAGTGCACCAGTCTCTCCTGCAGCAAAGCACCGCCACGTGCACCCCCGGTATTCTTCGGCTTGCAAACATCCCCCTTTTCCCTCCAAACATAACGATGGTCATTATGGCCAAACAGTTCTATTTTTGTTTCATCAGACCAGAGGACATTTCTCAAAAAAATATGATCTTTGTCCCCATGTGCAGTTGCAAAACGTAGGCTGGCGTTTTCTATGGCGGTTTTGGAACAGTGACTTCTTACTTGCTGAGCGGCCTTCAGGTTATGTCGATATAGGACTCCTTTTACTGTGGATATAGATACTTTTGTACCTGTTTCCTCCAGCATCTTCACAAGGTCCTTTGCTGTTGTTCTGGGATTGATTGGCACTTTTCGCACCAAAGTACGTTAATCTCTAGGAGACAGAACGCGTCTCCTTCCTGAGTGGTATGGCGGCTGCGTGGTCCCATGGTGTTTACACTTGCGTACTATTGTTTGTACAGATGAACGTGGTACCTTCAGGCGTTTGGAAGTTGCTCCCAAGGATGAACCAGACTTATGGAGGTCTACAATTTATTTTCTGAGGTCTTGGCTGATTTTAATATGTTTTCCCATGGTGTCAAGCAAAGAGGCATTGAGTTTGAAGGTAGGCCTTGAAATACATCCACACGTACACCTCCAATTGACTCAAATGATGTCAATTAGCCTATCAGAAGCTTCTTAAGCCATGACATCATTTTCTGGAATTTTTCAAGCTATTTATAGGCACAGTCAACTTAATGCATGCAAAACTTGGACTCACTGAAATTGTATACATTATATATATTTTAATTGAAATTATATGTCTGTAAACAATTATTAGGAACATTACGTGTGTCATGTACAAAGTAGATGTACTAACTGACTTACCAGAATTATAGTTTGTTAACAAGAAATTTGTGGAGTGGTTGAAATACGAGTTTTAATGACCCCAACCTAAGTGTATGTAAACTTCTGACTTCAACTGTAGCTAACCAACCAGGTTCAATGTTTGCTAGCTAACATTAGGCTATAACTAGCAAAGCAAATGGCTCTGAGAAACAAATAATATTACTACACAGATCATACATGTAACGTTAGCTAGCTGACCCAACAACAGCAGTCAAGCAGCAAGCTAACTGGCTAACGTTGGATAGCTTGCTAGCTACTTCCATACACAAATGAGAGAACAGCTCACTGTCCATTTTACTTGCCCTATTGAAATGAATACATGCATAGTGGAGTCTTTTGTTAAGACATGTAGCTAGCTAGCAAAAAAATGTAACCATAATCCCAACTCATGACGTTACTACCCTGCATGAATCTGCATGTAGCTTATCAACCAGGTTCAATGTTATCTAGCTAACATTAAGCTATAACTAGCAAAGCAAATGGCTCTGAAATACAAATAATAAGATCATACACGTAACTTTTGCTAGCAAGCCAGCCAGATAACATTAGCTAGCTAGCTAACAGTACACTTTAACTTGAAATGAAATTGACTTTCTGTCAAAATTAGAAATGTGTAATATCTGAAAATGTAGCTAGCTAGACTATCTTATACATCATGAATGGACGCTTCTCTCTGTCATGGATGCCATGGTTTCCCTAATTTGAAGATAAAATCAAATCAAAATTGATTGGTCTCATACACGTGGTTAGCAGTTATTGCGAGTGTAGCGGAATGCTCGTGTTTCTTGTTCCATCTCCTTAGTTAACTTTAATTCCACTGATTTCAGAACTACAGAAAGTGGAGGGCAACACTTATGCAGTTCTACGACACAATATATATATATATAAGATGAGTTCGACAGGATTACCTACACATACTGACCAGCTCAAATAGACAGAAGCATGCTACATGGCAGACCAATCCGAACTAATTTCTCGGCATGTCCAGCCCACTCATTATCTCAGCCAATCATGGCTAGAGGGAAGGTTGCTGTCTTGTTCTGTGGCTAAACCAACTAGGCTTGTAATTTAACAATTGTATTCATATTACAGATGGTATACAAGTTTGTTATTAAGGCACATGAAAGTTCACATGTTCCAGAAGGCATTTCTGCAAAAAAATGCATTTTGATAAACAAAGAAGTTTATGCTTAAATGGCTCTCCTGTGAAGTAGTGACCTGCGACATGTGCCTAGTTTCCTGAAACGAGTCACATACTGTAATTAATCATAGGTCACATTTCATGGAAATCTGGAAACACTGGACAGTTACTTTACTTTTTAGATACACGTAAGGTTTGCTGAGACACAAGGAGAGAGGTTCATTACTCATTATTGTGCTTATCACTTTTTTGAAAGTAGGATAATGCGGTAGAGCCATCCGCTACACTTGCATAGTCTCAGCCAGGAGAAGGGAGAAAGGTAAGTGAAGTGTATCTAGGCTATTATATGCCACTCTCTCCCAGAGCCACTTATGACGTGATGAAAAATGTGTCTGAATTGCTTGCATCACTCTTTCTCTCTGAAACAATGATGAATTCATTATGCAAGGAGTAGATTTTGACATGGTATGGAATCTGAAACTGAATGACTGTATTCTGTTCGGTTTTGTGATATGAAAGTCTGTTTACAACAATGTCGTTTACAGAGTACAATACACATAGAATCAATCAGAAGAGGACTAAAACATATTCAGTCTTAAATTAAATTATTCATAATTCATTTAATTTGAGTGAGTGGTTTTGTTTCAATATCCCAAACCACATTTTCTTTGCACGTACTACAGCTCTCTTGTCACGTTCTGACCTTAGTTCTTTTGTTATGTCTTTGTTTTAGTATGGTCAGGGCGTGAGTTGGGTGGGTTGTCTATGTTCGTTTTTCTATGTTGTGTTCTGTGTTTGGCCTGGTATGGTTCTCAATCAGAGGCAGGTGTCGTTAGTTGTCTCTGATTGAGAATCAAACTTAGGTAGCCTTTTCCCACCTGTGTTTGGTGGGTGATTGTTTCCTGTTTTGTTGTTTGTGTCACCATTCCGGACTGTTTCGGTTTTCATTTCCATTCACTTTGTTATTTTTGTATTGAGTCGTGTTCAGTTATTATTAAAGTATCATGGACACTTACCACGCTGCGTATTGGTCCGATCCTTGCTACTCCTCCTCAGAAGAGGAGGAGGAAAGCCGTTACAGAATCACCCACCACCAAAGGACCAAGCAGTGTGGTATCGGGCAGCAGCAGAAGTCTCGGGACTCATGGACATGGGAGGAGATTCTGGATGGCAAGGGACCCTGGGCACAGGCTGGGGAATATCGGCGCCCCAAGGCAGAGCTGGAGGCAGCGAAAGCCGAGAGGCGGCATTATGAGGGGGCAGCAAGGCAGCACGGCAGCGCGGCTGGGACGACAGGCAGCCCCAAACATTTATTGGGGGGAGCACACGGGGAGTGTGGCTAAGTCAGGTATGAGACCTGAGCCAACTCCCCGTGCTTACCGTGGAGAGAGGTGGACCGGGCAGGCACCGTGTTATGCCGTGAGGCGCACGGTGCCCCCGGTGCGCAGGCATAGCCCGGTGCGTTACATCGCAGCGCCTCGTATCGGCTGGGCTAGAGTGGGCATCGAGCCAGGTGCCATGAAGACGGCTCAGCGCATCTGGTCTCCAGTGCGTCTCCTTGGGCCGGGGTACATGGCACCAGCCCTCCGCACGGTGTCACCGGTTCGCCAACTCAGCCCAGTGTGGTCTGTTCCACCTCGCCGCACTGGCCTGGCGACAGTGAGTATCCAGCCAGGTAGGGTTGTGCATGCTCGGTGCTCGAGACCCCACGGTCCGGTCTATCCGGTGCCTCCTCCACGCACCAGGCCTCCGGTGGCAGCCCCACGCACCAGGCTGTCTCTCCGTCTCCTTCCTCCAGGTGCTCCCTCCTGTCCAGCGCTGCCAGAGTTGCCCGTCTGTCCTGAGCTGCCAGAGCCGCCCGCCAGTCAGGAGCTGCCAGAGCCGCCCGCCAGTCAGGAGCTGCCAGAGCCGTCCGTCACTCCGGCGCTGCCGGAATCGTCCTTCACTCTGGGGCTGCCGGAATCGCCCTTTACTCCGGCGCTGCCGGAGTCTCCCACCGGTGCTGCCGGAATCTCCCGTCCATCCGGGCCCGCTGCTAGGGTCCTCAGTCCGAGGTCGGCGGAGAGGGTCGCCGCTCTTAATGCGCTACGGAGGCGGGTTAAGAAGCGGGTAAAGACTATGATGGAGTGGGGTCCACGTCCCGCGCCAGAGCCACCACTGCGGACAGACACCCACCCAGACCCTCCCCTATAGGTTCAGGTTTTGCGGCCGGAGTCCACACCTTTGGGGGGGTACTGTCACGTTCTGACCTTAGTTATTTTGTTAGGTCTTTGTTTTAGTATGGTCAGGGCGTGAGTTGGGTGTGTTGTCTATGTTCGTTTTTCTATGTTGTGTTCTGTGTTTGGCCTGGTATGGTTCTCAATCAGAGGCAGGTGTCGTTAGTTGTCTCTGATTGAGAATCATACTTAGGTAGCCTTTTCCCACCTGTGTTTCATGGGTGATTGTTTCCTGTTTGTTGTTTGTGTCACCATTCCGGACTGTTTCGGTTTTCGTTTCCATTCACTTTGTTATTTTTGTATTGAGTCGTGTTCAGTTATTATTAAAGTATCATGGACACTTACTACGCTGCGTATTGGTCCGATCCTTGCTACTCCTCCTCAGAAGAGGAGGAGGAAAGCCGTTACATCTCTCAGTAAGTAATGAGTTTAGTGAGTAATTTACATGAAGAGGGTCTTTTTTTCCAAAATAATGGCTGCTGGGAAATTCCTTTTCCCTATCAAATAAATAGGTTTGTACCTAAACTCTAGTGCTGAATTACTAATCGACCCCTAGCCTGTATTACTCTGGGTCCACCCGTACATAGAATGTATGCATGCATGATTTTAAGTTGCTTTGGATAAAAATGTCTACTAAATGGCATATTTTATATTATTGAGGAGGATTGGATAGGTGATGCTTATTGCTTCACCTTGCTTTCCGATTGGCTGGGACCATAGAGATAGATAGAGGACTCATCTTTATATTAGTTCCAATATAGCGTTGACAGCATGGGCAGCGCCATTGAGGCTATCTACATTTTGAAGTAGTCTATTTTTTTCACGATTGTTTTACCAATATGACTCAAACGGGGTCACCAGGAGGGATCAGCCAATGAATTTGGAAGAACACACAGTGAACTACATAAAAATTGTGGAAGCTCTCAACGGCACTTCCCATGCTAATACTGCCATACTGCTAATACTATCATTCTCTATAGACGAGCCTTAGGTGCCTAGGGCTTAGACTAGGGGTTGTTTCTGGATAAGATCTATAGAAAGATCAGAAGTAACCATGCATCACCCATACTCTCTGTGTCCCCCCCTCCCCTCTTTACCAGCAGGTGGTGCAATCGAGCCATTCAGTCCAATCATGTCCCTCTCAGATCATCACACAATCAAAACTTCAGTCCCCTGGGACTGCTGCATCTGCTGCTGGTGTTGGTTGCCCTGTCTCACTGAGACTACAGTAACAAATTAAGTAATTCAGTAGGTAGTGACTGAAATGTTTCTGGTTCGAATCCCCGTGCCGACTAGGTGACTCAACCCTTGTTGTTCTGGATAAGAATGACATAAATGTAAGTAATTGACTTTACTGGCTGTAGAGAGGGACCTATAGGTCTCAGAGGAAACAGAAAGGAGGAATAAAAGCAGAGACTGTGGTCTCCAGGGAAAGGAGCAGTGTGCTGTTAAATCAAACTAGAAAATGTCATCTCAAAGTAGGCTATGTATTGTGTACCATAGTAAACAAAACAAAAAATGCTGTGAAAGTCATTAGCAAAAGGGCCCTTTTAATTTTATTTAACCTTTTTCTGCAGACCTTTATCCAGTTCCAAAAAAGAACCTTGATGGATGGCTCTGTGTTTGTGTGGCAGTGAACAATGACAGTTGTGCTGTAGTAGCTATAATGTTACTGGGATACCAAACTGCAACTGGGGAAAAATATCCAAGCACTGAAGGTGAGGCCATTAAAATAATTTCCCCAGTAGAGAACCTAACATGCATAAACAACTCACACATTCTCTCACTCTAATACACACACACACACACGCACACATACACACACAGCTTCTTTGCTTCACTTCAGCTCTGTGTGCTAAAACAGGTCAACATGAACCCCACTCACATATATATTGTGATACTGTATCTATGTATAATATTAAAATGCTAATGATTTCAGATGTGGTGCCAGCCAGCTATCCATGTGGTTATGAAATTTAATTGTGCCATACATACTAAAAGGGATTCATGAGTTATTCATTTGTAATGCAGGAATTTCAATAGGCATCTGTTTTCCTACACACACAATCATGCTGTCCAGGAAGGAGCTACATTAATAAACAATGGAATTCAGGCCCATTTTAATAAGCCCAATTGTTTTGGTTTCTTTCATTCATTAAAAGGATGTATAACTTTGCCCAACTTCCCAATTTACTGCTCTGTTGTAAATATATCTATTTGCTCAGTATCTAAATGCTGATGGGTATATTTGATGCTCGGATACAATGTCGTAATTTGATTGGCCAAACAAGTTATTGACTAATCAATCTCTAATTGCATTCTTTGTTGGTAGCAGCTGTCTGTGTAATCTCTGTAATGTTTTCAGTTTACATTAGAGAGACCAGGACAATGTTTCGCAGTACTGGATATATGCTCAGAATAAGCTGAGACACCATTTCTAAAGTTTGTAGGAGGTTGTCATGAGATATCAGATGATGGCATTACTTTCTGCTCTCTTTCTATGTTCAGCGATGACCTCTAAACTATTTTTCCTAGAATCATCCTATTACTTCTTTCACCTGAAGTCCACAAATGTCACTACTTCAGTTGGTAGAAAACGGTCTTAATTTTATTACCTGTTGAGGAATCCTTTTCTGGTTTGAAATAGAAATGTCATATAAATCATAATAAAAAAAGGGTTTAAGTTATGGTATCCAAAATCTGAATAAATGGAATTCGGGCAATGTGTGTTCACACAGCCGTTTATTCATGCTCTGGGATAATGTGACTCAGGAACTCAGGACAACCATCTCCGCAGCACTCCACCAATCAGGCCTTTATGGTAGAGTGGCTAGACGGAATCCACTACTCAGTAAAAGGCACATGACAAGCCCGCTTGGAGTTTGCCAAAAGGCACCCAAAGGACTCTCAGACCATGAGAAACAAGATTCTCTAGTCTGATGAAACAAAAATGGAACTCTTTTGCATGAATGTAAAGCGTCACGTCTGAAGGAAACATGGCACCATCCCTACGGTGAAGCATGTTGGTGGCATCATCATGCTGTGGGGATGTTATTTAGCGACAGGGACTGGGAGACTAGTAAGAGAGAAAGATGAACAGAGCAAAGTACAGAGATGAAAACCTGATCCAGAGCGCTCAGGAACTCAGATTGGGGCGAAGGTTCACCTTCCAACAGTACAATGACCTTAAGCACACAGCCAAGACAATGCAGGAGTGGCTTCGGAAAAGTCTCTGAATGTCCTTGAGTGGCCAAGCCAGAGCTTGGACTTGAACCCGATCTAACATCTCTAGAGAGACCTGAAAATAGCTCAACATCCAATCTGACAGAGCTTGAGAGGATCCTTTCAAGTGGAGAAAAATTGGAGAAACTCCCCAAATACAGGTGTGCCAAGTTTGGAGCGTCATACCCAAGAAGACTCAAGGCTGTAATCGCTTCCAAAGGAAGGCAGGCAGGAAGGCAGGAAGGCAGGAAGGCAGGCAGGCAGGAAGGCAGGCAGGCAGGCAGGCAGACAGGCAGGCAGGCAGGCAGGCAGGCAGGCAGGCAGGCAGGCAGGCAGGCAGGCAGGCTGGCTCACACTCACACTCACACTCACTCTTTCTATTTTTCTCCCTCTCTACAACTCTGACATTCTCCTTGGCATTTCTGGAAAACAACTCCTCAGTTTCAATCTCTGTAACCTCAATACACACTCTGACCTCCCTCCAAACCCCAGTGAGCCCTGCCCTCCCTCCTAACCTGAGATGATTGATATACTATATAAGACCCCTGGTATGCAAGGTTACTCACTCAATGTCCATCTGGACCCTGTAAAACAGCAACTCACAACTTATTTCCTCTGTACTGGCAGGGGAGTAGATAACACAGTCGGACAGTGACAGTCCCATCGTGAGTGCCAAAACTGGCTGAAAATCCACCTGCTGTGTCACTTTGACAAGCTAGTCATTTTCCTGAAGTTCCTCACCATTCACAGCTCTCTCCTCAGAACTCAGACGAAACTGTCTGGAACTGAGATAAAAATATATGTAGTGTGAATTCATATTTTCAGCGCTTTTTGGCAGTCCAATTTGTCTTTCATTTGAATGCCCAGAAAAAAAGTTTGAAATGCCATTACACATATGAATAACCATGAAAATAATTGACCTATAAAATGTGCAGGAGAGTAACAGGGCCAAGTGGCCTTTCAACTGCACTTAGGCCGACCACTGTGTCATGCGTAGGTGTAATAGGTGGCAGGGAAGTCAGGCGCAGGAGAGTCAAATGGAGTGTAAAATGGAGTCTTTTAATAAAGTCCACGGAGTATGCTCCATAACACTAAATGTACATAAACATGGGTACGAGGACCCGACGCACACCTATACAACAATCACACTACACTGACAAATAAAACAATCTCTGACAAAGACATGAGGGGAAACAGAGGGTTAAATACACAACAGGTAATGAATGGGATTGAAAACAGGTGTATGGGAAGACAAGACAAAACCAATGGAAAATGAAAAAAAGGATCAATGATGGCTAGAAGACCGGTGACGTCGAACGCCGAGCACCGCCCGAACAAGGAGAGGCAACGACTTCGGCAGAAGTCGTGACAGTACCCCCCCCCTGACGCGCGGCTCCAGCTGCGCGTCGACACCGGCCTCGGGGACGACCCGGAAGGCGAGGTGCAGGGCGATCCGGATGGAGACGGTGGAATTCTGATAACATGGAAGGATCTAACACGTCCTTCACCGGAACCCAGCATCTCTCCTCCGGCCCGTACCCCTCCCAGTCCACGAGGTACTGAAGGCCCCTCGCCCGACGTCTCGAATCCAAAATGGATCGAACAGAGTACGCCGGAACCCCCTCGATGTCTAGAGGAGGCGGAGGAACATTACGCACTTCAGCCTCCTGGAGCGGGCCAGCCACCATCGGCCTGAGGAGAGACACATGGAACGAGGGGTTAATACGGTAATGAGTGGGTAGTTGTAACCTATAACATACCTCGTTCACTCTCCTCAGGACTTTAAACGGCCCCACAAACCGCGGACCCAGCTTCCGGCAGAGAAGGCGAAGGGGCAGGTTTCGGGTCGAGAGCCAGACCCTGTCCCCTGGTGCGAACACTGGGGCCTCACTGCGGCGACGGTCTGCGCCAATTTTCTGGCGCCTTATGGCACGCTGAAGGTGGACGTGGGCTGCCTCCCAGGTCTCCTCAGCGTGCCGAAACCAATTGTCCACCGCAGGGGCCTCGGTCTGGCTCTGATGCCAAGGAGCCAGAACCGGCTGATACCCTAATACACATTGAAAGGGAGTAAGGTTAGTGGAGGAGTGACGTAGCGAGTTCTGAGCCATCTCTGCCCAGGGCACGAACTTCGCCTACTCCCCCGGCCGATCCTGGCAATAAGACCGCAGAAACCTACCCACATCCTGGTTAACTCTCTCCACCTGCCCATTACTCTTGGGGTGAAAACCTGAGGTAAGACTAACCGAGATCCCCAGACGCTCCATGAACGCCTTCCAGACCCTTGATGTGAACTGGGGACCCCGATCAGACACTATATCCTCAGGCACCCCATAGTGCCGGAAAACGTGTGTAAACAGGGCCTCTGCAGTTTGTAAGGCCGTAGGGAGACCGGGCAAAGGGAGGAGACGACAGGACTTAGAAAACCGATCCACAACGACCAGGATCGTGGTGTAACCCTGTGAAGGTGGAAGATCGGTCAAAAAATCCACCGACAGGTGTGACCACGGCCGTTGAGGAACGGGTAGAGGTTGTAGCTTACCTCTGGGCAGGTGTCTAGGAGCCTTGCACTGGGCGCACACCGAGCAGGAAGAAACATAAATCCTCACGTCCTTAGCTAAAGTGGGCCACCAGTATCTCCCGTCAAGACAGCGCATCGTCCGACCTATCCCAGGATGACCAGAGGAGGGTGACGTGTGAGCCCAATATATCAATCGGTCGCGGACAGCAGACGGAACGTACAGACGACCAGCTGGACACTCAGGGGGAGAAGGCTCTGCACGTGACGCCCGCTCAATGTCCGCGTCCAGCTCCCACACTACTGGCGCCACCAAACACGAAGCTGGGAGTATGGGAGTGGGATCCATGGACCGCTCCTCTGTGTCATACAGCCGAGACAATGCGTCTGCCTTAACGTTCTGGGAGCCTGGTCTGTAAGAAAGAGTAAACACAAAACGAGTGAAAAACATGGCCCACCTTGCCTGGCGAGGATTCAATCTCTTTGCCTGCCGGATATACTCCAGATTGCGGTGGTCAGTCCAGATGAGAAAAGGGTGTTTAGCCCCCTCAAGCCAATGCCTCCACACCTTCAAAGCTTCTACGACAGCTAACAGCTCCCGGTTCCCCACATCATAGTTTCGCTCCGCCGGGCTGAGCTTCTTAGAAAAGAAAGCACAGGGGCGAAGCTTCAGTGGCGTACCCGAACGCTGAGAGAGCACTGCTCCTATCCCAGCTTCGGATGCGTCCACCTCCACTATGAATGGCAAAGAGGGATCCGGATGAGCCAGCACAGGCGCCGAAGTAAACAGAGTCTTCAGGTGCTCAAAAGCCCTGTTCGCCTCAGCCGACCACTGCAAGCGCACCGGGCCCCCCTTTAGCAGTGAGGTAATGGGAGCTGCCACCTGACCAAAACCCCGGATAAACCTCCGGTAGTAATTGGAAAACCCCAAAAAACGCTGCAACTCCTTTACCGTGGTTGGAGTCGGCCAATTACGCACGGCTGTAATGCGGTCGCTCTCCATCTCCACTCCTGAAGTGGAAATCCGATGCCCTAGGAAGGAGATGGATTGTTGGAAAAACAAGCATTTCTCAGACTTGACATATAGATCATGCTCCAACGGGCGACCAAGCACCCTGCGCACCAGGGACACATGCTCGGCGCGTGTAGCAGAGTATATCAGAATATCATCGATATACACCACTACACCCTGCCCGTGCAGGTCCCTGAAGATCTCATCTACAAATGATTGGAAAACTGATGGAGCATTCATCAACCCATATGGCATGACCAGGTACTCATAATGACCTGAGGTGGTGCTAAATGCCGTCTTCCACTCATCACCCTTCTTAATACGCACCAGATTGTACGCACTCCTGAGATCCAATTTTGTGAAAAAACGTGCCCCGTGCATTAACTCAATAATCGTATTGATCAGAGGTAGCGGGTAACTATATTTCACTGTGATTTTATTAAGACCTCGATAATCAACGCACGGGCGTAAACCGCCATCCTTTTTTTTCACAAAAAAGAAACTCGAAGAGACGGGTGAAATGGATGGCTGAATGAACCCCTGATGCAGGGATTCAGAGATATATGTCTCCATAGCCTCCGTCTCCGCTTGCGACAGGGGATACACGTGACTCTTGGGATATGCAGCGTCTACCAGGAGATCTATCGCACAATCCCCCAGTCGATGGGGTGGTAATTGAGTCGCCTTCTTTTTACAGAAGGCGAGAGCCAAATCGGCATATTCGGGGGGAATGCGCACGGTGGAGACCTGGTCTGGACTTTCCACCGTAGTAGCACCAACGGAAACCCCTAAACACCTACCTGAGCATTCTCGCGACCACCCTGTGAGAGCCCTCTGTGGCCAAGAAACAGTGGGGTTATGACAAACTAACCAGGGTAGGCCTAGCACCACAGAATACGCAGGAGAATCAATAAGGAAAAGACTAATCTTCTTCTTGTGACCCTCCTGCGTTATCATACACAAAGGTGCGGTTACCTCCCTGATAAACCCTGACCCTAATGGTCGACTATCTAAGGCATGAATAGGGAAAGGCATATCCACAGGAACAATAGGGATCCCTAAACTATGAGCTAGACTTTTATTAATGAAATTCCCAGCCGCACCCGAATCTACTAGCGCCTTATACTGGGAATGCAGTGAAAAATCAGGAAAAGAGACAGAGACAAACATTAGTGCAGCAGAGGGCTCTGGATGAGAATGGTGCCTACTCACCTGGGGTGACGCCAGAATGCCCTGCCTGCCCTCTCTATTCCCAGAGGAACCAACCCGGCACCGACCAGCAGTGTGCTCTCTGCGACCTTGAATGGTGCTCGAGCGGGAACCCCCTCCGGTCTCCCTGCGCACCATCCCTCCCAATTCCATAGGTTCGGGAGAGAGGGTGCGGGAGGATGGAACAACCAGACCCCGATCTAGACGTCCACGAGTAGCCAGCATGTTGTCCAGCCTGATGGACATGTCCACCAGCTGGTCGAAGGTGAGGGTGGTGTCTCCACAGGCCAGCTCCCGACGGACGTCCTCGCGTAGACTACAACGGTAATGGTCGATCAGGGCCCTGTCGCTCCATCCAGCGCCGGCAGCCAAGGTCCTAAACTCCAAAGCAAAATCCTGTGCACTCCTCGTCTCCTGCCTCAGATGATAGAGAAGCTCACCCGCTGCTTTGCCTTCAGGTGGGTGATCGAATACTATCCGGAATTGGCGGGTGAACTCCTCAAAATGGTCCAGCGCCGCATCCTCCCTACTACACACAGCGCTGGCCCATTCCAGGGCTTTCCCGGTGAGGCATGAGACGAGGGCGTAACTCTTCTCACGGTCAGATGGTACTGGGGAGGCCGTGGCTAGATACAAGTTCAGTTTAAGGAGGAAACCCTGGCAGCCGGCAGTATCTCCGTTGTATCCCGTAGGTAGGGATAAATGGATCCTCGATTCCGGAGAGGAAAAATCGTTCACGGGAGATTCCGGTTGTGGTGGTGGTGGCGCTGGAGAAACTCCCTGTCTCTCCCAGCGATCCATTTTCATGACAATGTGATCCATGAAGGAGCTGATAACGTCAAGCTCCCTAGCTTGTTCCTGAACGCGTTCCTCCAGCTCCATGGGCATAGTGTCCTCTCCTGCTGACTTCATATATTGGTCAGAGATTCTGTCATGCGTAGGTGTAATAGGTGGCAGGGAAGTCAGGCGCAGGAGAGTCAAATGGAGTGTAAAATGGAGTCTTTTAATAAAGTCCACGGAGTATGCTCCATAACACTAAATGTACATAAACATGGGTACGAGGACCCGACGCACACCTATACAACAATCACACTACACTGACAAATAAAACAATCTCTGACAAAGACATGAGGGGAAACAGAGGGTTAAATACACAACAGGTAATGAATGGGATTGAAAACAGGTGTATGGGAAGACAAGACAAAACCAATGGAAAATGAAAAAAAGGATCAATGATGGCTAGAAGACCGGTGACGTCGAACGCCGAGCACCGCCCGAACAAGGAGAGGCAACGACTTCGGCAGAAGTCGTGACACACTGAATTGATCAACAATTCACTCAGGCATAATAGACCAAAAAGAGTTGCAGAGGAGGTGATTGTGTAACAAGGTAATGTTATTACTCACTCTTTTGCAGGTTTTATTATATAATTTATTCTATCCTAGCCAAATTTCCTCATCTGCTTACATGCACCTCCCTATATCAAGGTGTTTTGGTACTTCCCTTACGCACTACACTTTTCCGCGCACTAACTTTTACTATACCACAGGTCAGTATAATCTACCAGTCTAACTGTTAATCCTTCCCTCAATCCACCATTCATTGTGACAATAGTGGTAGGTGGATTGTTTGTCTAGATCTGCAATAAGCTAACTGTCAATCATACCACACATAAAAGCATTCAAAGCTGCATCAATTTTCAATTTTCAATTTTCAAGAGTCTACAAGAACAAATAGGCATAGCTGACAGGCAGCAGAGAGGCCAGGTGCATCATTGCACATGAAAGAACAGTGAAGATGGCGCCGTATTGGATGGCTGCCGTTTTGCAAGCTCCGACCCAACTTTGTTATTTTGTTTATTTTTACTATATTTTCACAAAATGTATCCACTATTATTTCTTACAACTGACAAGAACTCTTGAACATCAGATCGGGGGTTACTTACCCCAATTCCGGCTTCTACTTTGACTCATATGCCGTGATCAGACATGGCAGCTCTGCTTCTAGCTCCGAAACAACTTTGCAGCATTTATTATATATTTGTGTTTTTATTTCTTACATTATTAGCCCAGAACGTTTTTTTGTGTTATTACAGTAACTTGCGAAAGTATTCACCCCTTTGGCATTTTTTCTATTTTGTTGCCTTACAAACTGGAATTAAAATAGATTTTTTTGGGGGTGTGTATCATTTGATTTACACAACATGCCTACCACTTTTAAGATACAAAATATTTGTCATTGTGAAACAAACAAGAAATAAGACAAAAACACAGAAAACTTGAGCGTGCATAACTATTCACCCCCCAAAGTCAATACTTTCTAGAGCCACCTTCTGCAGCAATCACAGCTGCAAGTCTCTTGGGGTATGTCTCTATAACCTTGGCACATCTAGCCACTGGGATTTTTGCCCATTCTTCAAGGCAAAACTGCTCCAGCTCCTTCAAGTTGGATGGCTTCCGCTGGTGTACAGCAATATTTAATAAGTCATACCACAGATTCTCAATTGGATTGAGGTCTGGGCTTTGACTAGGCCATTCCAAGACATTTAAATGTTTCCCCTTAAACCACTCGAGTGTTGCTTTAGTAGTATGCTTAGGGTCCTTGTTCTGCTGGAAGGTGAACCTCCGTCCCAGTCTCAAATCTCTGGAAGACTGAAACAGGCTTCCCTCAGTAATTTCCCTGTATTTAGCGCCACCCATCATTCCTTCAATTCTGACCAGTTTCCCAGTACTTAACGATGAAAAACATCCCCACAACATTATGCTGCCACCACCATGCTTCACTATGGAGATGGTGTTCTCGGGTTGATGAAAGGTGTTGGGTTTGTGCCAGAGATAGCGTTTTTCTTGATGGCCAAAAAGCAACATTTTTGACACATCTCACCAGAGTACATTCTTCCATATATCTGGGGAGTCTCCCACATGCCTTTTTAAGCAAACAGCGAACATGTTTACTTATTTTTTTCTTTAAGCAATGGCTTTTTTCTGGCCATTCTTCCGTAAAGCCCAGCTCTGTGGAGTATACAGCTTAAACTGGTCCCTTGGACAGATACTCCAAGGAGCATTGCAGCTCCTTCAGGGTTATCTTTGGTCTCTTTGTTGCTTCTCTGATTAATGCCCTTCTTGCCTGGTCTGTTAGTTTTGGTGGGCGGCACTCTCTTGGCAGGTTTGTTGTGGTGCCATATTCTTTCCATTTTTTTTAATGATGGATTTAATGGTGCTCAGTGGAATGATCAAAGTTTTTGAAACTTTTTTATAACCCAACCCTGATCTATACTTCTCAACAACATTGTCCCTGACCTGTTCGGAGAGTTCCTTGGTCTTCATGGTGCCACTTGCTTGGTGGTAACCCTTGCTTAGTGGTGTTGCAGACTCTGGGTCCTTTCAGAACAGGTGCATATACAGTGCCTTGCGAAAGTATTCGGCCCCCTTGAACTTTGCGACCTTTTGCCACATTTCAGGCTTCAAACATAAAGATATAAAACTGTATTTTTTTGTGAAGAATCAACAACAAGTGGGACACAATCATGAAATGGAACGACATTTATTGGATATTTCAAACTTTTTTAACAAATCAAAAACTGAAAAATTGTGCGTGCAAAATTATTCAGCCCCCTTAAGTTAATACTTTGTAGTGCCACCTTTTGCTGCGATTACAGCTGTAAGTCGCTTGGGGTATGTCTCTATCAGTTTTGCACATCGAGAGACTGACATTTTTTCCCATTCCTCCTTGCAAAACAGCTCGAGCTCAGTGAGGTTGGATGGAGAGCATTTGTGAACAACAGTTTTCAGTTCTTTCCACAGATTCTCGATTGGATTCAGGTCTGGACTTGGACTTGGCCATTCTAACACCTGGATATGTTTATTTTTGAACCATTCCATTGTAGATTTTGCTTTATGTTTTGGATCATTGTCTTGTTGGAAGACAAATTTCAAATCAAATCAAATCAAATCAAATTTTATTTGTCACATACACATGGTTAGCAGATGTTAATGCGAGTGTAGCGAAATGCTTGTGCTTCTAGTTCCGACAATGCAGTAATAACCAACAAGTAATCTAACTAACAATTCCAAAACTACTGTCTTGTACACAGTGTAGGGGGATAAAGAATATGTACATAAGGATATATGAATGAGTGATGGTACAGAGCAGCATAGGCAAGATACAGTAGATGATATCGAGTACAGTATATACATATGAGATGAGTATGTAAACAAAGTGGCATAGTTAAAGTGGCTAGTGATACATGTATTACATAAGGATGCAGTCGATGATATAGAGTACAGTATATACGTATGCATGTGAGATGAATAATGTAGGGTAAGTAACATTATATAAGGTAGCATTGTTTAAAGTGGCTAGTGATATATTTACATCATTTCCTATCAATTCCCATTAATAAAAGTGGCTGGAGTTGAGTCAGTGTCATTGTCAGTGTGTTGGCAGCAGCCACTCAATGTTAGTGGTGGCTGTTTAACAGTCTGATGGCCTTGAGATAGAAGCTGTTTTTCAGTTTCTCGGTCCCAGCTTTGATGCACCTGTACTGACCTCGCCTTCTGGATGATAGCGGGGTGAACAGGCAGTGGCTCGGGTGGTTGATGTCCTTGATGATCTTTATGGCCTTCCTGTAACATCGGGTGGTGTAGGTGTCCTGGAGGGCAGGTAGTTTGCCCCCGGTGATGCGTTGTGCAGACCTCACTACCCTCTGGAGAGCCTTACGGTTGAGGGCGGAGCAGTTGCCGTACCAGGCGGTGATACAGCCCGACAGGATGCTCTCGATTGTGCATCTGTAGAAGTTTGTGAGTGCTTTTGATGACAAGCCAAATTTCTTCAGCCTCCTGAGGTTGAAGAGGCGCTGTTGCGCCTTCTTCACGATGCTGTCTGTGTGAGTGGACCAATTCAGTTTGTCTGTGATGTGTATGCCGAGGAACTTAAAACTTGCTACCCTCTCCACCTCTGTTCCATCGATGTGGATAGGGGGGTGTTCCCTCTGCTGTTTCCTGAAGTCCACAATCATCTCCTTAGTTTTGTTGACGTTGAGTGTGAGGTTATTTTCCTGACACCACACTCCGAGGGCCCTCACCTCCTCCCTGTAGGCCGTCTCGTCGTTGTTGGTAATCAAGCCTACCACTGTTGTGTCGTCCGCAAACTTGATGATTGAGTTGGAGGCTTGCGTGGCCACGCAGTCGTGGGTGAACAGGGAGTACAGGAGAGGGCTCAGAACGCACCCTTGTGGGGCCCCAGTGTTGAGGATCAGCGGGGAGGAGATGTTGTTGCCTACCCTCACCACCTGGGGGCGGCCCGTCAGGAAGTCCAGTACCCAGTTGCACAGGGCGGGGTCGAGACCCAGGGTCTCGAGCTTGATGACGAGCTTGGAGGGTACTATGGTGTTGAATGCCGAGCTGTAGTCGATGAACAGCATTCTCACATAGGTATTCCTCTTGTCCAGATGGGCTAGGGCAGTGTGCAGTGTGGTTGAGATTGCATCGTCTGTGGACCTATTTGGGCGGTAAGCAAATTGGAGTGGGTCTAGGGTGTCAGGTAGGGTGGAGGTGATATGGTCCTTGACTAGTCTCTCAAAGCACTTCATGATGACGGAAGTGAGTGCTACGGGGCGGTAGTCGTTTAGCTCGTTACCTTAGCTTTCTTGGGAACAGGAACAATGGTGGCCCTCTTGAAGCATGTGGGAACAGCAGACTGGTATAGGGATTGATTGAATATGTCCGTAAACACACCGGCCAGCTGGTCTGCGCATGCTCTGAGGGCGCGGCTGGGGATGCCGTCTGGGCCTGCAGCCTTGCGAGGGTTAACACGCTTAAATGTTTTACTCACCTCGGCTGCAGTGAAGGAGAGACCGCATGTTTTCGTTGCAGGCCGTGTCAGTGGCACTGTATTGTCCTCAAAGCGGGCAAAAAAGTTATTTAGTCTGCCTGGGAGCAAGACATCCTGGTCCGTGACTGGGCTGGATTTCTTCCTGTAGTCCGTGATTGACTGTAGACCCTGCCACATGCCTCTTGTGTCTGAGCCGTTGAATTGAGATTCTACTTTGTCTCTGTACTGACGCTTAGCTTGTTTGATAGCCTTGCGGAGGGAATAGCTGCACTGTTTGTATTCGGTCATGTTACCAGACACCTTGCCCTGATTAAAAGCAGTGGTTTGCGCTTTCAGTTCCACACGAATGCTGCCATCAATCCACGGTTTCTGGTTAGGGAATGTTTTAATCGTTGCTATGGGAACGACATCTTCAACGCACGTTCTAATGAACTCGCACACCGAATTAGCGTATTCGTCAATATTGTTATCTGACGCAATACGAAACATGTCCCAGTCCACGTGATGGAAGCAGTCTTGGAGTGTGGAGTCAGCTTGGTCGGACCAGCGTTGGACAGACCTCAGCGTGGGAGCCTCTTGTTTTAGTTTCTGTCTGTAGGCAGGGATCAACAAAATGGAGTCGTGGTCAGCTTTTCCGAAAGGGGGGCGGGGCAGGGCCTTATATGCGTCGCGGAAGTTAGAGTAACAATGATCCAAGGTCTTTCCACCCCTGGTTGCGCAATCGATATGCTGATAAAATTTAGGGAGTCTTGTTTTCAGATTAGCCTTGTTAAAATCCCCAGCTACAATGAATGCAGCCTCCGGATAAATCGTTTCCAGTTTGCAGAGAGTTAAATAAAGTTTGTTCAGAGCCATCGATGTGTCTGCTTGGGGGGGGATATATACGGCTGTGATTATAATCGAAGAGAATTCTCTTGGTAGATAATGCGGTCTACATTTGATTGTGAGGAATTCTAAATCAGGTGAACAGAAGGATTTGAGTTCCTGTATGTTTCTTTCATCACACCATGTCACGTTAGCCATAAGGCATACGCCCCCGCCCCTCTTCTTACCAGAAAGATGTTTGTTTCTGTCGGTGCGATGCGTGGAGAAACCCGTTGGCTGCACCGCCTCGGATAGCGTCTCTCCAGTGAGCCATGTTTCCGTGAAGCAAAGAACGTTGCAGTCTGATGTCCCTCTGGAATGCTACCCTGTTGAGTTTGATTTCATCAACCTTGTTGTCAAAAGACTGGACATTGGCAAGAAGAATGCTAGGGAGTGGTGCACAGTGTGTGACCAGAAGACCGCCTCGTTTCCCTCTTTTTCGGAGTCGTTTTTTTTTCTCCGTCCCAGTCTCAGGTCTTTTGCAGACTCCATCAGGTTTTCTTCCAGAATGGTCCTGTATTTGGCTCCATCCATCTGTCCCTGCTGAAGAAAAGCAGGCCCAAACCATGATGCTGCCACCACCATGTTTGACAGTGGGGATGGTGTGTTCAGGGTGATGAGCTGTGTTGCTTTTACGCCAAACATAACGTTTTGCATTGTTGCCAAAAAGTTCAATTTTGGTTTCATCTGATCAGAGCACCTTTTTCCACATGTTTGGTGTGTCTCCCAGGTGGCTTGTGGCAAACTTTAAACGACACTTTTTATGGATATCTTTAAGAAATGGCTTTCTTCTTGCCACCCCTCCATAAAGGCCAGATTTGTGCAATATACGACTGATTGTTGTCCTATGGACAGAGTCTCCCACCTCAGCTGTAGATCTCTGCAGTTCATCCAGAGTGATCATGGGCCTCTTGGCTGCATCTCTGATCAGTCTTCTCCTTGTATGAGCTGAAAGTTTAGAGGGACGGCCAGGTCTTGGTAGATTTGCAGTGGTCTGATACTCCTTCCATTTCAATATTATCTTGCACAGTGCTCCTTGGGATGTTTAAAGCTTGGGAAATCTTTTTGTATCCAAATCCGGCTTTAAACTTCTTCACAACAGTATCTCGGACCTGCCTGGTGTGTTCCTTGTTCTTCATGATGCTCTCTGCGCTTTTAACGGACCTCTGAGACTATCACAGTGCAGGTGCATTTATACGGAGACTTGATTACACACAGGTGGATTGTATTTATCATCATTAGTCATTTAGGTCAACATTGGATCATTCAGAGATCCTCACTGAACTTCTGGAGAGAGTTTGCTGCACTGAAAGTAAAGGGGCTGAATAATTTTGCACGCCCAATTTTTCAGTTTTTGATTTGTTTAAAAAGTTTGAAATATCCAATAAATGTTGTTCCACTTCATGATTGTGTCCCACTTGTTGTTGATTCTTCACAAAAAAAATACAGTTTTATATCTTTATGTTTGAAGCCTGAAATGTGGCAAAAGGTCGCAAAGTTCAAGGGGGCCGAATACTTTCGCAAGGCACTGTATACTGAGATCATGTGACAGATCATGTGACACTTAGATTGTACACAGGTGGACTTTATTTAATTAATTATGTGACTTCTGAAGGTAATTGGTTGCACCAGATCTTATTTAGGGGCTTCATAATAAAGGGGGTGAATACATATGCACGCATCACTTTTCCGTTTTAAATGTTTAAGTATTTTTTTAAACAAGTCATTTTTTTCATTTCACTTCACCAATTTGGACTATTTTGTGTATGTCAGTTACATGAAATCCAAATTAAAATCTATTTAAATTACAGGTTGTAATGCTACAAAATAGGAAAAATGCCAAGGGGGATGAATACTTTTGCAAGGCACTGTACATACAGCCAGAAAGAGCACCGGTAGCTCACCAGCATTCCGACCAGAAATACGACTTTCCCGGATTGTATTTTTTGTTCGTACCCCCTAAGGCAACTGAACTCATTCAAAAATCTTCTCCAAGATAGAGCCGGTGGAGAAGAGCTAAATCTAGTCCGACTCAGGAGACGTGCACACCATCCACTGCTTCCTCGTATGTTGCTCACTAATGTTCATTCCCTGGACAATAAAGTAGACAAGCTCAGGGCTAGGATCTCCTCTCTGGATCTCCTTCCAGAGAGACATCAGAGACTATAACATACTCTGTTTCACAGAATCATGCCTCTCTCCAGATACATTGTCCCCATCCATACAGCCAGCTGGCTTCTCAGTACATTGCGCAGACAGGAATAAAGAAGAAAGGCAGAGGTGTATGTTTCATGATTAACTACTTGTGGTGTGATTGTGATAACGTACAGGAACTCAAATCCTTTTGTTCACCCGACCTAAAATACCTCACAATCAAATGTCGACTGTATTCCCTCCCAAGATAATTCTCTTCAGTTACAGTCACAGCCGTGTATATTCCCTCTCAAGCCGATACCACAACGGCCCTCAAAGAACTCCACTGGACTTTGTGCAAACTGGAAACCACATATCCTGAGGCTGCCTTTATTGTAGCTGCAGTTTAAAACCTGTTAACGGTACAGGTTCCCCAGGGGGTACCACACGTTCAGCTGAAACGGTGGCGCAGGCAATGCAAAAATATTCTTAGAAATATTTAACCTCCACACATTAACAAGTCCAATACCTCAAATGAAAGATAAACACCCTGTTCATCTACCCAGCATGTCAGATTTGTTAAATGTTTTATGGCGAAAACACAGCACATATTAGACCACCACTGAAACAAAGACAAGAGGCAGCCATTTTGTCCCAGAAAACATAAAATTATAAAAGCAGGATTAAAAAATAAATCATTCACTAACCTTTTGAAAATCTTCATCAGATGACAGTCATATGACATGTTACACAGTACATTTATGTTTTGTTCAATAATATGCATTTTATATCCATAAATCACGGTTTACATTGACGCCATGTTCATAAAATTATCAAAAATGTCCGGAGAAATTATGGAAAGCTACGCCAGATAACAGAAATACTCATCATAAACTTTGACTAAAGATACATGTTTTACATATAGTTAGAAAGATACACTGGTTCTGAATGCAACCGCTGTGTCAGATTTGTTTTTAACGTTACAGAATTAGTTGACTATGCAATAACCTGAGACGGCGCTCAGACGTAAGCAATATTTCTCCGCTATGTTGGAGTCAACAGAAATACAAACATAACAACATAAATATTCCCTTACCTTTGATGGTCTTCAATCAGAATGTAGTGGAAGGAGTCATACTTACCCAATACATCGTTTTGTTTCAGTTCGTGTGTCCTTATAGTAGCATCTGCTACCACTTTCAGCTGAAATGCATCCAAAATTACTTCTGGTCCCGAACAGTTGCGCATCAAAACTTCAAAATTACATATTATACAGTGCCTTGCGAAAGTATTCGCCCCCCTTGAACTTTGCGACCTTTTGCCACATTTCAGGCTTTAAACAT
Organism: Oncorhynchus clarkii lewisi; assembly: GCF_045791955.1. Lineage (NCBI taxonomy): Eukaryota > Metazoa > Chordata > Actinopteri > Salmoniformes > Salmonidae > Oncorhynchus > Oncorhynchus clarkii. The sequence goes on from NC_092151.1 coordinate 16,905,151, forward strand.
AAAGATATAAAACTGTATTTTTTTGTGAAGAATCAACAACAAGTGGGACACAATCATGAAGTGGAACGACATTTATTGGATATTTCAAACTTTTTTAACAAATCAAAAACTGAAAAAATGGGCGTGCAAAATTATTCAGCCCCCTTAAGTTAATACTTTGTAGCGCCACCTTTTGCTGCGATTACAGCTGTAAGTCGCTTGGGGTATCACCCAAATAAATTGTACATCTCCTGTCAGTGTTAAATCTCCCAGAGGCCCACCTTCAGTACACACAGACACAATAGAGTTATAAGAATCTCCTATTCTGTTACATAAAACAACCATTTGATGCAATTACAGTATTATAACATAATCTTGCAAATTTGCTCTCACATACTCAAAAACTCGACCATTGTCTCTCTCCCTTCCGGGATGGCTACAAGGCCCTCCCCTGCCCTCCCTTCGGCAAATCAGATCACAACTCCATTCTGCTCCTCCCTTCCTATAGCCAGAAACTCAACAGGAAGTACCCGTTCTAAGGTCTATTCAACGCTGGTCAGACCAATCGGAATCCATGCTTCAAGATTGGTTTGAAAAAGAGACGGCCCTATAATTGAACCCTGTGGCACCCCCATAGAGGTCCGGACAACAGGCCCTCCGATTTGACACACTGAGCTCTGTCTGAGAAGTAGTTGGTGAACCAGGCGAGGCAGTCATTTGAGAAAAAAAAGGCTATTGAGTCTACAGATAAGAATGTGGTGATTGACAGAGTCAAAACATTTTGGCCAGGTCGATGAATACGGCTGCACAGTATTGTCTTTTGTCGATGGCGGTTAGGATATCGTTTAGGACCTTGAGCGTGGCTGAGGTGCACCCATAACCAGCTCAGAAACCAGATTGCATAGAGGAGATAGTACGGTAGGATTCTAAATGGTCGGTGATCTGTTTATTAACTTGGCTTTCGAAGACCTTAGAAAGACAGGCTAGGATAGATAAAGGTCTGTAGCAGTTTGGGTCTAGAGTGTCTCCCCCTTTGAAGATGGGGATGACCGCGGCAGCTTTCCAATCTTTGGGGATCTGAGACCATACGAAAGAGAGGTTGAGCAGGCTAGTAATAGGGGTTGCAAAAATTATGGCGGATCATTTTAGAAAGAGAGGGTCCAGATTGTAGAAACTGGATGGACATAAAATATACAGTAGATGGGAGAGGTTGAGGATAGAGAAACTAAAAACAAGCAAAATATAACTATTGTAAAATAGATTATGTCCGTAAAATGTATATAGTGTGTATAAGCTAGAAGTAGAAGCCTAAGTGTTGTTGTTCATTAGTTTACTCCAATTAGGGGAGGGGTGGTAGGGTAAGCGGAAAATAATAACGGAAAATATATTTCAAAGACATGTGTGTGCATATAGTACCAGTCAAAATTTTGGACACACCTACTCATTCCAGGGTTCTTCTACATTGTATAATAATAGGGAAGACATCAAAACTATGAAATAACACATATGAAATCATGTATTAACCATAACAGTGTCAAAATATATTCTTCAAAGTAGCCACCCTTTTCCTTGATGACAGCTTTGCACAGTCTTGGCATTCTCTCAACCAGCTACATGAGGTAGTCACCTGGAATTAATTTGAATAAACAAGTGTGCCTTGTTAAAGGTTAATTTGTGGAATTTATATCCTTCTTAATTCGTTTGAGTCAATCAGTTGTATTGTGACAAAGTAGGGGTGGTATACAGAAGATAGTCCTCTTTGGTAAAAGACCAATTCCATATTATGGCAAGGACAGCTCAAATAAGCAAAAAGAAATGACAGTCCATCATTACTTTATGACATGAAGGTCAGTCAATTTGGAAAATTTTAAGAACTTTGAAAGTTTCTTCAAGTGCAGTCGCAAAAACCATCAAGCGCTATGATGAAACTGGCTCTCACGAGGACCGCCACAGGAAAGGAAAACCAGAGTTACCTCTGCTGTAGAGGATACGTTCATTAGAGTTGCACCTCAGATTGCAGCCCAAATAAATGCTTCATGGAGTTCAAGTAACAGACACATCTCAACATCAACTGTTCAGAGGAGATTGTGTGAATCAGGCCTTCATGGTCAAATTGCTGCAAAGAAACCACTACTCAAGGACACCAATCAGAAGAAAAGACTTGATTTGGCCAAGAAACACGAGCAATGGAAATTAGACCAGTGGAAATCTGTCCTTTCGTCTGATGATTCCAAATTTGAGATTTTTGGTTCCAACCGCTGTGTGGAATGTGTGGTTCCGTGTGGAATGTGTGGTTCCCACCGTGAAGCATGGAGGAGGAGGTGTGATGGTGTGGGGGTGCTCTGCTGGTGACACTGTCTGTGATTTATTTAGAATTAAAGGCACACTTAACCAGCATGACTACCACAGCATTCTGCAGCGATACTCCATCCCATCTGGTTTGCACTTAGTGGGACTATCATTTGTTTTCAACAGGACAATGACTCATAACACACCTCATGGCTGTGTAAGGGCTATTTGACTAAGAAGGAGAATGATGGAGTGCTGCATCAGATGACCTGGCCTCCACAATCACCCGACCTCAACCCAATTGAGATGGTTTTGGATGAGTTGGCCCGCAGAGTGAAGGAAAATCAGCCAACAAGTGCGCAGCATATGTGGGAACTTCTTCAAGACTGTTGCGAGAATGCCAAGAGTGTGCAAAGCTATCATCAAGGCAAAGGGTGGCTACTTTGAAGAATCTCAAATATAAAATGTTATTTTATCGTTTTGATGTCTTCACTATTATTCTACAATATACAAAATAGTAAAAATAATGAAAAACCCTTGAATGAGTAAACTTTTGACTGGTACTGTATATTTACAAAAAATATATATGGGGGATTGGAAATTATGCACACAATTACAATTACGTTGATGGAAGATACACTCTCTAATATTAAAGCTGATATACCCCCTAAAAAAACATATTTAAAAGATTAAAAAAACAGTGACCACCTCCGTCACTGGCTTTATTAGAAAATTTATCAGCAACATTGTACCCACGGTGAGGGTTCGCTGCTTCCCTAACCAAAAGCTTTGTATTAACACCAAGGTTGGCACTAAACTAAAGAACAAGGCTACCGCACGTAGAGCTATTGTAGACAACACTGAGGCTATGGCCAAAGACAGGAATAAGTACAAGAAGGCCCGATTTGACCTCCGCAGAGTCATGAAATGAGCAAAAAGACATTATAGGAATAAGGTGGAATCATATTTGTTAAGACTGGCCTGTGAGGATCAGCTTACAGTGGATCAGCTCTACAGAGATCTCTCCCTCCCACAGAGGGGGAGAGTGGTTGATGGGGGGTTTATGACTGGCCACCCCTCATAGCCTGGTTCCTCTCAAGGTTTCTTCCTAGGTTTTAGCTTTTCTAGGGAGTTTTTCCTAGCCACTGTGCTTCTACACCTGCATTGCTTGCTGTTTGGGGTTTTAGGCTGGGTTTCTGTACAGCACTTTGATATATCAGCTGATGTAAGAAGGGCTATATAAATACATTTGATTTGATTTGATTTGATGACACCTCACGCCTATCGTAAATTTTAAGGCAGCAGACAAATCCGATTTCCTTTAGTATTGGGGATTGGAATGTCTGTGTGTGCCTTATGAAGAGTCTACCTCAGAACTGTAACATGCAATAAATGGACTTTGGGACATTATATTTCATCAGCCAAAATGGTGGTAACAATGACAGATGGAATATGAAATTGAATGTTGACTTTGCGGTGTCATTAAAGTTAAATGAAGACGTTATAACAAAGACATTGTAACTCGAACAGTTTTCATAATGTGCATATGATGTTTACATCCTTTTTGTTGTGTAGAAAATATCCAGATTAAAGAGAATGTTTTTGTCACGGCGAACTGTGATTTTAGTTGTCTAAACGAGATCATAGTAAATTCTAATACCTTGCCTCGTAACGAGCTACGCCCCAGGGAACCCAGAGAGCGTCTTATAAAGACAGAAACTAGGTGGAACTCGGCCCACAAAGATATACACATCAGAGACCTCGACTGCTATGATATTGAGATTCTGACTTATTCTTGAGTTCATTTGGGAAATTAAACAAACTTTTCCCGTGGTGATCCAGGTTACTGAGTTAATTGTTAATTGTTACAAGTCATTGGCATAGGGGTTCAAATACTTTTTCCAACCTACACTGTCAATGTTTAAATGATGTATTCAATATAGACAAGAAAAATGCAATAATTGGTGTGTAATTAGTTTAAAACCTGTTGTGACTAGGGGGATATTTTGTCAGGACAAGATGCTAGAATATGCATATATTTGACAGCTTAGGATAAAAAACACTCTAAAGTTTCCAAAACTGTAAAAATATTGTCTGTGAGTATAACAGAACTGATGTTGCAGGCGAAAGCCTAAGAAAAATCCAATCCGGAAGTGCCTCATGTTTTGAAAGCGCTGTGTTCCAATGCGTCCCTATTGAGCAGTGAATGGGCTATCAACCAGATTACTCTTTCTCCGTATTCCCGAAGGTGTCTACAGCATTGTGACGTAGTTTTACGCATTTATGTTGAAGAATACCCGTAAGCGGCTACATTGCGCAAGTGGTCACCTGATGGCTCCCAGAGTGACTCTCGCGTAAAATACAGAGGTAGCCATTACTCCAATCGATCCTACTGAAAAACGAATTGTCCCGGAATAGATATTTGAAAAACACCTTGAGGATTGATTATAAACAATGTTTGCCATGTTTCTGCCGATATTATGGAGCTAATTTGGAATATTTTTCTGCGTTTTCGTGACTGCAATTTCCGGGCGATTTCTCAGCCAAACAAACGGAGCTATTTTGCCTACAAAAATAATATTTTTGGAAAAAAGGAACATTTGCTATCGAACTGGGAGTCTCGTGAGTGAAAACATCCGAAGCTCATCAAAGGTAAACGTATTAATTTTATTGCTTTTCTGATTTCCGTGACCAAGTTACCTGCTGCTAGCTGGACAAAATGCTATGCTAGGCTATCGATAAACTTACACAAATGCTTGTCTAGCTTTGGCTGTAAAGCATATTTTGAAAATCTGAGATGACAGGGTGATTAACAAAAGGCTAAGCTGTGTCTCAATATATATTTCATTTGTGATTTTCATGAATAGGAAGATTTTCTAGGAATATTTATGTCCGTTGCGTTATGCTAGTTAGTGTCAGATGATGACAACGGTCCCGTTCACGGGATGGGGTGTCACTAGAGGTTAAGCAAACTGTTTGTCTATTGTTGACTTAGATTAAGATCAGAGGAAATTCTATGACCAATTTACGCAGAAATCACTAAAGACTTAAAGACTTAAAATGGTCCAAACATACACGTACAGTTATGAAGAAGACTCAACAGTGCCTCTTCCCGCTCAGGTGGTTGAAAAGGTTTGGCATGTGCCCTCAAATCCTGAAGAGTTTGTTCAGCTTTACCATTGAGAGCATATTGACTCGCTGCAACCCTGCCTGGTATGGCATCAACATACCAAGCAGGTTGTGTGGACAGCCCAGTACATCACTGGGGCCGAGCTCTCTGGCATCCACTACCTCTAAATCAGGAGGTGTGAAAAGAAGGCCCGGAAAATCATTAAAGACTCCAACCACCCAAACCATATACTATTTTCTCTGGTGCTGCACGGCGCATGGTACCGGTGCATCAAGTCTGACACTAACAGGCTCCAGAACAGCTTCTATCCCCAAGCAATACGACTGATAAATAGCTACACGGACTCTCTTTAAGGACCTTTTCTTTCAATCTCTGTCTCTATGCATACTCACAAGGCCCCACACACACACACACACACACACACACACACACACACACACACACACACACACACACACACACACACACACACACACACACACACACACACACACACACACACACACACACACACACACACCAACAAACACACAAACACTCAAACCATCTTTTGCTCACTCACACATAATATGCACGTACATTTATATTGACTCTACACACCCACTTACACACAAGCTGCTGCTACTCTGTTTCATCTTAGATCCTGTTGATTGGTCACCTTACCCCTATACATATCTACCTCCATCACCCCAGGATCCCTGCACATGTAAATATGGTATTGGAACTGACTTTTTAAATATTTCCTGTATATAGTTTGCTTACTTACTTACTTACTTTATTGTGTATTCATGTTTCCTATTCTTATTTCTAGTGTGTGTTTTTTTCTAGTAATACATTGCTACTGATTATTGCATTGTTGGGTTTTGAGTTTGCAAGAAAGGCATTTTACTGTACTTGTGCATGTGACATAAAAAAAGACAGACACACAGGTCAAAAAGCTCCCCTATTGTGCTTGTTTTATCCATCTCTGGACTATAGTAGCCTACAACACCACAATGCAATGAATAATTGCATTATTGTTTTCAAGTGAGTACACAATTCTACTCTAGACTGCAGGGAAAATGTCCTTTGAAAAACTGCACAAAAGCCTTGTGATAAAGAATGTTTCATTCCATTTGGATCAGTTGGGGCTCTACTCTGGATAGTTCATAAGGTCGAGAAAGGCACAGTAGCAGGCCAGTCTGGCTGTATTTCTCCTTCTGATACTGAAATGCGTTGTCTGTTGCAGATCATTCTCCTAAGTCTTCCTATAATAATAGGCCACATACAGTGCACTCTGAAAATATTCAGACCCCTTAACTTTCCCCACATTTTGTTATGTTACAGCCTTATTGTAACGGCAGATTTCCTCTTCGTCTGAAGAGGAGTAAGGATCGGACCAAGATGCAGCGTGGTAAGTGTTCATGACGATTTATTAAAAACGAACTGAACACTGAAATACAAAACAATAAACTATGTGCTGAAAACGAAAACCGAAACAGTACCGTGTGCAGTACCGTGTGGCGACAAACACTCACACGGAAACAAACACCCACAAACCAACAGTGAAACCCAGGCTACCTAAGTATGATTCTCAATCAGAGACAACTAACGACACCTGCCTCTGATTGAGAACCATACTAGGCTGAACACAAAAACCAACATAGAAAAACAAACATAGACTGCCCACCCCAACTCACGCCCTGACCATACTAAATAAAGACAAAACAAAGGAAATAAAGGTCAGAACGTGACACTTATTCTAAAATTGATTAAATCATGTTTTCCCCTCATCAATCTACACACCATACCCCATAATAACAAATCTAAAACAGGTTTTTAGAAATCAAAATTATTGAAAATAAAAAAACTTACCTGCATAATTATTCAGACCTTTGAAATTGCGCTCAGGTGCATCCTGTTTCCATTGATCATCCTATCAAACCCGGATCCGGGAGCGTAATCATAGCCTCAAACTAATTAGCATAACGCAGCGGACATAAATCTTCCTACAAAATCTTCCTATTCATGAAAATCACAAATGAAATATATTGAGACACAGCTTAGCCTTTTGTTAATCACACTGTCATCTCAGATTTTCAAAATATGCTTTACAGCCAACGCTAGACAAGCATTTGTGTAAGTTTATCATGGCATAATGCTATGCTAGGCTCTGCTGGCAGCAGGAAACATTTTCACGAAAATAAGAAAAGCAATCAATTTAAATAATTTACCTTTGAAGAACTTCGGGTGTTTTCACTCAGGAGACTCCCAGTTAGATAGCAAATGTTCCTTTTTTCCAAAAAGATTATTTCTGTAAGCGAAATAGCCCCGTTTGTTCGTCACGTTTGGCTGAGAAATCGCCCGGAAAATGCGGTCACTACAACGCCAAACTTTTTTTTCCAAATTAGCTCCATAATATCGACAGAAACATGGCAAACGTTGTTTAGAATCAATCCTCAAGGTGTTTTTCACATAACAATTCGATAATATATCCGTCAGGACAATTGGTTTCTCATAAGAAGCGATTGGAAAAATGGCTACTTGTGTACTTTACGCAAGATTTTCTGCGGGAGCCATCATGTGACCACTTGCTAAATGTGGTCCATTACGGCTATTTTTCAACATAAATGCGTAAAAAGACGTCACAATCCTTGGGGAATACGTAGAAAATGTAAGCTCATTCGTAGCTCATTCACAGCCATATAAGGAGTCATTGGCATGAGGTGGTTTCAAAAAATGCGGCACTTCCTGATTGTATTTTTACCTGGGTTTCGCCTGTAACATCAGTTCTGTTGCACTCACAGACAATATCTTTGCAGTTTTGGAAACGTCAGAGTGTTTTCTATCCAAATCTGTCTAATTATATGCATAGTTGAGCATCTTTTCGTGACAAAATATCTTGTTTAAAACGGGAACGTTTTTTTATCCAAAAATGAAAATACTGCCCCGTAGTTACAAAAGGCTAAGATGTGTGTCCTCAGGCCTGGAGGGAGGCAAAAGTTATTTCCCTACCTAAGAATAGTAAAGCCCCCTTATCTGTATCAAATAGCTGACCAATCAGCCTGTTACCAACCCGTAGTAAAGTTTTTGGAAAAATTGTGTTTGACCAAGTAAAATGCTATTTTACAGTAAACAAAATGACAGACTTGCAGCACATTTACAGTGAAGGTCATTCAAGCACAGCATTTACATAAATTATGTAGCTGAGAGAAATTGATGCTAAGAATATTGTGGGGGCTGTTTTGTTAGACTTCTGTTCGGCTTTTGACATTATCGATCATGGTCTGTTGCTGGAAAACATATGTGTTATGGCTTTACACCCCCTGCTATACTGTGGATAAAGAGTTACCTGTCTAACAGAACACGGAGGGTGTTCTTTAACCTCTGTCAGCTACCCCCCTACTTTTTTCAATTTCCGCCTGAAGACATACCCAAATCTAACTGCCTGTAGCTCAGGCCCAGAACCAAGGATATATGATATTTTCTTGGTTTCATTTGAAAGAAAACACTCCGAAGTTTGTGTAAATGTGAATTAAATGTAGGAGAATATAACACAACAGATCTGATTTAGGTAATACAATGAAAAAACCATATGTTTTTAAAATTTGTATTGTTGTATCATCATCTTTAAAATGAACAAGACAAAACAAACATTCAGATAGGATGATGGGGACAATTTCAGTGAAAAACATAAGAGGGCAACAGTACTTGTGCAAAGTTTCAGAATGATAACTTCCAAAATGAGTGTGCTACATGACATTTATCATGAAGTCACCCAGGTGTCCCACACAAGTAGCCCAAATGTATTCCAAAAGTGGCCAAATTGGTGAAGTTATACATTTTGAATGTAATAACTATATACAAAATACCAAAATGGTATTCTAACACCCCCCCCCCCCCCCATACATTTACAAAATAACACTTTCAATATTTGGAAGACCCTCAGTCTTCTACACACGGATGCCAGGTGCCATAGAAGTCTCTTTCTGCTGTAAAGCAGAGGGTCACCAAGCATGTGGTGCAGGTGATGGGGGACTTCATTTAGAAAAGAACACAGTTACGCCTCCATGCTGTGCCCTTTTGGCCCTGAGGCACATCCATGCCTGCAGAAATACATTTGGGCAGATGAACACCACTTGTGGCAGGAGCAGAAGGGACAGAGATAGAGGGGCCATAACGTGGTGCTGTGGTGCTGTAGCCAGCAAGCTCCTTGATGAGCAGCTCTCCGAAGGCTAGCTGTGAGATGGGGGGCTTTCCTCAGATCTTAGCCATTTCCTTGTGTAGAATGAATGCATTCAACACAGCAATGTCGATGAAACGATAGAAGAAGGTCTTGTACCATTTCATCGTCTTATGGAGAACATTGTAATAGCCTATCAGCGCATCTGACAGGTCCACACCTCCCATGCTCTTGTTGTAGTCCTTTATTGCAGTTGGAATGGGGACATTGTTTGCGGTCCATGCCCCAGTAGCGCTGAGACAACAGGTGTCCGGCTGGATGAACCAGCTTCAGTGGGGGATGGACATCTTGGCACTGGAGGCTCCTATTCGGAGTCAGTGTCACTGTGAAAGAAAATGTTCAGTTAGAATAGTTTCACATGAGCCCTGTACCAACAGGTATAATAAACAGATATATATAGAGTACAGGGAACATAATGTTGAATATATTATTATAGACCTGCTAGATCTACTGTCTCATTTATATTATGACAGACCAGCTAGATCTACTGTCTATTTTATATTATGACATTTCAGCTAGATCTACTGTCTCTATTATATTATGACAGACCAGCTAGATCTACTGTCTTTATTATATTACAACAGACCAGCTGTATCTACTGTCTCCATTTCACTTTGGCCATTGTTGTGGGCCCATAGGCTATGGGTCATACATATACATACAAACATAGGCTATGGGTCATACACATACATACAAACATACCCCCACCCACAATGTATAGCCAACGTGTACTTTACACATTTCATGACATTTTTATATATTGCTACTAAAAATTTAAAAAATCACAAATAATATTTTATATTATTAATTTCAAACAAAGGCATTAGCATGAGAAGAACTTACCAGTCCAAAACAATGTCCTCTCCGTTAAAAAAACATTCCTCCATTTGGGAATCAAAGCTATGCTAGCTAAATGAATCGTCCTCTAACAATCTCTGTCTCACTTTCCCGATCAATTTCTTCTAAAATTGTGTGTACATCTGTATATCTAGACTTAGATTTAGCTTTCCCTGACTTAGTCGCCATACTGATTGATATATAAACAGCTGAAGATGCGCTTTACCAAAATAGTGCTGTGCGTAGCATGCGTGGCTCCTTCCAGTATGAATCTTCAATGGCGAATGACCCTCTTTACGCCGGAGTTTACTACATGGGTTGGTCTTCCAACACATAACCATTACATATTGCCATTTACCTCAGCTTATTGGCTATCGACCAAGCTAGATTTCAAGACGATCAGTGGTCATTGGGTTAAAATGCAGTCAATCAATGAAACAGCGGTCATATCATTGGTGCACAATGATGTCATTACTTGTTGCCTTCAAATCGGTTTCTTTCAGTCAATACGTCCCGCGAAATGGCCCATCAACTAGTTGATTGTAATGAAACCAAACATGACTGGATAAAGTCACGTTTAGTGTGTGTATTTACATCGAATGTGTCGTTGAAAATTGAATGAGACGGAATTCACGACACCAGCGGTTCACAAAATGTTTCGTGTTAGGCTATAAAAATGGATTTTATCAAAGAAAAGACCATTCATTGTGTAACAATGAGCATTGGGATTGCAAACAGAGGAAGATCGTCAAAGGTAAACAATTAATTTTATTGTAATTTGTGATTTTGTTACACCTGTGCTGGTTGAAATAGTTTTTTTTATGGGGCTGTCCTCAGATAATCACATCGTATTCTTTCGCAGTAAATCATTTTTAAAATCTGACAACGCAGTTGGATTAGCAAGATTCTAGGCTTTCAAAACATTGAGACACTTGTATTTTCATGAATGTTTAACATGACTATTTATGTAGCAATCACTGTATGTTGTCGAATTTAATCCCGCTAACGGGTTCGGTGCGCAGAGAGGTTAATGGATGCCTCTCCAACAAAATCCGGGTAGAATCAGGAATTCCCCAGGTCGGCTGTCTAGGCCCCTTACTTATTTCAATCTTTACTGACAATATGCTACTGGCTTTGAGTAAAGCCAGTGTGTCTATGTATGCGGATGAATCAACACTATACACGTCAGCTACCACAGCGACTGAAATGACAGCAACACTTAACAAAGAGCTACAGTTAGTTTCAGAATGGGTGGCAAGAAATAAGTTATGTTAAATATTTAAAAAACTAAAAGCATTGTATTTGGGACAATGTGGAAATTGATCAAACTGTCATGGTCAAAACATATTGATACAACAGCAGCTAGGATGGGGGGAAGTCTGTTTATAATAAAGCGCTGCTCTGCATTCTTAACAGCACTATCAACACGGTAGGTCCTACAGGCCCTAGTTTTGTCGCACTTGGACTGCTGTTAAGTCATGTGGTCAGGTGCCAGAAAGAGAGACTTAGGAAAATTGCATTTGGCTCAGAACGGCTGGCTCTTGGATGTACACAGAGAGCTAACATTAATAATATGCATGCCAATCTCTCCTGGCTCAAAGTGAAGGAGAGATTGTCTTTATCACTACTTGTACTGCCATGTTGAATGTGCCGAGCTGTCTGTTTGAACTACTGGCACACAGCTCGGACACCCATGCATACCCCACAAGACATTTCACCAGATGTCTCTTCACAGTCCCCAAGTCCAGAACAGACTATGGGAGGAGCACTGTACTACATAGAGCCATGACTACATGGAACTCTTATTCCACATCAAGTAACTCATGTCAGCAGTAAAATTAGATAAAAAAAACTGATAAAAATACACCTTCTGGAACAGCGGGGACTGTGAAGCAACACAAACATAGACACATGCACTGTAACATACGCACTATACACACATGTAGACATGGATTTTGTGTTAAAGAAATGTGGTAGTAGACTGGGCACACTCTTAATATGCTGTGAAATCTGTTATGAATGTATTGTAATGTTTTTAAAATGAATAACTGTCGAAATTTTGCTGGACGCCAGGAAGAGCTAATGGGGATCCATAATAAATACAAATACAAAATACAAAACTAGCTCAATTGGATTGAGGTCGGGTGATTGTGGAGGCCAGGTCATCTGATGCAGCACTCCATTACTCTCCTTATTGGTAAAATAGCCCTTAGACAGCCTGAAACTTTCTCTAGCATATATGTAACACTGTCGGTTCATTTGGTTAATTTTTGTTTCAGTATCTATGTTCAGTATTGCTTTTTTCTCAGTAGCTCTTTATTCTGCCCTCCATCTACAGTATGCACATGCAACACTTTAGTTCATTCGGGTCACTTTTGGTTGGGCCCATTTTCTATAGGTATAGCATGTCTGTTTTGATATTTTTCTGTGCTCCTTTGGATGAAAGCTTTCTCAGTAAGTATCTCTTTTCTCTTTGCTCCATCTACTCTATGCACATGCAACACTTATTATTCAGTTAATTCACTTCACTTTCGGTTGGGTCCATTTTCTATAGGTACAGCATGTCTGTTTTGATGTTTTCTCTGTGCTCCACTGGATGAAAGGTAGGGAGGTATTTGAGTGTAATTACTGAGAGAAAGTTATGTTATATATGTTATGTTCTCTTCTGCTCTATTCATAGCACTCTCTCTACCCAGGAGGAAGCAAAGACATACCTTTATTTTTATTTTTACCACTCTCAACACACGCAACTCAACACTAAAGCCTCTAATTGCCAACTGAAAGGCAATAATTGCAACTTACAGTCTGTGGAAAAGGCAGCTGTGAACCATTATTCAGTCCTATCTACAGAGAAGGAGGGAAAAGAGATCACAGTTGTCAGAAAAAAGCACGAATAAGCCTAACCCTCATTGTCACTTCATGTAAAACATCTCTGACCTGTTTTTGAAGGAATGGACAACACTGGAATGCCAGCTAGGACAGCTAGGATGAAAACATTTAAAATGTCCAAATGCGGGACAATAGGAGGATTTTGCAGAACAGTGTAGCCTACATGAATAATGTTTGGGGGTAGCACCCCCCACACCACAAATATCACCCTCCCGCTGCACCAAGTGAGCTAACTGAAGCGCACTTAGACTGCTCATTTGCCTCGTGCAAAATGTGGGGATGTAGAAACAAGAGACCACATGCACATGTTTTATAAAAATCTTGGGGGGATAAAAAAAAGTAGTTGTTAATTTACTGCATTTCTATCCAGTGGCAGCTCCTTAGAGGAGGAAGGAGAGGACCATATTGGTAAATATTGAAAATATTAAAAAAGTTATGCTTTTTAGATAAATCTATACTAAATATATTCACATCACCAAATAATTGATTAAAACACATTGTTTTGCAATGAAGGTCAACAGCAATCCCTGGGGTAGCACTATGGTGTATGACAGCTAGTTTCCGCTCTCCTCTGAGTACATTGACTTCAATACAAATCTAGGAGGCTCGTGGTTCTCACGCCCTTCTACAGGCTTACACAGTAATTATGACAACTTCTGGAGGTCGTCCTCCAACCTATCAGAGCTCTTGCAGTATTAATTGATATGTTGTCGACCCAATAAAAGTGAATGAATCTAGCACTGAATGCATAAGCTACAGCTAGCTGGCACTGCGTGAAGGAATTATTCAAACGTTTTAACAAACGTTAAAAAGAAAAACTGAATGAAATGGAGATAAACATACATGAATTTGTCCAATTAAAACTCTTGTTTACAAATGTTGGACTAATGTTTACACCCTAGATCAGTTAGATGCAGGCAAGAGTGTGAAAGGCGGTATTGAATATGTCACTGTCTGTCACGTTGATTACATTTTTTTTTTATCTCGACCTGTGCACCTACGTTGTAAACTTTAATTCGTAGGCTAGGTTGTAGCAACCTCATGAAAATGTGAGTATCATGTAGTAGATTAAACCTATCAATGTTACATTGAGCTGGGTGAATGGAATATGAATGACAGTCAACAATATGCTGTAATACAAATAAGACCATGCTCATAAAAAAATGGCCCTCCCTCATCTGACCGCCACTGTTCTATGCAATTAAAAAACGTAACAAATTCTTCAATCTAAGATGTTGGGGGAGGGGGGATTGTTTTAAGATGATCATACTATGGATCATTTATCAATTTGAGTTTGGATTTTAGGACCCCTTTAGGAATGAAAAACAAATATATATACATGTATTTATTTATTTAACTAAGCAAGTCGGTTCAGAACAAATTCTTATTTACAATGACGGCCTAGGATTTTACCTTGTTCGCTCGGGGATTTGATATAGCAACCTTTCAGTTACTGGACCAACGCGCTAACCACTAGGCTACCTGCCACCCCAACTATATACACAGTACCAGTCAAAAGTTTGGACACGCCTACTCATTCAAGGGTTTGTCTTTATATTTAGACTATTTTCTACATTGTAGAATAATAGTGAAGACATAAAAACTATGCAATAACACATAAGGAATCATGTAGTATCCAAAAAAGTGTTAAACAAATCAAAATATATTTTACATTTGAGATTCCTCAAAGTAGCCACCCTTTGCCTTGATAACAGCGTTGCACACTCTTGGTATTCTCTCAACCAGCTTTACCTCAAATGCTTTTCCAACAGTCTTGAAGGAGTTCCCACATATGCTGAGCACTTGGCTGCTTTTCCTTCACTGCGGTCCAACTCATCCCAAACCATCTCGGTGATTGTTGAGGTCGGGTGATTGTGGAGGCCAGGTCATCTGATGCATCACTCCATCATTCTCCTTCTTAGTCAAATAGCCCTTATACAGCCATGAGGTGTGTTATGAGTCATTGTCCTGTTGAAAACAAATGATAGTCCCACTAAGTGCAAACCAGATGGGATGTAGTATCGCTGCAGAATGCTGTGGTAGTCATGCTACTTTAGTGTGCCTTCTAAATAAATCACAGACAGTCTCACTAGCAGAGCACAACCACACCATGATACCTCCTCCATGCTTCACGGTGGGAACCACACATGCGGAGATCATCCATTCACCTACTCCGCGTCTCACAAAGACAGCGGTTGGAACCAAAAATCACAAATTTGGACTCATCAGACCAAAGGAAAGATTTCCACCAGTCTAATGTCCATTGCTCGTGTTTCTTGGCCCAAGCAAGTCTCTTCTTCTTATTGGTGTCCTTTAGCAGTGGTTTCTTTACAGCAATTCAACCATGAAGGTTTGATTCACACAGTCTCCTCTGAACAGTTGATGTAGAGATGTGTCTGTTACTTAAACTCTGAGAAGCATTTTTTGGGGTTGCAATTTCCGAGGCTGTTAACTCTAATGAACTTATCCTGTGGAGCAGAGGTAACTCTGGTTTTCCTTTCCTGTGGCGGTCCTTGTGAGAGGCAGTTTCATCATAGCGCTTGATGGTTTTGCGACTGGCACTTAAAGAAACTTTTAAAGCTCTTGACATTTTCCGGATTGACTGACTTTCATGTCTTAAAGTAATGATGGACTGTCGTTTCTCTTTGGATATTTGAGCTGTTCTTGCCATAATATGGACTTGTGTACCACCCCTACCTTGTCACAACACAACTGACTGGCTCAAACACATTAAGAAGGAAATAAATTCCACAAATGTACTTTTAACAAGGCACACCTGTTAATTGAAATGCATTACAGGTGACTGACTACCTCATGGAGCTGGTTGAAAGAATGCCAAGAGTGTGCAAAGCAAGAGTGTGGCTACTTTGAAGAATCTGAAATTTAAAATATATTTTGATTTGTTTAACACTTTTTTGGTTACTACATCATTATTTAATAGTTTTGATGTCCTCACTATTATTCTACAATGTAGAAAATAGTAAAAAATAAAGAAAAACCCTGGAATGAGTAGGTGTGTCCAAGCTTTTGACTGGTACTGTATATTTATTTTATAAATATTTATTTTGGCCTTTACTACTAAAGCCCATAGAAACGCATTGAATATCACATTCATTAATGGCAAAAAAGACAGTAAAAAATAAATCATGAGAGATAATGCTTTGAAGTGTCTGCCCTAAATCTAGGATATATAAAGAAACTGTATCATGGCGCCGGAGAAGATGGCTGAAGTTTTACCTGCTCCAAACCGAATGTGTTTTTTTGTTCATTTTTTTGCGTTGTTTGTAACTTGTTTTTTTAAACTTATACTTTACATAATGTTGCTGCTACAGTCTCTTATGACCGAAAATAACTTCTGGGCATCAGAACAGAGATTACTCACCACGAACTGGCAGAATATTTTTTTTCCTTTAACGAGTCCGATGAGCCCGACTTGAAATACATACTGCTTTCCTGGGAACCCAAATCCCCACCACTTGTATGAAGAGAAGATGGATAAAAAGAAGATGGAGGTCAGGCTGCCTTCTGAGTATTCGTAGGCAATCGAATAAACCCCCACTGCTTTCAGTTCTACTAGCTAACATGCAATCATTGGAGAAAGAAAATTGACGATCTACGAGGAAGATAAAACTACCAATGGGACATTATAAACGGTAATATCTTATGCTGCAAAGAGTCGTGGCTGAAAGACGACATTATCAACATACAGCTGTCTGGTTATATGCTATATCGGCAGGATAGAACAGCGGCGTCTGGTAAGACAAGGGGCGGATTATGCATATTTGTAAACAACAGCTGGTGCACAATATCTAAGGAAGTCTCGAGGAGTATCTCATAAGCTGTAGACCACACTATCTACCTAGAGAGTTTTCATCTGTATTTTTTTGTAGCTGTCTACATACCACCACAGACCGATGCTGGCACTAAAACCTCACTCAATGAGCTGTATTCCGCCATAAGCAAACAGGAACATTCTCATCCAGGGGCGGCGGTCCTAGTGGCCAGGGACTTTAATGCAGGGAAACTAATGTACTTACAAACTTTTACAGATGCACAATCAAGAACATCCTCACTCACAAACTTTTCCAGACGCACAATCGAGAGCGTCCTGTTGGACTGTATCACTGCCTGGTGCGGCAACTGCTCCGCCCACAACCGCAAGGCTCTCCAGAGGGTAAACTACATGCCCTCCAGGACACCTACAGCACCCAATGTCACAGGAAGGCCAAAAGATCAAGGACAACAACCACCCGAACCACTGCCTGTTCACCCCATTATGATTCAGAAGGAAAGGTCAGTACAGGTGCATCAAAGCTGGGAACAAGAGACTGAAAAACAACTTCTATCCCAAGGCCATCAGACTGTTCAACAGCCATCACTAATATAAAGTGAATGCTGCCAACATACAAACTACAATCTCTTGCCACTTTAATCATTTTAATAAATGGATTTAATAAAGGTATCAAATCAAAATCAAATCAAACTTTATTAGTCACATGCGCCGAATACAAGTGTACAGTAGACTTACAGTGAAATGCTTACTTACAGGCCCTTAACCAACAGTGCAGTTCAAGAAGAAGAACATATTTTCCAAGTTGTCTAAAATAAAATGTAATAATAAAAAGTAACACAATAAGAATAACAATAATGAGGCTATATACAGGGGGCACCAGTACCGAGTCAGTGTGCAGGGGTACAGGCTAGTTGAGGTAATCTGTATGTATGTAGGTGGGGACGAAGTCACTATGCATAGGTAACAAACAAACAGCGAGTAGCAGCAGTGTACAAAAGGGAAGGGGGGAAGGGGGGGAGGTCAATGTAAATTATCCAGTGGAGGTTTTATGAATTGTTCAGCAGTCTTATTGCTTAGGGGTAGAAGCTGTTGAGGAGCCTTTTGGTCCTAGACTTGACGCTCCAGTACAGCTTGCCGTGCGGTAGCAGAGAAAACAGTCTGACACCGCCTATTATATAGGTACTGGATGGCAGGAAACTTGGCGCCAGTGATGTACTGGGCCGTTCGCACTACCCTCTGTAGCGCCTTATGGTCAGATGCCGAGCAGTTGCCATACCAGGCGGCGATGCAATTGGTCAGGATGCTCTCGATGGTGCAGCTGTAGAACCTTTTGAGGATATGGGGACCCATGCCAAATCTTTTCAGTATTCTGAGGGGGAAAAGGTTTTGCCACTAGTCACTTTAAATAACACCACTTTAATAATGTTTACATATCCTACATTACTCATCCATATGTATATACTGTATTCTATACAATCTACTGAATCTTGCCTATGCCGCACGGCCATCATTCATCCATATATTTATATGTACATATAAATTACATTTGTGTGTATAAGGTTGTGAATTTGTTAGATAAGTGTTAGATATTACTTCACTGTCGGAACTAGAAGCACAAGCATTTCGCTACACTCACATTAACATCTGCTAACCATTTGTACGTGATCAATAAAATTTGATTTGACTTAGATCTGTTTAACAAAATTTCTATCAGCATGTTAAATGTGCAACCAGTGGGAAAAAACTCTAGACCAACTTTACTCCACACACACAGACACATACAAAGCTCTCCCTCCTGCTCAATTTGGCAAATCTGACCATAATTATATCCTCCTGATTCCTACATACAAGAAAAAATTTAAGCTGGAAGCACCAGTGCCTCGGTCAATAAAAAAGTGGTCAGATGAAGCAGACACTAAGCTACAGGACTGTTTTGCTGCACAGATTGAAATATGTTTCGGGACTCTTCCAATGGCATTGAGGAGTACATCACATCAGTCATTGGCTTCATAAATAAGTGCATCGATGATGTCGTCCCCACAGTGAAAGTACGTACATACCCCAACCAGAAGCCATGGATTAAAAGCAACAGCTGCACTGAGCTAAAGGGTAGAGCTGCCGCTTTCAAAGACCGGACTTTAACCTCTAGTGACACCCCATCCCGTGAACGAGACCGTTGTCATCATCTGACACTAATTAGCATAACGCAACGGACATAAATCTTCCTAGAAAATATTCCTATTCATGAAAATTACAAGTGAAATATATTGGAACACAGCTTAGCATTTTGTTAATCACCCTGTCATCTCAGATTTGCAAAATATGCTTTACAGCCAAAGCTAGACAAGCATTTGTGTAAGTTTATCGATAGCCTAGCATAGCATAATGCCTTGCTAGCAGCAGGCAACCTTGTCACGAAAATCAGAAAAGCAATCAAATTAAATCGTTTACCTTTGATGAACTTCGGATGTTTTCACTCACGAGACTCTCAGGTAGATAGCCAAAGTTCATTTTTTCCGAAAATATTATTTTTGTAGGCGAAATAGCTCCGTTTGTTCTTCACGTTTGGCTGAGAAATCGACCGGAAATTGCGGTCACGACAACGCCGAAAAATATTCAAAATTAGCTCCATAATATCAACAGAAACATGGCAAACGTTGTTTATAATTAATCCTCAAGGTGTTTTTCAAATATCTATTCGATAATATATCAACCGGGACAATTGGATTCTCAGTAGAAGCGATTGGAATAATGGCTACCTCTGTATTTTACGCGAGAATTTCTCTGGGAGCATCAGGTGACCACTTGCGCAATGTAGCCGCCTACAGGTATTCTTCAACATAAATGCGTAAAACTACGTCACAATGCTGTAGACACCTTGGGGAATACGTAGGAAGTGTAATCTGGTTGATAGGGCATTCACAGCTCAATAGGGACGCATCGGAACGCAGGGCTTTCAAAAGATGAGTCACTTCCGGATTGGATTTTTCTCAGGCTTTTGCCTGTAACATCAGTTCTGTTATACTCACAGACAATATTTTTTTACAGTTTTGGAAACTTTAGAGTGTTTTCTATCCTAAGCTGTCAATTATATGCATATTCTAGCATCTTGTCCTGACAAAATATCCCATTTAATTTGGGAACGTTATTTTTCCAAAAATGAAAATACTGCCCCCTAGTACCAACAGGTTAACGTAGAAGCTTATAAGAAATCCTCCTATGCCCTCCAACGAACCATCAAACAGGCAAAGCGTCAAAACAGGACTAAGATCGAATCGTACTACACCGGCTCCGATGCTCATCGGATGTCGGAGGGCTTGCAAACCATTTCAAACTACAAAGGGAAGCACAGCCGAGTGGCACAAGCTTACCAGACGAGCTAAACTACTTCTATGCTCGCATCGAGGCAAATAACACTGAAGCATGCATGAGAGCACCAGCTGTTCCGGACGACTCTGTGATCATGTTCTCCGCAGCCAATGTGAGTAAGACCTTTAAACAGGTCAACATTCACAAGGCCGCAGGGCCAGACGGATTACCAGGATGTGTACTCCGAGCATGCGCTGACCAACTGGCAAGTGTCTTCACTGATATTTTCAACCTCTCCCTGTCCGAGTCTGTAATATCAACATGTTTTAAGCAGACCACCATAGTCCTTGTGCCCAAGAACAACCGGCCTAAATGATATGACATTGTCTTGCTCTGTGCAGAATATTAGATCTCAACAGCGATTAAGGAAGTGTTTAACATCGCCAGTACCAAATCCTTACAGTATATACAGTATCTTGCTATAACTGCAATGTAACTGCAAAAGAGACATGTTGGAATGTCAATTCTCATCAAATGAATGGGAAGTCGGACTGAAATAAGGGACAAATCAACCTTGTTTTGTAAATTAGTGTTGTTTTTATTTGTTGATAAATGTGGGACACCATTGTTTGGTTGCGGGAGGCGGGACAAAGGGCCATGTGGTCTCCCAATGACAGCAACTGTAGCCTACTGTCCATCCTTTCCTCTAAGATTTTTTTTTTCTGTGACATAATTGTATATATATATATATACAACTATATATATATATATATTGAACCAATAAAGAGAGAGCATGACAGTGGAGAAAGATATATAGAGATTGTGTCAAAGGGCAGTAGGCCGGATTAAAACCTATAGGGCTACCCACATAAACATGTGTGCTGAAGACAATCCTTGTGCTGAAGACAACCCTTGTGCTGAAGACAACCCTTGAAATAACAACTACTTGACAGTGGCAGCATCCCAAATGGTGCCCTATTATCTAAATAGTGGACTACTTTTGACCAAACTGGTGCCATTTGGGATGCAACAAATTAGTCCTGTTCACTAAGCAGAGATCACATGAGTCACGTCCACAGGAAAAAGCTTTAGCGACTTTAAGAAATTAGATTCATAAGGACACAGATCCAGGGATGCATGTACATTTGTGGGATTAATCAGCAGATGGAATATGTTTGTTTTCAAGGAACTCTCTACTACTTCACTTCTTGTTGTTAAAGTCTTTCTCCAAATGCACTGCTTCAGGTTACCAATTCTACAGCCAAAATACTGTATTTCTCCTCCTCCCAAAGTGTGAACTTGATGACTTCCCTTCAGTGATTTGAAAGAAAATGTTTGATAGAAGAAATATGGTGGAAACTCGCTCTAGCCCGTCTCCACCAATCAATGCATTTAGATGATTGGGAAGTAGGGAAAAGAAAGAAAAATTGTGACTCCCACTTGGTAACCTAAAGCAGTGAGTTTTAATTGTGGTCTCTTTATTTTACGTTCAAGAGGATGAGAAAATACCTTGGACAAAATCTTTAGACTAAAACGTCTTACATTACATAAACATTTGGATGCAACCACAATGCTTGTTATTCTCAAGCTTTCTGACTGTTGGCTTTAAGCTTTATTGCTTATTTCTTATGGCAAATGTTTTCCAAAATCTTGTATCCAATGTCAGAAATGACTGCGCATGCTGCTTTTAAAATCAAGGCTTACATCCAATACATTTGGTTGCAACACTAATGCTTGTTTTCTCAATCTGTAGACTATAACTGTGTAACCTAGTTGCTGACATGCTGTTTTTCTTTCTCATGTGTATTTGCTGGGTTTTCTATGTTAGACATCCATTAATCCATCCCTCACTCACACACGCACGCACGCACACGCACACACACACACACACACACACACACACACACACACACACACACACACACACACACACACACACACACACACAAACGATTCCAGTGAGAGGTTTTGTCGTTCTAAATGTCAGACAGCACTTTGCTTCGGATGGTGGTGATGAAAATTAGAACCCAGCCGTGCCTATAGAGGGCTTGCAGTTGACGAACAACGCCTCCTAACGGCCATGTTGGAAGACCACCACATTAATTCTTCTGACAACAACAGCCAGGTGCCTACCCCCAAACGGCATGATAAGTGCCTAAAAATAGTTGATTGATCACCACGGTCATTTTCTGTAGAGTATTTGGCTGCTCTAACAAGGAAAGACAACTGGAAAAAAACATGTTTACAGATTTCCGGCAATCATGACACACCATTGGTGACACCAAGGTAAGACTCAAGAACGGTCAGACAAGTGAATAAACCTTTTTGCCCGTTAAGACCTGAACCCAGACAGCTGTCAGTAATGGGTCTGCTATGATCATTTCATCACTGGTAAGTCAAGTGTGATCGATTTCGAGTTTAGTTTTAATGTTATGCCAAACAGGTGTTAACAGCAACACGAAGTTAGCCTATATTAGCTAGCTAGATAGCTTGTTGTCTAGCAATTAGCATGTGTCACGTGAGTTTAAAGTTTTGGGGAAGCTATTTTTCACCATAAAAATGCACCTTTAAAACAGAAGTTTGCATGCCTCTATCATCGGATTTGTAAGCTTCTATTCCTAATGTGATGAGTAGATTTGATATTGATAATTTAGGCTATAACGTTTCCTTTGCACAGGAAAAATTTGTTTTTTTATAAACATTTCATACATTTCTATGACATTTTATATGACTGGATAAATTAGCAGAATATATTTTAATACGAGGGTAGCCTAGGCCTACTCTACTGACACTGACAACAGATCAATAAAAACAACCTTTTCTTGAATTCTTGATAGTACTAGTACTAGATGTGTGTATGTTTTAAAGGAAAGTTCCCATCTCCTACTTTCAGACATTTCACCACCTAGATTACAAGGGATGGATTTTCACCAACAAATGTAATGTCAGCACAAGGAATGTACAAAATAATGATTAGCCTCATATACATTGTCTACTGGTATTGTTTATAAATTGAGAACATAAAGCTGAACAACATGTAAGTTAAGCTATTCTCTGCTTCAGATGCACAACTTTTTTTATTTAACTAGGCAAGTCAGTTATGAACAAATTCTTAAGTACAATGACAGCCTAGGAACAGTGGGATAACTGCCTTGTTCAGGGGCAGAATGACAGATTTTTACCTTGTCAGCTCGGGGATTCAATCTAGCAACCTTTTGGTTACTGGCTCAACGCTCCAACCACTAGGCTACCTGCCACCACAATGTCAAGGGGTGCATTACAATTGCCCATAAGGCTAATGCCATCATACTGTAGGCCAGTTCATTTGAGAATACAACACAAACATTCCCTTCAGATTCCCTTCCCGTTTTTATTGCAGGATTGTGATCTATAATTAATCAACATCAACACTGGTTCATCTTGAATAACAGTTAAGTTAACATTTCAAACAAGTTTAAACACTTAACTTCAAAGAATCAACACTTTAATATAATTTCAAAGTGTACAAGTAAGCTAACTCATATGTAAAGGTTAGCTATACAGTATGTTGTTGTGACATGACTACCATTAATGTGATGAGAGCTATTTTATCAAATCAATTAACTATGCTTAATTACTACGTGATTAAATTAATCATGTAACAATTAACTCATTAGTAACTCGGGGCACCACAGAAAAAGTTTGTTTAATGAGTAACTGTTTCCCGATTTAACTCAAGAATATATCAGAATATATCGTTATCATACCAGTCATCCATTAATCATTATTACCTCATATCAGTCTCATTCTGTCATCGTTGATCTCGTAGATATGCACGAACCCTAGTCTAAATGATGATTCACACAATACACAAATTGGCTTAATTATTTATTTACTAATATCACTAAACAATCACACAGAAATACATACACACAAAGTATACACTACCGTTATAATTTTAAAAGGCTAATTGATCATTAGAAAATCATTTTGAAATTATGTTAGCACAGCTGAATACTGTTGTCCTGATTAACCTCACTAGGGTAAGGGGCACTATTTTCACCTCCGGATGAAAAGCGTTCCCAAAGTAAACTGCCTGCTACTCAGGCCCAGAAGCCAGGATATGCATATAATTAGTAGATTTGGATAGAAAACACTACAACGTTTCTAAAACTGTTAAGATAGTGTCTGTGAGTATAACAGAACTGAAATGGCAGGTGGAAACCAGAGGAAAATCCATCCAGGAAGTGCCATTATTTTGAAATGGCTGTTTTTCCAATGAAAACCTATCCACCATTTAAAGCGATAGGACCCAGATTCCGTTCCCTATGGCTTCCACTAGTTGTGAACAGTCTTTAGACTGTTCTTTCTTTTGTTTCAGGCTTTTATTCTGAAAAATGAGGGAGAATGACCACATTGAGTGAGTGGACTCTGGGATGTCCCCAGAGCTGTTTTTCCTGCGCGAGACCGAGAGCGCGCCTTTCTTGTTTTTCTTTTATATTGATGACGCTATTGTCCTGTTGAAATATTAGCGATTATTTAGGCTAAAAACAACCTGAGGATTGATTATAAACATTGTTTGATAGGTTTCTACGAACTTTACGGATACTATTTGGAATTTTCGTCCGCCTGTTGTGACCGCATTTGAGCCATTCGATTACTGAACAAAACGCGCCAACAAAATAGAGATTTGGATATAAAGAGGGACTTTATTGAACAAAATGAACATAACTGGGAGTCTTGTGAGTGCAACCATACGAAGATCATCAAAGGTAAGTGATTCATTTTATTGCTATTTCTGACTTTCGTGACTAATCTACTTGGCTGGTAACTGTATGTAATGTTTTGTGTGTTGAGCGCTGTCCTCAGATAATCGCATGGTTTGCTTTCGCCGTAAAGCCTTTTTGCAATCTGACACGGCGGCTGGATTAACAAGTGAAGCTTTATTTTGATGTATTACATTTGTGATTTCATGAAAGTTAAATATTTATAGTAATTTAATTTCAATTTGGCGCTCTGCAATTTTACCGGATGTTGGCCAGGTGGGACGCTACTGTCCCACGCCCCCTAGAGAGGTTAAAGAAGCAATAAAACTGGCCTTCTAGTTGAGTATCTGGAGCAACAAAGACCTTTCTTCTAAAACTCATCAGCCTATTCTTGTTCTGAGAAATGAAGGCTATTCCATGCGTACAACGCTGTGTACTGCTCCCTTCACAGAACAGAGAAAACTGTCTCTTACCAGAATAGAAAGGAGTGGAAGGCCCCGGTGCACAACTGAGCAAGAGGACAAGTACATTAGAGTGTCTAGTTTGAGAACCAGGCACCTCACAAGTCCTCAACTGGCAGCTTCATGAATTAGTACCTGCAAAACACCAGTCTCAACGTCAACAGTGAAGAGGCGACTCCGGGATGCTGACCTTCTAGGCAGAGTTCCTCTGTCCAGTGTCTGTGTTTTTTTGCCCATCGTAATCTTTTCCTTTTATTGGCCAGTCTGAGATATGGATTTTTCTTTGCAACTCTGCCTAGAAGGCCAGCATCCCGGAGTCGCCTCTTTACTGTTGACGTTGAGACCAGTGTTTTGCAGATACTATTTCATGAAGCTGCCAGTTGAGGACTTGTGAGGCATCTGTTTCTCAAATTAGACACTCATATGTACTTTTACCAGATGAAAAACATTTGCTTTTCTATCAAAAACAAGGAAAACAACTGACCCCAAACTTTTGAACGGTAGTGTAGGTTGAATTGATTACTAACATAATGCAATGAAAATTCCCTAGTGGAGTTACCCATATGACGGCTTGTTACACAATGGAAAGGGATGGAGAAAGAAAGTGCGGGAGAGACATACAGTTGGAAAACTATACTCATGGGAATGTGAGTATTTTGCACATGAACGACCTCACATTCTAAAATAATTGCAATGTATATATTTTCGCTTGTATGTCTTTGTCGTCTCTCTCTGTTGAAATTCTCTGGTCCGTCTATGGGGAGTCATTAGACAGAAGTCTCTGGTTTGTCCACCAGAGGTCACAATGTCCTTTGTAGTTGTAGTAGGCTTTCTTTATCTCTGAGTGTTCGTTAGACTGGATCCTTCAGAGGTAGACAGTGGTCTTTGGTCGAGTTTACTTGACTAACAGTACTTAAACAGCTGCAAACTGAATATTCCGATGTAGTCTTTATCTTCTTCACTCGTGTTGAGAGTGTCTAACCATTTTGTAACATTCAGCTCATGCTGTCGGTCATGCTGGTCTATATTTAAATTGCAATCATTTCAACATATTCAGCTTGCGCTGCACATATACTGGTCTAATGTACATTCTTCAGCGAGTCCTTTTAAGCACTCACCTTGGAGGGCAGTTCCATCACGTTGCCACAATGTCTGTGCTTACTTGGGTGTGGTCACTGACTCAGCAAAAGCTTACGTGAAAAACAATTCTCCTCTCGAAGGCTAAAATCACATTTCATCTTCACAAAAGTATTCTTATCCTTAATCATATAAGTTCTACAACATTTGGATGCAAATCCGACTCCTCGAATGCGTACACTTTCAGAGATACAGTTATTTAGTAATATTGTCCTTAAGGATATCACAAAACAATAAGCTTTTGACAGGATTTATTGTTTGGATCCCCACCAACCATTCCAAACATTTGGATTTGAAAACTAATGTTCCAATGCCCAATCTTTTGATGTTTGAAGCTTTGGCAAGAGTCTCTCTCTACACATAAAGGATTTTTGACTTCTCCATACAGCAGTGCAAGAGAGAGAAAGTTTACGACCGGTAGGGAGAGAGGGGAGGGGGCCTCTCTTTGATCCTCACCCAGGAGGGAAAGTCATGAAAATGTAAAGTTAGCTAACTAGCGAACATTACGTTAGCAACTCATTTGAATTAGCCTGCACACTAAGTTTCTGTAGCATGCTAGATAATAATACATTGTTTTAAATATTTACTTACTTAAATAGGTTCTCTCACTTTTCTGAGTCCTTAGAAAAACTAAATAATGGGCAATCTTCCCGAAGTTTCCGGTGGTAGCAAAACATAGCTCGCCATGTGGACGATTGGAGGACTTCCAACAGACTGAGTTTGGTCTTCCAACATGGTGCTTGGTGCGGTTGCTAGGTGATTTGTGACGCAACTGCAATTCCTTTATAGATGAACATGAACATATGTTCTCTCAACATGTGAGCATGTGTCTGCCTGAGCAGTCGACTAGTCTGAATACCTCAGATGGGTTGCCTTCCCGTGTCCGCTCTACCATTGGAGAGCATTGAACTATTTAATATGGGCATTCACATAGAATAATTCTAATCGGGGTTGCATTATATCATGAAGAAAGACCATGCAGAGAAGGGAGGGAGCTTAAGCCTGAGTTGCCATGGTTACACATTTAAAGTTAAAATCTACACTTTATCAACAGTGGACTGATGAGAAAAAAAATACTAAAAGAGTTTATGAGTGGATTTTTCCTTTAAGGAGAAGGATGATAATAATAGTGGAGTGATAAGATGTCTGTCTTGGTTGTTACAGACTACAGCAACTGTGTCATCATCACGCATGACTGTGCCTCAGTCTCTAGAAACCATGTAGAGATGTTGTTTCATCGTGGGGTGTCTTTTATTTGGCTTAAATCTGTTGCTTTTGCTAAGGTTCCAGATATCAATTTTGCAAAACTGTATTTTTCAAGTGTATTTCCATGTGTTTGGGGTGTAGCTAACTTCCTACGTGCTCTTTCTTCAGCCACTCCACACTAACAATAGACCTTGTGGGGCATCAAACATACACATTATTTCTAAGGACATATTTTGCAAGTGTTGTAGATGTTTACTTTATATGTACGAAGGAGAAAATGAAATTCAAGAAAAGCAATAAAACATAGGATCTACTCGGTGGGACAGTTTGCACATTTATATTCCTTTCCTGGAGAGATGAGAAGAAGAGAGGGACAGAGGTGAATAGTGATAGATATGAAAACAGAGGCAAAGAACACCAGATATGTCAAGTTTAACTGTCAGAGGGAAGGGGGGGAAAGGGTGCATGGAAAGTACCAATCTATCTTGTCTACTCCATTAGAGTAAAAGTGTATCAATACAAGCTGCTTGTCTGATGGCCTCATAAATATCTTGCTGATACAGTAGAGTGACCAAGTTTAGGCTGATTTGTGTAACATCTCAAATGAATCTACCGCCTGTACTACTTGACGGTCACTCATGATACTCTGAGACCTATGTGTCATGTTGAGAAGACCCCTATCTAAATTAACCAGATTTGAAAATGCTAACTTGATGGTCAGTCATCACTGACTACAAATCAAATCAAGGTTTATTGGTTGCGTACACAGATTTGCAGGTGTTACCAACAGAGTACTGAAGAGGGCACGACAACGCCTCTTCCCCCACAGGAGGCTGAAAATATTTTTTGTGGGCTGTCAGATCCTCAAAAAGTTCTACAGCTGCACCATTGAAAGCAATTTGACTGGCTACATCTCCGCTTGGTATGTCAACTTCTTGGCATCTGACTGCAAGGCGCTAATTAGGGTAGTAGTGCCTACAGCCCAGTACATTACTGGGGCAAAGCTCCCTGCTATCCAGGATCTCTATATCTATATGTCAGAGGCCCTACATTTGTCCGAAGACTCCAGCCACCCAAGTCATAGACTGCTCTATCTGCGTCTCACAAAGAATTTTTGGTTAGAACCAAACATCTAAAATGTGGACTCATCAGACCAAAGGGCAGATTTCCACCAGTCTAATGTCCATTGCTCGTGTTTCTTGGCCCAAGCAAGTCTCTTCTTCTTATTGGTGTGCTCTAGTAGTGGTTTCTATGCAGCAATTTGACCAAGAAGGCCTGATTCACGCAGTCTCCTCTGAACAGCTGATGTTGAGATGTGTCTGTTACTTGAAATCTGTGAAGCATTTATTCTTAGGATGGTAACTCTAATGAACTTATCCTCCGCTTGATGGTTTTTGTGGCTGCACTTGAAGAAACGTTCAAGTTCTTGACATTTTCCTCATTGACTGATCACCATGTCTTGAAGTAATGATGCACTGTCATTTCTCTTTGCTTATTTGAGCTGTTCTTGCCATAATATGGACTTGGTCTTTTACCAAAGATGGCTTTCTTCTGTATACCACCCCTACCTTGTCACAAAATAACTGATTGGCTCAAATGGATTAAGAAGGAAAGAAATTCCACAAATTAACTTTTAACAAGGCACACCTGTTAATTGAAATGGATTCCAGGTTACTACCAGAAGAAGCTGGTTGAGAGAATGCCAAGTGTGTGCAAAGCTGTTATCAAGGCAAAGCTGTTATCAATCTCAAATCTCAAATATATTAAGATTTGTTTTAACACTTTTTTTGGTTAGTAAATTATTCAAATCAAATCAAAAGTGTTGTCACGTGCACCGAATACAACAGGTGAAATGCTGAAATGCAGTGAAATGCTTACTTACAGGCTCTAACCTGTGTGTGTAGGTAAGTAAAGAAATAAAACAACAGTAAAAAGACATTTGAAAAAAGAGTAGCAAGGCTATATACCTGTTAGTCAGGCTTACTGAGGTAGTATGTACATGTAGGTATCGTTAAAGTGACTATGCATATATGATGAACAGAGAGTAGCATTGTGGTGGGACACAATACAGATAGCCCGGTTAGCCAATGTGCGGGAGCATTGGTTGGTCGGGCCAATTTAGGTAGTATGTACATGAATGTATAGTTAAAGTGACTATGCATATAAGATAAACAGAGAGTAGCAGCAGCGTATAAGATGGGTTGGCGGGGGGGGGGACACAATGCAAATAGTCCGGGTAACCATTTGTTACCTGTTCAGGAGTCTTATGGCTTGGGGGTAAAATCTGTTGAGAAGCCTTTTTGTCCTAGACTTGGCACTCCGGTACCGCTTGCCATGCAGAAGTAGAGAGAACAGTCTATGACTGGGGTAGCTGGGGTCTTTGACAATTTTTAGGGCCTTCCTCTGATATCGCCTGGTGTAGAGGTCCTGGGTGGCAGGCAGCTTTGCCCCAGTGATGTACTGGGCCGTACGCAATACTCTCTGAAGTGCCTTGCAGTCGGAGGCCAAGCAATTGCCGTACCAGGTAGTGATGCAACCGGTCAGGATGTTCTCAATGCTCTCGATGTTGCAGCAGTAGAACCTTTTGAGGATCTCAGGACCCATGCCAAATCTGTTTAGTTTCCTGAGGGGGAATAGGCTTTGTCGTGCCCTCTTCACGACTGTCTTGGTGTGTTAGGACCAATCTAGTTTGTTGTTGATGTGGACACCAAGGAATTTGAAGCTCTCAACCTGCTCCACTACAGCCCCGTTGATGAGAATGGGGGCATGCTCGGTGCTCCTTCTCCTGTAGTCCACAATCATCTCCTTAGTCTTGGTTACGTTGAGGGATAGGTTGTTATTTTGGCACCACTCGGCCAGGTCTCTGACCTCCTCCCTATAGGCTGTCTCATCGTTGTCGGTGATCGGGCCTACCACTGTTGTGTCGTCAGCAAACTTAATGATGGTGTTGGAGTCCTGCCTGGCCATGCAGTTGTGGGTGAACAGGGAGTACAGGAGGGGACTGAGCACACACTCTGGGGGAGCTCCAGTGTTGAGGATCAGCGTGGCAGATGTGTTGCTACCTACCCTCACCACCTGGGGGCGGCTTGTCAGGAAGTCCAGGATCCAGTTGCAGAGGGAGGTGTTTAGCTTTGAGGGTACTATGGTGTGGAACGCTGAGCTGTAGTCAATGAACAGCATTCTCACATAGGTGTTCCTTTTGTCCAGGTGGGAAAGGGCAGTGTGGAGTGCAATAGAGATTGCATCATCTGTGGATCTGTTTGGGCGGTATGCAAATTGGATTGGGTCTAGGGTTTCTGGAATAATGGTGTTGATGTGAGCCATTACCAGGGTCTGTAGTCATTTAGGCAGGTTGCCCTTGTGTTCTTGGGCACAGGGACTATGGTGATCTGCTTGAAGCATGTTGGTATTAAAGACTCCATCAGGGACATGTTGAAAATGTCAGTGATGACACCTGCCAGTTGGTCAGCACATGCCCAGAGCACACGTCCTGGTAATCTGTCTGGCCCCGCAGCCTTGTGTATGTTGACCTGTTTAAAGGTCTTACTCACATCGGCTACAGAGAGCGTGATCACACAGTCGTCCGGAACAGCTGATGCTCTCATGCATGCCTCAGTGTTGCTTGCCTCGAAGCGAGCATGGAAGTGATTTAGCTCGTCTAGTAGGCTCGTGTCACTGGGCAGCTCGCGGCTGTGCTTCCCTATGTAGTCTGTAATAATTTGCAAGCCCTGCCACATCCGACGAGCGTCGGAGCCGGTGTAGTATGATTCAATTTAGCCCTGTATTGACTCTTTGCCTGTTTGATGGTTCGTCGCAGGGCATAGAGGGATTTCTTGTAAGAGTCCAGCACCTTGAAAGCGACAGCTCTACCCTTTAGCTCAGTGCGAATGTTGCCTGTAATCCATGGCTTCTGGTTGGGGTATGTACGTACAGTCACTGTGGGGACGACGTCCTCAATGCACTTATTGATAAAGCCAGTGACTGATGTGGTGTGTTCCTCAATGTCATCGGAAGAATCCCGGAACATGTCTCAATCTGTGATAGCAAAGCAGTCCTGTAGTTTAGCATCTGCTTCTTCTGACCATTTATTTATAGACCGAGTCACTGGTGCTTCCTGCTTTCATTTTGGCTTGTAAGCAGGAATCAGGAGGATATGTGGTCGGATTTTTGGCCGGATTTTCCAAATGGAGGGCGAGGGAGAGCTTTGTACGTGTCTCTGTGTGTGGCTTACAGGTGATCTATAATTTTTTCCCCTCTAGTTGCACATTTAACATGTTGATAGAGATTTGGTAGAACTGATTTAAGTTTCCCTGAATTAAAGTCTCCGGCCACTAGGAGCGCCGCCTCTGGGTGAGTGGTTTCCTGTTTGCTTATTTCCTTATACAGCTGACTGAATGCGGTCTTACTGCCAGCATCTGTCTGTGGTGGTAAATAAACAGCCACGAAAAGTATAGCTGAGAACTCTCTAGGCAAGTAGTGTGGCCTGCAGTTTATCACAATATACTCAACTTCAGGCGAGCAAAATCTAGAGACTTCCTTAGATTTCATGCACCAGCTGTTGTTTACAAATATGCACAGACCGCCCCCCCTCGTCTTACCGGAGTGTGCTGTTCTATACTGCCGGTGCAGCGTGTATCCCGCTAGCCGAATATCCATGTCGTCATTCAGCCACAATTCCGTGAAGCACAGGATATTACAGTTTTTGATGTCCTGTTGGTAGGATATTCAATTTTGATGTCAAGTTGGTAGGATATTCGTGATCTTACCTCGTCTAGTTTATTGTCCAATGATTGCACGTTGGCGAGTAATTTTGACGGTAACGCCAGCTTTCCTAGTTATCTTCTGCGGGTCCGGATGAGGCATCCAGCTCTTTGTTCTCTGCGTCGCTTCCTTTTGCGAATAATTGGGATGTCTGCACTGTGGGGTGTTTGGAGAATATCGTGTGAGTCCTGCTTGCTGCTGTTGCTGTTGTTGAAGAAATCTTTGTCTAATCCGAGGTGAGTGATCGCTGTCCTGATATCCATAAGCTCTTTTTTTCCGTAAGATACGGTTGCAGAAACAATGTACAAAATCATTTACAAATATCATGAAAAAAAACACATAATAGCACAATTGGTTAGGAGACCGTAAAACGGCGGCCATCTCCTCCGGTGCCATTTTGCTAGCCATTTTGCTAGATTCCATATGTGTTATTTCATAGTTTCGATGTGTTCAATTTTATTCTACAATGTAGAAAATAGTAAAAAATTTATAAAAACCCTGGAATGAGTAGGTGTGTCCAAACCTTTGACTTGTACTGTAAGTATTCAGACCCTTTGCTATGAGAATCAAAACTGAGCTTAGGTGCATCCTGTTTCCATTGATCATCCTTGAGATGTTTCTAGAACTTGATTGGAGTCTTCCTGTGGTAAATTCAATTTATTGGACATGATTTGGAAAGGCACACACCTGTCGATATAAGGTCCCACAGTTGACAGTGCATGTCAGAGCAAAAAACAAGCCATGAGGTTGAAGGAATTGTCCGTAGAGGTAGGATTGTGTCGAGGCACAGATCTGTGGTAGGGTTTACTCCTGCGTTGTCTTGGCTGTGTGCTTATGGTCGTTGTCCTGTTGGAAGGTGAACCTTCGTCTCAGTCTGAGGTCCTGAGTGCTCTGGAGCAGGTTTTCATCAAGGATCTCTATACTTTGCTCCGTTCATTTTTGTCTCGATTCTAACTAGTGTCCCAGTCCTGCCGCTGAAAAACATCCCCACAGCATGATGCTCCCTCCACCATGCTTTACCATAGGGATGGTGCCAGGTTTCCTCCAAATGTGACGCTTGGCATTCAGGCCAAATAATTAAGTATTGGTTTCATCAGACCAGAGAATATTGTTTCTCATGGTCTGAGAGTCCTTTAAGTGCCTTTTGGCAAACTCCAAGCGAGCTTTCCATGTGCGTTTTACCGAGGAGTGTCTTCCGTCTGGCCACTCTACCATAAAGGTCTGATTGGTTGAGTGCTGCAGAGATGGTTGTCTTTCTGGAAGGTTATCCCATCTCCACAGAGGAACTTTGGAGCTCTGTCAGAGTGACCATCGAGTTGTTGGTCACCTCCCTGACCAAGGCCTTTCTCTTCCAATTGCTCAGTTTTGCCGGGAGGCCAGCTCTAGGAAGAGTCTTGGTGGTTTCAAACTTCTTTAATTTAAGAATGATGGATGCTACCGTATTCTTGGGGACCGTCAATGCTGCAGAAATGTTTTGGTACCCTTCCCTGGTACCCTTCAGAGCTCTACGGACATTTCCTTCAACCTCATGGCTTGGTTTTTGTTCTGACATGCGCTGTTAAATGTGGAACCTTATATATACAGGTGTGTGCCTTTCCAAATCATGTCCAATCAATAGATTTTACCACAGGTAAACATCTCAAGGATGATCAATGGAAAAAGGATGCACCTGAGCTCAATTTCAAGTCTCATAGCAAAGGGTCTGAATACTTACAGTGGGACAAAAAAGTATTTAGTCCGCCACGAATTGTGCAAGTTCTCTCACTTAAAAATATTAGAGAGGCCTGTAATTCTCATCATATGTACACTTCAACTATGACAGACAAAATTGGAAAAAAAATCCAGAAAATCACATTGTAGGATTTTTTATGAATTTATTTGCAAATTATGGTGGAAAATAAGTATTTGGTCAATAACAAAAGTTTATCTCAATACTTGGCTATATACCCTTTGTTGGCAATGACAGAGGTCAAATGTTTTCTGTAAGTCTTCACAAGGTTTTCACACACTGTTGCTGGTATTTTGGCCCATTCCGCCATGCAGATCTCCTCTAGAGAGGAGGGGGAGGCACACAGGGATTGGTGGAGTCAGGCGATAGACCTGAGCCAATTCCCCGTGTTACCGGAAGAAGTGTAGTACTGGTCAGGCACCGTGTTATGCGGTCAAGCGCACAGTGTTGCCAGTACGCGCTCATAGCCCAGAGCGCTATAGGCCAGCCCCCCACAAGTGCCACCTGAGAGTGGGCATCCAGCCAGGGCGTATTGTGCCGGCTCAGCGTGTTTGGTCTCTGGTACGCCGTTTCATCCCAGGGTATCCTCTGCGTGCTGTGTCCCCGGGGCGCTGGGAGGGTGCAGTGCGCCCTATGCCTGCGCTCCTCCCGTGCCGGGCGAATGTGGGAATTGAGCCTAAGGGAGAGGTGTGAGTGGTATGCAACAGATCTCCAGTGCTCACCCACAGCCCGGTTCAACCTGTGCCTGCACTCTGGACGGTCCGGGCTAAAGGGGTCATCCAGCCTGGAGGGGTGGTGCCAAGGCTGCGCACCAGAGCTCCAGTGCTCCCCGACAGCCCGGTCCATCTGGTGCCTCCTCCACGCACCAGCCTGGTGGATCCTGTGGCAGCTCCACGCACCAGTCCAGCTTCTCTCTCCAGTCCGGAGCCGTCAGTCAGTCCGGAGCCGCCAGAGTCGCCCGTCAGTCCGGAGCCGCCAGAGCCACCCATCAGTCCGGAGCCGCCAGAGTCTCCCGCCTGTCCTGCGCCGCCAGAGTCTCCCGCCTGTCCGGTGCTGCCAGAGTCTCCCTCCTGTTCGGGGCCCTCTGTAAGGGTCCCCAGTCCGAGGTCGGCGGCATAGGCGCCACATTAGTGGGCCAAGACTAAGGTGGAGTGGGGTCTACATCCTGCACCAGAGCCGCCACCGCGGTGAAATGCCCACCCAGGCCCTCCCCTATAGGTTCAGCTTTTGCGGCCGGAGTCCGCACCTTTGTGGGGGGGGGGGGGGGGGGGGGGGGGGGGGGGTACTGTCATGTTCTGACCTTAGTTCCTTTTTTTATGTCTCTATTTTTGGTTTGGTCAGGGCGTGAGTTGGGGTGGGCATTCTATGTTTTTGTTCCATGTTTTGTATTTCTGTGTTTGGCCTGGTATGGTTCCCAATCAGAGGCAGCTGTCTATCGTTGTTTAGGTAGCCTGTTCCCACCTGTGTTTGTGGGTAGTTGTTTTCTGTTTTGTGTGTCTTCACCTTACAGAACTGTTTCGTTTTGTTCACTCTCTCTCATTGTTGTTTTTTGATTATTGCAGCGTTCAGTTTATTTATTAAAATTAACATGGACACTTACCACGCTGCGTTTTGGTCTGATCCATCCTATTCCTCATCCGAGGAGGACAACAACCGTTACACACTTTGCCAGTTACTGGGGCACTTAACCTCACCCCACCTGCTTCCCTAAGTAAGTCACAGTAGCCTTCCCAAACTCACACTTGGCCAAATTGAGGGTTAAAGAAGCATTCTCCAACCCCTGAAACACACGTTTCAAGGTGGCGAGACGATCAGACCAAGTAGACGAATGAATCACCACATCATCAAGGTAAGCAGTACAAATTGGCACATCTGCGAACACAATGTTAACTAGGCGCTGAAATTGTAGCAGGTGCATTACACATTCCATCACAGTGTATTGTACGACGTTATCAGGCGTCACGAAAGCCGAGATGTCAGAAGCTCGAGAGGTCAGAGGCACCTGCCAATAACCTTTTAGCAAATCTAACTTACCGTAAGCAACAGAGCCAATTCTATCAATGCAGTCATCTAAGCGAGTTAGAGGAAAAGAATCAGTCTTTGTAACGGCATTTACGCGACGATAGTCCGTACGTAAGCGGGGCGTACCATCAGCCTTAGGCACGAAAATACACGGGGAACTCCAGGAGCTGATACTGGATTTTGCCATGTCATTCTGTAATAAATAAGCTACCTCACTTTTCATTACCTCACTTTTCTTAAAGTTAACCCGGTATGGATGCTGACGTTTAGGAGCAGCGTTCCCAACATCCACGTCATGTTCCAAGATGGACGTGCGACTTGAAACGTCCTGAAACGCATTGAGAAAATTATTTATCAATAGGATAAGATCATTAGTTTGATCGTTATCCAAATGTTACATTTGAGAGGATAACTTTTTCAGCATCTCAGAATTACATAAACGTTCACACTGTTGTAACATATGGCGTAACTCCAACCCGTCCTCCTTATCCTGTTCTAGGTCCCAGTCAGGCTTCAGCACCACCGCAGCCACACTGGAGATGGCGGGCTGGACCGGCTTACCTGAGGAGCTGTCTGGAGAGTGACTCACATAATATGCTTTCAGCATGTTAACATGACACACACGGGAAGAACACCTACGATCTGAGGTCTTTATCACATAATTGGTGTCACTGAGTTTCTTTTCTACAAGATATGGCCCAGAAAAACGTGCCGTCAGAGATGAGCCAGGGATTGGCAACAAAACTTGATTTCTGGGTAGTCTACTACCTCTAACACAGGAGTGACGTTACCACCAGCGATATCGTTCCCTAGTAGTAATGTAACTCCTTTTACTGGCAGAGTAGACACTACACCAACACGGAAACGTCCTGATATCAAGTCTGACACTAAGTGGACCCAGTGTCATGGTACAGGTACGGTTTTTGTCTCTATCCCCTGTAATATGACATGAGCCACAATACGTTTCAGGAGACCAGGGTAAAGCATCAGTAACGATTACTGACTGCGCCGCCCCGGTGTCTCGTAAGATTTGAATGGGCTTTTGATCCGCTTGTTCTCCAGTTAAGGAAACACAACCGGCAAAGATAAATGAAGCATAGATAGGATCCGTTTTCCCAAAAGCTGAATCAATAACTCGGTCCAACGGACGAGCCAAAAAGTGGACTAAACCCATGCTTTTTAATTTTGGGGATAGTGACAGGGACTGTTTCGGTTTATGCTTCAAAACGAGGCGCACCAAAGACAGTCTTGTGTGTCAAAGCGTACTCATCTGCCAACACTGCTGCCTGAGCCAATTTCACCACTTTCTGTTCATTTAAACTCTGGTACAAGTGGGACGGTAGCATCCCACCTCGACAACAGCCAGTGAAATTGCAGGGCGCCTGCAATTATATGCATATCCTAGCTTCTGGGCCTGAGTAGCAGGCAGTTTAATTTGGGCACGCTTTTCATCCAAAATTCCGAATGCTGCCCCCTACCCTAGTTAAGTTAAATGAACTACAATCCTATCAGGGATGTTGCTTTTAAAATCCTCCAACAGCATCAACTCCTGAATATCAGCAAAGGTGTTAGCTTTGCTGGCTGAACACCAGCGATTAAACAGAGACTCTTTGTCCCTTGCAAAGTCAACAAATGTACGGTGAAAGGGTTTTTTGTGGTTCCTGAAGTGCTGCCTATAATCTTCAGGCACCAACTCATAAGCCCGCAACACGGTTGTTTTAGCAATATCATACTGTAAACTGTCTTCCAGGGAGATAGCAGCTACTACTTTCTGGGCTTTTCCAGACAATTTACATTGTAACAGGAGAGGCCAAACCTTGATTGGACAATGCAGCGCTATGGCCACACTCTCCAACACAGAGAAATAAGAATCAACTTCCGACTCCCGGAATGGAGGGACTAAAGCAATATTTTTACTCACGTCGAAGTGGGCTTGATGATGGGCAGGTTGTGGAATCGCACTGGAGCCAGCGTCTAGCTCTAGTTGTCGGATCCTCACCTCCTTGTCAATTTCCATTTTCCTCATTTCCAAATCAATCTGTCTATCTCTCTCTTTATCTTTTTGTGCCATTTCCAAACGGGCCAGCCTCACCTTTAGCTTAGCTGTCCCGCCTGAAGATAAAGGGTTGAAACGGGGTCGAAATGGGGCAAGGGTCGAAACGGAGCAAGGTAAAGGGGTATGAGCAACTCCTTCTTCCGCGCCGTCCTCCGACATGGCATCGGAAGGTCTACTTGTGTCCTCTCCTGAAGCCTCCCTTTCCTCATCTTTCAACAAGAAAGCTCAGCCTTTAGGGCTTTCTCAGGGACGAAGAGTCCATAATGGTCAGCTATAGCGCAAAGGTCTACTTTACGCAACCCCACCAACCGATCAACAGAGGGCGCTTCAATAAACTGTGAGACTGCTGAGGCAGCCATTTTGTACAAAGCAGCCTACTTAACACACGCAAACTAAACAAGTAATCCAAACTCACAACCTACCACCACACCTCAATCACCAATCACACAGAGCTCAGAGCAGCAGGGTCCGGTGGGTTTAATGGAATTCCGGATGAGCCCCCATTATGTTATGCACACCTCTTCGAGGAGGGAATGCAACACCCTGCTACAGTCAACTCCCCGTGGAGTGAAAGAGGTATGTGACTGCAGGTGCAGGTAAGGATGACAGAGGCAGAGAAAATTACCCTGTGAAGGAAATAAATTTCCTGTTAACAGTAAAATTCTCTGCCTATGTCATCCTTACCCGCACCTGCAGTCACATACCTCTTTCACTCCATGGGGAGTTGAGTGTAGCAGGGTGTTGCTGAGAGGCCTTTCAGGTTATGTCGATATAGGACTCGTTTTACTGTGGATATAGAAACTTTCTTCACATGGTCCTTTGCTGTTGTTCTGGGATTGATTTACACTTTTCACACCAAAGTACATTCATCTCTAGGAGACAGAACGCGTCTCCTTCCTGAGCGGTATGACAGCTGAGTGGTCCCATGGTGTTTATACTTGCGAACTATTGTTTGTACAGATGAATGTGGTACCTTCAGGCATTTGGAAACTGCTCCCAAGAATGAACCAGACTTGTGGTCTACAATTTTTTTTCAGAAGTCTTGGCTGATTTCTTTAGATTTTCCCATGATGTCAAGAAGAGGCACTGAGTTTGAAGGTAGGCCTTGAAATACATCCACAGGTACACCTCCAATTGACTCAAATGATGTCAATTAGCCTATCAGAAGCTTCTAAAGTCATGACATCATTTTCTGGAATTTAAAGACACTGTCAACTTAGTGTATGTAAACTTCTGACCCACTGGATTTGTGATACAGTGAATTATAAGTGAAATGATCTGTAAACAATTGTTGGAAAAATTACTTGTGTCATGCACTAAGTAGATGTCCTAACCGACTTGCCAAAACTATAGTTTGTTAACAAGAAATGTGTGGAGTGGTTGAAAAACAATTTTTAATGACTCCAACCTAAGTGCATGTAAACTTCTGACTTCAACTGTACATGTTGTGTTTTTCCTCTTCACACATCCAAACTGATCACTCAGACCTGCATGCACAGATGTGTGTGTGTGTGTGTGTGCATACCTGCCCATAATTATACACTCAGACCACATCTGTGTATATACAGTGCCTTGCGAAAGTATTCGGCCCCCTTGAACTTTGCAACCTTTTGCCACATTTCAGGCTTCAAACATAAAGATATAAAACTGTATTTTTGTGAAGAATCAACAACAAGTGGGACACAATCATGAAGTGGAACGACATTTATTGGATATTTCAAACTTTTTGAACAAATCAAAAACTGAAAAATTGGGCGTGCAAAAAATATTCAGCCCCTTTACTTTCAGTGCAGAAAAACTCTCTCCAGAAGTTCAGTGAGGATCTCTGAATGATCCAATGTTGACCTAAATGACTAATGATGATAAATACAATCCACCTGTGTGTAATCAAGTCTCCGTATAAATGCACCTGCACTGTGATAGTCTCAGAGGTCCGTCAAAAGCGCAGAGAGCATCATGAAGAACAAGGAACACACCAGGCAGGTCCGAGATACTGTTGTGAAGAAGTTTAAAGCCGGATTTGGATACAAAAAGATTTCCCAAGCTTTAAACATCCCAAGGAGCACTGTGCAAGCGATAATATTGAAATGGAAGGAGTATCAGACCACTGCAAATCTACCAAGACCTGGCCGTCCCTCTAAACTTTCAGCTCATACAAGGAGAAGACTGATCAGAGATGCAGCCAAGAGGCCCATGATCACTCTGGATGAACTGCAGAGATCTACAGCTGAGGTGGGAGACTCTGTCCATAGGACAACAATCAGTCGTATATTGCACAAATCTGGCCTTTATGGAAGAGTGGCAAGAAGAAAGCCATTTCTTAAAGATATCCATAAAAAGTGTTGTTTAAAGTTTGCCACAAGCCACCTGGGAGACACACCAAACATGTGGAAGAAGGTGCTCTGGTCAGATGAAACCAAAATTGAACTTTTTGGCAACAATGCAAGACGTTATGTTTGGCGTAAAAGCAACACAGCTCATCACCCTGAACACACCATCCCCACTGTCAAACATGGTGGTGGCAGCATCATGGTTTGGGCCTGCTTTTCTTCAGCAGGGACAGGGAAGATGGTTAAAATTGATGGAAGATGGATGGAGCCAAATACAGGACCATTCTGGAAGAAAACCTGATGGAGTCTGCAAAAGACCTGAGACTGGGACGGAGATTTGTCTTCCAACAAGACAATGATCCAAAACATAAAGCAAAATCTACAATGGAATGGTTAAAACATAAACATATCCAGGTGTTAGAATGGCCAAGTCAAAGTCCAGACCTGAATCCAATCGAGAATCTGTGGAAAGAACTGAAAACTGCTGTTCACAAATGATCTCCATCCAACCTCACTGAGCTCGAGCTGTTTTGCAAGGAGGAATGGGACAAAATTTCAGTCTCTCGATGTGCAAAACTGATAGAGACATACCCCAAGCGACTTACAGCTGTAATCGCAGCAAAAGGTGGCGCTACGAAGTATTAACTTAAGGGGGCTGAATAATTTTGCACGCCCAATTTTTCAGTTTTTGATTTGTTAAAAAAGTTTGAAATATCCAATAAATGTCGTTCCACTTCATGATTGTGTCCCACTTGTTGTTGATTCTTCACAAGAAAATACAGTTTTATATCTTTATGTTTGAAGCCTGAAATGTGGCAAAAGGTCGCAAAGTTCAAGGAGGCCGAATACTTTCGCAAGGCACTGTATACTCTTTATGTTTAAACAGGATACACATTCCTCTCTGTCCTTGTAGATATTCACATATTGTACAGTAATATAATGTGGGGAAGCGTTTGTCTGTATATTCAGGTGTATGTCATTGAGAAATATGTATCTGTGTTTATATTCATGGTGAATACCCTCATCTAGATTATGTGCCCCAGGCCAGTGATGTGAAGTAATGAATTAATCCATTCTGATGAATAAAGAGCCTATACTTAAGCAATAAGGCCAGAGGGGGTGGTATATAACCAATATACCACAGCTAAGGTCTGTACTTATGCACAATGCAACACTGAGAGGTATATTGGCCATATAGCAACCCCCCCCCCCCCCCCCCCCCCCCCCGAGGTGCCATATGGTTATTTTAAACTGGTTACCAATGTAATTAGAAGAGTAAAAATAAATGTTTTGTCATTCCCGTTGTATGTGGTCTGATATACCACGGCTTTCAGCCAATCAACATTCGGGGCTCAATCCACCCAGCTTATAATATTCTTTGAGTAACTGATTTAGCTCTTTGAGATGTACTCCACGCACATACAGTACACACAGGTACATATTGCCTCAAGCTAATATGGGCCAAGTACCATCAATCAAGAAGAGGAAGCAGAGCGCACGGTAAGCTTTATTGAATAACTGGGCCTGTGGGCATATTGATGACCACATTAATAGGATGACATGGGACAGTGATAATCAGGGGTTGGAACCAAAATTATTTTCCAATCATGTCTTTCTGAATAGAACCATAATTATTTTTTGTTCCATTCAATTTTTCTGACCAGCAAAATAAACTTCTGAGCCGGTTCGAACAAAACAAAAGTAAGGGTTTATATTGTTCCTTTCTGCTCCTTTTGAAACCTCTGAAATATATATTTATTTACATTTAGCTCGACAT
Organism: Oncorhynchus clarkii lewisi; assembly: GCF_045791955.1. Taxonomy (NCBI): domain Eukaryota; kingdom Metazoa; phylum Chordata; class Actinopteri; order Salmoniformes; family Salmonidae; genus Oncorhynchus; species Oncorhynchus clarkii. Next base: position 16,947,823 of record NC_092151.1, read on the forward strand.
GACATGTTTTCACCAATCAGGGCGGCAGGTAGCCTAGTGGTTAGAGTGTTGGGCCAGTAATCGAAAGGTTGCTGGATTAAATCCCAGAGCTAATAAGGTAAAAATCTTTCATTCTGCCCTTGAGAAAGGCAGTTAGCCCACTGTTCCCCGGGTGCTGAAGCCTTGGATGTTGATTAAGGCAGCCCCCCACACCTCTCTGATTCACACGGGTTGTGTTAAATGGGGAAGATATATTTCAGTTGAAGGCATTCAGTTGTACAACTGACTAGGTATCCCTCCTTTCCTAGAGCAGCTTGCTATGGAGCGGGAAAGCTATTTAAATGCATTGGATAGACGAGTCTATGGCGCAAGATGTGATTGAAATTTTGAGAGCGGGGAGAGAGCAAGAGAGGGTGGAGGCTCGGCTTGAAGCGAGGGGTTTCTTGTTGTTATGACATGCCTTATCTGAATTAGGCCCACATAATTATACCTACTGATGAGCGACTTCTATGAAGGAACTTTTAATGTCTTTGAACTTCAGAGAATTGTCTTAACGTTGGACTAGCTAGCTAGCTAATAAGCTTGTGTGCAGAGTGGCACTAGAATTAAAATAAAAACACGCCTTTCCTTTTTGTAGTTAATGCTGTAAATCCAATGTGAAACGCAATAACCATAGTATCCTTAACTAGCACTGAAAAGGTGAAACCATTCTTCTCTACTTAAATATCTCTCAAGAATTTCTGAATCACTCTTGTAACGTCGGTAGCTACACTACTGGACTGTTGGCCACACCCCTTGGTTGGAGACTCCACCCACAGGTTGGGGGACAAGAACATGCAGTAACCCTTGCTTACCCATTGGCCCTCATTGCAAAACTGAGAAAAAAGTATCTAGCTACTTCAATTAATTATTTACTTGATAAATATGTTAAATTGGTTTAAAAAAAATCTAGAATCTATTTGTCCAGCCTTACTGCCAAGGAGAGGTGAACATATACAGTACCAGTCAAAGGTTTGGACACACCTACTCATTCCAGAGTTTTCCTTTATTTTTTACTATTTTCTACATTGTAGAATGATAGTGAAGACATAAAAACTATGCAATAACACATATGGAATTATATAGTTGTAATGAGCACGATGGGAGACAGAAAGCTGGTTTCAAGAGCAGGGAGAAGGTGTTCATTTGTAAAGGACAACAGGAGGAGGCAGTTAGCTTGGTTAAGGGGTAGGCAGAAGGTCATACACAGGGTGTCCAAAAAGGCAACAGTACAGACAGGGAAAAGGCTAGTAATATTGACCGGGAGATCAGGCAATAGGTTGATAACAGGAAATCCGATAGGCTAAAGTACAGGCAGGGAATAGGCAAAATGTGTCGTTAGTGAGGCAGGCAAAAACTATCATACACGGGAGGAGTAAGTTACGGGGAACCACAGAGCTCTGAATAGAAGTGTGTCACAAAACAAACAATACCTCACAATGATGGGGTGCAAAGGACTGAACTAAATAGTATGTGATAATGACATACAGGTGTGTAAACAGGTGATCAGAATTCAGGTGATTGGGATCTGGAGAAGGAGCTGCGTTCAGGGGATCTATGTGTTTGAGAGTGTGAGCTGGAAAGTGGGCTGGAAGGTGAGCTGCATTCAGGGGATCTACGTGTTTGAGAGTGTGAGTTGGAAGCAAACGTTACAGTAGTAACCAAAAAGTGTTAAAAATATATTTTATATTTGAGATTCTTCAAAGTAGCCACCCTTTGCCATGATGACAGCTTTGAACACTCTTGGCATTCTTTCAGCTCAAATAAGCAAAGAGAAACGACAGTCCATCATTACTTTAAGACATGAAGGTCAAGGACTTTGAAAGTTTATTCAAGTGCAGTCACAAAAAACGTCAAGCGCTATAATGAAACTGGCTCTCATGAGGACCGCCACAGGAAGGGAAGACCCAGAGTTACCTCTGCTGCAGAGGATAAGTTCATTAGAGTTACGAGCCTCAGAAATTGCAGCCCAAATAAATGCTTCACAGAGTTCAAGTAACAGACAAATATCAACTGTTCAGAGGAGACTGCGTGAATCAGGCCTTCATGGTCGAATTGCTGCAAAGAAATACCCAATGAATGACACCAATAAGAAGAAGAGACTTGCTTGGGCCAAGAAACACGAACAATGGACATTAGACCGGTGGAAATCTGTCCTTTGTTCTGATGAGTCAAATTTGAGAATTTTGATTCCAACCTTCGTGTCTTTGTGAGACGCGGTGTGGGTGACTCAAGGCACACTTAACCAGCATGGCTACCACAGCATTCTGCAGCAATTCACCATCCCATCTGGTTTGCGCATAGTGGGACTATAATTTATTTTTCAACAGGACAATGACCCAAAACACACCTCATGGCTGTGTAAGGGCCATTTGACCAAGGAGAGTGATGGAGTGCAGCATCAGATGACCTGGCCTCCACAATCACCCGACCTCAACCCAATTGAGATGGTTTGGGATGAGTTGGACAGCAGAGTGAAGGAAAAGCAGCCAACTTTGTGCTCAGCATATGTGGGAACTCCTTCAAGACTGTTGGAAAAGCATTCCTCATGAAGCTGGTTGAGAGAATGGCAAGAGTGTGCAAAGCTGTCATCAAGGCAAAGGGTGTCTACATCGAAGAATCTAATATAAAATATAAAAAAATATATTTTGATTTGTTTAACACTTGTTTGGTTACAACATGATTCCATATGTGTTATTTCATAGTTTTGACGCCTTCACTATTATTCTACAATGTATAATATAATAAAAATAAAGACCCTGGAAGGAGCAGTTGTGTCCAAACTTTTGACTGGTACTGTATATATATATTTTTGTTATATTGAGGGGCTTCCCTGCTGCACCTTCAGCTTAACCCTGCCTTCACCCTGACAAACGACCCCACCAAGTGGCCAGAGGACTGAGAGGTGTCATATCTAGACATTTAGTTGTAACATTACCTCATTTAATCTCCAGGTAATTTATCATTAATATGTATTAATTGTCAATAATAGAAAATATACTGTAATAGCCATTAGCTAACACCTCCCTTCCAACTAAGTCACTAATGATAGTTATCCAGTGGACTCCCTTGCCAGACCCAAGGTTGGCTAGTTTCAGCATTTCAAATGAGCTATTTATTCTTAATAATATCACTTATAAACGCTTAATTAGCTGTCTGGCCCATAGGCTGTCTGACCCATAGGCCGTCTGGCCCATATTACAAGATCTGAGGCTGTGATAATAGCTTTCTCTCAATTGTTTGTAGCCTACATTAAAGTGGAACTGACAGTGTTTTAACTACTTTGCAGATATGAAACAAACAATCATAATATCAGTCAAAAATATTAAATATCCAGTTTATGCTTTACAACCAACTTTATAAGAGGTTTTAAAAATAGGTTATATTTTACTCAAATTTCAATGACGTACAGTAAGGCATTGTTGTCAGAATGAATGGGCCTCTTTCTAGAGCTACAACCTGAAGATCACTGACATCATCGTGATTCAACCTTTAGTTCCCAGTTTTCTTGAAAGCATCACAAATCCAGAGAATGCCAGACTTTGATGACAAATATTGCCCACTAGGGACCGCTGTGCCACCTTCCTGTTCAAGTGAGAACAGCACAACAAGGTCAGTCCAAAAATGTATTGTATGCAGCTGCATCAATGATGTAATATGCAAGGAAGATATGTATGCTGTAGCTAAGAAAGTAATACCATTATTTATCCTACGGTTCTGACTTGGTGTACAGGGAGAACACTGTAAGAATGGCCCATGTTTTTAATTATGTCGCTGTACATTTCAAAAGTGCTAAACAAATAATTATATTGACTTCGTCCGTCCTAGCTTGCTTATTAATGTCTTAATCGAAATTACGGACTGAATCTTATCGGCTTTCGTCCCCTCATGCCATAGTTTGTACATCTCAATTGTCATTAGAAACCACATTTGTTTAAGCAAGTCAGCCATATCTGCTGTTTTTTTAAAAGGCAGAAAATGAGGCTGAATTAACTGTTTCGCTGCCAGACAAGGCTCCGCTGATAGCCAGATGTAGCAGTGGTAAGATGTTGGGACTGCTGTTGGGACAGCTTTATGCAGTTTGTGGGCACCGTTTGTCATCGTTGTAGTGCAATTAATGTATTGTTTAGTGTTATGTTGTGTAGTGGCTTTGCTGGCATGCATCCCACTTATTTGTTATTTTTTTGCCCCACCAAGATTTACATGCTAAAATTGCCACACAAAAAAATACATAGAAATATTATTTTTATTTGTGTTATAATTTTTATTTGTATTTGTATTTAACCTTTATTTAACTAGGGCACTCAGTTAAGAGCTGGGATTAGAAATAAAAATGTATTAAATAAAGATATAGGACAAAACACACATCACGACAAGAGAGACATCACAACACTACATAAAGAGAGACCTAAAGACAACAACATAGCAACACATGACAACACAGCATGGTGACAACACAGCATGGTAGTAACACAACATGACAACAGCATGGTAGCAACACAACATGGCAGCAGTACATGGTAGCAGCACAAAACAGGGTACAAACATTATTGGGCACAGACAACAGCACAAAGTGCAAGAAGGTAGAGACAACAATACATCATGCAAAGCAGCCACAACTGTCAGTAAGAGTGTCCATGATTAAGTCTTTGAATGAAGAGATTGAGATCCAACTGTCCAGTTTGAGTGTTTGTTGCAGCTCGTTCCAGTCGCTAGCTGCAGCGAACTGAAAAGACGAGCGACCCAGGGATGTGTGTGCTTTGGGGACCTTTAACAGAATGTGACTGGCAGAACGGGTGTTGAATGTGGAGGATGAGGGCTGCAGTAGAAATCTCAGATAGTGGGGAGTGATAATGAACTGATTCAAAGACAAACTTGAATCATTTAATCATATCAAACAGTATTATAATGAACTGATTCAAAGTAAAAACGGCAATCATGTAGGTTAAATAGATAAAACTGTAGAAAATTAACTGATTCAAATTTCTCCCAAAAGATGGGCTGGTGAAAAAATCAGATTGCCATTTCAGGATCACGTTGGCAGTCACATTCATTTAGTTGTCTTCTTGTAAACAACACTATCAAACATGTTCACCAAAGCAGCACATACGTGTACTATTTTGTCAACCATTGTCTCTTCTCGCTTGTCAACCTCATCCCTCAGGGTCTTCAAGAAGCAAAGTCGAAGTGGCTCATGGAGGATATGAAATCTTCCCTTTAGGACACCCATCACCCTCTCTAGAGAATCACAATCATCTTTAATCGCCACGTACATACATGTACCAGATATTTGGTGAAATGGTGCTGCAGCGTATACAATACAGACAAACTATACGGACAGAACATGGACAGCACAACTTACATATAGTCTAATTGTAGTACATACACATAACACATAAGCATAGTAAAAGTCACAACACAATAATTGAACGTTAAAAAGTATGCAAAACAAAGTGTGTGGGAGCAAATGCCTAATGCAGTTGAGATATTCCAGTGGAGTTCAGATTGTCAGAGGTATGTGCAGTATTCAGATTGTCAGAGATATGAGCAGTATTCCGATTGTCAGAAATATGTGCAGCATTCTGATTGTCAGAGATATGTGCAGTATTCAGATTGTCAGAGATATGTGCAGTATTCCGATTGTCAGAGATATGTGCAGTATTCCGATTGTCAGAGATATGTGCAGTATTCAGATTGTCAGAGATATGTGCAGTATTCAGATTGTCAGAGATATGTGCAGTACTCAGATTGTCAGAGATATGTGCAGTATTCAGATTGTCAGAGATATGTGCAGTATTCAGATTGTCAGAGGTATAGGTACAGTATAGGGATATTGCAGAGATGGAGAGTGTGTCATGCAAACGTACTGTACATATGTTGCAGCATTGTTTACAGTGTGTATGTGTGCATGTGTGTGCGTGGCACTTCTTAATATGAATTAGTAGATGTCCCAGTGAAATTCCATTCTTATATTGAATAAAAAGCATACCAGTATAAATCCGAACATTGAATTTGACTCTTGATTCTTCCCACCTCTTTCCCTGGGAGTTGACTCGTTGCATTGTGTTTTTGTAGCCAATGTGGGATAGTTTTATTTTCCCTATAAAAAAAACGTAATCAATTGGTCCTTTATTCCTCAGGACTGGGAGTGCAGCTTGCGGATCGCACACATTGTTAGGCCTATAGGCTTTACATTAGACCTACCTGTCATTTCATAATCTGATAACTTTTTATTTCACAGTGTACATTCACTGTGTATTTTCACTGCAGTATTAAGCTAAATATTTAGCTAATGAATGATGGGTTAATATCCATACGCCAACGCTTCTTACTCATCTGTTAATGCTTCAACATTATCTGTCTTCACCGTTTGCTTGCACCTTGTGTTGTTTAGTCCAGCCAGGTCACCCGTGACACAAGTCAGTATTCGATGTCCATCCATGTCAAAGGACGTCGGGAGATGACGTGGAAACCTGCCACTAGGGGCAGCAGTGAGCACGGTTACCTTCAAGTAAGTTTAAGTTTTGCTAGGGCGTTGCTAGGGTGTTGCTAGGGCGTTGGGGACAGGGATGGCGTATGGGTGTAAGCATCTGCCTCTGGTGCATCTGGGGAAGCCAGCGATAAAAAGTTTTTAGCGATAGACATTTTTATTTTAAGCCTATCCCAAACCTTACCGTAACCATTCGGAGTGAATGCCTAAAATTAACCCTAACCTTAAAAATTCAGAGTTAATGCCTACACTTAACCTTAAACACTTTAAAAGGTGAAGTTTGGAAGAACTTCGAAATTCGACGTTTGAAAAACTAATGTAGACTTGAGACTGAGAGCCAGTTGGTTTTGTCAATATGTCAAAGTTAATCATTGGCCTGCTTCGTTGCTCAATGCTTAGCAAAGGGTCAATTGAGCAATGAGGCAAGCAATGATTAGCTTTGACCTGCTGCCAGGCAAAATGACATCTGTTCTTGAATTGCTACAGTATATTTAAATACAGGTTTCAATATTATAAATAACATGAAGACTACACGATTGTCACTATGACAATGAAAACACCCTGAAAGAACTGAATGGTCTGTGTGACGAAGTTGACTCAGTAGGCCTAACTTGTCACGTTCGCACATTATTTAATTCCTCTCATAAATTGTTTAGCGCGTCTGTGTTTTTAGCACATCCGTGTTGCAGAGATGGTTGTCCTTCTGGAAGGTTCTCCCATCTCCACAGAGGAACTCTAGAGCTCTATCAGAGTGACCATCAGGTTCTTGGTCACCTCCCTGACAAAGGCCCTTCTCCCCCGATTGCTCAGTTTGGCCGGGCGGATAGCTCTAGGAAGAGTCTTGGTGGTTCCAAACTTCTTCCATTTAAGAATGATGGAGGCCACTATGTTCTTGGGGACCTTCAATGCAGCAGAAATGTTTCGGTACCCTTCCCCAAATCTGTGCCTCGACACAATATTGTCTCGGAGCTCTATCGACCTATTGACCTTATGGCTTGGTTTTTGCTCTGACATGCACTAACAACTGTGGGACCTTATATAGACAGGTGTGTGCCTTTCCAAATCATGTCCAATCAATGGAATTTACCACAGGTGGACTTTAAATCAAGTTATAGAAACATCTCAAGGATGATCAATGGAAACAGGATGCACCTGAGCTCAATTTCGAGTCTCCTAGTAAAGGGTCTGACTTCTTAATGCATTTGCAAAAATGTCTAAAAAAACTATTTTCGCTTTGTCATTATGGGTTACTGTGTGTTGATTGCTGAAGATTTTTTTTTAATCCATTTTTGAATAAGGCTGTAATCTGGAAAAAGTCATGGGGTCTGAATACTTTCCGAAGGAGTTGTATATAGTAATTAATTTATCCTAAATGTATACACTGTTATTTTCCTCTTTTACCAGTATCATGGGTATTTACTGACAGTAAGGCTAATTATGTGTGGAGGAAATGTTTGGTCTTGTGATGCATTTCAGTTTCAGTAATTTACCATTTGCAATCCTCCCAGCGGTGCAATGTTCAGGTGCACATGAACACTTGCTACATTGACAAGAAAGACGTTTGTTTATTTCCATACTAATGTGTTCGGGTGCGAGGCTCTATAAGTAATAGGTTTTACCGCCTGTTGGCCTGCAGAACTATTGCTATGAAATGTGCATTAATTAATGGAAAGTATTCCAGCTTTGAGGATAAAATAGGAACATTTAAGCTGTTTAATTTAGACGGAATACGTAAATGTGGGTACAATGAAGTTGTCTGTTACATGATTTAATATGCCATATTTGGGTAAAGAAATTCATGGTTAATGGTATGGTCCATAGGGAAGGGCCATAGGTATAAAGGTACCTGTATCACCTGTGACCTGGAGTTACGTTTTATCTCTGGTATGTGAGCTGTGTGGGGAGGCTGTCTATAGCCTGGCATACCCCAACTTGCTATAGTTGGTTTGGCAGGGTAGGCCTTATTGAGGCTTAGGTTTTTGATTTAGCTTAAAACCTGTATTTTGAGTCTGTTCATTTTGTAAATACCTTTGTAGATTATGTAAATATTCATTGGATTTCGCCATTCACCGGGAACCACCATTTTGTGATCGACCGCCTCGATTCGGTCTTATGTAGCAACATTTGAAATTGTGTTTTTTTTTTTTACAAAGGATAAAAGTAGAGACTCAGAGCTACAGAATAGTATATCATACACTGCAGTTGCGGGACAATGGGAAAGTGATTCTGCTTTGACAGTTGATCAACTTGTAACTCCACTTTTGAGAAAATGGCTACTGGAGAGCTCTTCTTTGTCTACACCTATTCAGCATCGTTCACACCCTAGGATTGGACCCCTTTTTTCAATTTTTGCCTAAAATGACATACCAAAATCTAACTGTCTGTAGCTCAGGACTTGAAGCAAGGATATGCATATTCTTGATACCATTTGAAAGGAAACACTTTGAGGTTCGTGGAAATGTAAAATTAATGTAGGAGAATAACACATTAGATCTGGTAAAAGATAATACAAAATAAAAAAACATGAGTTGTTTATTACATTGTTTTGTTGCATCATCTTTGAAATGCAATAGAAAGGCCAATATATGACTTAGGAATCAAGGAGCAATTTAGATTTTGACCGATCCTGGAGAGGTTAAGCCTAAACCCCACTCCTCTCTTTAAGGATTCACATGTGAGGCCATGTGCTAAAAAGAGTGAGTAAGGTAGTGTAGTAAACAACCAAAGATTTCAAGACTAAAAGTGGTTAAAGTAGTATCCTACAATAAGTAAAAACTCCAGGTAAAAATACACTTTCTCTAGTCCTTGGTCTATATCCTAATCAGACTTTGGTGCAGGTCATGTTGTTCTTCACATTACCGTCTCTGGTAAACACACACTATATCAAATCAAATCAAAGGTTATATTTTTCAAAAAGGTTGTGGTAGCAAGGATTTTCTACGCATACTGAGCAGCTCACGTTATAGACAGAAGCGTGCTACATGGCAGATCAATCCAAACTCTTCTCTCGGCATGTCCAGCCCATCCATCCATTATCTCAGCTAATCATGGCTAGCTCGAAGGTTCCTGTCTTTGTCGGGGCTAAACCAACTAGGCTCATAATTATTATATTTTCCTCATATTTACAGATGGCATACACATTTGTTATTAAGGCACATGAAAGTTCACATGTTCCAGAAGTCATTTCTGCCATAAAACACATTTTGATACAAATAAAAAAAGTATTGCCAAACGCGTCTCCTGTGAAGGAGTGAGGTGCGATATACGTCTAGCTTCCTGAAACGGGTCACATTTTGCACCTGATCCTGCTGCCTCCTGCTACTTAGCCACTGCCCATCCAACATCCAGTCCCTACGACATTCTGTTAACACCATATAGGTCTACAGCATGCTGTAGAATGTGTTGACAGTTGATTGACAGGTGTACTGCAGAATGATACATGATAAACTGTCCCCTGGTGTGGATGCTCGCCAACATTTATAGTTATGTATACTTTATTGTTATAGTTATCGTTGTAGTTAAAACACAAAGCCAACTCTACAATGGAGTTGCTTACCAAGAAGACAGTGAAAGTTCCTGAATGGCCAAGTTACAGTTTTTACTTAAATCTGCTAAAAAATCTATGGCAAGACTTGAAAATGGTTGTCTAGAAATGATCAACAACCAATTTGACAGAGCTTGACAAATTTTTTAAAGAATAATGGGCAGATATTGTACATTCCAGGTGTGCAAAGCTCTTTTAAACACCTACCCAGAAAGACTGTAATCGTTGCCAAAGATGATTCTAACATGTATTGATTGACTCAGGGGTGGGAATACTTATGTAAATAAGATACAGTATTTATGAATTTCATTTTCAATACATTTTCAAAAATGTATCAAACACATGTTTTCCCTTTATCATTGTGGGGTATTGTGTGTAGATGTGTGAGAGAAAATATATATACTTAATCCAATTTGAATTCAAGCTGTAACACTACAAAATGTGGACTGTCAAGGGGTATGAATACTTTCTGAAGGCACTGTATGTATGTCATTGCTGTTCTACCTACTGCTTCACTAAAGTGGTATAATTTGGAGATGGACCAGAGGATCAAACAGCCAAGAGCCACTCGAAAACAAATACTTTTTGTATAATAAGCAGAGAAATGACATGTAATTACACACATTAAGAGGTATTATTTACCATGATTATCTATCCACCTCTCTGGCTTCGAAAAACAAGCTTTTATGATAAGAGAACAGCTTTGTCAGGGATCAGGGGACGGAAGGGAAATATTCTCTTTAACTATCCAAAATGTGATTGTTACGCAACAGGACAGTAAACCCGCGCTGCCCTCAAACCAAGGCACGCTGCCTGTTAATTATCTATCAAAGTAAGTGCCTTATTTTCTGTATATCGTGTTATCGTTTCTACTTTAGCATACCGTATGCATGTATGTATGGATTATAATGTATTTACTGTTTTATTCATGTTTTCAAGCACTGGCGACAAATCATACATTTCAATTCTTGCATAGATTGTAATGGACACATGATGTCTGTAAAATACTTTTTTGAATGTTGTACTGATTATGATGAGCTAATGCTAAGCTATTTGCCAGCATTGTGTGACGTCATGTTTGTTGACATCATACAATGCATTCTGGTTGTCACGTAAGCATCTGTCAGACCAAAGATGTTATAACAAGGGATAGTTCACTCGACTGGTTTATGGTGCTTTCAAGACATAACTCTGAAAAATACGAGGTCAAATCATGACGTCAGTGATCTTCAGGTTAGAAGGTCGAAGCTCTAGAAAGAGGCCCGAGTTCCCGAGTTGGAATTCTGAGTTGGATGACCGTTGAAAACTATTTTTCACAGTCGGAGCTCATATTTTTCCCAGTTCCCAGTTGTTTTGAACGCGGGGCTGCAAGTTCAGACCCCCCATTCCAAGGGTTTTTTTTTTTATTTAGCGTATAAATCTCCTGTGTTTGCCCTCCACCGCCATCATAGAAATATTTCCTACGTCATATTCTATGATACCTTCCCCCATTTCTACCCCCCATGGATTTGAAAACCCCAATAAATGAAATGAACCCCCCCACAAACCCCCCGTAAAATGGTTTCATCCCTGTTTAGCCTCCACGCTACAATTAGGCTAGGCAGTAGGCTTCTATTTGGGGTAATGATCTGTGAGTTGCTAAAAAAAAGTTGCTTTGTGATTTGTCAAAAAAACGGTGAAGACTTTTCATGTCATGTGCTCCGGTTCTTGTATACACTGTAACACCTACAGTATATCAAACATTTGTAATATGCTGAAAAGTGGCCAAACTAAGTACATCTTTTTCAGACAATGGGCGCAGCCATCTTTGACTTTGCTGACTTACTGTAGCTTAGCTGACATGCATCTCTTATCTAAGCAATACTACTTTTCTTCCTTGTGCTCACCAGAGATGTGGTACAGTGTAAACAAGTCTAGCTGTTAGGTCACTAACTTAAGTTTAGTTTTTATTAATTTAGACTGGTTATGGAATGAGTTTAGCTGTGGATGTGTTCCATGTGATGTTTGGATGATGAATTTCACATTTATATTTTACAATAACAGTTGAAATTGAGGAATATATTTGTGAAGACCTTTATTTCCCATCAGTACAAAACATTATTTAGATACTTTTCAGACAACAACGCTGGAACATTTTCAATACTTTTATTCTTTCCACTGCCCCTGCCATAGCCTACCTCATAAGGTTTGCAGAATTACAGAATTGCCCTATTGTATTTTTTGGTGCTTTCTAAAATATATTTTTCTCCTGTTTATTTTTTCAACTCGATTTGATGCTGCTGCTCTGACTGTGAACTGTGACCTTTTGGGTAGCTAAAAATTCAACTTGATAACAATGGCTTGTTTTTGTTTCCATTTCATTTTAAAACAAATTCTGATGTTTGAGACTTCTCTTTCTTTCCTTCCGTCCTTTTCTTAGTTTGTCCCTCGTTGGCTTTCCTCTTTGTGATAACAATGTGATTTAACATATACAATTCCCCTCTGGCAGGCGGTTTAGGCCACTCATGACTAGGGTTGTTACAGTGACAACTGGTCATGACGGCAAGTCATGACGGCAGTCAAATTCCATGTGACCGTTTAGTCAAGGTCATTAGTCTTCTCCAAGCTCTGATGCAGCTGAAGGTCATTAGTCTTCTCCAAGCTCTGATGCAGCTGAAGGTCATTAGTCTTCTCCAAGCTCTGATGCAGCTGAAGGTCATTAGTCTTCTCCAAGCTCTGATGCAGCTGAAGGTCATTAGTCTTCTCCAAGCTCTGATGCAGCTGAAGGTCATTAGTAGCCTACCAAACTTGCTAACTGCCTGGTACTCAGCACTCTATTGTCCCTCTAGTCACTCTGACATCAATGCAAATGTATTAGAAAATCTAATCGAACACTTCATGAGCTCATGTTGTGCAATATTTCTATAGGCTATGCAATTGCGTGAGAAAACAGAGTGATGGCCTCTATTATAAAGAGAAGGATCCCATCAGCTTTCTATAGGCTAGGCCTAGTACAGTGGTTTTCCTTTAAAAGTTTTGAACTTATGCCGCGCTGCGACTGTTTGTGGCAGATTGTGGCAGATTGTGGTAAATTGCATCATTCTGGCAACAATGGCTGACACTTAAATATCGTGCCATAGAATTGTGCGGCACCCCGCAAGCTGCGCTTCAGTATTCTGAAACTTTTAAAGGAAGAACCACTGTACATGTATTTATCAACTTTCCTAATATTAAGCACATGGCTTCTCTTTGCAACAGGAGTATAGCCTACCTGGCTGGCATGAAAATGAACCACAGGAAAAGTGCCCTCCATTCACTATTTAACTGCTTAGATGACATGTATTTTTCCCCCTGTCCCTGTTTCGAGACAGATGCATGTCAATGGTCAAATCCAAACAAATGTCACACATATATTATTTAGTATATGTAAAGACAAGATTAAATAAAGAACAGTCTAATGGGTGACAATATTAGCCTATCACTTGTGAATGATGCCCAGTTTGTGTGCAGTAAGGCAACAAACGTATGCCTTTTTTTTGTGACTCTTTCAAATCATAGTCGCACACCTCATGTAGCCGAGCCCATAGGCCTATATGTTTTGATACGGTTTATATCGCAACTAAAGTGGCCAAATAACTTCTTAAAATTAAGCACATTAACCTGATTCTAGAGCCTAATTGGCATACATATGCAGCGTGAGTTTTAAGTATGGGGAAGATCATTTTCACCATTAAAATGCACATTTATAATAAAAGCATTACATGGATAATCACATTTGTGGTCACTTTTGAGAATGATGTTTTCCCACTATTAGCACATTGCTGAACTTATAATGTGAAGAAAAAGCTTTAAAATGTATCAACATTTGAATCTAAACGTTCTGATCTGTTGCGTCAGCCCCATTGCGTGAAAAAATAATTTTTGAAGTTAGTGGTTGTATTCATTTGGGATCTATCACATCCCACAACTGTCCCAGACTATGTTTGGAATATTAATTTCTCACACAGACCAGGTCAACTTTTGTACTATGGGCAGGGTTGGGGATTACATCTGTTACTCCCCAAATTTAATCCGTTACATGTAAGGCAGGTATTCCCAAACTGGGGTACGAGTACCCCCAATGGTACGCCCAATGCCATTGTTGTTTTAATTTTTTTTTTATCTTCACATTTTCAAACAGTATATTTTTCGGGGCTATACACTTGGGTGAGGTTTTTTTCGCGCCTGAGTAGCCTCATTTCACTGCCAAAAATACAATTAAACCATCTAGTGTTCAGCAAGATAACAACACAATGTCAAATACAGGTAGTAGCCTAGTCAAATAATTAACATCAAATGACATTTAACCATTACTCTCTCGCAGGAATTCCACTAATGGTTCGTATGCAACCAAATGTAGCTGCTGCTCATGTTGGTATCTGTGCTGATGGCACAAACGCCATGACAGGGAGACATAGTGGAGTGGTAACGTGCGTGCAAGCGTTTGCTCCCGACGCCACTTGGGTACACTGCAGCATCCAACAAGAGGCTCTTGCTGCCAAGGGAATGCCTGACAGATTGAAAGATGTTTTGGACACTATAATGAAAATTGTTAACCTTGTTAAAGCAAGGTTCCTGAACTCTTGTGTATTTTCTGCACTATGCCATGTACCGCTTTTACAACACTGCTTTTACAACACTGCTTTTACAACACTGCGCTGGTTATCAAGGGGCAAAGTATTGACACGTTTTTTTTTTAATTGAGAGATGAGCTTAAAATGTTCTTTACTGACCATCATTTGCACTTGTCTGACCTCTTGCATGATAACGAGTTTCTCACACGACTGGCCTATCTGGGTGATGTTTTTTCTCACCTGAATGATCTGAATCCAGGATTACAGGGACTCTCCGCAACTATATTCAATGTGCAGGACAAAATTGAGGCTATGATTAAGAAGTTGGAGCTCTTCTCTGTCTGCATTAACAAGGACAACACACAGGTCTTTCCATCATTGTATGATTTTTTTGTGTGCAAATGAACTCAAGCTTACAGACAATGTCAAATGTTATATAGCGACCCACCTGAGTGAGCTGGGTGCGCAATTACTCAGGGACTTTCCTGAAACAGATTAAACAATAAACTGGATTTGTTATCCCTTTCATGCCCTGTCTCCAGTCCACTTACCAATATTTGAGCAAGAGAGCCTCGTAGAAATTGCAACAAGCGGTTCTGTGAAAATGTAATTTAATCAGTAGCCATTGCCAGATTTCTGGATTGTGCTGCACTCAGAGAATCCTGCCTTGGCAAATCGCACTGTTAAGACACTGATGCCCTTTGCAACCACATACCTATGTGAGAGTGGATTCTCAGCCCTCACTAGCATGAAAACTACAGGCACAGACTGTGTGTGGAAAATTATTTAAGACTGAGACTCTCTCCAAAACAACCCAACTTTGCAGAGTTATGTGCATCCTTTCAAGCACACCCTTCTCATTAACCTGTGGTGAGTTATTCACAATTTTTGATTAACAAAGAAGGTTTTATATGTAAGATGGTTAAATAAAGAGCAAAATGATTGATTATTATTATTATATTATTATTTGTGCCCTGGTCCTATAAGAGCTCTTTGTCACTACCCACGAGCCGGGTTGTGACAAAAACTCACACTCATTCTTTTGTTTATTAAATGTATCGTATAGTGTGTGTGTGTGGCAGGCTTACAATGATGGCAAAAAACAACATTTGAGAGTGCGCTGACCCTGGTGCTAGAGGGGGAGGTTGAGTGTTTGAAGGGGTATGGGACTATAAAAAGTTTGGGAACCACTGACGTAAGGGATTACAAAAAACGGTAACTGTAATCAGTTACGTTACCGGGGGAAATATTGTAATCAGATTACAGATACTTTTGAAAAACTAGATTATTACTTCAAGGATTACTTTTAAATTCAGAAAGGATGTTTGCGAAAAAAAATCTTTGACACTATTCTGTTTTCTCAATGACATTCAAATCAGCATTGAAAAAAGGCGCAAGTTTAAGTTTGTTCCACCTGAGCGAGTCTGACCACAAGTCACAGACCACTAGGATGACACACCAGATGGGTTTGATGGATTGTGGGTAAAGAGCAGGAATAGGCTTTTGAAGCTACAGCCCAAGCTATGTCTTCCAATGGTGCGACTGCTGTCAGCATCCAAAGATGATTCAACTTTAATAAACTCTTGGAGGTAAGGATGACAGCAGTGGTGTAGTCTACTGCGATACGGATATCACTTATTATTGATATCTACAGAGCGCAATGATGTGAATCACACTGCTGCTCTCTCATTTAGCTATTTGCGGTGGTTGTTGTGGATGGCTGTTCACAAATCTAAATGTGTATTTGAACCCAGTAATTGTTGAATTCAAGATGTTTAAGTTGCCTATCAGTCATTGTTTTTGAAACCAGTGGACAGCCAGGAATAAAGGCGCTCTTGCTACACCTGCATAGTGCGGATCCCAGCCTATGGAATATAAGTGTGGCTTTTATTGCTCAATCTAATTCATGCTGATAAAGAAAAATCCATAGTTCTAATGGAGACATGCGCAAACTTTTTTTTCAAATCATCATTGGAGTCACATCATGCAGCCTTAGAATGTATTAAACATCTAAACATAAAGCCCAATGTTTGTATCACATCTACAGTTACATAAATAACTGTAAATGAAGCAACTAGAAGTACCTGTTTCTTTGTTAACCACACATAAGAGTAGGCGAATGTGAGCACTCCCTCAAATCGTTTGGAGAACATATCCTTTCTTTTATTCAGCTATGTTCAATTGTATTCTTCATACTTTAAAATAATGCCACAGAATTCTAAGCAAGTCTGCTAAATGCACTAGTGTAGCCCACAGCCATATGGCATAGCCAGATCAGGGCCTAACATAAGGACAGCTCACAGTATGCTATTCTGCTCTTCTGAAATAGACTTGATTTTCTTCATATCATCATTCTTTAGACCCCTCTAAAATAAATAATGGATTATTGTGAAGGTGTAGGCTATATTACATGGATTTATTCTACTTTTTTCACAAAGGTCTGCATCACTGGGTGGTAGGCTATGTGTGGAAGCAAGGAGATGCTAAATGTGTTTATATTAATCAATCAATTACTCTGAGACCAGCAGTTATTTGCTTGACAATTCCGAAATGTTATGACCCCCACAGCCCTACTAATGACCAAAACTTCCCGCTACCTGAAAAGTTTATTTCCCCCGGTTGTGGCCCTCACCACCTGACCATCTGGCCCATAAAGACTGAAGGACCATGTACTCTATGCTGCACACCACATCAAGCCATCTCTGAACTGTACACTCTGTTCAGCTCTCTGCATTTAGATCATTCATACTGATACTGTAAATTTGTACATCCACTGTATATCAACTGTATACCCACTGTATGTTTGCATACCTGCTCATTATGTTATAGCTCTATGCTCACTCTACCTAGTTGTATATCATGTATGGAAACTTTGTTTAAACTCCGCTGTCTGTATTTCTAAATGTTGTCTATCACGAGCAGCACCATATGTACAACTCTGAGTATGTGTAAATGCACTTGGTGAATAAAGGGGATTCTGATTCTGATAAGAACAAAAACATAGACAATGTTTTTAGTGCTTCCTTCTTTCTACTCTCCCTTCACATTGTTGTTGTTGTGTTATGTATGTATGTATGTCAATGCTGTTCCACCTACTGCTTCACTGAAGTGGTGTAAACGGGAAGAGAGGGATTTCATATGAAACAGTTATCAGGGAGATGGACCAGAGGATCAAAAAGTCAAGAGTCACTCGAAAACAAAGACTTTGTATAATAAGCACATAAATTACATGTAATTAAGGTGTATTATTTACCATAATTGTCTATCCACATCTCTGGCTTTGAAAAATAAGCTTTTATGACAAAAGAACAGTGACTCTACCTCTTGCTATGAACATCAGAACAAACCTGCCTTTAAATGCCCCAGTAGTCATCAATGTCATCTATTGTCATATTATGTCTTGTTCCTGTTCTTTCTCTTCACTCCGTCTCCCTCTGCTGGTCGTATTAGGTTACCTTCTCTTCCTTTCCTTCCCCCAGCTGTTCCTCATCTTCTCTAACTACCTCGTTCACCATTTTCCCACCTGTTCCCTTTTTTCCCTCTGATTAGGTCTCTATTTCTCTCTCTGTTCCTGCTTCTGTCTTTGTCAGATTCTCGTTTGAGTTTCTCATGCCAGAACCAAACTATCGTCTCGTTTGCTTCACCCTTGTCCTGTCCTGTCGGAATCTGCCTGTTCATCTGATGCTACGTGTGATCAGGTACCTCTGCCTCTACGACCCGCGTCTACCCAGAGAGACCAGCAGTCTGTCGCCGCTAACCCAGCTATTCTCCTCTGCTGCTAAGAAGGGGGACTCTTCTGTAAATATCAGAAGGACTTTATGATTCATTTGTCGCCCTCTCTGCGGGTTGTCTATTTTGCCATTATATACATCTGAAGAGGATCTATGTCTTCCCTGTGTTTTGACATTAAAGGACTCTGTTTTTGTTAAACCGCTTTTGGGTCCTCACTCACGTGCATAACAATCACAATGCATTGCAGACGATTCCGTATAGGAATAAGTTAATGAATAGAGGATCATTATCTTCACTTAAAGGCTAGTTATAACCCTACTATTTTTTAATCATACACTTTTCACTCTGCTGTGTCCTCTCCTCTACTCCTCCTCAGCTAAAAGAGGGATCATTCTGTCTGTACATTAGAGAGAGGGAGAGAGAGAGAGAGGAGGTTGATGGAATGGTGGAGAGAAAGGAGGAAGAATTATATTCAGATTTATATCAATGGCATTCTGCTTGTTTATATTCACATGATGTGCTGTACACAGGGGGATGTCGATGCCATCATGTTTTGGATGTATTGTGTCGTGCACAGTTATATATCCTACCTTTTGCTGCTACTGTACTGCCACCTTCCATTAAAGCAGAGAAATAAGCTATTGTGGATTGCTAACAGCGGGGACTTGTATCTGTCAAAAATACATTTAGCATAATATTGAAAGGTTAAATGGTAAGATATTAGCAACCTCATGGAATGTAATTGAAGAGGTGATGTCATGTGCGTACATGCTTTTGTCCTTGCTTCTCTCTTATCCATCCCTCCCTCCTTCCCCCACACATCCTCTCCTCCCCTGTTTTACCTCTCTCCCTATTTAATAAGAATCTCTCCGTTCACTGCCAACAAATGTATGAGTTCCTAATACTGCACGGCCGGACCGCCGCCACAGAGCGCAGACCGTTTACCTAAAGTAAATGTTATTACCTGTGTGCTTCATTCACCTGTTCCCCGTCGGGGTGTGTTTTTAAAAGGACATTGAGATCTGGGCTTGGATGGGAGCTAAATGCCCATGAACAATACGGTGTGATTAGGCCCCAGCTGGTAGAGGGCGTGGAGGGTTTGTGTGGAGAGACAGAACCAGACATCAGAGGCCTGCTATCCCATCACACCTCTAACAAGAAAGGCTAATGAACCAATACATTGGGACCGGGGGATGGACTGGACAGTAATGGTAGTGTGACAATGATCCTGATTCATCTATAAAGTGGGGAAAACATTTCTCTGTGTGTGTGTTTTGTTTAGACTTTTTCCACATTTTTGTTACGTTACAGCCTTATTCCAAAATGTATTAAATAAAACAATTTCCTCACCAATCTACACACAATATCTTATAATGACGAAGCGAAAACAGGTTTAGACATTTTTGCACATTTATTAAACTAAAAAACATAAATACCTGCCAATGTACTGAGTAAAGGGTCTAAATACTTATGTAAATATAAGATTCCAGTTTTTTAATTGTAATACATTTGCAAAAACATTTTTAAAAGTGTGAGTAAATTGATTAGGAGGAAAAAACAATTGAACCCATTTTAGAACAAGGCAGTAACGTAACAAAACGTGGAAAAAGTCAAGGGGTCTGAATACTTTCCCAATGCTCTGTATGTCTATGGTTGCATTTGCCTATAACAGTAACTTCCATGAAGTGTAACTATAGTACTGCCTGTGATAAAGCGCCATCCCTAACACTAACACCACCACCAACAACAAATAGAATATCATAAACAATGAGACTCTAGAGGGCAGAGAAATCCCTCCCAGAACATTTCCCCCCATGGCACTGTCCTGAATTTCAGGGGAAATCATTAGCCAGGGCCTTGGAGCTGGGACCAACGCCTATGGGCATTTTCCTCCTACATATTTAAACAAAGAAATTGGTCCAAAATAACAACAATACATATAGCAGAACGTTTTGCTTTGGGCTATAAAAGTTTTAGAAATTAAAAACACCACAGAGTAATGAACGTAAGGAATTTATATAGGTGAATTAGTATGTGGGCAGAGTAACAAAGGTGATCCATAAAACGAAGGGTTTTCTGTAATACTGGCTTCCCGTGTCTCTGGGCGATAGCTGAAGGATTATTAAGTGAGTTTCTACTCTTAGGTAATAAGGGTTTCACCTACGTACAATCTCTGATCCTCAAGATATGTATCTCGTGATCCTGCTCATCCCCGGGTCTCACAAACTCACAGAGCTTTAATTGGGCAAACAACCTCCAATTTGATCCATTGAATTTAGAAAGTGGGGTCCTTGTGGTCCTTCGAAAAGACTATGCCAATTAAAGAGAAATAAGGAATCCTCATATAGAATGTGGTCATCTTATAAACGTGCATACTGCTCATGTAAACATGCACACGTCTTCTGTCTCTTCTGCATCTGAGCACTGAGGACAAATTGGTCTGGATGGAAATAACTGCAGATCCATACACTGTATTATATTATAGCACTGCAGGTAATTAGTCTTGTTCTTCACTGATTGGTTACATGGATATGTGTCCTGACTCATCTTGGGACCGTGGTTAAAATGTTAAAGTCTTGTTGGTTGTTCACAGCCGGAGCCCATCTTTTAATAAACTCAGCTGAAATGAGCAACATGAGGAACATAAGTGTTATTGTTGATCTTTGAAGTGATACTCTATAGCTCAGTTGGTAGAGCATGACATTTGCAATGCCAGGATAGTGGGTTTGATTCCTGGGACTACCCGTATGTCAAATGTATGCACACGTGACTGCACACTACTTTGGATAGAAGCGCCTGCTAAACTGTCTACATCCCTGTTAATATGTTGTTGTTTTTTTAACAACAACTCCTGGCAGTAGGATTTCTTAATATGGATTTTCATGTTGTTCATAGTGTTGGCTGGTTTATGTCCTTCTATTGTCTTCAAGCCTCTAGACTATATTTTGAAAAAGCATTACCTGAATACTGTCTCTCTCTCTGGGGAGGGTGGGGCACACATGTTAACATTGAACTAACATGTCTTTAATCATTGACAGTGAAGATTAAAAAAAGGTATATAGCTGCCAATCCTATGCAGTGATGTCCTCAGAAATAAATGTAAGGAATATAATATACAACCGATGTCAAACAAACAGAGAAGAGAGAGTGACAGAGGAGAAGAGGGAATCATATTAGGGATGAAAACAGGAAGAGAGGGATGGTGAGATAAGAGAGAGTGGGAGTTTGTAAAGGAGAGACAAAGTGATAGAGGGAGAGCTCTGAAACAAACAGACGTGTGTGTGTGTGTGTGTTTGTGCACATATGCTTGTGTGTTGTCTGTCTGACCGTGGCACCAATGTGTGAGGCAAGGGAATTGGGATTTGGCATCAAAAGCCCAACATTGGGGAGTGTGGGTTATAAACTATACATTAAAGCTGTTACCATTCAGAATCAGAAGTCTCACGGCTCATAGTGAATCTCTCTCTCTCTTGCTCTCTTGATTTCTCTCTCTCTTGATTTCTCTCTCTCTCTCTCTCCCTTTCTCAATTCAAGTCAAAGGGCACGGGAAACATACGTTCATATTGCCAAAGCAAGGGAAACATATAGTAAACAAAAGTGAAATAAACAATCAAAAATGTTGAAGGAAAAGAGCTATTTCAAATCTCAGATTATGGCTATGCACAGTGTTGTAACAATGTGAAAAAAGTTCAAGTACAAAAGGGAAAATATATAAACAAACAGTTGAAGTCAGAAGTTTACATACACTTAGGTTGGAGACATTAAAACTTGCTTTTCAACCACTCCACACATTTCTTGTTAACAAACTATAGTTTTGGCATGTCGGTTAGGACATCTACTTTGTGCATGACACAAGTAATTTTTCCAACAATTGTTTACAGACAGATTATTTCACTGTATCACAATTCCAGTGGGTCAGAAGTTTACATACACTAAGTTGACTGTGCTGTTAAACAGCTTGAAAAATTCCAGAAAATGATGTCATGGCTTTAGAAGCTTCTGATAGGCTAATTGACATAATTTGAGTCAATTGGAAGTGTACCTGTGGATGTTTTTCAAGGCCTACCTTCAAACACAGTGCCTCTTGCTTGGCATCATGGCAAATCAAAAGAAATCAGCCAAGACCTCAGAAAAAAATGGTAGACCTGCACAAGTCTCGTTCATCCTTGGGAGCAATTTTCAAACACCTGAAGGTACCATGTTCATCTGTACAACCAAACGTACACAAGTACCACGCAGCCGTCATACCACTCAGGAAGGAGACACGTTCTGTCTCCTAGAGATGAACGTACTTTGGTGCGAAAAGTGCAAATCAATCCCAGAACAACAGCAAAGGACCTTGTGAAAATGCTGTAGGAAACAGGTACAAAAGTATCTATATCCACAGTAAAACGAGTCCTATATCGACATAACCTGAAAGGCCACTCAGCAAGGAAGAAGCCACTGCTCCAAAACCGCCATTAAAAAGCCGGACTATGGTTTGCAACTGCACATGGGGACAAAGATCGTACTTTTTGGAGAAATGTCCACTGGTCTGCTGAAACAAATATAGAACTGTTTGGCCATAATGACCATCGTTATGTTTGGAGGAAAAAGGGGGAGGCTTGCAAGCCGAAGAACACGATCCCAACCGTGAAGCACGGGGGTGGCATTATCATGTTGTGGGGGTGCTTTGCTGCAGGAGGGACTGGTGCACTTCACAAAATGGAGGGCTTCATGAGCATGGAAACATATGTGGATATATTGAAGCAACATCTCAAGACATCACAAAGCCCTGACCTCAATCCTATAGAAAATTGGTGGGCAGAACTGAAATAGTGTGTGTGAGCAAGGAGGCCTACAAACCTGATCCAGTTACACCAGCTCTGTCTGTCATGCCCTGACCTTGGAGATCCTTTTTATGTCTCTATTTTGGTTTGGTCAGGGCGTGAGTTGGGGTGGGCATTTCTATGTTTTGTGTTTCTATGATTTTCTGATTTTCTGTTTTGGCTGGGTATGGTTATCAATCAGGGACAGATGTCTATCGTTGTCTCTGATTGGGAACCATACTTAGTTACCCTTTTTCCCCACCTGTGTTTGTGGGAAGTTGACTTTCTTTATGGCACTTAGCCTTAAGCTTCACGGTTTTGTTTTGTAGTATGTATTGTTTTGTTCTGCGTCTTTTCTTAATTAAAGAACATGTACGCTCACCACGCTGCACCTTGGTCAGCTCCTTTCATAAGCCGTGACACTGTCAGGAGGAATGGGCCAAAATTCACCGAACTTATTGTGGGAAGCTTGTGGAAGGCTACCCGAAACGTTTGACCCAGTTAGACAATTTAAAGGCAATGCTACCAAATACTAATTGAGTGTATGTAAACTTCTGACCCACTGGGAATGTGATGAAAGAAATAAAAGCTGAAAGAAATAATTCTCTCTTCTATTATTCTGACATTTCACATTCTTAAAATAAAGCGGTGATCCTAACTGACCTAAGACAGGGAATAATAACCAGGATTAAATGTCAGGAATTTTGAAAAACGGAAATTAAATGTTTTTGGCTAAGGTGTTTGTAAACTTCTGACTGTAAATATGGGTTGTATTTACAATGGTGTTTCTTCTTTACTGGTTGCCCTTTTCTTGGGGCAAAATTTCACAAGTCTTTCTGCTGTGATGGCACACTGTGGTATTTAACCTATTAGATATGGAAGTTCATCAAAATTGGATTTGTTTTCAAATTCATTGTGGGTCTGTGTAGTCTGAGAGAAATATGTGTCTCTAATATGGTCACACATTTGCAGGATTTCCACCTCATTTTGTGGGTAGGGTGCACATTGTCTGTCTTCTCCTGAGAGCCAGGTCTGCCTTCGACGGCCTTTCTCAATAGCAAGGCTATGCTTACTGAGTCTATACATAGTCAAAGCTTTCCTTAATTTTGGATCAATCACAGTGGTCAGGTATTCTGCCACTGTGTACTTGGTTTAGGGCCAAAAAGCATTCTAATTTGCTTTGTTTTGTGGTTAATGATTTGGTTGGGTCTAATTATGTTGCTGTCCTGGGGCTCTGTTTGGGTCTGTTTATGTTTGTGAGCACCATCTGGCAGAGTGGACTCTTCTCCAGGTTCATCTCTCTGTATGTGAGGGATTTGTTATGGAAGGTTTGAGAATCACTTATTTTTTTATGTGTTTTTTTTGGAACACCCTTCTCTCTCTCTCTCTCTCTCTCTTTCTACTGTATATCTGTCTCTATTTACTCGCCCTCTATATATACAGTATATATCTCTCTATACTGTGTATCGCTCTCTCTTTCTCTCAACTGTATCTCTCTCTTTCTTCCTATCTCCATCTCTCTTTCTTAAATTCTTACTTCTTCTTCAACTGCTATTACCAGACACCCCCCACTGCTGTCTTTCTAAAGAGAAGAGAGAGATCAGAGGAGAGGATTAATGGATTCATGTGCTTTTATTCAAAGCCATTAGATGAGCGAAGGCCCAATCTTAATCTCAACTCACAAAAGGGGTTGTATGAAAGGTCCCTGAAGCTCTGGTTGTCATTGTAATATGCAATCATATATTTCTCAACATGAAGCAGGAAAATGTAAAACTGTCTCCATCTCAAAAAAACAAGTTGTTATTTACTCCTGTTTACAATATATGTTGAAACCAAGCCTATATGGTGCTAAAATCAAATAAAATCAAATAAAATGTTATTGGTCACATACACATACATGCTTAGCAGATGTTAATGCGAGTGTGGCGAAATGCTTGTGCTTCTTG
The DNA here is from genome assembly GCF_045791955.1 of Oncorhynchus clarkii lewisi. Classification (NCBI taxonomy): domain Eukaryota; kingdom Metazoa; phylum Chordata; class Actinopteri; order Salmoniformes; family Salmonidae; genus Oncorhynchus; species Oncorhynchus clarkii. The sequence continues at coordinate 16,972,953 of NC_092151.1, forward strand.
TTCCGATAGTGCAGTAATATCTAACAAGTAATCAAACAATTCCCCAACAACTACCTAATACACACAAATCTAAAGGGGTGAATGAGAATATGTACATATAAGTATATGGATGAGCGATGGCCGAGCGGCATAGGCAAGGTGCAATAGATGTGATAAAATACAGTATATACATATGACATGAGTAATGTAAGATATGCAAACATTATTCAAGTGCCATTATTTAAAGTGGCATCGTTTAAAGTGACTAGTGATCCATTTATTAAAAAGTGGCCAGTGATTGGGAATAAGGTTGGTTATATGTGCTGTAGGGTTTCTGAATTATGAAGCCATAAACATGGATAGTCAATACTTGACCTTGTAACCACGTGTTTATTAAACAGAGCTGATGCATGTAGGCTGTATATGTACGTAGACAAATAATACCATTTCTCTAGTGAATCATGCTTGCTCAATGACGACAAGACTCTAGAGCACTGCTGATGATGCAAGTGGCAATACTGACCATTTGTGATCACATCCCTCAAATCCCTCTGTGCTGGGTATCCATTAGGGCTGCCAGATACATATGCACAGGCAGTACATATACATGTGTGTAGAGACAAACACCATACGTAGACTAATAACAAATCATTATTATTTCCCCTGTGTTTCATTATACCTCTGTACCCAATAATTAGATCCGTAACCTACGTTATCAAATCTGTCAAAATCCATGTACACATGCATGTAGGACGACACATAGACAAATAGCCCCATCTTTCAACTGATCATTATTCCCCTGTGTGTTTGGCTTTGTGTTTGGCTCTGTTGTTAAGTCAAACCATGGCTAGCAATGCTGAGGGGAGTGAGAATGTCATCTAATTCAATAACCCTACTACACCTTTAGCCCCAGGCAATATAAAACCACCAGATGATTTCACCTGATTTCATAACACCATGGTCGATAATGTTCCGTCGATGGCTCTGAAGGACCAGATGTCTGATGGGAAATAAACACGATTTGGCTGTTTTACCTGCTCCTCTGTCTGCACCGTCCCTCGCTCTCATAACACACGGACAATAATGACCTGGATTAAGCTGTCAGAAGACCAGCAGTTACAGACAATGGCCTCCGTACAGAGAGGGGACCCACTGGGCGCAAACTGGTTGAATGAATGTTGTTTCAATTTAATTTGTCAACGTATTGGGATGTGGAAAATACCTCTCACCATGGATTTGAAAAAAGTTCAAATTCAACCAGGGGATTACGTCATCATGGTAACCAACATAGACAAACCTTATATAAAATACTTTGAATTTGTACCGTTGAAACAACGTCAGATATTCAACATCATATCCTCCATTAGAAAAAAACAGTAGGCTGGGCAGCACATCCTACTGGAGAGTTGATCAATCTAGAACTATCCATTTGGGCTCCATTCAGGGTTTTAAACAAGCCCTGCTTACCTTTGATATTTGTCATTGATTACTACCAATGTGCTATTGTGTGAAATCTCTTAAAAACTAAATAGATTCACTGTTGCAAATGAAGTCAATAGAAAGGATAGGTTTAAGAGAGCAAGTTAAATGTAACCTTTATATGTGACCCAGCAAAAAGGGGATGTCCTGAGGACATTGGGTGATGTTCCCATTAGGTCCCTTAATGGTTATGGGCGTGAATGTATCCCACTGACGTTCTGAGAATATTCTAAGAACGTCACGTGATGGTCCCAAGGGACTGAGGACCATGTCAGCACCTTTTACGGCGTTTTCAGAACTTTCTTTTTACTAGTCTTTAGAATGTCGCATGATGGTCCAAAGGGAATGTTCTCTGGGGACCTTTGTGTAGTTCCCTGTAAGTTACCGGCACTTCACTGAGGACCATGTCAGGACCTTTTTAGGACTTTCATTTTACTAGTCTTTAGGAAGTTGCGTGAGGGTCCCAAGGGAACGTTCTTAGGGGGACCTTTGTCTAGTTCCCTGTAATTGTATACAGTAGTCTATCAGTGTAATCAGATTTAACTTGGATTATATGTAATTGATATGCTATACAGGGCCTTGCAAAAGTATTCATTCCCCTTGGCGTTAAAATACAACCTGTAATTTAAATGGATTTTTATTTGGATTTCATGTAATTACTTGTTTCAAAAAATACAACAAAAAAACGTAAAAGTCGTAAGTGCATACAGTTGAAGTATGAAGTTTACATACACCTCAGCCAAATACATTTAAAGCCCGTTTTCACCATTCAATCAGAGTAAATATTCCCTGTTTTAGGTCAGTTAGGATCACCACTTTATTTTAAGAATGTGAAATATCAGATTAATAGTAGAAAGAATGATTTATTTCAGATTTAATTTCTTTCATCACATTCCCATAAGTTTACATACACTCAATTAGTATTTGGTAGCATTGCCTTTAAATTGTCTGGGTCAAACGTTTCGGGTAGCCTTCTACAAGCTTCCCACAATAAGTTGGTTGAATTTTGGCCCATTCCTCCTGACAGAGCTGGTGTAACTGAGTCATGTTTGTAGGCCTCCTTGCTCACACACAATTTCAGTTCTGCCCACCAATTTTCTATAGGATTGAGGTCAGGGTTTTGTGATGTCTTGAGATGTTGCTTCAATATATCCACATACGTTTCCTACCTCATGAAGCCCTCCATTTTGTGAAGTGCACCAAGCCTCCCGCTTTTTCCTCCAAAAGAGGAACTTAGTTTCAAGGTAGGCAATACATCCACAGGTACACCTCTAATTGACTCAAATGATGCCAATGAGCCTATCAGAAGCTTCTAAAGCCATTACATAATTTTCTGGAATTTTCCAAGCTGTTTAACGGCACAGTCAACTTAGTGTATGTAAACCTCTGACCCACTGAAATTGTGATACAGTTACTTATAAGTGAAATAATCTGTCTGTAAACAATTGTTGGAAAAATGACTTGTGTCATGCACAAAGTAGATGTCCTAACCGACTTGCCCAAAAAATAGTTTGTTAAACAAGAAATTTGTGGAGTGGTTGAAAAATGAGTTAATGATTCCAACCTAAGTGTATGTAAACTTCCGACTTCAACTATGTATTCACCCCCTTTGTTATGAAGCCCCTAAATAAGATATGGTGCAACCAATTACCTTCAGAAGTCACATAATTAGTTAAATAAAGTCTACCTGTGTGCAATCTAAGTGTCACATGATCTGTCACATGATCTCAATATATATGCACCTGTTCTAACAGGCCCCAGAGTCTGCAACATCACTAAGCAAGGGGCACCAACAAGCAAGCGGCACCATGAAGACAAAGAAACTCTCCAAACAGGTCAGGGACAAAGTTGTGAAGTACAGATCAGGATTGGGTTATAAAAAATATCAGAAACTTTGAACATCCCACAGAGCACCATTAAATCCATTATTAAAACATGGCAATAATATGGCTGTTACGAATCCCTTTTGGCCCGACAGTCTAGGGGGGGGGATGGTATGAGATCCGTAACAACTCATGTAAATTATAATTGTGACAAAGTAAAAGTGTGAACGTAATAACCAGGACAACTGAAATCTACCGTCAAACTCAAGGTTTATTTGATAAACACACGGTAATGGGGGGAGCAGGAAAAGGGGCTGAGCTGGACCCAAGGAAAGAAACAATAAATATGCAAAAACACCCCTAAGCTAGACTAGCCTACTTTAACAACAGCTAACTAACTAACCAAAAATACAGTGGGTGGTCCGCCTAGTTCTAACTAGTGTTTTTAACAAAGTTTACCTACGGGTAGTGTATGCCCATGGGCGACTTGTCTTGTTTTCCCCCTTTTCCCACCAGCAACAAACAAACACCATAACCAAAACAATACTCACAGGAGATGACAAAGTGATTTGGAGGTGCTCAAACAAAAGAAGAGGTTAAGACGCAAAGAGAGCGATCTACATACATGGCATTTACAAAGAGATTGAGCTACTGAAATCTATAAAGAATAGAGATCTACCAACATGGCATTACAAAGAGATTGAGCTCCTGAGCAAACAAATGATGGGGTTTTTAAACCATGGGGAAGGAACTGTGATAGGGTAGGAAACAGGAGGAGGTGTGTCTTCAGATTGATGGGTTGATTGTTGACTGATTGGGGAGTGATGATTTTCACCTGTGAGGGGAGACGGAGAGAAAGAAACACACACAGGATACACACACACACAGGATAATGGTATCCGTAACACTCCCACCCTTAAAAGAGCAACCCTAGGGGGGATTGCGATCACAGTATTACAATTAATACTCACAACAAAGCAACAACCTTGCTAAAACATACAAAAATCATTAGACACAAGACAAAAACTGGTTACCCGATTTTGTCTTCGGTAACGGTCCGACACAATCAACCACCACATGCTCAAATGGTCCACCTATGACAGGTATTGGACAAAGAGGAGCGGGAGGAATAACCTGATTTGGTTTTCCTCTTATCTGACAGGTGTGGCATGTCCGACAGAACTGCGCCACATCTTGTTTTAAACCCGGCCAAAATAAATGTCGAAGGATCCGATCATACGTCTTTGTGATTCCTAAATGACCAGATCACTGGTGATCAAGAGCAAGGGGGTAACACATTTTGTCAAAAGGCTGTAGGAATCACTATTTGGTAAACAGCATTCCAATCTCCACCCGCGTCAACATGGGATTTCCATTTACGCATGAGGAGATTACCATCAATGAAGTAAGCCACATTCTTCTTCTTCACCTCTTCCAATGAGACAACACTAGTAAAACATTTAGCAAGTTTGTTGTCAACCTTTTGGTTAGCAATCAGCTGCTCACGAGTGACTGGTAACTGTATTGCATCAGCAATAAGTTCAACGTTCTTTAATTCTTTCCTGGGCTGTTTGTCAGAGGTGATCAACTTCTCAGAGGTATCACACAATCCATCCTCTTGATCATCCTCTTTGAACAGAACAGTGTTCAACAAATCTATCACGTCACCCTCTTGTAGTGCCTGAGCACGAGTGACAGCACACGCGGGGAACACATGTGGATAACTCTGTGCCAACTCATTTGAGAGAGAGTGGTCACTTTTATCCAATACTTCCAATACGGGTACTACCTTTCCTCCGGCAATATCGTTACCCATTATAAAGGTCACACCTTTCACTGGCAACTTAGGACGTACCCCCACTCTGAATATTCCACTGATTAACTCAGTGTACTTTCACAAAGTGCAATGGCACGGGGACAAAACCCATTTCAATACCCTGCACTAACACACTGGAACCACAGTATGTATCGTCAGATAAGGGCAACACATCAGACAATATAAACGACTGCGCCGCACCAGTATCTCTAAGGATTTTAACCGGACGCTGAGACGCTTCGTCATTCGTTAGGGACACAAACCCCTCGAAAATGAATGGTTCATAACTGCGGTCGGGGACTGAGTCTTTCAAACTACAGTTACTCTGAGGCACCTGTTTTGTTGCAGACCTCACAACCGTACGAATTAGAGCAACACCTGTTGGCGGCTTGGCACGAAGAGGCATCCCTCGTTTGCGTTTAAGCAGGAAGCAATCATTAATCATATGTCCCACTTTATGACAATAGAAACAGGAACGCTCATTCTTCTGCCGTGCTTGATATACTACTGCTGGTCGACTAGGGCTAAAGGTAGGAAACTCAGTGGTTCTACTCTCAGTTTGAGCCGAAAACACACTCTTGTGCGTCAACACAAACTCGTCTGCCAACACAGACGCTTCTGCCAGGGAGGATACTTTCTGTTTGTTTAGGTAAACTACAATGCGTTCGGGTAAGCAATTTTAAAACTCTTCCAACAAGATTAACTCCCGGAGAGAGTTGAAATCAGTTACCTTACTAGCAGCATGCCATTTATCAAAACAGATTTCCCTTGTCTCTAGCAAATTCCACATAAGTCTTACTAGAAGACTTTTTATGAGACCTAAATCTCTGTCGGTATGCCTCAGGCACAAGCTCATAGGCACGAAGAACAGTAGCTTTCACCACTTCATAATTCAAACTGTCCTCCAGAGGTAGCGCTGACAAAACCTCTTGGGCTTTACCAGTTAATTTACACTGAAGTAATAGGCACCATACCTCTTCAGGCCACTTCAATGCTACGGCTTTACGCTCAAATACACAAAAATAGGAGTCAACCTCCGACTCTCTGAACAAAGGTACTAAGGCAATCTGCCTACTAATATCAAACGTGTTTGAGGACACAGCTGGTAAGGACGACTCACTAACAGTGACAGCAGGAACGAAGGCTAGCCTCGCTGTCTCTGCCTCCAGTTCCATCTGGCGCATTTTAAACGTCATCTGCCTCTGTTCTCGTTCTCGTTCTTTTTCTGCCTCAATTTTACACATCTCCAACTGGAGAGTCTCTCGCCTAATTTGGGCTCTCTCTTCCACCTCTAGTTGTAACTGTACTATACGGACATCCCTCCTGGCATCACCATTTGACAGTGGGGAGCGTGGTTCGAAATGGGACAATGTGGCTAGTGTTTTAGCCTCGCCCTCATTATCAGACACCAATGGGCTTACAGGAGCAGCAACATCCCCTACAGGGTTAGTAGACTCAGGCAGCGGTAACACAAGCACCTGCTCTTCCAACAATACATTTAATACTAGCTGTTTAACCTCCGCCTTAACTAAACTCTGCGAAATCGATACTGAATAATGGTCAGCCAAGGTCATTAAATCAACTCTACGACATTTGTCAAAAACCTCCCACGAAGGGTTATCCAAAAAGGACTTCAAATCAAAAGTAGCCATCTTACACTACTTCACAAGAGCCAACGAAAATAGCAAACACTAATGCTACTTCAGCTATGACGCTCAACACTGAACTATACCACTATCAACAATCTACATGAGCGGCATGGGTGTCAGTAAAGACAGATCCCGGATGAGGCTCCACTTATGTTACGAATCCCTTTTGGCCCGACAGTCTAGGGGGGGGATGGTATGAGATCCGTAACATAACTCATGTAAATTATAATTGTGACAAAGTAAAAGTAATAACCAGGACAACTGAAATCTACCGTCAAACTCAAGGTTTATTTGATAAACACACGGTAATGGGGGGAGCAGGAAAAGGGGCTGAGCTGGACCCAAGGAAAGAAACAATAAATATGCAAAAACACCCCTAAGCTAGACTAGCCTACTTTAACAACAGCTAACTAACTAACCAAAAATACAGTGGGTGGTCCGCCCAGTTCTAACTAGTGTTTTTAACAAAGTTTACCTACGGGTAGTGTATGCCCATGGGCGACTTGTCTTGTTTTCCCCCTTTTCCCACCAGCAACAAACAAACACCATAACCAAAACAATACTCACAGGAGATGACAAAGTGATTTGGAGGTGCTCAAACAAAAGAAGAGGTTAAGACGCAAAGAGAGCGATCTACATACATGGCATTTACAAAGAGATTGAGCTACTGAAATCTATAAAGAATAGAGATCTACCAACATGGCATTACAAAGAGATTGAGCTCCTGAGCAAACAAATGATGGGGTTTTTAAACCATGGGGAAGGAACTGTGATAGGGTAGGAAACAGGAGGAGGTGTGTCTTCTGATTGATGGGTTGATTGTTGACTGATTGGGGAGTGATGATTTTCACCTGTGAGGGGAGACGGAGAGAAAAGAAACACACACAGGATACACACACACACACAGGATAATGGTATCCGTAACAATGGCACCATAACAAACCTGTCAAGAGAGTGCCGCCCACCAAAACTCACGGACCAGGCAAGGAGGGCATTAATCAGAGAGGCAACAAAGAGACCAAAGATAACCCTGAAGGAGCTGCAAAGCTCAACAGCGGAGATTGGAGTATCTGTCCATAGGACCAATTTAAGTCGTATACTCCACAGAGCTGGGCTTTACGGGAAGAGTGGCCAGACAAAAGCCATTGCTTAAAGAAAAAAATAAGCAAACATGTTTGGTGTGGGAGACTCCTCAAACATGTGGAAGAATGTATTCTGGTCAGATGAGACAAAAATGTTGCTTTTTGTCCATCAAGGAAAACGGTATGTCTGGCGCAAACCCAACACCTCTCATCACCCCGAGAACACCATCTCCATAGTGAAGCATGGTAGTCGCAGCATCATGCGGTGGGGATGTTTTTCATTGGCAGGGACTGGGAAACTGGTCAGAATTGAAGGAATGATGAATGGCGCTAAATACAGGGAATTCCTGAGGAAAACCTATTTCAGTCTTCCAGAGATTTGAGACTGGGACGGAGGTTCACCTTCCAGCAGGACAATGACCCTAAGCATACTGCTAAAGCAACAGTGAGTGATCACTTGAGTGATTTAAGGGGAACATTTAAATGTCTTGGAATGGCCTAGTCAAAGCCCAGACCTCAATCCAATTGAGAATATGTGGTATGACTTAAAGATTGCTGTACACCAGTGGAACCGATCCAACTTGAGGGAGCTGGAGCAGTTTTGCCTTGAAGAATGGGCAAAAATCCCAGTGGCTAGATGTGCCAAGCTTATAGAGACATACCCCAAGAGACTTGCAGCTGTAATTGCTGCAGAAGGTGTCTCTACAAAGTATTGACTTTGGGGGGGGTGAATAGTTATGCACACTCAAGTTTAAAAAAATTTTGGTCTTATTTCTTGTTTGTTTCACAATAGAACATATTTTGCATCTTCAAAGTGGTAGTCATGCTGTGTAAATCCCAAAATCTAATGTATTTACAGGTTGTAAGGCAACACATTAGGAAAAATGCCAAGGGGGGTGTATACTTTCGCAAGCCAATGTATGTAACTTCTTAAATTGTATCAACTTCCACAAAAACACTTTTAACTTCTTGATCCTACTTGAGACGCAGATGTCTCAACTAGGCACCTGGAAATGCAAATGCGCTACGCTAAATGCTAAATGTACTCGTTAAAACTCAAACGTTCAAAATATCAAAATACACATGCAGGGTATAGAATTAAAGCTACACTCGTTGTGAATCTAGCCAACAAGTCAGATTTTTAAAATGCTTTTCGGCGAAAGCATGAGAAGCTATTATCTGATAGCATGCAACACCCCAAAATGCCTGAATGCGACGTAAACAAAAGATTTAGCGTACCCGGCGATACACAAACGCAGAAATAAAATATAAAACATTCATTACCTTTGACGAGCTTCTTTCTTGGCACTCCTATATGCCCCATAAACATCACTATTGGGTATTTTTTTCGATTAAATCGGTCCATATATACCCAAAATAGCCATCTATGGAAGCTGTGTAATTCAGAAAAAAACATTGTTTTAAAACGCAGCGTCATTTTTTAAAATTAAAAAAGTCGACGATAAACTTTCACAAAACACTTCGAAATACTTTTGTAATCCAACTTTAGGTATTAGTAAACGTTTATAATCTATCAAAATGATTACAGGGCGATGTGTATTCAATAGCTCCTCGTCTTCAAATCAATGGCCGACAATGTGCACTTCAAAACATCCTGGCGGAGACCGGAAGAAATGGAATCCAGTTAGTTGGATTTACCAACAAAAAACTCCCCGGATAATGACGACAATGGCGACATCGTGTGGAATCTGTAGGAATTGCATGCAGGTCCATAATTAATTTTGTGCCCTTTTAACAATCCATGAAAGTGACGCATGGATATTATTTTTAGCTTTCAGTGAGCAGTTTTTCTTGCGCTTTTCGATGAAACACACGATCTGTTATAGTCACAGCCGTGATTTAACCAGTTTTAGAAACTTCAGAGTGTTTTCTATCCACACATACTAATCATATGCATATACTATATTCCTGGCATGAGTAGCAGGACGCTGAAAAGTTGCGCGATTTTTAACAGAATGTTCAAAAAAGGAGGGGGTAGGCTTAACAGGATTTATGGAGCTAAAGCAAGCCCCACAACTTTACTTCATGTACAGTCAGTGAGGAAAAAGGCAAGGTGTTGAAAAGGAGGTAGACAGCTGCTGTTGGAAAAGGACAACTTACATGTTGATGAAGATGTAAAGCATATGTCTTGATGTACCACATCCTCCTAATTCCACTCAAACCTAGGACCTCTGTTTCCCAAACGCACGTGATTGCTAATCTTCCCTCATTTTTAAAAAAACCTAGGATCTCTGTTTCGCAAATAAATGCACGTGATCGCCAATCTTCCCTCAAATTGTTTTGGACACTGAGTAAATTTCAGGTCTGCTGAGCACAAACTTGAACTTTGTGAAAATTCTTTTCAACTTCTGCCGCACATTTACTGTGAGGCTGTACCCACTTTAAGTTACAGTTTTAACAGTGGCCAAGTAGGCTGCTGTGGCTATTTGTTCATGATGTAGGCCTACCTGTGGCCTATTGTACCATCAAAAACAAAAGAGAAAAACATATCCCATAACATTTTAACATGGAAATAGCTGTTCTGTCATTCTGCCTCACAGTAGCAGACAATGTGTGGTGTTCAATGCCTACATTCCATGAGACTTAAAAAAACATGCATTGCTTGACACTAACCTGTTTATAAACTTGTCCTTCAGACAGGGAGGTAACTGAAAAAAAAAACACTTTACAAAACACAATTCATTATTATTCCCATACCATTACTACAGAGAATCAGACAAATTATGCTACCCTCTGCCTATTGGCTACTTAGCTTATTCAAGACCGTCTCAAAATACCTCAAAATAACCCTTGAAGACATAAAAACCTCTTTACCTGAATCGCTTTTCAAAGAGGCTAGAAATGCACTTGTTTTGTGCTCTGGTTGTCAACAACATATCTCCCCCATTGTTGACTAGAAATTAGCAGTAACAGCAGTAGATCCATATATGGCAAAGGCTATTTGCATATAGGCTTACTGCAGCTCTGATTGGTTACGGTGCACCGGTCTGTGTATGGACCTGAGTTGTGCCTGTCAATGGAATAGAGTCCTACTCCAATGTGCTCTGCCTACAAGATAATTTCTTGCACAGTTAGTTTTGCATACTAAATCTTGCATAGTTTGTTTTGTTTCGGTATATTACAATTGAAAGTGGCTAATATTGCATTGAATCGATCACAATTGCCACAGTAGAAAAGAAAGTTGAGTGAAGTTCAATCTGTCATCGGGCTGATATTTCTTCTGCACAGCCGTCTGAGGGCACATAGTTTAGAGGGAACGTTGGTGACCGTCCTCCTGAAGTACCCAGTTATAGCTAGCTCCACAGCAACCCCAGCATTGAGCTAAGCACAACTGCCAAAGTAAAGGACATCACGCTGCTTTTTTAACAAATACCGCTGTCTCATGATGCAACTCATACCGAGGAACGAACCCAAGAACTCTGCCTCACAAACACGTGACCGCCATCCTGAAGCGTCTTACCCAGTCGCACCACCAAAAAACTAGCTATTCAGCAGTGCAAGTGGAGACACAACAGGCTGAGGATTGAGTTTCACAGATCCCCATCAGCTACAATAGCAAGGGGTTATTTAAACATTGCGTCAACATAGAGAGCAAGAGAGATAGAGAGAAAAATAAATTAGTTAATGTTTTCAACAAGCTCTCAACAATGAGAGACTAAACCCACATAGAGGCCAAAGATTCCACTCTCGACTGCAGAGTGATATTGTGTCACTCATACTTATTCTGCATAAAAGGTATGCCGAAATCTATGTCTATATTGTGGATATTTTCAGTATAGCTTCATTTTTATTTCGTAATTGTTTTATCTCTTTTGATGCGAGCTAATGTCAGGTCAGGTCACAAAAGGTCCTGGGAGGTGACTGATAATGAGGGAAGCACTTAAAAACCAGACATAATTTGGCTTCTAATGAGCTGGTTAAACTATACTGCTGCTTGGATGTGTCCTGAAACACAGACTGATGTTTTTAGCATCAACGAGGCAGAGAGATAGAGAGAGAGATAATGGATGAAATGAGAAGAGTGTGTAGATGAGTTGAGAGGAGAGAAAGCATAGATGAGTTGAGGAGAGAGATTGTAGATGAGTTGAGAGGAGAGAGAGCATAGATGAGTTGAGAGGAGAGGAGAGAGAGGGTAGATGAGTTGAGAGGAGAGGAGAGAGAGGGTAGATGAGTTGAGAGGAGAGAGAGCATAGAGGAGATAAGAGAGAGCGTAGATGAGTTGAGAGGAGAGAGAGCGTAGATGAGTTAAGAGAGAGAGTAGATGAGTTGAGAGGAGAGAGAGCATATATGAGTTGAGGAGAGTGAGGGTAAATGAGTTGAGAGGAGAGAGAGGGTATATGAGTTGAGAGGGTAGATGAGTTGAGAGGAGAGAGCATAGATGAGTTGAGAGGAGAGAGCATAGATGAGTTGAGAGAAGAGAGAGGGTCGACGAGTTGAAAGGAGAGAGAGGGAATATGAATTGAGAGGAGAGAGAGCATAGATGAATTAAGAGGAGAGAGTGCGAAGATGAGTTGAGAGGAGAGAGCATAGATGAATTGAGAAGAGAGAGAGCATAGATGAGTTGAGAGGAGAGAGAGCATAGATGAGTTGAGAGGAGAGAGAACGTAGATGAGGAGAGAGAGGGTAGATGAGTTGCGAGGAGAGAGAGGGCATATGAGTTGAGAGGAGAGAGCATAGATCAGTTGAGAGGAGAGAACGTAGATGAGTTGAGAGGAGAGAGTGTAGATGAGTTGAGAGTAGAGAGAGCATAGATGAGTTAAGAGGAGAGAGAGAGAATAGATGAGTTGAGAGTAGAGAGCATAGATGAGTTGAGAGGAGAGGAGAGAGGGTAGATGAGTTGAGAGGAGAGAGAGCGTAGATGAGTTAAGAGAGAGAGTAGATGAGTTGAGAGGAGAGAGAGCATAGATGAGTTGAGGAGAGTGAGGGTAGATGAGTTGAGAGGAGAGAGAGGGTATATGAGTTGAGAGGAGAGAGAGCGTAGATGAGTTGAGAGGGTATTTGAGTTGAGAGGAGAGAGAGCATAGATGAGTTGAGGAGAGTGAGGGTAGATGAGTTGAAAGGAGAGAGAGGGAATATGAATTGAGAGGAGAGAGTGTGAAGATGAGTTGAGAGGGGAGAGAGGGTATGTGAGTTGAGAGGAGAGAGAGCATAGACGAGTTGAGAGGAAAGAGAGCGTAGATGAGGAGAGAGAGGGTAGATGAGTTGACTGGAGAGAGAGCGTAGATGAGAGGAGAGAGAGCATAGATTAGTTGACAGGAGAGAGAGCATAGATGAGTTGAGAGGAGAGAGCGTGTACATGATTTGAGAGGAGAGAGAGGGTATATGAGTTGAGAGGAGAAAGCATGGATGAGTTGAGAGGAGAGAGAGGGTAGATGAGTTGAGAGGGTAGATGATTTGAGAGGTGAGAGAGGGTATATGAGTTGAGAGGAGCGAGGGCATAGGTGAGTTGAGAGGAGAGAGCATAGACAAGTTGAGAGGAGAGAGAGCAGAGATGAGTTGAGAGGAGCGAGAGCATAGATGAGTTGACAGGAGAGAGAGTGTATATGAGTTGAGAGGAGAGAGAGTGTAGATGAGGAGAGAGAGGGTAGATGAGTTGAGAGGAGAAAGAGGGTATATGAGTTGAGAGGAGAGAGAGCATAGATGAGTTGAGAGGGTAGATGATTTGAGAGGTGAGAGAGGGTATATGAGTTGAGAGGAGCGAGGGCATAGGTGAGTTGAGAGGAGAGAGCATAGACAAGTTGAGAGGAGAGAGAGCAGAGATGAGTTGAGAGGAGCGAGAGCATAGATGAGTTGAGAGGAGAGAGCATAGATGAGTTGAGAGGAGGGAGCATAGATGACTTGAGAGGAGAGAGCATAGACGAGTTGAGAGGAGAGAGAGCGTAGATGAGTTGAGAGAAGAGAGAGGGTATATGAGTTGAGAGGAGAGAGAGCATAGATGAGTTGAGAGGGTCGATGATTTGAGAGGTGAGAGTGTATATGAGATGAGAGGACAGAGAGTTTTATTTGAGTTGAGAGGGGAGTGAGGGTAGATTAGGTGAGGGGAGAGAGAGCATAGATGAGTTGAGAGGAGAGAGAGCGTAAATGAGGAGAGAGAGGGTAGATGAGTTGAGAGGGTAGATGAGTTGCGAGGAGAGAGAGGGTATATGAGTTGAGAGGAGAGAGCATAGATGAGTTGACAGGAGAGAGAGCATAGATGAGTTGAGAGGAGAGAGAGGGTATATGAGTTGAGAGGAGAGAGCATAGATGAGTTGAGAGGAGAGAGCATAGATGAGTTGAGAGGAGAGAAAGGGTATATGAGTTAAGAGGAGAGAGAGCATAGATGAGTTGAGAGGAGAGACCATAGATGAGTTGAGAGGAGAGAGAGCATAGATGAGTTGCGAGGAGAGAGAGGGTATATGAGTTGAGAGGAGAGAGCATAGATGAGTTGACAGGAGAGAGAGGGTATATGAGTTGAGAGGAGAGAGCATAGATGAGTTGACAGGAGAGATTATAGATGAGTTGAGAGGAGAGATAGGGTATATGAGTTTAGAGAGAGAGAGGGTATATGAGTTTAGAGGAGAGAGAGGGTATATGAGTTGAGTGGAGAGAGGGTATATGAGTTGAGTGGAAAGAGAGGGTATATGAGTTGAGAGGAGAGAGAGCCTAGATGAGTTTAGAGGAGAGAGAACCTAGATGAGTTGAGAGGAGAGAGAGGGTATATGAGTTGAGAGGAGAGAGAGGGTATATGAGTTGAGAGGAGAGGGCATAGATGAGTTGACAGGAGAGATTATAGATGAGTTGAGAGGAGAGAGAGGGTATATGAGTTTAGAGGAGAGAGAGGGTATATGAGTTTAGTGGAGAGAGAGGGTATATGAGTTGAGAGGAGAGAGGGGGTATATGAGTTTAGAGGAGAGAGAGCCTAGATGAGTTTAGAGGAGAGAGAACCTAGATGAGTTGAGAGGAGAGAGAGGGTATATGAGTTGAGAGGAGAGAGAGGGTATATGAGTTGAGAGGAGAGAGAGGGTATATGAGTTGAGAGGAGAGAGAGGGTCTATGAGTTGAGAGGAGAGAGCATAGATGAGTTGACAGGAGAGATTATAGATGAGTTGAGAGGAGAGAGAGGGTATATGAGTTTAGAGGAGAGAGAGGGTATATGAGTTTAGAGGAGAGAGAGGGTATATGAGTTTAGTGGAGAGAGAGGGTATATGAGTTGAGAGGAGAGAGGGGGTATATGAGTTTAGAGGAGAGAGAGCCTAGATGAGTTTAGAGGAGAGAGAACCTAGATGAGTTGAGAGGAGAGAGAGGGTATATGAGTTGAGAGGAGAGAGAGGGTATATGAGTTGAGAGGAGAGAGAGGGTCTATGAGTTGAGAGGAGAGAGAGGGTAAATGAATTGAAAGGAGAGAGGGTAGATGAGTTGAGAGGAGAGAGGGTAGATGAGTTGAGAGGAGAGAGGGTAGATGAGTTGAGAGGAGAGAGAATAAATGAGTTGAGAGGAGAGAGAGGGGATATGAGTTTAGAGGAGAGAGAGGGTATATGAGTTGAGAGGAGAGAGGGGATATGAGTTGAGAGGAGAGAGGGGATATGAGTTTAGAGGAGAGAGAGGGTATATGAGTTTAGAGGAGAGAGAGGGTATATGAGTTGAGAGGAGAGAGACGGCTTGGATGTGTAGCCTCTTCACTCCTCTGGTGCCCTCCCTCAAACAGAGATCAAAATTGTGGATGAAAGGAGTGTGATTGTGCTAAATGGTTTTAATTTTGCATAACTGTTCTGTGGGTCTGTGTTATTAAGGCGGAACATTTTGTTTTGTAGTACCTCAAGGAGACGTTGGAATTGACCAGATCCTGCAACCTGTGTGGATGTGTTAGGTTCTCCCCTATGGGACGCCAGGCCATCCGAGCGTCTAACTCAAACCACGTGAAAAAAGTGAAAGCATATTACCAGAAATAATACTACAAATGTGGAAGGCTTTGGCCACCTGTGCTCTTTTGCCTTTGCAGGGTCAGTCGTAATGCGCGGAGGCTAGTTTCGTCAGACAAATTTAGAGACTGAGGAATGGATTTTTACCTCCAATATCCAGTCGGTGGTGCCAGAGGGAGCATTGAGCTCAATACATTAAAGTGAGGAATGATGTCCATCTTGATAATAGGGTATAATGAATTTAGATTTGTTTCCCCATCTTTCCAGACACCACGTCTTTGAGAAACTTGTTGTAATTATTTGTAACTATGGATTGGATTGTGGGGTGGATATTAACTCCCAGGTATCTGAAGGGCACCACAGGGTATCAGGGGTTGCAATTGGATAATCTCCCATATTAGTGAGAGGTAAAATAGCAGACTTGACCCAGTTGATTTAATAGCCTGAAATTAGCCTAAATTCATTAAAGATTTCAAGAATATGAGGCTGTGCATTTTGGTGGGATAGAAGGATATCATCTCTACAGTGGCTTGCGAAAGTATTCACCCCTTTGGAATTTTTCCTATTTTGTTGCCTTACAACCTGGAATTAAAATACATTTTTGGGGGGGTGTGTCAATTGATTTACACAACAAGCCTACCACTTTGAAGATGCAAAATATTTGTCATTGTGAAACAAACAAGAAATAAGACAAAAAAACTGAAAACTTGAGCGTGCATAACTATTCACCCCCCAAAGTCAATACTTTGTAGAGCCACCTTCTGTAGCATTTACAGCTGCAAGTCTCTTGGTGTCACGCCCTGGCCATAGAGAGGTTTTTATTCTCTATTTTGGTTAGGCCAGGGTGTGATTAGGGTGGGCATTCTAGTTTCTTTATTTCTATGTTTTCTATTTCTTTGTGTTTGGCCGGGTGTGGTTCTCAATCAGGGACAGCTGTCTATCGTTGTCTCTGATTGAGAATCATACTTAGGCAGCTTTTTCCCACCTGTGTTTTGTGGGTAGTTGTTTTCTGTTTAGTTTGGTTACCTTACAAAGCTGTTCATTTGACTCGTTGTTAGTTTTGTTCAAAGTGTTCTGAGTTATTAAAAAATCATGAACATGTACCACGCTACGCTTTGGTCCACTCCTCCTTCATCAGACGAGCGTTACACTTGGGGTATGTCTCTGTAAGCTTGGCACATCTAGCTACTGGAAAAGCTACTGGAAAAGTCCACAGAACCACTCCAAAAGGCTTTCGGAGCCATCATTGACTCAGTGGGTTTTGTCCAACATGTCTCTGGACCTACTCACTGTCACAGTCATACTCTGGACCTAGTTTTGTCCCATGGAATAAATGTTGTGGATCTTAATGTTTTTTCTCATAATCCTGGACTCATAATCGGACCACCATTTTATTACGTTTGCAATTGCAACAAATAAATCTGCTCAGACCCCAACCAAGGATCATCAAAAGTCGTGCTATAAATTCACAGACAACTCAAAGATTAATTGATGTCCTTCCAGACTCCCTCTGTCTACCCAAGGACGTCAGAGGACAAAAATCAGTTTAACCTTGCGCAATACCCTAGATGCCGTTGCACCCCTAAAAACTAAAAACATTTCACATAAGAAACTAGCTCCCTGGTATACAGAAAATACCCGAGCCCTGAAGCAAGCTTCCAGAAAATTGGAACGGAAATGGCGCCACACCAAACTGGAAGTCTTCCGACTAGCTTGGAAAGACAGTACCGTGCAGTATCGAAGAGCCCTTACTGCTGCTCGATCATCCTATTTTTCCAACTTAATTGAAGAAAATATGAACGATCCGAAATTCCTTTTTGATACTGTCGCAAAGCTAACTAAAAAGCAGCATTCCCCAAGAGAGGATGGCTTTCACTTCAGCAGTAATAAATTCATGAACTTCTTTGAGGAAAAGATCACGATTATTAGAAAGCAAATTACGGACTCCTCCTTAAATCTGCGTATTCCTTCAAAGCTCAGTTGTCCTGAGTCTGCACACTTCTGCCAGGACCTAGGATCATGACAGGCACTCAAGTGTTTTAGTACTATATCTCTTGACACAATGACACAATGATGAAAATAATCATGGCCTCTAACCATTCAAGCTGCATACTGGACCCTATTCCAACTAAACTACTGGAAGAGCTGCTTCCTGTGCTTGGCCCTCCTATGTTGAACATAATAAACGTCTCTCTATCCACCGGATGTGTACCAAACTCACTAAAAGTGGCAAGCCTCTCTTGAAAAAGCCAAACCTTGACCCAGAAAATATAAAAAACCATCGGCCTATATCGAATCTTCAATTCCTCTCAAACAACTCACTGCCTTCCTGAAGACAAACAATGTATACGAAATGCTTCAGTCTGGTTTTAGACCCCATCATAGCACTGAGACTGCACTTGTGGTGGTAAATTACCTTTTAATGGCATCAGACGGAGACTCTGCATCTGTCCGTGTGCTCCTAGACCTTAGTGCTGCTTTTGATACCATCGATCACCACATTCTTTTGGAGAGATTGGAAACGCAAATTGGTCTACACGGACAAGTTCTGGCCTGGTTTAGATCTTATCTGTCGGAAAGATATCAGTTTGTCTCTGTGAATGGTTTGTCCTCTGACAAATCAACTGTAAAGTTCGCTATTCCTCAAGGTTCCGTTTTAGGACCACTATTGTTTTCACTATATATTTTACCTCTTGGGGATGTCATTCGAAAACATAATGTTAACTTTCACTGATATGCGGATGACACACAGCTGTACATTTCAATGAAACATGGTGAAGCCCCAAAATTGCCCTCGCTAGAAGCCTGTGTTTCAGACATAAGGAAGTGGATGGCTGCAAACGTTCTACTTTTAAACTCTGACAAAACAGACGCTTATTCTAGGTCCCAAGAAACAAAGAGATCTTCTGTTGAATCTGACAATTAATCTTAATGGTTGTACAGTCGTCTCAAAAATGTGAAGGACCTCGGCGTACTCTGGACCCTGATCTCTCTTTTGACGAACATATAAAGACTGTTACAAGGATAGCTTTTTTCCATCTACGTAACATTGCAAAAATCAGAAACTTTCTGTCGAAAAATTATGCACAAAAATGTATCCATGCTTTTGTTACGTCTAGGTTAGACTACTGCAATGCTCTACTTTCCGGCTACCCGGATAAAGCACTAAATGCACTAAATAAACTTCAGTTCGTGCTAAATACGGCTGCTAGAATCTTGATTAGAAACAAAATATTTGATCATATTACTCCAGTGTTAGCCTCCCTACACTGGATTCCTGTCAAGGCAAGGGCTGATTTCAAGGTTTTACTGCTAACCTACAAAGCATTACATGGGCTTGCTCCTACCTATCTCTCTGATTTGGTCCTGCCGTACATACCTACACGTACTCTACGGTCACAAGACGCAGGCCTCCTAATTGTCCCTAGAATTTCTAAGCAAACAGCTGGAGGCAGGGCTTTCTCCTATAGAGCTCCATTTTTATGGAATGGTCTGCCTACCCATGTGAGAGACGCAAACTCAGTCTCAACCTTTAAGTCTTTACTGAAGACTCATCTCTTCAGTGGGTCATATGATTGAGTGTGGTCTGGCCCAGGAGTGTGAAGGTGAACGGAAAGGCTCTGGAGCAACGAACTGCCCTTGCTGTCTCGGTCTGGCCGGTTCCCCTCTTTCCACTGGGATTCTCTGCCTCTAACCCTATTACAGGGGCTGAGTCACAGTGGCTTACTGGTGCTCTTTCATGCCGTCCCTAGGAGGGGTGCGTCTCTTGAGTGGGTTGAGTCACTGATGTGATCTTCCTTTCTGGGTTGGCACCCCCCCTTGGGTTGTGCCGTGGCGGAGATCTTTGTGGGCTATACTCTGCCTTGTCTCAAGATGGTAAGTTGGTGGTTGAAGATATCCCTCTAGTGGTGTAGGGGCTGTGCTTTGGCAAAGTGGGTGGGGTTATATCCTTCCTGTTTGGCCCTGTCCGGGGGTATCATCGGATGGAGCCACAGTGTCTCCTGACCCCTCCTGTCTCCGCCTCCAGTATTTATGCTGCAGTAGTTTATGTGTCGGGGGGGCTAGGGTCAGTTTGTTATATCTGGAGTACTCTCCTGTCCTAGCCGGTGTCCTGTGTGAATTTAAGTGTGCTCTCTCTAATTCTCTCTTTCTCTCTTTCTGCCTGTGATTATTATTATTTGACCATGCTGGTCATTTATGAACATTTGAACATCTTGGCCATGTTCTGTTATAATCTCCACCCGGCACAGCCAGAAGAGGACTGGCCACCCCACATACCCTGGTTCCTCTCTAGGGATTCTTCCAAGGTTTTGGCCTTTCTAGGGAGTTTTTCCTAGCCACCGTGCTTCTACACCTGCATTGCTTGCTGTTTGGGGTTTTAGGCTGGGTTTCTGTACAGCACTTTGAGATATCAGCTGATGTACAAAGGGCTATATAAATACATTTGATTTGATTTTTGATTTCTGCCCATTCTTCAAGGCAAAACTGCTCCAGCCCCTTCAAGTTGGATGGGTTCCGCTGGTGTACAGCAATCTTTAAGTCACACCTCAATTGGATTGAGGTCTGGGCTTTGACTAGGCCATTCCAAGACATTTAAATGCTGTTTTCTGGCCACTCTTACGTAAAGCCCAGCTCTGTGGAGTATATGGCTTAAAGTGGTCCTATGGACAGATACACCAAGGAGCATTGCAGCTCCTTCAGGGTTATCTTTGGTCTCTTTGTTGCCTCTCTGATTAATGCCCTCCTTGCCTGGTCTGTGAGTTTTGTTGGGCGGCACTCCCTTGGCAGGTTTGTTGTGGTGCCATATTCTTTTCATTTTTTTAATAATGGCCTTAAACCTGTTGAATCTAGGGGGCACTATTTTCATTTTGGAAAAATAACGTTCCCAAAGTAAACAGGCTATTTTGTCAGGACAAGATGCTAGAATATGCATATAATTGACAGCTTAGGATAGAAAACACTCTAAAGATTCCAAAACTGTAAAAATATTGTCTGTGAGTATAACAGAACTGATATTGCAAGAGAAAGCCTGGGAAAAATCCAATCAGGAATGGACTCTTATTTAGAAAGCTCTGCATTCCTACAGTGCCTTGCGAAAGTATTCGGCCCCATTGAACTTTGCGACCTTTTGCCACATTTCAGGCTTCAAACATAAAGATATAAAACTGTATTTTTTTGTGAAGAATCAACAACAAGTGGGACACAATCATGAAGTGGAACGACATTTATTGGATATTTCAAACTTTTTTAACAAATCAAAAACTGAAAAATTGGGCGTGCAAAATTATTCAGCCCCCTTAAGTTAATACTTCGTAGCGCCACCTTTTGCTGCGATTACAGCTGTAAGTCGCTTGGGGTATGTCTCTATCAGTTTTGCACATCGAGAGACTGAAATTTTTTCCCATTCCTCCTTGCAAAACAGCTCGAGCTCAGTGAGGTTGGATGGAGAGCATTTGTGAACAGCAGTTTTCAGTTCTTTCCACAGATTCTCGATTGGATTCAGGTCTGGACTTTGACTTGGCCATTCTAACACCTGGATATGTTTATTTTTGAACCATTCCATTGTAGATTTTGCTTTATGTTTTGGATCATTGTCTTGTTGGAAGACAAATCTCCGTCCCAGTCTCAGGTCTTTTGCAGACTCCATCAGGTTTTCTTCCAGAATGGTCCTGTATTTGGCTCCATCCATCTTCCCATCAATTTTAACCATCTTCCCTGTCCCTGTTGAAGAAAAGCAGGCCCAAACCATGATGCTGCCACCACCATGTTTGACAGTGGGGATGGTGTGTTCAGCTGTGTTGCTTTTACGCCAAACATAACGTTTTGCATTGTTGCCAAAAAGTTCAATTTTGGTTTCATCTGAC
This sequence comes from Oncorhynchus clarkii lewisi, assembly GCF_045791955.1. Taxonomy (NCBI): domain Eukaryota; kingdom Metazoa; phylum Chordata; class Actinopteri; order Salmoniformes; family Salmonidae; genus Oncorhynchus; species Oncorhynchus clarkii. The sequence goes on from NC_092151.1 coordinate 16,994,564, forward strand.
CAGAGCACCTTCTTCCACATGTTTGGTGTGTCTCCCAGGTGGCTTGTGGCAAACTTTAAACAACACTTTTTATGGATATCTTTAAGAAATGGCTTTCTTCTTGCCACTCTTCCATAAAGGCCAGATCTGTGCAATATACGACTGATTGTTGTCCTATGGACAGAGTCTCCCACCTCAGATGTAGATCTCTGCAGTTCATCCAGAGTGATCATGGACCTCTTGGCTGCATCTCTGATCAGTCTTCTCCTTGTATGAGCTGAAAGTTTAGAGGGACGGCCAGGTCTTGGTAGATTTGCAGTGGTCTGATACTCCTTCCATTTCAATATTATCGCTTGCACAGTGCTCCTTGGGATGTTTAAAGCTTGGGAAATCTTTTTGTATCCAAATCCGGCTTTAAACTTCTTCACAACAGTATCTCGGACCTGCCTGGTGTGTTCCTTGTTCTTCATGATGCTCTCTGCGCTTTTGACGGACCTCTGAGACTATCACAGTGCAGGTGCATTTATACGGAGACTTGATTACACACAGGTGGATTGTATTTATCATCATTAGTCATTTAGGTCAACATTGGATCATTCAGAGATCCTCACTGAACTTCTGGAGAGAGTTTGCTGCACTGAAAGTAAAGGGGCTGAATAATTTTGCACGCCCAATTTTTCAGTTTTTGATTTGTTAAAAAAGTTTGAAATATCCAATAAATGTCGTTCCACTTCATGATTGTGTCCCACTTGTTGTTGATTCTTCACAAAAGGTCGCAAAGTTCAAGGGGGCCGAATACTTTCGCAAAGCACTGTATATTTCCCTATTGAGCAGTGAATGAGATATCAACCAGAATCGTTTTTCTATGGCTTCCCTAAATGTGTCTAGTGTCACAATACCTAGTTTCAGGCTTTTATTTTTGAAAAATAAGCCTCAACATTGCGTCAGTGGTCAGCTGGAGGCTCTAAGAGTGTTTTGTGCGTAAAAGACAAATGTGGCCATTGTTTCTCTATTTCCTACTAAGAAGCCACCTGTCCCGGTTGATATATTAACGAATAGATTTCACCTTGAGGATTGATTATAAACAACGTTTGCCATGTTTCTGTCCATATTATGGAGCGAATTTTGAATATTTTTCGGCGTTGTCGTGATCGCAATTTCCGGATGTTTTCTCAGCCAAAACTGAAGAACTAACGGAGCTATTTTTGGCTACAAAAAACGAACATTTGTTATCTAACTGGGAGTCTCGTAAGTGAAAACATCCGAAGCTCATCAAAGGTAAACGATTTAATTTGATTTTGCTTTTCTGATTTTCGTGACCAGATTGCCTGCTAGCTAGCTAGGCATAATGCTATGCTAGGCTATTGATAAACTTACACAAATGCTTGTCTTGCTTTGGCTGTAAAGCATATTTTCAAAATCTGAGATGACCGGTTGATTAACAAAAGGCTAAGCTGTGTTTGAATATATTTCTCTTGTGATTTCATGAATATGAATATTTTCTAGTAAGATTTTTTGTCCGTTGCGTTATGCTACTTAGTGTCAGTTGATGACAATTCTCCCGGATCCGGGATGGGTAGTTCCAACAATTAATGGTGCTCCATGGGATGTTCAAAGTATCAGATATTTTTTTATAACCCAACCCTGATTTGTACTTCTCAACAACTTTGTCCCTGACCTGTTTGGAGAGCTCCTTGGTCTTCATGGTGCCACTTGCTTGGTGGTGCCCCTTCCTTAGTGATGTTGCAGACTCTGGGGCCTTTCAGAACAGGTGCATATAAACTGAGATCATGTGACAGATCATGTGACACTTAGATTGCACACAGGTGGACTTTATTTAACTAATTATGTGACTTCTGAAGGTTATTGAGTCACGACTGCTGCCACTTTCCTTGTTCAGGCGGCGTTCGGCGATCGACGTCACCGGCTTTCTAGCCATCGCCGCTCCATTTTCCGTAGATCCATTTGTCTTGTCTTCTTGTCTTCTTTCCATACACACCTGGTTAACATTTCCCCAATGAAGCTACTTGTATTTAACCCTCTGTTTCCCATCATGTTTTGTGTGTAATTGTTTTCATGTTAGGTGGTGTTAGTTTACTGCTCTACTTTTATGTTCCGTTTTTTGAGTTTGTTTGTTACATGTAGTGCTCTCGTTTTTGGAACTATATTAAAAGTGAGCCTGTTCATTGTATCTGCTCTCCTGCACTTGACTTCGCCTCCAATACACCATCCTTACAAATTGGTTGCAGGCTTCATAGCGAAGGGGGTGAATACATATGCACGCACCACTTTTCATTTTTTTTCTTTTTTGGTATTTTTGAAACATGTCATTTTTTCATTTTACTTCACCAATTTGGACTATTTTGTGTATGTCAATTACATGAAATCCAAATAAAAATCGATTTAAATTACAGGTTGTCATGCAACAAAATAGGAAAAACGCCAAGGGGGATGAATACTTTGCAAGGCACTGTATATACTGCAGGGAGATGTCATGCACAATGATTGGTATGTGAGGAGTGGATTGGCAGACCATCTGTGTAAAAGATTCCAAGGATAAGGCAAATAACAGAGGAGAGCAGACAGTCCTACCGTGTGGGTTAGAGCAAAATGGGAGGAGCAATTGTTGCCCGTCAGGACCATCGCAGAAGATTTGGCATGGAGAAGTTCAATCATACTGTATCTATGAAGCCTTTTCCGAGACCCATATGGTGCAAGACTGTCCACAAGTACTGCCACTCGAGGCGATCTGTAGTGTGACATACTACAGTAAGCAACCAAAGGAAAATGAATAAAACATGATTGTTGTGGTGTGCTAGCACTCTAACCAAGATTGTCTGGACCAATGAAGGATGCTCAGTCCTAAGAATGGAAAACTGCAGTAGTAAAAGAATAATCGTCTTTGAAAGGAAGTAAGCTTCCCTCCTGAACCTCCTATTATAATTGCAGAGGAATAAATATTATTTTAGATGTGTGAAATGCATTAACCAATATGAGTCATTCATAATGTATGAGTATGGACATTCGCCCTGCGATAAAATCAACCCTTGCTAATATAGGATCAATGAATTGCCATGGATACAGGGTCTTGAAATGTCAGAATGCTGTTTAAGTGTTTCTGAATCAACGCCTGAGGCCATTTGCAGGACGCAGGGTGGCAAGGAGTACAGACTATCAATCACAAACCCAGTGGCGGTTCTAGCTTGTATGGCTCCCTGGGCGAACCCCCCCTTCAGCCAACAACAAAAAAAGCACCATTCTGCACTATCTGTCATTTTTATTCAGACATTTGGAACAACACAAATAAATAATCATAACATTTAAAACTAAATAAATACAAAAATATATACAAAAATATCAAAAAGAAGTAACAAATTGTAGTATATAAATACAAATAAAAAGAGAATAGAATTATTACACTATTACCCTATTGGTAAAAAATCCCAAATAAACCTAAATTGCACAAATCCTATATCACACAAATATACAATAGAATAACACTTATGAAGAAGGGGAACCTGATTATTACACTATTGCACTTCAAAAGAAACACACAAACGCCCCCCCCCCCTCCCCATCTCGTACTTCTGAGTGGGAGACCTTCCAGGCAGTAGCCTGCCTAGCTCACAAACTAGAATCAGGATACCCACTCCGACAAGGTTAATTAAACCACAGTCCAATACTATTAATTTAATTAATATTAATTTAATTTAATTTATTTATTATTTTCCTCCCCTGGAAAGATGTCGCCCTGGGTGCCTGCCCATGTCGCCTCTTCCTAAATCCGCCACTGCACACACCACACACGTGTTAACAGATGGTGGGAAGAGGAGGTTGACTGATTACTGACAACTTGGCAAAATTGTTTGAAAAGATGTCCGGCTAACTTTTTGTGACCACAGAGATCCTATGAATCACTATATGTAATTATATGTTTGTTATGTGTCAAGGTCAGGGTGTATACTGATTTAAAGGGGACGTTTCTTTTTACATGTTTTTGTAGTGCTAAAACATATGTATTTGCTTGGTTGTAAATCCAGTTATCGATATTGCCTCAAACATAAAACAACGTCATTATGATGTCCCACACCAAATTGTGTAAATGGGTGATTTATGCAGCTTAATTAATTTCATTAGGAATTACACAGCATCAGTGATGTTCCAACCTACAATAGTAGAGATTAGTAGAGATTAGTAGAGATTCTCATGAACACGAGTGTCACGGGACTCCTCTGAAGGTAATTGGTACCAGTTAAATGACTGGAAGTATGTAGGTAATTTTGTGCCAACCCCCCAAAAAGGGGTTAGCCAGAGCGAAATTACCATGTACGTCTATCAACAGTTGTCGCAGTGAGATCATTAACATTCTATTGAAATGGTAACTTGCATAGTGGAGTCTTTTGTTAAGACATGTAGCTAGATAGCTAGCTAAAAAATGAACCTTAATCCCAACTCATGACATTACTACCCTGCATGAAATCTGCAGCCAGCTAACCAACCAGGTTCAATGTTAGCTTGTCAACATTAGGATATAACTAGCAAAGCAAATGGCTCTGAGATACAAATAATATTACTACTTAGATCATACATGTAATGTTAGCTAGCTGACCTAACAACAGTGGTCAAGCACCCAAGCTAACTGGCTAACGTTGGCTAGCTTGCTAGCTACTTCCAGGCACAAATGAGAGAACAGCTTACTCTGACCATTTTACTCGCCATATTGAAGTTGATATTTATATAGTGTAGTCTCTTTGTTAAGACGTGTAGCTAGCTAGCTAAACAATTAACCATAATCCCAGCTCTCGACTCCATCACCTCCCTTATTACCTTCCCTATATCTGTCACTCCCCTTGGTTCTTTCCTCAGGTGTTATTGACTCTGTTTTCATGTTGGTGCGTTGTTTGTGTTTCGTGTTTATTGTTTTATTTATTAAAACACTCACTCCCTGAACTTGCTTCCCGACTCAGCACACTCGTTACAGGCCCACTTTTGGCTATAACGAGTGTCAATGTTTGTAATAAAGGTCCACCTTGGGCTACATGCACTGAGCCCATGGGTTTTTGCATATGGGAAAGTAATTGGCCCCTAATTGCTGGCCCTGTGCTGGCAGCCCTTATTCAGTCCCAAGTAAGTGTGGGCAGCTCAGTACCAGCCCACAAGAAGACCTTATGTTATTTGGCCTGCCCTTGTTTGAACCCATTACGGTCCAAATGAAAGTTTGATGGCCTGGTGATGAATTCCTAAATATTACCTGCATTCTACCCAAACAGCTGCAGTAAACCTGTTAATTCTGCAGGTATAACATATCTATTTTAAAATGTAAAACAAAAATTAAATACCACAACATGTTCAAATTCAATAGATTTTGTCAATTTAAAAAACAGTTAAGTTCCTCAGAGTCTGAATGGAGTCTTTGGTTAATATCCAGTAAAAAAAATATACAATTTAAAGGGAAAGATTTTCTAACAATTGGCTAATATAATAAAATTAATATACAATTGCTTTTCAGAGAAATAACAAGCATAACAATAAGGGCACAGGGCGAGACCCAGATGCAGACACGGGAGGCAGATGGTTTGAGTCTGATATTTATTTGTATCCAAGGGGCAGGCAAGAGAATAGTCGTGGACAGGCAAAAGATCATAACAAGGTCAGAGTCCGGGAGGTAAAGAGTGGCAGGCAGGCTCGAGGTCAGGGCAGGCAGTATGGTCAGGCAGGGTGGTTCAGAGTCAAGGCAGGCAAGAGTCAAAACCAGGAGTACTAGCAAAAAACAGAGAAGAGGAAAAAGCAGGCGCACGGAGTAGCACGCTGGTTGACTGGACAAAACAAGACGAATTAGACAGAAAACACAGGTATAAATACCCAGGGGATAATGGGGAAGATGGGTGACACCTGGAGGGGGTTGGAGACAAGCATAATGACAGGTGAAACAGATCAGTGTGTGACAATAACATTCTGAGTATTTAAGTATGTAAGACTTGAATGGAGTCTAGCTTAAAAGTACAATCAAATATTAATTAAGAAAGTGTGCTTTCAAATTAAGTTTACAACATGCACAACATTGACATCATATTAACATAACATGAACATTTCATGGTTTAAATATACAGACACACCACAGACAATTACAAACACATCAGCCACTGGCTCATGTATAGTCTGTCCAGCAACTGTGAGAGCTGACAGAGAGTTTCTCAGGCTGTGTTCGGATCAGAAAAAGATGAGGATGACTGTGGGTATGAGGTTTCAGGTATGACCCAAATGCAGACAGTGTCGAAGAAACAAAAGTTTATTTCTAGTACAGCGGCAGGAAAACAACAGGTCGAAGGCAGGTAGAGGTCAGTAATCCAGAGAGGGCGCAAAAGCTCCAGAAAGGCAGGCAGTCTCAGGGCATAATGGTAAAAACCGGGAAGGACTAGGATTCAGGAGTAAGAACATACAGGAGCAGGGGAACAAATGCTGGTAGGTTTCACAAAACAAAACATATCACAAAGCCCTTTGTCTCCTGGAAAAGAAAAGACATGGGTTGAACTCTGGACACACGAAAGCTGGGGTGTATATGGAGGGTACGGGGCAACAGAAGACGAACAGCAGAGGGGCTAATGACCTTGGAGATGGGAAAATGGCAGATAAACCGGGAGGAGAGTTTGCGGGATACCTCGGAATCGAGGTGGAATCCTTGGACATGCGAGTGAAATCAAATCTCCTCGCCTTCCTTCATTCCCGTAGTCGCCCATCGATCGGAATGGTCAAGGCGATGAGTGAGTTGAGAGTCGTCGTTAGTTCCCGGGCTGCAAGCTCGTGGAGACACGGTTATCGTGGTAACTATGAAAGTTAGATAACATTTGCCATATAAAGTCCAAAGGAAAAAAAGCCTGGAAAGAGGAGAGATGACTAGAAACAATTCGTTTGACCGTTTTATGTGTGGATTAATTGTCGGAGTAGAGGACCTTGTGCATTTCAGGTAAATTAACAACTCAAAGTTTGTATCCAAGGACAAATTAGCTAGCATCAGCAAGCTAGCTAAACAGGACAAATTAGCAAGCAACTACAAGCATGATCGCGCTTGGTGTGGGGGAACAAAATCAATTTGCACACGATGGCGCACGTGCTTGGCCGGTTTGGGTACGGTGTAAGTCTTAAATAATTTTCCACACACATTCTGTGCCTGTATTTAGTTTTCATCCTAGTGAGGGCCAAGAATCCACTCTCACATAGGTATGTAGTTGCAAAGGGCATCAGTATCTTAACAGCGCAATTTGCCAAGGCAGGATACTCTGAGTGCAGCCCAATCCAGAAATCTGGCAGTGGCGTCTGATTAACCTCTAGCGTCTAGCCATCCCGGATCCGGGATCGTGAATACAGCATCAAGCTCATTACCATAACGCAACGTTAACTATTCATGAAAATCGCAAATGAAATGAAATAAATATGCTAGCTCTCAAGCTTAGCCTTTTGTTAACAACACTGTCATCTCAGATTTTCAAAATATGCTTCTCAACCATAGGAAAACAATCATTTGTGTAACAGTAGCTAGCTAGCGTAGCATTTAGCGTTAGCATTAGCGTTAGCATTCAGCAGGCAACATTTTCACAAAAACCAGAAAAGCATTCAAATAAAATAATTTACCTTTGAAGAACTTCAGATGTTTTCAATGAGGAGACTCTGTTAGATAGCAAATGTTCAGTTTTTCCTGAAAGATTATTTGTTTAGGAGAAATTGCTCCGTTTGGTGCGTCACGTTTGACTACCAAAAAAAAACGAAAATCCAGTCATCAAAACGCAGAACTTTTTTCCAAATTAACTCCATAATATCGACTGAAACATGGCAAACGTTGTTTAGAACCAATCCTCAAGGTGTTTTTCACATATCTCTTCAATGATATATCGTTCGTGGAAGTGTGCTTTCTGTCCTGAATCCCAGGAGAAAATGCCCGCAACTGAAGATTACGCACCAATTTAGACAAAGGACACCGGGCGGACCCCTGGAAAATGTAGTCTCTTATGGCCAATCTTCCAATGATATGCCTATAAATACGTCACAATGCTGCAGACATCTTGAAGAAACGACAGAAAGCGCAGGCTCGTTCCTGGTGCATTCACAGCCATATAAGGAGACATTGGAAAACAGAGCTTCAGAAATTCTGCTCATTTCCTGTTTGAAGTTTCATCTTGGTTTCGCCTGTAGCATGAGTTCTGTGGCACTCACAGATAATATCTTTGCAGTTTTGGAAACGTTAGACTGTTTTCTTTCCAAAGCTGTCAATTATATGCATAGTCGAGCATCTTTTCGTGACAAAATATTGCGCTTAAAACGGGCACGTTTTTTTTATCCAATAATGAAATAGCGCCCCCGTAGATTCAACAGGTTAAATTCAATTTTCACAGAACCGCTTATTGCAATTCCGATGAGGCTCTCTTGTTCAGGGCATGAAAGGGAAAATGAATCCAATTGTTTGTGTCATCCATTTCGGGAAAGTACCTGCATAATTGCGCTCCCAACTCACTCAGGTGCTTCGCTATATCACATTTGACATTGTCCATATGCTTGAGTTAATTTGCACGCAAAACATCATACAATGATGGAAAGACCTGTGTGTTGTCCTTGCAGACAGAGAAGAGCTGCAACTTCTTAATCATAGCCTCAATTTTGTCCCACACATTGAATATAGTTGCGGAGAGTCCCTGTAATCCTAGTTTATGATCATTCAGCCGAGAATGTGTGAGAAACTTGTCATCATGCAAGTGGTCAGACAAGTGAAAACCATGGTCAGTAAAGAAAACGTTAAGCTCGTCACTCAATTAAAAAAAAAGTGTCAATACTTTGCCCCTTGATAACCAGCGCACTTCTGTATGTTGTAAAATCGTTACATGGTCGCTGTCCATGTCATTGCATAGTGCAGAAAATACAGGAGAGTTCATGGGCCTTGCTTTAACAAAGTTAACCATTTCATTGCAGAGTCCAAAACATCTTTCAAGCTGTCAGGCATTCTTTTGGCAGCAAGAGTCTCTCGGTGGACGCTGCAGTGTACCCAAGTGGCGTTGGGAGCAACTGCTTGCACTCGCGTTACCACTCAATTATGTCTCCCTGTCATGGCTTTTGCGCCATCAGTACAGATACCGACACATCTAGACCACTAAAGTCCATTTGATGTCACAATGCTGTCCAGTACTTTAAAAATATCCTCTCCTGTTGTCCTGGTTTCCAGTGGTTTGCAGAAGAGGATGTCTTCCTTAATTGACCTTGCATAAACATAAAGGACATATACCAGAAGCTGTGCCAGGCCCACCACATCTGTTGACTTATCCAGCTGTAAAGCATAGAATTCACTGGCTTGTATGCGAAACAGTAATTGTTTCAAAACATCTCCTGCCATGTCACTGATGCGTTGTGAAACAGTGTTGTTTGATGAAGGCATTGTCTGTATAGTTTTTTTTGCCTTTTTCCCCCAGCATTGTCCCAGCCATATCCGTGGCAGCAGGAAGAATTAAGTCCTCCACAATAGTATGGGGCTTGAATGTCCTAGCCACTAGGTAGCTCACCATAAAATTATCTTCTAGCCCCTTCTTATTAATGACGTCTGTTGCTTTATACATGACTTACTACTCAAACTCAAAATCTTAATTCTTGTTCAAAAACCTCCTGTGGTTTATTTTTCAAATTGGCATGTAATGTTTCTAAATGTCTGCGCAAGAGTGAAGGTTTCATCGAGTTGTAAGATAGTACTTTTGCACATATAACACATTCTGTGGCTGAGGAAAGGCACTACTCCCAATATAAGTGAAACCCAAATCAATGAAGTTCTCATCTTCTTTGTGCCTCTTCGATGGTCCAACGTCCCTGTCTGTTGTTCAGTGCTTTCCTGGGTAAGGGGGCAGTAGCATCAGATTCACAACTGTCAATGTCCATGCTAGCTGGGCTAACAACAAATGTAGAATTACCAATCAAATCAAAGTTCATTTGTCACATGCGCCGAATACAACAGGTACAGCGCAGAATACAACCTTACAGTGAAGTGCTTACTTACAGGCTCTAACCAACATTGTAAAAAAAGGTATTAGGTGAACAATAGGTAGCACTAATGCTAGCATTGGATGTGCTCAGGTGTAGTACTGCTGGTAGTTGCAGTACTACCAGTAGAGCTGGTATGTGTCTCTATGGAAGCGGCCTTACTTTTTTTTACCATTTATCAATTTTCAAGCAAACGGAATGAGCAGCAGCTACGTTTGGCTACATATAGTTAGTTAGTGGAATGCCAGTGAGAGAGTAACTGTTAATGTGATTGGATGTTAATTATTTGACTAGGATACCTGTATTTGACATTGTTGTTATTTCATTGAACACTTGGTTTAATTTGATTTTTGGCAGTGAAGCGAGGCTACTCAGGTTGAGAAAAAAACTTCACCCAAATGTATTGGCCCGTTGGAAAATGTAAATGGACTCTTTGAAAATGTGAAGAAGACATTTAAAATATATATATATATATATATATATATATATATATATATATACCCCAAATTGGGAATACCTGCCCTATAGTATATAGACATATTGCAGTGGTCAGATCATAGGATCCTAGGATTGCCATATATCACGAGAAAGCTACTGGTGTCTAGTAGGAAGTTAGAGTGTAAAATGTGGTTTCTGCTACGATAAACTCACCCCCAACATATAAGCAGCATGAGCATGTGACATGCTTACTATAGCCGACAAGGTTCCCATGGCGACACATTTTGATATTCTACATAATGACGATTTCAGGCCATAGTCGGAGATGGAATTGAAACATTTGCAGTTTCAAACATTTAAATCACGGATGTCTAGGTGCTCGAAAGAATGTGAAAATGTTTGTGAGATTTCCCTGGATGTACCTGCAACAACCTTCCTTAGCCCCAGGTTGTAAAAGGTTCTTTTGTTATTTGTGCCTTTCCAGTTGACCTGCCAGAGTGTCATGTTCTGACCTGTATTTTCCTTTGTTTTGTATTTATTTAGTATGGTCAGGGCGCGAGTTGGGTGGGCAGTCTATGTTTGTTTTTCTATGTTTTGGGGTATTTCTATGTCTGGCCTGATATGGTTCTCAATCAGAGGCAGGTGTTAGTCATTGTCTCTGATTGGGAACCATATTTAGGTAGCCTGGGTTTCACTGTGTGTTTGTGGGTGATTGTTCCTGTCTCTGTGTTTGCACCAGATAGGACTGTTTAGGTTTTCGCACATTTATTGTTTTGTTAGTTGTTTCATGTCTAGTTCCTATATTAAAGAAACATGAATAACCACCACGCTGCATTTTGGTCCACTTCTCCTTCACCACAGGAAAACCCTTACACAGAGCATGACTTATCAGTGCTGCCATTGTCCTTCTTGTTGTGGCTTGGACATCACAACCTCCAATGATCCCCAGATATGTCATCTAAAATTAAGGGAAATAAATAAAAAATAAAACTTGTAATGGAAGGAGAGACACTATTAGTAAGAAAGTAATTACTGTATTGAGTTTACCAAGTCTTTTTGACTTTGCTGGTCCTCAATTTTTATGTTCCAGGTGATCAAGTTCATCATAGTTTTGTAAGGGTAGGCTGATGTCATCAGATGAAGTGACCTCTGCTGTACTTGATCGAGAGAGATCTGACATCATTCTCTCAAGCTTTGTTCGTTTTTCCTTAATTTCTTCAAGCGCATTGACCAAGTACCTATCAATACCTGACAAGAAAGCATCTAATCACAAACTTTGGCCACATGTACTCAGTGAGGCTGAAAGCCCAATTGCGTTCTTTTTATAATTTCGGCTTAGCAAAAAATCTTGTAAGACATAGCTGCAGACAGAGAGTGGCTAGCAGACAAAGGGTGGCTCGGAGACAGCGGGTCTCGGTGCTAGAGGATGGCTTGGAGTCAGAGAGTGTCTTGCAGATTGAGGGTGACTTAAAGGAAGTGAGTGGCTCATAGGGTTCATAGGGTTGCTGGTAGACATAGAGTTAGTTACTGGGAGGAGAAGGTATGCCAAACTTATTGGTGGTGGTGGGACTGGAAGCACAGAAACAACTAGACACAGGTCACTTGCACTTGGAAAAGTCTGTTGCTTAGTAAAACCATTTTGGTCTTTGAATCTTGCCTTTTCATAATCAACTGTAAGAAAGATAAAATAATTTAATTTGGCAGCTGTTCCCCTTTTGCGACGTACAAAAAATATATATTCACCCCTTAATATGACATTATGCTGTTGAAGACGATATTTTTTCAGCACACCATATGGGTAAAACATCTAGTGCTATTTGCATGTTCTTATTGTATTTTTGTGGGTGACCCTACGTGCAGAAAGAATTCAGAAAAAATCCCTACCTGCAGTGTCTAAAGTTGTCATCTAATATGAAATCCATGTTTCACCAGGTACTTCATGAGTAATTAAAGCTCTCTTGTGTTCGTTCGGATCGGTATAAGGTGGCCATAACGTTATGGATGAGTCCTCCTTTATCCATGTACTACTAACAATCCCAACTGAATGATCCAGAAATGTGATACTGTGCCATTAGGAAACAGTATAGATCTTTGTAGGACAATAGAAAAAAAAAGTTTGGCAAATTCAGTAAATAGGTAAAACAAAACAAAAAAACGCTAAACCTCTAATGACTATGCAGCAAGGGCGTGGCTGCCCAATCTGTGCCCATTGGGATCAAACATATTTTCTGGTAATGTCCAATAGGTGGTGAACTTGGTCTCTTAGTTGAAGATGGCCTGCTTTATAGATGCCAATGTCTTTTGAATCCAGGGGCCTGGAGAAGAGCGTCTCTAATGTCAAGACCTGAAAATGATGTACTCCTCCCCTGTGCGATCATGTCGTAGGATGTTTTGTACCAGTCCCAGGTCTCCTTTAACACAGTTGTTCCCAGTAGTGGTGGCCAGGCTGAACTGTTCAAATATAGCCATAAAAAACTGGGTGCAGTGAGGGAGTGAGGGAATGGTTGGGCCTCTAGAGTGTGTTCTTTTCAGAGAATGTTTCTTGTCCTCGGTTCTCTTTGTCTTTTTGGATGGGAATGTCCTCTCATGAGTAATTTGGTGATTCATTTGTTAGAGAACAAATTGAGGTTTCCGGCAGACTTTCTTCAACTTTTTCATATAGTTTTCAAAAGGAAAAGTTGACCCTATCTAAGGACCCAAACCTCATAACATCCTCTGCCAAAATAGTTATATTATGGACATTGTAGGTCAACTCTTCAATGCCATGCAAATTCTCAAACTCACTGAGGAAGTGTTTCATGAGGTCATCTGTATAGTCACAGGAGTAACAGCATAAGGCAGGGCAAAGCTTCAAGTACATGGCAAAGGAAAGAGTCAAGAAGTTGCTGTCGTTGGGAGGAGGAAAGGATGTCTTGCAACACGACAGGGCCTGTGTATAATAAGAATTGGCGGAATTCAGTTGCTTTCCATCTGTGTATTTCATCCAATCCTCTTGGATTTTTCTGAAACTCCATTGGAATGTACTGTCTGATTGACACCAACCTCTCAGAGGTGGCTCTCACTGTCTGAGATCCCAATCTACAAGAAAAATCCCCTTTCAGCCAAAAATACATCAACTTCCGAGTTACTCCAAGACAAACAAGGGGCATGTCGTCAAGAATGAATGTTGTGGCCATGTCTATGTTCTACAGGGTAACAGGAGATTGTCCTTTATGGTGATTTTCATCTTCCTGTCTCGAAAACTGATCATCTGTGCGGAGTGTAGCTGCTTTATCTAGGAATGTCATGTGATTCTTGACATAGACCCCTTCCTGAGTGCAGCGCTCACAACCACTGTACCCATTATGGCCCTTAAAACCTCTTATGGCTGCAGGGGCAGTATTGAGTAGCTTGGATAAAAGGTGCCCAGAGGTGCCCGGAGTAAACGGCCTGCTACTCAGTCTCAGTTACTAATACAGTATATGCATATTATTAGTAGTATTGGATAGAAAACACTCTGAAGTTTCTAAAACTGTTTGAATGATGTCTACGAGTATAACAGAACTCATATGGCATGCACAAACCTGAGAAAAAATCCAAACAGGAAGTGAGAAATCTGAGGTTGGTATATTTTCAACCCAGGCCCTATTGAATTCACATTGGGATATGAATGAAGTTGCACTTCCGCGGGCTTCCACTAGATGTCAACCGTCTTTAGAAACTTGAATGAGGCTTCTGCTGTGTTGTGGGACTGACTAAAAGCTGAATGAGTCAGCTTACTGGCAGAGAGCCATTTCCTGGTCAAGCGCATTCCACATGATATCGACTTGCAAAGTCTGTAGACACAAAGGAATTCTCCAATTGGAACTTTATTGAAGATTTATGATAAAAACATCCTAATGATTGATTCTATACTTAGTTTGAAATGTTTCTTCAACCTGTAATATAACTTTTTGAAGTTTTTGTCCAAAGTTCTTGTCCAAACGCACAAGCGTTTGGATATGTGTACCTGACACTAACAAAAGCAACTACTTGGACATAAACAACGGAAACGTGGCTAGGTCTTTCAGCATGACAATGATCCCAAACACACCGCCCGGGCAACGAAGGAGTGGCTTCGTAAGAAGCATTTCAAGGTCCTGGAGTGGCCTAGCCAGTCTCCAGATCTCAACCCAATATAAAATCTTTGGAGGGAGTTGAAAGTCTGTGTTGCCCAGCAACTGCTCCAAAACATCACTGCTCTAGAGGAGATCTGCATGGAGGAATGGGCCAAAATACCAGCAACAGTGTGTGAAAACCTTGTGAAGACTTACAGAAAACGTTTGACCTCTGTCATTGCCAACAAAGGGTATATAACAAAGTATTGAGATCAACTTTTGTTATTGACCAAATACTTTTTTTCCCACCATCATTTGCAAATAAATTCATTAAAAATCCTACAATGTGATTTTCTGGATTTTTTTTCTCATTTTGTCTGTCATAGTTGAAGTGTACCTATGATGAAAATTACAGGCCTCTCTCATCTTTTTAAGTGGGAGAACTTGCACAATTGGTGGCTGACTAAATATTTTTTTGCCACACTGTATTTTGAACATGTTTGCAGTCCTCATTGTTCTAATTGCATTGTTTCAATATGGAAATACATTATTAAACGTAGGCTATAGCATTCACACTGATATACTGTAGGGGCTAGGCCCACTGTAAATTGTAGTCTGGACATGGACATGCCAAACATAGTTAATAACCAAGATTTAGTTCACCAGGCCAGGGGCGTAAGATTGACTCTGACATTGGGTTGGGACACATTTTGCTATGGGGATAATTTGTTTTTGAAAAACAGGTTTTAAATGCTAATTTCAAGTGACTTTTGAGAAAAGGATGCAGACAAATATTAACTTACAAATGGGAAAATGTACAAGGCTAAGTGGGGCCTTACAGAGGGGCACTTACTCTGGCACCGTCCAATCAGCCTTAGGGCCATGGCCATTCATACTGTACTGAAAACCAGGTGACTGTTAATGTGGATATATTGCATTTAACAACCATTTTGTACTCCTTCTCTGCTACTTTATGATTAATTTCCTAGTATTTTTCTCACTTCCCCTGTCAGGTTGTTACTACTGCTACTCTACAAACCGTATGATTGGAATCTTAACGTAACATTTTCAAATTATAAAACAGTTATTATACTGTAATAATAACCAGCAACATACACAGTTAACAACTGGTTTAAATGTGCAGTATACAGAAATCGCCCTGCCATTTACGGGTTGGAAAAATTCTAAAATGTTGCCTAATGTCAGTGTATGTGACAAAACAAGTCATGTATAATATAGAGAATCATTGCCCAATAGCCATCATCATACCACTCTGCATCCTACTGCTGGAATGCCTCTGAAGCTAAGCAGGGTTGGTCCTGGTCGGTCCCTGTATGAGAGACAAACTGCTTCTGGATGTGTTGTTGGAGAGCCAGTAGGAGGCAGTCTTTTCTCTAGCCTAAATTTTCCCAATAACCTGGGCAGTGATTTGACCATGATTACTACAAGTTTAGATAGCTGGATAGACAAACTTACCGATAAAATAAATGTTAGCCGACATGGGCTAATTAAATGACTGTCATTAGCTAGTTTTCCATCCAATGGGCAATAGATTTTCATGCAAATATTCTCACATCTGCATAATGAAAAGATGTGCTTTTTTCCACCAAAAGGACTTTATATTGCATTTTGAACTCTGAGTTAAATAGCAAATGTGTACTCTGGTTTTGGCACGTGCACTCTAGCCAACAGCTCACAGTTACAGTGCTGGTAGGTTGTGCTGGTACAGTAGGCTAGTCTACATGATGAGATTATTATGGATAAGAGTGAGAATATTTGTTTTTGTCAAATGGCAGTCAAACATCTATCATCATTTCACCGGAATAAGACCCTCGATATTTATTGGAAAAGAGCATCATCATCATGCACTTTTAACCACCCTGTGAAGTTCTGTTAAACTGCATGGTTTCCGAGTCGTAGTGGGGGAACCACACACCATATCATCATATGACTCCAAGTTTACTTCGATATGATGATTATTATATCAATATTTGGGCATAAAGGCTTGTCTACTGCAATAAAAAGGCCCTCACTCACCCTCCATTTAGCAAATCAAACAGGAAGTACCAGTGACGCGTTCAATGTGGAAGTTGTGCGGTGAAAGGGATGCTAAGCTAAAAGACTGTTTCGCTAGCACAGATTGAAATATGTTCCGGGATTCATCCGATAACGTTGAATAGTTCACCACATCAGTTAACGGCTTCATTAATAAGTGCATCGATGACGACGCTCCCAAATAGACCATACCGGATTACAGGCAACATCCATACTGACCTCCGTCGAGCCATCAATACAGGGCTAAAATCGAATCCTACTTTAAAATACATTTTTTTAAATGTTTTACTGTGCCGGCTCTGATGCTTGATGGATGTGGAAGGGCTTGCAAACTATCAAGGACTACAAAGGGAAACCCTGCCGCGAGTTGCTCAGTGACGGGAGCCTACCAGATGAGCTAAGTGCTTTCTATGCTTGCTTTGAAGCAAGCAACACTGAACCATGCATGATAACATCTGCTGTTCCAGACTGTTGTGTTATCTCGCTTCCATACCCGATGTAAGACCTTTAAACAGGTTAACATTCTCAAGGCTGAGGTGCCAGACGGAATACCAGGACACGTACTCAGAGCATGCAATGACCAACTGGCAACTGTCTTCACTGACATTTTCAACCTATCCCTGACCCGGTCTGTAATACCACCTTGTTTCAAGCAGACACCCCTAGTCCCCATTCCCAAGAATCAGAGGAAGGCCCAAATAATTGTGAAAGATTTCAGCCAACTCACCATCATTACGACCAGGAATACGACTTTCCCGAAGAGGATCCTCTGTTTTGCCCACCACCCAGGACAATGGATCGGATCCCAGCCGGCGAAAACAACAACACCGTAAAAGGGGCAGACGAAGTGGCCTTCTGGTCAGGCTCCGGAGACGGGCACATTGCCCTGCCTCCAGCTGTTTGCTTAGAAATTCTAGGGACAGTAAGGAGGCCTGCGTCTTGTGACCGTAGAGTACGTATGTACGGCAGTACCAAATCGGAAAGATAAGTAGGAGCAAGCCCATGCAATGCTTTGTAGGTTAGCAGTAAAACCTTGGAATCAGCCCTAGCCTTAACAGGAAGCCAGTGTAGAGAGACTAGCACTGGAGTAATATGATCAAATTTTGGGGTTCTTGTCAAGATTCTAGCAGCCGTGTTTAGCACGAACTGAAGTTTATTTAGTGCTTTATCCAGGTAGCCGGAAAGTAGAGTATTGCAGAAGTCTAATCTAGAAGTGACAAAAGCATGGATACATTTATCTGCATCAGTTTCAGAAAGTTTCAAATTTTTACAATGTTACGAAGATGGAAAAAAGCTGTCCTTGAAAAATTCTTGATATGTTCGTCAAAAGAGAGATCAGGGTCCTATGTAACGCGGACTTCCTTCACAGTTTTATTTGAGACGACTGTACAACCATCAATATTAATTGTCAGATCCAACAGAAGATCTCTTTGTTTCTTGGGAATGAGAACTAGCACCTCTGTTTTGTCCGAATTTAAAAGTAAAATATTTGCCGCCATCCACTTCCTTATGTCTGAAACACAGGCTTCCAGGGAGGTCAATTTTGCAGCTTCACCATGTTTCATTGAAATGTACAACTGTGTATCATCCGCATAGCAGTGAAAGTTAACATTATGTTTCTGAATGACATCACCAAGAGGTAAAATATATTGTGAAAACAATAGTGGTCCTAAAACTGAACTTTGAGGAACAGGACAAATCAAATTTGTCAGAGGACAAATCATCTACAGAGTCAAACTGATATCTTTCCGACAGATAAAATCTAAACCAGGCCAGAACTTGTCCGTGTAGACCAATTTGGGTTTCCAATCTCTCCAAAAGAATGTTGTGATCGATGGTATCAAAAGCAGTACTAAGGTCTAGGAACATGAGGACAGATGCAGAGCCTTGGTCTGACGCCATTAAAAGGTACTTTACCACCTTCATGAGTGCAGTCTCAGTGCTATGATGGGGTCTAAAACCAGACTGAAGCGTTTCGTATACATTGTTTGCGTTCAGGAAGGTAGTGAGTTGCTGCACAACAGCTTTTTCAAAAAATGTTGAGAGGAATGGAAGATTCGATATTGGCCGATATTTTTTGAATATTTTCTGGGTCAAGGTTGGGCTTTTTCAAGTGAGGCTTTATTACTGCCACTTTTAGTAAGTTTGGTACACATCCGGTGGATAGGGAGCCATTCATTATGTTCAACATAGGCGGGCCAAGCACAGGAAGCATCTCTTTCAGTAGTTTAGTTGGCATAGGGTCCAATATGCAGCTTGAAGGTTTAGAGGCCAAGACTATTTTCATCAATGTGTCAAGAGATATAGTATTAAAAAACTTGAGTGTCTCCCTTGATCCAGGGTCCTGGCAGTGTTGTGCAGACTCAGGACAACTGAGCTTTGGAGAATTCCGCAGATGTAAAGAAGAGTCGTAATTTGCTTTCTAATGATCATGATCTTTTCGTCAAAGAAGTTCATGAATTTATCACGCTGAAGTTAAAGCCATCCTCTTTTGGGGGATGCTGCTTTTTAGTTAGCTTTGCGACAGTATCAAAAATACATTTGGGATTGTTCTTATTCTCCTCAATTGAGTTGGAGAAATAGGATGAACGAGCAGCAGCGAGGGCTCTTCGATACTGCACGGTACTGTCTTTCCAAGCTAGTCGGAAGACTTCCAGTTTGGTGTAGCACCATTTCAGGGCTTGTGTATTTTCTGTATACCAGGGAAATGGTATACAGAAAATACAGTTGCACCCCTAATTTTTAGGGGTGCTACTGCACCTTGGGTATTACGCAAGGTTAAATTTAGTTCCTCAGTTAGATGGTTAACTGATTTTTGTATTCTGACGTCCTTGGGTAGGTGGAGGGAGTCTGGAAGGGTTATCTAGGAATCTTTGGGTTGTCCAAGAATTTATAGCACAGCTTTTAATGATCCTTGGTTGGGGTCTGAGCAGATTATTTGTTGCGATTGCAAACGTAATAATAATGGTGGTCCGATAGTCCAGGGTTATGAGGAAAAACATTAACATTCACAATATTTATTCCATGGGACAAAACTAAGTCCAGAGTATGACTGTGTCAGTGAGTAGGTCCGGAGACATGTTGGACAAAACCCACTGAGTCGATGATGGCTCCGAAGGCCTTTTGGAGTGGTTCTGTGGACTTTTCCACGTGAATGTTAAAGTCACCAAAAATTTGAATATTATCTGCCATGACTACAAGGTCCGATAGGAATTCAGTGAACTCAGTGAGGAATGCTGTATACGGCCCAGGAGGCCTGTAAACAGTAGCTATAAAAAATAATTGAGTAGGCCGCATAGATTTTATGACTAGAAGCTCAAAAGATGAAAATGCAGTCTTTTTTTTGTAAATAGAAATTTGATAATTGTAAACATTAGTCGCCTTATGGTCGCTAGTGTAACCAGGAAGAGAGGGCTCATTTAACACAGTAAATTCGTCAGGCTTAAGCCATGTTTCAGTCAGGCCAATCACATCAAGATTATGATCAGTGATTAGTTCATTAACTATAACTGCCTTGGAAGTGAGGGATCTAACATTATGTAGCCCTATTTTGAGATATCACAATCTCTTTCAATAATGACAGGAATGGGGTAGGTCTTTTTTCCAGTGAGATTGCTAAGGCGAACACTGCTATGTTTAGTTTTGCCCAACCTAGATCGAGGCACAGACACTATGCTAGTGGCAGACTCCACTGAGCTGGCAGGCTGGCTAACAGCATGCTGCCTGGCCTGCACCCTATCTCATTGTGGAGCTAGAGGAGTTAGAGCCCTGTCTATGTTCATAGATAAGATGAGAGCACCCCTCCAGCTAGGATGGAGTCCATCACTTCTCAGCAGGCCAGGCTTGGTCCTGTTTGTGGGTGAGTCCCAGAAATAGGGCCAATTATCTACAAATTCTCTTTTTGGAGGGGCAGAAAACAGTTTTCAACCAATGATTGAGTTGTGAGACTGCTGTAGAGCTCATCACTCCGACTAACTGGAAGGGGGCCAGAGACAATTACTCGATGCCGACACATCTTTCTAGCTGATTTACTGTTCAGAGGAGACTGTGTGAATCAGGCCTCCATGGTCAAATTGCTGCAAAGGAACCACTACGAAAGGAAACTAAGAAGAAGAAGAGACGTGCTTGAGCCAAGAAACATGAGCAATAGCCATTAGACAGGTGGAAATTTGTCCTTTGGTCTGGAGTCCAAATTGGAGATATTTTGTTTCAACCACCATGTCTTTGTGAGAGGGGGTGAACGGATGATCTCTGCATGTATTTCCCACCGTAAAGCATGGAGGAGGAGGTCTTATGGTGTGGGGGTGCTTTGCTGGTGACATTGTGATTTGTTTAGAATTCAAGGCACACTTAACCAGCATCGCCACCACAGCATTCTGCAGCGATCCCATCTGGGTTGGGCTTATTGGGCCTATCATTTGTTTTCAACAGGACAATGACCCAACACACCTCCAGGCTGTGTAACGGCTATTTTCCCAAGAAGGAGGGTGATGGAGTGCTGCATCAGATGACCTGGCCTCCACAATCACCCGACCTCAACCAAATTGAGATGGTTTGGGATGAGTCTGACCGCAGACTGAAGGAAAAGCAGCCAACAAGTGCTCAGCATATGTGGGAACTCTTTCAAGACTGTTGTAAAAGCATTCCAGGTGAAGCTGGTTGAGAGAATGCCAAGAGTGTGCAAAGCTGTCATCAAGGCAAAGGGTGGCTTTTTGAAGAATCTCAAATATGAAATATATTTGGATTTGTTTAACACTTTTTTAAGAGTTAGGGATGAAATGAGCGGCCTTAGAGAACTGTTTTGAATGATGGTGTTGCCGTCAGACGGGGGAAGTCCAGTGACGAAGTCCAGGGACGATGAGGAACCAGTAGTGGCTGAAGAAGGCCAGAAGAAGTTGTTGTTCTGGGCGCACACCGTGCATGCGGCGGCGAAGGCAGAGACGTCAGGAACCATTGTGGGCCACCATTGTGGGCCACCAACTTAGGTGACTGGTTAGCCTGGAGGAATGAGCCCATTCCAGGATCCAGGACCGGACTGAGTTAGGGACAAACAGCCGGTTAGCTGGGCCCCCTTCAGGCCCACTGGGAGTGTTGTGCCTAGCGAACCAGGGTCTCGATACGCCAACCCCACTGTGGCTGCAAGGCATGAGTTAGGGAGAATGGTTTCGGAGACTGAGAGTGTGGTAGAGGAACTGTATAGGCGGGAGAGAGCATCAACCCTTAATATTTTTGGACCCTGGGCGGTAGGAAATAGTGAAGTTGAATCTAGTAAACAAGAGAGCCCACCGAGAGTGTCTGTAGTTAAGGCTCTTTGCTGTACGGAGATATTCCACATTTTTATGGTCGATCCAGACCAAGAATGGCTGTTCTGCTCCTTCCACCCAGTGCCTCCGCTCTTGCAACGCCATCTTGACCGCCAGGAGTTCTCAGTTGCCTCCTCTCTGCGGGTTTGAGACGATGTCAATGTACAGACGCAGGGTCTTGTCCTTCTTCTCCACAAAGAAAAACCCTGCGCCGGCAGGAGATGCAGATGGACGGACGGCCCCAGTAGCCAGAGACTCCTCCATGTACTCCTCCATAGCCTTGGTCTCCACCCCGATAGAGAATATAGCTGACCCTGAGGTGGTGTGGTGCCTGGGAGAAGATCAATGGCACAATCATAAGGACCGTGTGGGGGAAGGAAGTAGCACGTACCTTACTGAAAACTTAAAGGAGGTCATGGTATTCAGTGGGAATGGTAGGAACATCCAAAGCCTTGCTGATGTCCTGAGGAAGACGTCTCAGGGAAGGCTGTGCAGCTTGAAGACAGTGGGAATCGCAAAATGGGCTCCAACCCAGGATGGAGCTCGTCGTTCAGTCGGTTGTGTTTTTGGAACCATGGAAATCCCAAGACAACCGGAACATGGGGAGATGCAAAGAGGAAGAACTGTATGGTCTCACTGTGGTTACCTGAAACCCATATATGAATGGGCACAGTACTATGGGTGACTCTACCTATTGATTGGCCGTCCAGTGCCCTAGCATCCATGGGAACCGAGAGAGGTTAAGTGGGAATACTAAGCTCAGAAGCAATAGTAGCATCCATAAAACTTTCATCAGCCCCAGAGTCAATGAGCACTCTGAGAGACTTAGATTGGTCTCCCCACAGCAAAAGCACAAAAATAGGTGTGCGGGTGACGGGAATTAGGGAACTCCCAGTCTGGCTCACCAGAGTACTTGTACCCACCAGAGACAAGGGACAAGGGTTTCCTAACAGGGCAGGTAGCTATATAATGTCCTGCCCCTCCATAGTACAGACAAGACAACAGTTTGAACTCAGCCTACGTGAGTGTTCCCCAACCTATAACCTAGCTCTTCCATAGGCTCAGGAGTATCCAACTCACCCGTCGTTGATGATTCACGAGGGAGTTCGGGGCGCATTGGATCCTCTCGGAAAAACTGTGTTTGGGATCTTTGAGATTCCTTCGAAGGTGAGCAAGCCATAGCGGATGAATGATTGTGCCTGAAACCAGACCTCCTCTCACTCCTGCATTCCCTTAGGCATCCATCAATTCTAATGGTGAGTGCAATGAGGGAGTCAAGGTCCACCGGTAATTCCCGAGCAGCTAGCTCATCTTTTACCACCTCAGATAATCCGTGAACAAAGGTATCGAAAAGAGGCTCCGGATTCCAGGCACTCTCGGCGGCCAACGTACGATAATCAACCACGTAGTCTGCCACACTACGGGAGTTTTGACGTAATTCAATACGCTTACTGGCCACCTCTCTCCTGGATACCGGAGAATCGAATACCTTCCTCACTTCTGCCATGAAATCCTCCAGATGACAACAAATGGCGAATTGTTGCCCCTAAACTGCCGTATACGCTATCTTCGACCGGTCCGAAGGGAACGAAGATGGCTGCAGCTCAAGAATAAGGGAGCTTTGAGAAAGAAAACCCTGGCAGGTTCCAGGATTTCCAGAAGGTTTAGAGGCCATGACTATTTTCATGAATGATAAAAAACTTGAGAGAGCGATACAGGAATAGAACATTTTAGTTTCTCAATTGATCCGAAGTCCTGGCAGTTCTCTGCAGACTCAGGACAACTGAGGCAAACTTGATGATGGAGTTGGTGTCATCAAAGCTACACAGTCATAGGTGGACAAGCTAAGGACACACCCTGGTTGGCCCCAGTGCAAATCCTCACAGCCTGTGGTGAGGAAGTCCCAGTTGCAGAGGGTGGTATTCCAGACTCAGGGCTCTGATCTTCGTTGCTAGCTTGGAGGGAACAATAACTTGATTGCTGAACCATAGTCAATGAACAGAATTATCACATAGTTCCTCTTGTCCAGATGTGTTACAACCGTGTGAATAGAGCTGGAAATGTAATTAGTAGGCAAATTGGAGTGGGTCCAGTGTGATTGGCAAGATTGTTTTCATAAGAAACGTTAGTCAACCTACACACAGCACTGACACACACACTTACCCCACCAGAAATGCCACCAGGGGTCTTTTCACAGTCCCCACATCCAGAACAAATTCAAGGAAACGTACAGTATTATACAGAGCCATGAGTGTGTGGAACTCCCTTTCATCTTATATAGCGCAACTGAGGGCACTTCATGATGACCGGGGTGAGTGAAATGGGGCGATAGTCATTTGGGAATGTTACCTTGTTTATCTTGGGCACTGGGACAATGGTGGTCGCCTTAAAGTAGGTGGGGATGTCCGTGAAGACGCCCAACCAGCTGGTCAGCACACACTGTGAGGACGAAGCCTGGTATGTCATCTGGGCCAGCGGTTTTGTGAATATTCACTCTTTTGAGAGTGATGTACATGGTCCAGCACATTGTTTTCTCTCTTGGGGCAGGATACATGTTGGTGATATTTTGGAAGAATTTGTTTTAGATGTGCTTTAAAATCACCGTGACAATAAAGGCTGCTTTCGGGAGAGAGAATTATGGCTAATGTTCTTGTACAGTTCTACAGAGTGGGACAGGTGTCACTTGATGATCACAAAAGCAGCTGCTCACCAATTTGACAGCTCCAGTGCATTTACACCTCCCACATGCCAAAGCATCAGCTATGCGGGTGTCGGTTATCGCCAGTTAACGTTTGATCTGATTGAATCTACACCTCACACCTTCAGTCAATCAGGTTGTGTTATTTCACTGTGAAGTTTATTAAAAATGCCCTCTCCAGTGTATTTTAAACAACAGAAAAGCTTTATTTACTTCAGAACAATCTGAAGATGTGTGGTTTATGGAGTTTTTGTTTGACTATTTATCTTGTCTTGTATATTAGTACTTAGCTATCAATTTTCAGTGCATTGGAAAGGATTTAGCTTCAGGTTTTATCATTTAACTTGTTGAGAACTAATGGTTCTACATGTTCATATTTTAGTCATTTAGCAGTCTTGCTCAAGGGTACAAAGACAGATATTTTATCTAGTTGGCTCTGGGATTCAAACCAACAACCTTGCGGTTACTGGCCCACCACTCTTAACCGTTAGGTTACCTGCTAGAATGGGGGAGCATGAGACGCGCATCTTGCTGCCGAGGCAGAATGAGCTAGAGATTACAGTACATAGAGAAACATTTTATGTTGTATTTAATTATTTGTTTCAGTGTGTTTACATTCAACACGTAGCTAAATGAATACATTGTGTTGCTAGGTTGTTGTCGTTAAGTCCAAACTAAACATTTTATTTGGGGCAACACTGTAGCCAGGTTGTAACTTTTAGTTCGGATACATCAACAACAAGTTTGTGTCCAAACTGAAAGTCATAACAAAAGACACATTTTTGATGAAAATTTAGCCAGGAAACGAACTTCCCTAACAAGGAAAGGAAATTTTTTAAATTTTAATTTTGAATAATTGATGTGAGAAAGTTTGAGTCTCCATGGTGATACAATGGTTCAGTATGAGTTTTGTGTCTTGGATGTACCTGCAGGTACCTGAATATCTTACGGCTATCACAAACACAATCAACAGGAAGGAAGACACTGGGTTTGCACACTGGCTAAACTCCCTAATCGACATCATAATTGTGAAATGTTCTGTCACAGACCAGGAAATAACATTTGAACCCTTAACCCTAGATTCATAGGAATACCTATGTAAGAATGCTGTTTATTGACTATAGCTCAGCATTCAACACCATAGTACCCTCCAAGCTCATCATTAAGCTTGAGGCCC
The DNA here is from genome assembly GCF_045791955.1 of Oncorhynchus clarkii lewisi. Taxonomy (NCBI): domain Eukaryota; kingdom Metazoa; phylum Chordata; class Actinopteri; order Salmoniformes; family Salmonidae; genus Oncorhynchus; species Oncorhynchus clarkii. Next base: position 17,020,301 of record NC_092151.1, read on the forward strand.
TGGGTCTGAACCCTGCCCTGTGCAACTGGGTCCTGGACTTCCTTACTGGCCACCCCCAGGTGGTGAAGGTAGGAAACATCACCTCCATTTCGCTGATCCTCAACACTGGGGCCCCACAAGGGTGCTGCTCAGCCCACTCCTGTACTCCCTGTTCACTCATGACTGCATTGCCAAACACGCCTCCAACTCAATCATAAAGTTTGCAGACGACACAACAGTTGTAGGCTTGATTATCAACGATGAAGAGACAGCCTACAGGGAGGAGGTGAGGGCTCTGGTAGTGTGATGCGTGGAAAACAACCTCTCACTCAACATCAACAAAACAAAGGAGATGATCATGGACTTCAAGTAACAGCATAGGGTGCATCCCCCCTATCTACATCGACGGGACCACAGTGGAGAAGGTGGAAAGCTTCAAGTTCCCTGGCGTACACATCACTGACAAACTGAAATGGACCACCCACACAAACAGTGTGGTGAAGAAGGCGCAACAGAGCCTCTTCAATCTCAGGAGGCTAAAGAAATTTGGCTTGTCACCTAAAACCCAGATGCACAATTGAAAGCATCTTGTCGGGCTGTATTACCGGCTGGTACAGCAACTGCACCACTCGCAACCAAAAGGCTGCCCAACGCATTACCCACGCAAACTACCCACTACCCACAGCACCTGATGTCACAGGAAGGCCAAAAAGATCATCAAGGGCATCAACCACCCGAGCTACTGCCTGTTCACCCCGCTATCATCCAAAATACGAGCTCAGTACAGGTGCACCAAAGCTGGGACCGAGAGACTGAAAAACAGCTTCTATCTCAAGGCCATCAGACTGTTAAACAGCCATCACTAACATTAGAAGCTGCTGCCTATAGGCATAGACTAGGAATCCCTGGCCACTTTAAGGAACGGAACACTAGTAACTTTAATAACATTTACATATCAGGCATTACTCATTTAATATGTATATACTGTATTCTATACTATTCTACAGTATCTTAGTCACTTAATGTTTACATTTGGCATTACTCATCTCATGTGTATATACTGTTTTCTATACTATTCTACGGTATCTTAGTCACTTAATGTTTACATTTGGCATTACTCATCTCATGTGTATATACTGTTTTCTATACTATTCTACAGTATCTCAGTCATTTAATAGTGCTTACATATCTTGCATTACTCATCTCATTTGTACAGTGGGGAGAACAAGTATTTGATACGCTGCCGATTTTGCAGGTTTTCCTACTTACAAAGCATGTAGAGGTCTGTCATTTTTATCATAGGTACACACACTTCAACTGTGAGAGACGGAATCTAAAACAAAAATCCAGAAAATCACATTGTATGATTTTTAAGTAATTAATTTGCATTTTATTGCATGACACAAGTATTTGATACATCAGAAAAGCAGAACTTAATATTTGTTACAGAAACCTTTGTTTGCAATTACAAAGATCATACATTTCCTGTAGTTCTTGACCAGGTTTGCACACACTGCAGCAGGGATTTTGGCCCACTCCTCCATACAGACCTTCTCCAGATCCTTCAGGTTTTGGGGCTGTCGCTGGGCAATACGGACTTTCAGCTGCCTCCAAAGATGTTCTATTGGGTTCAGGTCTGGAGACTGGCTAGGCCACTCCAGGACCTTGAGATGCTTCTTATGGAGCCCCTCCTTATGGAGCCCCTCCCGCCAGTTGCCCGGGCTGTGTGTTTCGGGTCGTTGTCATGTTGGAACACCCAGCCACGACCCATCTTCAATGCTCTTACTGAGGGAAGGAAGATGTTGGCCAAGATCTCGCGATACATGGCCCATCCATTCTCCCCTCAATACGGTGCAGTCGTCCTGTCCCCTTTGCAGAAAAGCATCCCCAATGAGTGATGTTTCCACCTCCATGCTTCACGGTTGGGATGATGTTCTTGGGGTTGTACTCATACTCTTCTTCCTACAAACACGACGAGTGGAGTTTAGACCAAAAAGCTCTATTTTTGTCTCATCAGACCACATGACCTTCTCCCATTCCTCCTCTGGATCATCCAGATGGGCATTGGCAAACTTCAGACGGGCCTGGACATGCGCTGGCTTGAGCAGGGGGACCTTGCGTGCGCTGCAGGATTTTAATCCATGATGGCGTAGTGTGTTACTAATGGTTTTCTTTGAGACTGTGGTCCCAGCTCTCTTCAGGTCATTGTCCAGGTCCTGACGTGTAGTTCTGGGCTGATCCCTCACCTTCCTCATGATCATTGATGCCCCACGAGGTGAGATCTTGCATATGGAGCCCCAGACCGAGGGTGATTGACCGTCATCTTGAAATTCTTCCATTTTCTAATAATTGCGCCAACAGTTGTTGCCTTCTCACCAAGCTGCTTGCCTATTGTCCTGTAGCCCATCCCAGCCTTGTGCAGGCCTACAATTTTACCCTGATGTCCTTACACAGCTCTCTGGTCTTGGCCATTGTGGAGAGGTTGGAGTCTGTTTGATTGAGTGTGTGGACATGTGTCTTTTATACAGGTAACGAGTTCAAACAGGTGCAGTTAATACATGTAAGGAGTGGAGAACAGGACGTCTTCTTAAAGAAAAACTAACAGGTCTGTGAGAGCCGGAATTCTTACTGGTTGGTAGGTGATCAAATACTTATGTCATGCTATGAAATGCAAATTAATTACTTAAAAATCATATAATGTGATTTTCTGTATTTTTGTTTTAGATTCCGTCTCTCACAGTTAAAGTGTACCTACGATAAAAATTACAGACCTCTACATGCTTTGCAAGTAGGAAAACCTGCTAAATCGGCAGTGTAAATACTTGTATATTTTTGGCTACACGTCATTTCCGGTCACGACTTGCAGACTTGTTTTCGATTTGCTGTGCGTTTTGTTGCCAACCTGTTTTGCTACCTGACAAATTTACGGTTTTTACTTTTTAATTACCGTTTATATTTTTGTTTTTTCCTCCTCAACTTTTTCACTCCGGACGCTTTATCTGGACACGGTTCGTCAGGACCTCCAACAGCCAAAGCTAAGTAGTAACATTAACATGATGCCTTCTAATTGCAGTCGCTGTACTCGCCTTACGGCGAGGATAGCTGTGCTACAAGCCCAGCTTCAGACGCAATCGCTAGGCAAGGGTAATTTCAGTGTAGGAAAGGATGAAACAGCGTCTGTGCCACCAGTAAGTACAGATAGTAGTATAAATCCCCTGGCACAGTCCCCGCAGCCGGACAACTTTCTCACAGTTTCTGGAAGGAAATGCTGTAGGAACGCTCAACCGGTGTCGCTCATTCAGCCGACAGAAACTTTCAACCGGTTTTCCCCATTAAGCAGCGGGTTGGAGTAAGAGGCCGAGTCTTCTCTGGTCTCTACTCCTCCCGTTATGGGGTCTGAGACGCCGAAGATTCCCACCATTAGCTCTGACAAATTGAAAACTCTAGTCATTGGCGACTCCATTACCCACAGTATTAGACTTAAAACGAATCATCCAGCGATCATACACTGTTTACCGGGGGGCAGGGCTACCGACGTTAAGGCTAATCTGAAGATGGTGCTGGCTAAAGCTAAAACTGGCGAGTGTAGAGAGTATAGAGATATTGTTATCCACGTCGGCACCAACGATGTTATGATGAAACAGTCAGAGATCACCAAGCGCAACATAGCTTCTGCGTGTAAATCAGCTAGAAAGATGTGTCGGCATCGAGTAATTGTCTCTGGCCCCCTCCCAGTTAGGGGGAGTGATGAGCTCTACAGCAGAGTCTCACAACTCAATCGCTGGTTGAAAACTGTTTTCTGCCCCTCCCAAAAGATAGAATTTGTAGATAATTGGCCCTCTTTCTGGGACTCGCCCACAAACAGGACCAAGCCTGACCTGCTGAGGAGTGACGGACTCCATCCTAGCTGGAGGGGTGCTCTCATTTTATCTACCAACATAGACAGGGCTCTAACTCCTCTAGCTCCACAATGAAATAGGGTGCAGGCCAGGCAGCAGGCTGTTAGCCAGCCTGCCAGCATAGTGGAGTCTGCCACTAGCACAGTCAGTGTAGTCAGCTCAGCTATCACCATTGAGACCGTGTCTGTGCCTCGACCTAGGTTGGGCAAAACTAAACATGGCGGTGTTCGCCTTAGCAATCTCACTAGGATAAAGACCACCTCCATTCCTGTCATTATTGAAAGAGATCATGATACCTCACATCTCAAAATAGGGCTACTTAATGTTAGATCCCTTACTTCAAAGGCAATTATAGTCAATGAACTAATCACTGATCATAATCTTGATGTGATTGGCCTGACTGAAACATGGCTTAAGCCTGATGAATTTACTGTGTTAAATGAGGCCTCACCTCCTGGCTACACTAGTGACCATATCCCCCGTGCATCCCGCAAAGGCGGAGGTGTTGCTAACATTTACGATAGCAAATTTCAATTTACAAAAAAAAAAATGACGTTTTCGTCTTTTGAGCTTCTAGTCATGAAATCTATGCAGCCTACTCAATCACTTTTTATAGCTACTGTTTACAGGCCTCCTGGGCCATATACAGCGTTCCTCACTGAGTTCCCTGAATTCCTATCGGACCTTGTAGTCAAAGCGGATAATATTCTAATCTTTGGTGACTTTAATATTCACATGGAAAAGTCCACAGACCCACTCCAAAAGGCTTTCGGAGCCATCATCGACTCAGTGGGTTTTGTCCAACATGTCTCTGGACCCACTCACTGTCACAGTCATACGCTGGACCTAGTTTTGTCCCATGGAATAAATGTTGTGGATCTTAATGTTTTTCCTCATAATCCTGGACTATCGGACCACCATTTTATTACGTTTGCAATCGCAACAAATAATCTTCTCAGACCCCAACCAAGGATCATCAAAAGTCGTGCTATAAATTCACAGACAACACAAAGATTCCTTGATGTCCTTCCAGATTCCCTCTGTCTACCCAAGGACGCCAGAGGACAAAAATCAGTTAACCACCTAACTGAGGAACTCAATTTAACCTTGCGCAATACCCTAGATGCAGTTGCACCCCTAAAAACTAAAAACATTTCTCATAAGAAACTAGCTCCCTGGTACACAGAAAATACCCGAGCTCTGAAGCAAGCTTCCAGAAAATTGGAGCGGAAATGGCGCCACACCAAACTGGAAGTCTTCCGACTAGCTTGGAAAGACAGTACTGTGCAGTACCGAAGAGCCCTTACTGCTGCTCGATCATCCTATTTTTCTAACTTAATTGAGGAAAATAAGAACAATCCGAAATTCCTTTTTGATACTGTCGCAAAGCTAACTAAAAAGCAGCATTCCCCAAGAGAGGATGACTTTCACTTTAGCAGTGATAAATTCATGAACTTCTTTGAGGAAAAGATTATGATTATTAGAAAGCAAATTACGGACTCCTTAAATCTGCGTATTCCTTCAAAGCTCAGTTGTCCTGAGTCTGCACAACTCTGCCAGGACCTAGGATCAAGAGAGACGCTCAAGTGTTTTAGTACTATATCTCTTGACACAATGATGAAAATAATCATGTCCTCTAAACCTTCAAGCTGGACCCTATTCCAACTAAACTACTGAAAGAGCTGCTTCCTGTGCTTGGCCCTCCTATGTTGAACATAATAAACGGCTCTCTATCCACCGGATGTGTACCAAACTCACTAAAAGTGGCAGTAATAAAGCCTCTCTTGAAAAAGCCAAACCTTGACCCAGAAAATATAAAAAACTATCGGCCTATATCGAATCTTCCATTCCTCTCAAAAATGTTAGAAAAGGCTGTTGCGCAACAACTCACTGCCTTCCTGAAGACAAACAATGTATACGAAATGCTTCAGTCTGGTTTTAGACCCCATCATAGCACTGAGACGGCACTTGTGAAGGTGGTAAATTACATTTTAATGGCATCAGACCGAGGCTCTGCATCTGTCCTCGTGCTCCTAGACCTTAGTGCTGCTTTTGATACCATCGATCACTACATTCTTTTGGAGAGATTGGAAACCCAAATTGGTCTACACGGACAAGTTCTGGCCTGGTTTAGATCTTATCTGTCGGAAAGATATCAGTTTGTCTCTGTGAATGGTTTGTCCTCTGACAAATCAACTGTAAATTTCGGTGTTCCTCAAGGTTCCGTTTTAGGACCACTATTGTTTTCACTATATATTTTACCTCTTGGGGATGTTATTCGAAAACATAATGTTAACTTTCACTGCTATGAGGATGACACACAGCTGTACATTTCAATGAAACATGGTGAAGCCCCAAAATTGCCCTTGCTAGAAGAATGTGTTTCAGACATAAGGAAGTGGATGGCTGCAAACTTTCTACTTTTAAACTCGGACAAAACAGAGATGCTTATTCTAGGTCCCAAGAAACAAAGAGATCTTCTGTTGAATCTGACAATTAATCTTAATGGTTGTACAGTCGTCTCAAATAAAACTGTGAAGGACCTCGGCGTTACTCTGGACCCTGATCTCTCTTTTGAAGAACATATCAAGACCATTTCAAGGACAGCTTTTTTCCATCTACGTAACATTGCAAAAATCAGAAACTTTCTGTCCAAAAATGATGCAGAAAAATTAATCCATGCTTTTGTCACTTCTAGGTTAGACTACTGCAATGCTCTACTTTCCGGCTACCCGGATAAAGCACTAAATTAACTTCAGTTAGTGCTAAATACGGCTGCTATAATCCTGACTAGAACCAAAAAATTTGATCATATTACTCCAGTGCTAGCCTCTCTACACTGGCTTCCTGTCAAAGCAAGGGCTGATTTCAAGGTTTTACTGCTAACCTACAAAGCATTACATGGGCTTGCTCCTACCTATCTCTCTGATTTGGTCCTGCCGTACATACCTACACGTACGCTACGGTCACAAGACGCAGGCCTCCTAATTGTCCCTAGAATTTCTAAGCAAACAGCTGGAGGCAGGGCTTTCTCCTATAGAGCTCCATTTTTATGGAACAGTCTGCCTACCCATGTCAGAGATGCAACCTCGGTCTCAACCTTTAAGTCTTTACTGAAGACTCATCTCTTCAGTGGGTCATATGATTGAGTGTAGTCTGGCCCAGGAGTGGGAGGGTGAAGGGAAAGGCTCTGGAGCAACGAACCGCCCTTGCTGTCTCTGCCTGGCCGGTTCCCCTCTTTCCACTGGGATTCTCTGCCTCTAACCCTATTACAGGGGCTGAGTCACTGGCTTACTGGGGCTCTCTCATGCCGTCCCTGGAGGGGGTGCGTCACCTGAGTGGGTTGAGTCACTGATGTGGTTGTCCTGTCTGGGTTGCCCCCCCCCTTGGGTTGTGCCGTGGCGGAGGTCTTTGTGGGCTATACTCAGCCTTGTCTCAGGATGGTAAGTTGGTGGTTGAAGATATCCCTCTAGTGGTGTGGGGGGCTGTGCTTTGGCAAAGTGGGTGGGGTTATATCCTTCCTGTTTGGCCCTGTCCGGGGGTGTCCTCGGATGGGGCCACAGTGTCTCCTGACCCCTCCTGTCTCAGCCTCCAGTATTTATGCTGCAGTAGTTTATGTGTCGGGGGGCTAGGGTCAGTTTGTTATATCTGGAGTACTTCTCCTGTCCTATTCGGTGTCCTGTGTGAATCTAAGTGTGCGTTCTCTAATTCTCTCCTTCTCTCTTTCTCTCTCTCGGAGGACCTGAGCCCTAGGACCATGCCCCAGGAATACCTGACATGATGACTCCTTGCTGTCCCCAGTCCACCTGACTGTGCTGCTGCTCCAGTTTCAACTGTTCTGCCTTATTATTATTCGACCATGCTGGTCATTTATGAACATTTGAACATCTTGACCATGTTCTGTTATAATCTCCACCCGGCACAGCCAGAAGAGGACTGGCCACCCCACATAGCCCGGTTCCTCTCTAGGTTTCTTCCTAGGTTTTGGCCTTTCTAGGGAGTTTTTCCTAGCCACCGTGCTTCTACACCTGCATTGCTTGCTGTTTGGGGTTTTAGGCTGGGTTTCTGTACAGCACTTTGAGATATCAGCTGATGTACGAAGGGCTATATAAATAAATTTGATTTGATTTGTTCTCCCCACTGTATATACAGGCTGTGTTCCAAACACAAAGACACACCCTCGTTCACTTACCCTCGCCTTATGATCTTGGAGGAATCCCCGTCGCCATCTTGGAGGGTGGTCCAAATGATTAGCCAAGCGATGTCACGACTTCCACCGAAGTTGGCTCCCCTGCCTGTTCGGGTGGTGCTCGGCGGTCGTCACCGTCCTGCTAGCTGCCACCGATCCCTTTTTCGTTTGTCTGTTTGTTTTGTCTTATTAGTTTCACCTGTGTTTCTGTTGTTTGGTTTAATGAGCTCCCCTATATTTAGTAGGTAGACCCGCCTTTGTTTTGTGCCGGATTGCCTTTATGTTACGTGTGTGCATCTTGGCACCCTGTGGTTTTTGGGTTGTCTCGTTGTATGTCCGCGCCCTGTATTTGTTGGGCTGATTATTTTGTGTGCCTTAGTAAAAGCACTTAACCCCAGTGGAACTCTCTCTGCATCTGATTCCTGCAACCACCTAGTCCCACGTGACAAGCAAGGGAAGTTTGCAATGTAAGCCCCTCAGCCCTCGATTTCAGTCGGCTTTGTGAGTGTACAATTATGTTCACTCCGGGGCCTGAAACTCCCCATAATTCAATTTCCGACGATTGTACATCCGCTAAGAAAAGTCTGCAAAAACTTAAAAACAACATCAATGGAGAAGTCAACATACAAGTGTAAGTAAAAACACATTTTGTGTAAGTAAAAACATTTTGCTACTACATAAAAAGTAATTTGGGAAATTGTAGAAATAAAACATTTCCCTTCAGAAGTTCCAGCTATGCAGGCTAACAGCTAACAGCTAATTAATTTGCTAGCTATCATACAGTAGGCATATATTAATAATTATATATTTAATATAAGTAGACATGCACTCATAATTAACTGTAGCACATATAAAGCACCCACAAGCCACCGGTGGCTAAAGACACAATCATCGCGGGATGAACGAGTAACAAATTTCCAGCCAAGGGTGGTCCCTTTAAAAATCATTCCTTCCTCCCTCGCCCTTTGCCCTGCAAGTATATACTTGCCAGACTTCATGATATGTCATCAGAAGTGTCCACTTAATTTGAGGGCTGAGGGGATAGGGTGTGTCTTTTAAGTGTTTGGACCGCAGCCACTGTTTTCCTATACTATTCTACTGAATATTAGTCCATTCCGCTCTGACATCACTCGTCCATATGTATATAGTCTTAATTCATTCTTACTTAGATTTGTGTGTTGGGTATGTGTTGTGTAATTTGTTAGATATTACTTGTTGGATATTGCCGCACTGTCGGAGCTAGAAGCACAAGCATTTCACTACACCCGCAATAACATCTGCTAATCACGTGTATGTGATCAATAAAATTTGATTTGATTTGATGTCCTCTCAACCCTAACCCTAATCCTAAACACAACACTAACCCTAGCGTCATGTCCATCTGTCAAATTTGGAAAGCCTTTCACAACTTTCCTTCCCAGGCCAAGACTCACAGGTTACACAACAACCACCCTACCATTGCTGACTTGCTAAAATGAACAATAACAGCCACTTTTTCATTGTTCCCCAAAAATATAAATGAAAAAGAAAGAGGCAAATAGTCTTATATCAGTCTAACTGGCCTGTAACAAAGCTGCTGTCTGACAAAATCTATAAAAAAAAGATCCCAGGTGTGAGAAGAAAAAAACTCAAACTAAATGATGGATTATCTTTAATGGCAGGGAAGCCATCTAGAAAATCATACTGATGAGAGGCCACATAATCTTAATGGCACAGAGGGAATAGATAGAGGCATTATGGACAGTTTGAGAGGAGAGTTAAAAGCTCCGCAGGGTGAATGGAGTGCCTATAATCTGAGAAGTCCAAGCTCTCCTCTTTCCTCTGAGACAAGGCTTGGATGTGCGGTAAGGAGGAGACGCTAACAGCACAGTAGTACCAGTGGATCTGTCCAGTGTTGCCCCCTTTCAGCCCAATCTTGTAGTCTTTATGTTCATTCTCTTTCTCTCATATTTTCTTATGAGCCCTACTGGATAAATGTAAAAAATGCATTGGTTTCAGAGGTTGAGTCATGACCCATAGAATAGTCTAACTGTTGTGTATTCTAGTGTGTATAGTGCCACAGATGTCCCTGAGTGATATGAGGCATCTCAATTAAGTCTGTGTCATCCAAGCTCAACAGTTGGTTGCCCTTCACAGTGTGAGCTGGAGGCAGTGATGCAGTGAGGGGATTCTCCTTCACCATTCTGGTCTCTGTGGCAGGGGTCGTCACCAACAATTTTAAATAAGCTATTAAAAGGCAAATGCAGTTTAGCGATATTCATGGCTGACTTTAGGACCATGAGGATGCCTGGGAGAGGGAGGGAAGGCTGTTTGTACAACTGAATGGCTTTATGGAGAATAGAGATATGTATATAATGATGAGATGCTCATGTCTCCGCCCTAACAATGAGAGTTGTTGTCCCAAAGGCGGGAAGGCAGGCGAGAAGCTGAGGTCCAAATTAAACCCATAGAAACGTATTGGGCTTATTTTGGACAGATTTTGGCGAGAGTGAAACCTCTTGCTTCCACAATTTAGAGGACCGAGCAAAGAGGACCGAGTACGCCCCCATTATCATCGACGGGGCTGTAGTGGAGCAGGTTAAGAGCTTCAAGTTCCTTGGGGTCCACATCACCAACAAACTAGCATGGTCCACGCACATTTTTTTTTCTTAATTGAGGACAAGCGATGGGATGCGGTAGCAAGCAAATCAAGGCCATCGTCAAAAGAAATGTTTCTGAATGTGTGACTGTAGACTATATAGTTTCTCGTTTCATTCTTACTGTGCAATCAAAGAGTCTACCATGTAGAGGATGGGAGATTTCAGGTTACTTGAGCACAAATCAATCTAATTGTAGTGAACGTGTTACATGCAAGAGCACTAATCAATTTAATCTGACACCTGGAAACATTGTTATTCTGTCCTGCCCCTGGGTCTGGAGCTGTTAGTCAACCTTCACAATCAAACAACACTGGCAGTTGGTTAACCAACTTTTAAATTCCAACGAGACTGACAGTTCTGATCTTCCGTTTGTGATTCCTCATTGTCTGTGTCTCTTTTGATTTTGACACCTGGTCGACGACGGATCACAATCAGAAACAAGTTGATAAAGAGACAGCCAGGGTTGAGGTTTCCTGCATGTATAAGAACAGGCTGCTATAGTCCTACTGCTCCCCGTCTCACAACATACTGTGGAGCCTTATGACCAGTTGGTGCGACCCTGACCAACGTCATGAGGCACTGGCACAAGGTCTGTTTGAAAGCACAGGTTTTGTTTGAAAGCATCTGAAACTCTAACAGACACATACACACACGTATTCAGTACTCTCTTCTTGTAGATGTGTTCACTGTTCAGCTACAGTATAACTTACATGAAAGAAGTGAAGTAATTGAAACCCGCCCAAACCACAGAGCAGGAGCATCATTTCAGATAATCCTATAAAAAAAATAACAAACATTTTTTAAGCTCATTTACTGCATTTCTACACAATTTAAAAACTGAAATGCAATTTGGAGAACAGATAAACAAGCTAAATTTGCTCCAGCCATTATCACCTTGCTGTAACTGTAATCACCTCATTAAATGGGGAATTAACATTCTACAAAAATATTTCATACAATAATTAGCTGCCTGCTACGCAGTAGCTCCGCATCAGGATTAAAACTCTATTTTATGTCACGTCAAACTGCAGTTACCTAGCCAAAGCCATCTACAACAGCCAATCTTAACTCTGCAATGTCCTGCTGTTCCCTGCAGCTGCGTCAGATACGCTCTCCACAGAGAGGAAGAGCACTGGCATAATGCAGTTTCTCTGGACCCCCGCAAGGTCGGCATTGGGCTCCCCCCTCCCCTCCCCCTCAAAAACAACAAATCAAATGTGTTAGCCAAACGGCCATTCACAAGGTATCACTGTCCATGGTGCTGAAATTGCGACATGTCTATGCGGCTGCGTTCCTACAGAATTGATGATAGGCTTTCTGTTGTGCCAGGGAATGTATAGCTTTACCTTTATTTAACTAGCCAAGTCAGTTAAGAACACATTCTTACTTACAATGAAAGCCTACCAACTACCTTGTTCAGGGGTAGAACGACAGATTTGTACCTTGTCAGCTCAGGGATTTGATCTAGCAACCTTTTTCTCTAACCACTAGGCTACCTGAGCTTTGCTTTATGAATTTCCAATGCAACAGCATACATATCGGCTACCCATTGATTTTGTTGAATGTACAACGGTCATGTATAGTCTACCTGAACCTGCAAGACATGAGCCGTCTTTGCGCACTCTCCCAGCTTGGATAGAAAGTTGTTGTGCATAAAACCAGTCTATTAATGCCAATAATACAGTCAGTCCACCCTCAAAACACTAGCTTACTAGGGATTGTTTCATTATGCAGTGTACTTTTTCCACATTTTGTTACGTTACATTCCAAAATGTATTCATTCATTTTTTTTTCTCATCAATCTACACACAATTCCCCAAAATGACAAAGCAAAACAGGTTTGTAGAAATGTTTGCATATTTTCAAAATTAAAACTGAAATATAACATTTATATAAGTATTCAAAGTACTCCACACTTTATTAAAGCACCTCTGGCAGTGATGACAGCCTCCAGTCTTCTTGGGTATGATGCTACAAGCTAGGCACACCTGTATTTGGGGAGTTTCACCCATTCTTCTCTGCAGATCCTCTCAAGCTTTGTCTGGTTGGATGGGGAGCGTCACTGCAACTGTCAAGTCTCTCCAGAGATGTTAGATCGGATTCAAGTCCATGCTCTGGCTCTACCACTCAAGGACATTCAAAGACTTGTCCCGAAGCCACTTGTCTTGGCTGTGTGCTTAGGGTTGTTGTCCTGTTGGAAGGTGAACCTTCGCCCCAGTCTGAGGACCTGAGCACTCTGGAGCAGGTTTTCATCAAGGATCTCTCTGTACATTGCTCAATTAATCTTTTCCTCATTCCTGACTAGTCTCCCAGTCCCTGCCACTGAAAAACATCCCCACAGCATGATGCTTCCACTAACATGCTTCACCGTAGGGATGGTGCCAGGTTTCCTCCAGACGTGAGATCAATCTTGATTTCATCAGACTAGAGACTCTTGTTTCTCATGGTCTGAGTGTCCTTTAGGTGCCTTTTGACAAACTCCAAGCGGGACGTCACATGTCTTTTACTGAGGAGTGGCTTTCATCTGGCCACTCTACCATAAAGACCTAATTGGTGGAGTGCTGCAGAGATGGTTGTCCTTCTGGAAGGTTCTCCCATATCCACAGAGGAACTCTAGAGTTCTATCAGAGTGACCATCAGGTTCTTGGTCACCTTCCTGACCAAGGCCCTTCTCTCCCGATTGCTCAATTTGCCTAAGCAACCAGCTCTAGGAAGAGTCTTGGTGGTTCCAAACTTCTTCCATTTAAGAATTATTTTGTTTTTCTATTTAGTCCATTATATAGTCAGTTTATTAACTTTCAATTGTCCCTCCAAATCGTTTTGAAATCGGACCTCCAATTGAAAATTGGAACCTCTTATCTGTCCTGCCACAGCATTTTGAACGGCTGCACATTGAAGCTTATGATTGGTCTAGTTATGTAAGGGATCAAGGGGATTGGATGCTCGTTTAAGAAAAAAGCTGCCCTCAAGATTAGAGTGGAGCAGACGCAGCTGAATGGAAAAAGAGAAAGTTATTTTTCTGCTGAATTTATAAAATTGTAAAAACTGTTATCTTGTTCAATGTTGTCAACAAATTAAATATGGGGGAATTTGTGTGCTTGTCAGGAAAAAAAATTGTGTTATTCCCCATATTTATTTTATTATTCCACTTCTTCCCAATTTTGCCAGTGTAATTACATACACTGAATGGTACACAATATTAGGAACATCTTCATAATATTGTGTTGCACGCCCATTTGCCCTCAGAACAACCCTCAATTCATTGGGGCATGGACTCTACAAGATGTCCAAAGCATTCCAAGGTATGCTGGCCCATGTGACAATTCTTCCCAGAGTTCTGTCAAGTTGGCTGGATGTCCTTTGGGTGGTGGTGGATAATTCTTGATACACACCAGAAATTGTTGAGCGTGAATGCAGTTCTTGACACATTCAAACCGTTGTGCTTGGCACCTACTACCACATTTATTTATTTATTTGTATTTATTTAACCTTTATTTAACCAGGTAGGCTTGTTGAGAACAAGTTCTCATTTACAACTGCGACCTGGCCAAGATGAAGCAAAGGAGTGCGACACAAACAACCCCACAGAGTTACACTTGGAATAAACAAACATACAGTCAATAACACAATAGAAAAAAAGTACATACACAGTGTGTGCAAATGAGGTAAGATAAGGGAGGTAAGGCAATAAATAGGCCATAGTGGCGAAATAATTACAATTTAGCAATTTAACACTGGTGTGTTAGATGTGCAGAAGACGAATGTGCAAGTAGAGATACTGGGGTGTCATTGGCAGCAGAGAACTGGAAAGAAAGGCGGCCAAAGTAGGAATTGGCTTTGGGGGTGACCAGTGAAATATACCTGCTGGAGCGCGTTCTACGGGTGGGTGCTGCTATGCTGACCATATCCTAGCATACATACACAATACATGCCTCAATTGTCTTAAGAAGACTTAAGAAATCCTTCTTTAACCTGTCTTCTACCCTTCATTTACAGTGATTGAAGTTAATTTAACAAGTGAAATCAATAAGGGATCATAGCTTTCACCTGGATTTACCTGGTCAGTGTATGTAATGGAAATTTATTTTTGCAGCCATTCATGGACTGCAAGTCACGCAAGTAAGCATTGGATATTAAATGAACCAGGCCTCAAATATAATATGTTTTTTTACATGTTAGTATTGTGCACATGCTTGGCATACCTTGTCTATGTAGAGTAAAATGATGACAAGGATCTTAAACTCGTAGGTCGCAATAACCTGAATATTGATATTCATTATGGTGATTTGGATAAATGAATTGTTATAACAAGAATATTTTCAAACCATCCAGTACTTGGGAAACATAGATCAGGGGTGGTCAACCCTCTAGGAGAGCTTCCTTGCTTTGAAATTAGTTTGACATTAGAGAAACATGGATGAATGACTAATTCTGACATGAAACTGTGAGAGTTAGTTGGCAATCTATATTTTGGTTACCCACTGCCATCAACTGTTAATATTAGTATTTCCTGTGCAGAACCGTGGTGTAGTGCTAACACTCCCCGGCCGTGTCACATACAACTCAATTTGCCTGTCTCCCCATCTACTTTCCTTACTGTCTAAATAAAGTGTCAAAGCAAACCTCTAAAATATTAATAAAAACATATTTGCATAAGCTTCTTTACATTTCAATCCCCCAAAATCTCAAATTAACAAAGTCATCAATTGATTTGTGTTCATTCAATGTTCAAAGCATCCTGAATACACCTTACCTGTGATTATTATTTAAAAAATTAAGTCCATCCTGGTCATGGGCCTAAGTCATGTCAAAATACATAGAATTGCAGGAAATGAGCTTGAAAAAAAATAAAACAATTGATGTACTGTATGTATTGGGCATTACACACTACTCTCTGTAGCGACTTGCGGTTGGATGCCAAGCAGTTGCCATACCAAGTGATGATGTAGCCTGTCAAGATGCTCTCAGTGGTGCAGCTGTAGAACTTTTTGCGTATCTGAGGGTCCATGCCAAACCTTTTCATCCTCCTGGGGGGAAGAGGCATTGATGTGCTTTCTTCAAACCTGTGTTGGTGTGTGTGGACCATGATATATCCTTAGTGATGTGGACCACGAGGAACTCAAAGCTCTCGATCTGCTCCACTACAGCGCCGTTGATGTGAATGGGGGCGTGCTCGGTCCTCCATTTCCTGTAGTCCATGATCAGCTCCTTTTTCTTGCTGACATTGAGGGAGAGGTTGTTGTCCTGCCACCACACTGCCAGTTCTCTGACCTCTGCCCTATAGGCTGTGTCATCCTCGTCGGTGATCAGGCCTACCACCGTCGTGTCATCTGCAAACTTAATGATGGTGTTGGAGTAGTGCACGGCCACTCAGTCGTGGTTGAAAAGGGATTACAGGAGGGGTCTAAACAGGCAACCCTGACGGGCCCGTGTGTCGAGGGTCAGCGTAGTAGATGTGTTGTTGCCTACTCTCACCACCAGGAGGCAGTCCCCCAGGAAGTCCAGGATCCAGTTGCAGAGGGAGGTGTTCAGTCCCAGGGTCTTTAGCTTAGTGATGAGCATGGAGAGCAGTATGGTGTTGAATGCTAAATTGTAGTCTTTGAACAGCATTTTCACATAGGTGTTCTTTTTGTCCAAGTGGGAAAGGGAAGTGTGGAGTGCAATAGAGTGGAGTGGGTCCAGGGTGTCTGGGATGATGGTGTTGATGTGACAGGTTACCTTGGTGTCCTTTAGACAGGTTACCTTGGTGTTCTTGGGCAGAGGGACTATGGTGGTCTGCTTGAAACATGTAGGCATTACAGACTAGGGTTAGGGAGATGTTAAACATGTCAGTGAAGACACCTGCCTGCTAGGTGACGAGTACTCGTCCTGGTAATTTGTCTGGCCCTGCACCTTGTGAATGTTAACCTGTTTAAATGTCTTAATCACATCAGCTACAGAGAGTGTGATCACATAGTTGTTCCGAACAGTTGGTGTTGTCATGCATGGTTCAGTGTTGCTTGCCTCGAAGCGAGCAGAAAATAAATGTATCTCGTCTGGTAGGCTTGCGTCACTGGGCAGCTCATGGCTGGGTTTCCCTTTGTACTCCGTGATCATTTGCAAGCCCTGCTACATCCAACGAGCATCAGAGCTGGTGTAGTGTGATTCAATCTTAGTCCTGTATTAACGCTTTGCCTATTTGATGGTTCCTCAGAGGGCGTAGCAAGATTTCTTATAAGCGTCCGGATTAGTGTACCGCTTCTTGAAAGCAGCAGCTCTAGCCACTAGCTCAGTGCGGGTGTTGCCTGTAATCCATGGCTTCTGGTTGGGATATTTATGGATGGTTACTGTGGGGACGACGTCGTCGATGCAATTATTATTGAAGCCGGTAACTGATGTGGTAAACTCCTCAATGCCATCAGGTGAACATATTCCAGTTTGTTCTAGTAAAACAGTCCTGTAGCTTTGCATCCGCTACATCGGACCTCTTCCATATTGAGCCCATCACTGGTAGTCGCTGTTTGAGTTTTAGGTTGTAAGCGGAATCAAGATAGAGTTATGCTCAAATTTGCCAAATGGAGGGCAAGGGAGAGCTTTGTATGCATTTCTGTGAGTGGAGTAAAGGTGATCTAGAGTTTTTTCCCCTCTAGTTGCACAGGTGACATGCTGGTAGAAATGAGGCAAGACGAATTTCAATTTTCCTGCATTAAAATCAATGTCCACGAGGAGTGCAGTCTTAGTGCCAGCATTGGTTTGTGGTGGGACAAATAGACCACAGAAAAATATAGATGGAAACTCTCTTGATAAATAGTAAGGTCTACTGCTTGTCATGAGGTATTTTAACTCAAGCGTGCAGAACCTCGGGACTTAACATTAGAGATCGCACATTGGCCTTATGATGCCTTTTTCTTTTAGGGCCTGGTCCGGTGTGAGCAGTATGTCCCGCGCCTCCAACTTGTTGAAGTAGAAATCTTAATCCAAATCGAGGTTAGTGATCGCTGTTCTAAAGTCAGAAGCTCTTTTCGGCCATAGAAAACGATGGCGGAAACATTATATACAAAAAAGATGAGATCAGCGTGAAAACACACAAAATAACAGAGTTGGTCAGGACCCCGTAATACGTCCGCTTTTCATTGCAGAAAATGGTTGTGTTTATTTCACAGCTAGATATTTTTTTTCCTGATATATCATTTAGCCTGTCAATTCTCGGATAACTCATTGGGGTTCGGATAAAGTGGATAAACTGGTAAAGAGTAAAATAAGAAACATTGAATTGTCATCATCACATATAATTACATTAGGGCTACCTTTCCCAGATTATTTCCCAAGATGCATGCAGCATGCATATACCATTGGCCTGGATTGTCATCGAAAGGAATCAAAAGGGACATTCTTAAAGTCTTAAAAGTTTAATTTACCGTAAGGGGAGCTCTTATTTCATGAATATGAAACATTTCATAATTGACACTCTTCACTCTTCAATATTTTCAAAGCAACCTTTGTGAAATCTACTGTGTCAATCAAGTGAATGGGTAATTATATGGAACACTCTGTGATAAAAGGTGCATTAAAAGTTATGTTAATGACAATTGTGATAAAAGTTCCATGAATATTAAGGCTTTATAGAGACCACAACAAATTCGACCTTGTGATTTGAAGTGTGTATTTTATTTAATTGTGCTCGCAGCATGTCACTAGAATAGTGGTTTCCTTGGCGACTCCTCATCATTATTCATGTTTGACGAAGCCACCAACGAAGCCACCACTATATTTACCCTGTCTAATATCAACAGAATTTTAGACTTTTAATAAAGGCTGTTGTGGACTAAACCTGTACCTGTTTCGAAGTTGTATCTAAATAAAGATTGTGTTGCTCTTTCAGTCTCACTCACAGCTCGATACTCGTTCATCTTCTTTTTTAAACCACCTTTAATTCCAAGACTTGACTTGAAGCCTTCGTCATAACATGGTCATAATTATTATAAACAGTCATGGCATATGTTCAAGTGAAGTGCAACCCACCTACAGAGATCCTATAATCCACTCTATATAATTCTATGAACCCATCTGTCTTTGTGGGTCAGGCCATCTAGGACACAAAGGGGACAGGTTATGGCATAACATTGCATCACTAAGTCTAGGTCTAGTACAACATATTTATCTAGGCATGGAGACAGTAGGACATATTTAACTCGCCTTGGCCATTACACCTGGAATGTTTACAACATAAATCCAGGCAATCACACATGGTTCTGCTATCATTCAGGTTGGCTTCACGGGCCCTTTGTAATGCTCTCTGACACAGTAGCCTCTGACACATGCACACACACACACCCACACACATCCACACCCACACACACACACACACACACACACACACACATAAACACACACTCACCAAACACACACGTTCCATAAGGTGATTCCACAGTGTGAGGTTTTGTTGTTCTAAATGTCAGACAGAACTTTGCTCCAGTGCAAATAGAAATACATCAATCCATCACACACACACACACACACGCACACACACACACAAACACACACACACACACACACACACACACACACACACACACACACACACGACAGGACAGTAGTGGAGAAGGTGGAAAGTTTTAAGTTCCTCGGCGTACACATCACGGACAAACTGAAATGGTCCACCCACACAGACAGCGTGGTGAAGAAGGCACAACAGCGCCTCTTCAACCTCAGAAGGCTGAAGAAATTATGCACAATCGAGAGCATCCTGTCGGGCTGTATCACCGCCTGGTACGGCAACTGCTCCGCACACAACCGTAAGGCTCTCCAGAGGGTAGTGAGGTCTGCACAACGCATCACCGGGGGCAAACTACCTGCTCTCCAGGACACCTACACCACCCGATGTCACAGGAAGGCCAAAAAGATCATCAAGGACAACAACCACCCGAGTCACTGCCTGTTCACCTCACTATCATCCAGAACGCGAGCTCAGTACAGGTGCATCAAAGCTGGGAACGAGAGACTGAAAAACAGCTTCTATCTCAAGACCATCAGACTGTTAAACAGCTATCACTAACATTGTGTGGCTGCTGCCAACATACTGACTCAATCTCTAGCCACTTTAATGATTAAAAATTGGATGTAATAAATGTATCACTAGTCACTTTAAACAATGCCACTTTATATAATGTTTGCATACCCTACACTACTCATCTCATATGTATATACTGTACTCTATTTCACCTACTGCATCTTGCCTATGCCGTTCGGCCATCGCTCATCCATATATATTTTTATGTACATTTTTTATTTTTATGTTCTCATTCATTCCTTTACACTTGTGTGTATAAGGTAGTTGTTGTGAAATTGTTAGATTACTTGTTAGATATTACTGCATGGTCGGAACTAGAAGCACAAGCATTTCGCTACACTCGCATTAACATCTGCTACCCATGTGTATGTGACAAATAAAATTTGATTTCACACACACACACACACACACACACACACACACACACACACACACACACACACACACACACACACACACACACACACACACACACACACACACACACACACACACACACACACCCAGCATAGAACCCACAGCATAGAACCACAGCCTTACAGATGTGACTTATGCCATGGCCGTTCACTGTAATTACTCGGTTGCCATTGTGGGACGAGTGATAGTAGCAATGGACCGTGTCTTGCCCTTCTGTCCTCCCTCCCTCCCTCCCTCCTTCCCTCCATCCTTCTCTCTCGCTCTCTCTCTCTCCCCCTCCCTCCCTTCCAGTGTTTCAACATCACATCTCAATGAGACTCTATATATTACATGTAATCAAGCAGGCCTATATACTCCCTATATCTGTCAGATAGTTGCCGGGCAACTCTAAATCTAATTGCACTATTGCAAAATAATTGGCGTTTCTGTATTACGCTGGAGCTGTATGCATTACCCTGTCGCTGGGCATCTTGGAAAGATGCTGGTTGCATTCTAATTTGGCCTATGAACAATACCTGAAATGGTGTTCGTTTACGATACCCTGTCAAGCGCTGCAGTCACTTCATATATCCAGGGAGTAGGAGGAATTATATGAATTTACACATAAATGTGTACAGATGTATTGTGTAAAATGATAAATAAACAATATTATTCATCTTTCCATTCTACAACCAGCTGTGACAGTTAGATAATAAGGTGCTGATTGTTGTTGTAGTTGTTTCGTAATGGTAGAACTACTATCCTCTTCTGTTCGCTTTCCTTTTAAGATACATCATTCGGTTCTCTATATGCACACAAAATTGTGAGTCACGATGCCACAGTTGACCACAAAATAACAATTTAACCCTCAAAATAGGGGACATTAACAATAAGTTGTTTACGAGAAGAGAGACGATATGATCTTCAAGAATGTACTGTAAAACAAGTTCTTTTTCAAGGTACAAGGGAGTTAGTGAAGGGAATTCTATGCATGTTTAAATAACTATCCTTTGTGTACTGTGTGTTATCAAAAATAATGTAACCGCTATATATATATCCCTACTTGTTGTTGTTATTCTGCACACCACTAACTCTACCTGTTGTTCTTATTCTGCACACCACTAACTCTACCTGTTGTTCTTATTCTGCACACCACAAACTCTACTTGTTGTTCTTATTCTGCACACCACTAACTCTACCTGTTGTTATTATTCTGCACACCACTAACTCTACTTGTTGTTGTTATTCTGCACACCACTAACTCTACCTGTTGTTCTTATTCTGCACACCACTAACTCTACCTGTTGTTGTTATTCTGCACACCACTAACTCTACCTGTTGTTCTTATTCTGCACACCACTAACTCTACCTGTTGTTCTTATTCTGCACACCACTAACTCTACATGTTGTTATTATTCTGCACACCACTGACTCTACCTGTTGTTATTATTCTGCACACCACTAACTCTACCTATTGTTGTTATTCTGCACACCACCTACTCTACCTGTTGTTATTATTCTGCACACCACTAACTCTACCTGTATGCCCTACAGTATATGACACAGACAAAAGACCGTCCCTCCTTCTCAACCCACCAAACTGGCACCTTTTAAAATGACAGTTGTTATTCTGTGCAACCATCTCTACCTGTATATCCTATTTGACAATGAGAAAGGCCAATCCCTCCTCCTCCTCCTCCTCCTCCTCCTCCTCCTGTTGTTATTCTGTGCACCTCTAACACCTGTATGTCCTATCTGACCCTGAAAGACTATCACCCGCCCATCCCTCCTCTTCCCGCATCTCTCCTCTAAAAGGAGAGAGGATGAAAGGGGCTGTCTCTATCCCTGCAAAGCCTGTCTTTATCTCCAAGAGGTAAATTGAGATCCCTCTTCACTGATAGCATCTAGGCTTGGATTGTTTTAGAGAAGAGGGATCTATCTCAATTTATTACCCAGGACTGACTTCTTTGATGTGTCTTTTCTTTGACTTCAAAAGACACATCCTCCAGAGCTAGAGAAGCTGTGGTTTCTGTTTTGGATTGGTGGTAGCCTACATTAGAGCTCTCATACCCAACCTGAGTCCGACGGGCTCTGACATTATACATCAGGTTAAGGTTGGGTAGGACCTGTTTTTTCATCAATAACTAGGGCTAGGGAACACTAAATTGTTCACTAACATTTTGAAGCTGAGCCATTTGCTTGTGCTCTTCTGTGCAGTACAGTCATGTTTAACTGACTAAGATCATAACATGGTGTCAGAAGTGCTTCAACCTTGTCAAACATAAGAGAAGCGATTATTTCACAGAAAATAATAATGTTTCTTCATTGAGCAGAGCAGGCCAAGCTGAGCCATTGCCATGGATACTCACAGACTCAGAGCTACCAAGAGCAAAGCGCATGCACTGCAAGCTGCACGAAGTGATAGACAGAGGAGCAGCTAATGGATTTACTAACGGAGGACGTTATTTCTGATTTTGGGTTTTGGGCAGAACCAATCAGGCCTGGGTAGGGTAGGGCCTGAATGTTGTGGGCATTGGTAGGGCTCGAGCATAAAATGAATGCCCGTGCAGGGCTCTAGCCTGTAGCCTCTAGCCTCGGGTGAGTGAAGACAAAGCCTTCACAGGTGCGGTCACGATGAATGAACCCAACTAAATCCTGATGTCTGACCTAAAACAACCTCGCCAATCAAATAGGCTGTAAAAGCCATTTAGCACTCAGACAGACCACAGTCATGCTCTGCTACAGTAGCTCTCCACTATATCCCTGGCCTTACCACAGTACCAATCAGGCTGTGAATGAACTTCCTCTGATCTACTGCCTTAACAATCCGGAACCCTGTGCCTGTGTATGACCAATGATTATGTGTAGGAGCAGTGTGATCGGAATAATGATGTACCAGTGTACCATCAAGATTAGCTAGATTCATTCACACAATTTACCCCTATAGATAATAAAAGATGTGGAAACATGGCATTGAACATGTCTCACTGAATGAAATAAAAGCAGTGAATGAATCTGTCCCTGTTGCATGTCTGCAGTTAGTGTGGAGGTAGTGTGGAGGCGGTGTGGGTCGGTGTGGAGGCCGTGTGGAGGCCGTGTGGAGGCGGTGTGGGTCGGTGTGGAGGCCATGTGGGGGCGGTGTGGAGGCCGTGTGGGGGCGGTGTGGGTCGGTGTGGAGGCGGTGTGGAGGCCGTGTGGAGGCGGTGTGGGTCGGTGTGGAGGCCGTGTGGGGGCGGTGTGGAGGCGGTGTGGGGGCGGTGTGGAGGCCGTGTGGAGGCGGTGAGGGGGCGGTGTGGGGGCGGTGTGGAGGCAGTGTGGAGGCAGTGTGGAGGTAGTGTGGAGGCCGTGTGGAGGCCGTGTGGGGGCAGTGTGGAGGCCGTGGGGAGGCCGTGGGGAGGCGGTGTGGGGGCAGTGTGGAGGCAGTGTGGAGGTAGTGTGGAGGTCGTGTGGAGGCGGTGTGGAGGCGGTGTGGGGGCGGTGTGGGGTCATTGTGGAGGTAGTGTGGAGGCCGTGTGGAGGCGGTGTGGGGACAGTGTGTAGGCAGTGTGGAGGTAGTGTGGAGGCGGTGTGGAGGCGGTGTGGAGGCGGTGTGGGGGCGGTGTGGGGACAGTGTGTAGGCAGTGTGGAGGTAGTGTGGAGGCCCTGTGGAGGCCCTGTGGAGGCGGTGTGGAGGCGGTGTGGGGACAGTGTGTAGGCAGTGTGGAGGTAGTGTGGAGGTAGTGTGGAGGTCGTGTGGAGGTGGTGTGGAGGCGGTGTGGGGACAGTGTGTAGGCAGTGTGGAGGTAGTGTGGAGGCCGTGTGGAGGCGGTGTGGAGGCGGTGTGGGGACAGTGTGTAGGCAGTGTGGAGGTAGTGTGGAGGCCGTGTGGAGGCGGTGTGGAGGCGGTGTGGGGGCGGTGTGGGGTCATTGTGGAGGTAGTGTGGAGGTCGTGTGGGGGCAGTGTGGAGGCCGTGGGGAGGCCGTGGGGAGGCGGTGTGGGGGCAGTGTGGAGGCAGTGTGGAGGTAGTGTGGAGGCCGTGTGGAGGCGGTGTGGAGGCTGTGTGTCGGCGGTGTGGGGTCATTGTGGAGGTAGTGTGGAGGCCGTGTGGAGGCGGTGTGGGGACAGTGTGTAGGCAGTGTGGAGGTAGTGTGGAGGCCGTGTGGAGGCGGTGTGGAGGCGGTGTGGGGGCGGTGTAGGGGCGGTGTGGGGACAGTGTGTAGGCAGTGTGGAGGCCGTGTGGAGGCCGTGTGGAGGCGATGTGGAGGCGGTGTGGGGGCGATTTGGAGGCTGTGTGGAGGCGGTGTGGAGGCAGTGTGGAGGTAGTGTGGAGGCCGTGTGGAGGTGGTGTGGGGGCGATTTGGAGTCCGTGTGGAGGTGGTGTGGAGGTGGTGTGGGGGCGATTTGGAGGCCGTGTGGAGGTGGTGTGGGGGCGATTTGGAGGCCGTGTGGAGGCGGTGTGGAGGTGGTGTGGAGGTAGTGTGGGGGCCGTGTGGAGGCGGTGTGGAGGCCGTGTGGAGGCGGTGTGGAGGCCGTGTGGAGGCGGTGTGGAGGCGGTGTGGAGGTAGTGTGGAGGTAGTGTGGAGGTGGTGTGGAGGCGGTGTGGAGGTAGTGTGGAGGTAGTGTGGAGGTGGTGTGGAGGCCGTGTGGGGGCAGTGTGGAGGCCGTGGGGAGGCCGTGGGGAGGCGGTGTGGGGGCAGTGTGGAGGCAGTGTGGAGGTAGTGTGGAGGTCGTGTGGAGGCGGTGTGGAGGCGGTGTGGGGGCGGTGTGGGGTCATTGTGGAGGTAGTGTGGAGGCCGTGTGGAGGCGGTGTGGGGACAGTGTGTAGGCAGTGTGGAGGTAGTGTGGAGGCGGTGTGGAGGCGGTGTGGAGGCGGTGTGGGGGCGGTGTGGGGACAGTGTGTAGGCAGTGTGGAGGTAGTGTGGAGGCCCTGTGGAGGCGGTGTGGGGACAGTGTGTAGGCAGTGTGGAGGTAGTGTGGAGGTAGTGTGGAGGTCGTGTGGAGGTGGTGTGGAGGCGGTGTGGGGACAGTGTGTAGGCAGTGTGGAGGTAGTGTGGAGGCCGTGTGGAGGCGGTGTGGAGGCGGTGTGGGGACAGTGTGTAGGCAGTGTGGAGGTAGTGTGGAGGCCGTGTGGAGGCCGTGTGGAGGCGGTGTGGGGGCGGTGTGGGGTCATTGTGGAGGTAGTGTGGAGGTCGTGTGGGGGCAGTGTGGAGGCCGTGGGGAGGCCGTGGGGAGGCGGTGTGGGGGCAGTGTGGAGGCAGTGTGGAGGTAGTGTGGAGGCCGTGTGGAGGCGGTGTGGAGGCTGTGTGTCGGCGGTGTGGGGTCATTGTGGAGGTAGTGTGGAGGCCGTGTGGAGGCGGTGTGGGGACAGTGTGTAGGCAGTGTGGAGGTAGTGTGGAGGCCGTGTGGAGGCGGTGTGGAGGCGGTGTGGGGGCGGTGTAGGGGCGGTGTGGGGACAGTGTGTAGGCAGTGTGGAGGCCGTGTGGAGGCCGTGTGGAGGCGATGTGGAGGCGGTGTGGGGGCGATTTGGAGGCTGTGTGGAGGCGGTGTGGAGGCAGTGTGGAGGTAGTGTGGAGGCCGTGTGGAGGTGGTGTGGGGGCGATTTGGAGTCCGTGTGGAGGTGGTGTGGAGGTGGTGTGGGGGCGATTTGGAGGCCGTGTGGAGGTGGTGTGGGGGCGATTTGGAGGCCGTGTGGAGGCGGTGTGGAGGTGGTGTGGAGGTAGTGTGGGGGCCGTGTGGAGGCGGTGTGGAGGCCGTGTGGAGGCGGTGTGGAGGCCGTGTGGAGGCGGTGTGGAGGCGGTGTGGAGGTAGTGTGGAGGTAGTGTGGAGGTGGTGTGGAGGCGGTGTGGAGGTAGTGTGGAGGTAGTGTGGAGGTGGTGTGGAGGTGGTGTGGAGGTAGTGTGGAGGCCGTGTGGAGGTAGTGTGGAGGCGGTGTGGAGGCGGTGTGGAGGTAGTGTGGAGGTAGTGTGGAGGCCGTGTGGAGGCGGTGTGGAGGCGGTGTGGAGGCGGTGTGGAGGCGGTGTGGGGGCAGTGTGGAGGTGGTGTGGAGGTGGTGTGGAGGCGGTGTGGAGGCAGTGTGGAGGCCGTGTGGAGGCCGTGTTGAGGCGGTGTGGAGGTAGTGTGGAGGTTGTGTGGAGGCGGTGTGGAGGTAGTGTGGAGGTAGTGGTATCACCCTGACATCTGATAACAGTCTTTATTTCCTTTTCATGTCCTTTCTTTTTATTAGATCACACAAAGTCTCGGATTAAAACAACTCAGGCATTCAGATTCAAACACCTTTTCAGTCACAACCTTACATACTATTGTCAGAGTGCGTCTCAAATGGCACCCTGTTCCCTATATAGTGCACTAGATTTGGGCCCATAGGATGTCTCAGTCTGCCCTTGCTGACTGACTTATGATCTTCACAGTGACTGAAGTGGTCTGAAGGTTCCAAGGGCGAAAGTTCCACAATAAAACCTGTTCACGTTGTTGAATATGATATCAGCTACACACTTGAATGCCTTTGCACGGCTGTCCTTCTGTTCTATGTTAAGTATAATGCATCAGGTATGGATAAAAAGAATAAAGCAGCATTCTGAGGGGACATAATGTCAGGTTGTTTTTACGTCATCATCACTAAACATCTCTCTCTCTCTCTCCTCTTACCCAACACCACTCCAGTAGGAAGTTAGTCAGCACTCTCCCTGACATGATGCATTTGATCCCAAAGCTGAGAAATGCACTTATAAAGAGAGGTGTGTGTGTGTGTGTGTGTGTGTGTGTGTGTGTGTGTGTGTGTGTGTGTGTGTGTGTGTGTGTGTGTGTGTGTGTGTGTGTGTGTGTGTGTGTGTGTGTGTGTGTGTGTGTGTGTGTGTGTGTGTGTGTGTTATATCTCAAAAGAGATAAGGGAAAGTATATTCAATAAATAAATGTGTGACACCCATAAAGGGAATATGGAGCAGCAAAGTTGTTTGGTGAGGAATGACCTGAGGAAATATGAACTAGCAGGATGCTGGATAATGGGGAAAAAAGCACTGAATGAAATCAGATACTATCAGACAAAACCTCAGATAAAAGTCCCTTCTCCATTCCACTGTTGGTTATCCTTAGAGACACACAGTGCTCTGTTTCACTGAAGCAAGCAGCCATAGAATAGGAAGGACAAAAAAATCTCACACCGCAGCTCTCACTTTTCTATCTTGCCCTTGGTCTTTCTGACTCGCTTTCTCTGTTTCTGTCCCTGTCTGTCTTTTTCTCTGTCTGTCTGTCTTTTTCTCTGTCTGTCTGTCTTTTTCTCTGTCTGTCTGTCTGTCTGTCTGTCTGTCCGTCTGTCTGTCTGTCTGTCTGTCTGTCTGTCTGTCTGTCTGTCTGTCTGTCTGTCTGTCTGTCTGTCTGTCTCCCCAGCTTTTGCATGTGTGTTGTGTGTCTGTGTCTGTCTGTGTGTGTGTGTGTGTGTGTGTGTGTGTGTGTGTGTGTGTGTGTGTGTGTGTGTGTGTGTGTGTGTGTGTGTGTGTGTGTGTGTGTGTGTGTGTGTGTGTGTGTGTGTGTGTGTGCCCTCATTGCGTCAAACACTTCCTCTCACTCGCCACAGACCAGTTGACCAACACCAGGGTTATCAAATTGTTAAGAGGAGGTGGAGCCCTCACAGGTCTTTCAGAGAGGAGACGCAGTGTGCTCTTCCAGGCCAACTGTACTATACGTCCATTTACTGTAACAGGGGGTGGGGACTTCCATACCACACGTACCGTTGTCTTCCTATTCTGCACCACACAGTACTATACCATACTTTCTGTTCCCTTCCTATACATCCTGAGAGAGAATACACAGTGTGCTTCTCCACTTCTGCCCTATGATGTCTGCTCTGCACCACACTGTACTGAACCATATACAATTCCCTTTCTCTCCCTCTCTCTTCCCTGGACACTTTTCCAGGCCCGCTGGCTTTGACACGCTTGAATGCTGATGCCTGGGTGAGATGTGATGGACATGCATTCTGATGTTAAGGCTCTTTTCACTCTCTCTGAAGAGGAGAGGAGGACAGGCTACAGAAATCACACCTGGAACAAGTGACATCTCCATGCAACATTACAAATGAGGTGTCATCTCCATGCAATATTACCAATAAGGTGTCATCTCCATGCAATATTACAAATGAGGTGTCATCTCCATGCAATATTACAAATGAGGTGTCATCTCCATGCAATATTACAAATGATGAGTCATCTCCATGCAATATTACAAATGAGGTGTCATCTCCATGCAATATTACAAATGATGAGTCATCTCCATGCAATATTACAAATGAGGTGTCATCTCCATGCAATATTACAAATGATGAGTCATCTCCATGCAATATTACAAATGAGGTGTCATCTCCATGCAATATTACAAATGATGAGTCATCTCCATGCAATATTACAAATGAGGTGTCATCTCCATGTCATATTACCAATGAGGTGTCATCTCCATGTAATATTACAAATCAGGTGTCATCTCCATGCAATATTACAAATCAGGTGTCATCTCCATGTAATATTACCAATCAGGTGTCATCTCCATGCAATATTACTAATGAGGTGTCATCTCCATGTAATATTATAAATGAGGTGTCATCTCCATGCAATATTACAAATGAGGTGTCATCTCCATGTAATATTACAAATCAGGTGTCATCTCCATGTAATATCACCAATGAGGTGTCATCTCCATGCAATATAACCAATGAGGTGTCATCTCCATGCAATATTACAAATGATGAGTCATCTCCATGCAATATTACAAATGAGGTGTCATCTCCATGTAATATTACCAATGAGGTGTCATCTCCATGCAATATTACAAATGAGGTATCATCTCCATGCAATATTACAAATGAGGTGTCATCTCCATGTAATATTACAAATGAGGTGTCATCTCCATGCAATATTACAAATGAGATGTCATCTCCATGTAATATTACAAATGAGGTGTCATCTCCATGCAATATTACAAATGAGGTGTCATCTCCATGTAATATTATAAATCAGGTGTCATCTCCATGTAATATTACCAATGAGGTGTCATCTCCATGCAATATTACAAATGAGGTGTCATCTCCATGCAATATTACAAATGAGGTGTCATCTCCATGTAATATTACAAATCAGGTGTCATCTCCATGTAATATTACCAATGAGGTGTCATCTCCATGCAATATTACCAATGAGGTGTCATCTCCATGCAATATTACAAATGATGAGTCATCTCCATGCAATATTACAAATGAGGTGTCATCTCCATGCAATATTACAAATGATGTGTCATCTCCATGCAATATTACCAATGAGGTGTCATCTCCATGCAATATTACAAATGATGAGTCATCTCCATGTAATATTACCAATGAGGAGTCATCTCCATGCAATATTACAAATGATGAGTCATCTCCATGTAATATTACAAATGATGAGTCATCTCCATGCAATATTACAAATGATGAGTCATCTCCATGCAATATTACAAATCAGGTGTCATTTCCATGTAATATTACAAATGATGAGTCATCTCCATGCAATATTACAAATGCGGTGTCATCTCCATGCAATATTACAAATGAGGTGTCATCTCCATGCAATATTACAAATGATGAGTCATCTCCATGCAATATTACAAATGAGGTGTCATCTCCATGTAATATTACCAATGAGGTGTCATCTCCATGCAATATTACAAATGAGGTATCATCTCCATGCAATATTACAAATGATGAGTCATCTCCATGTAATATTACAAATGAGGTGTCATCTCCATGCAATATTACAAATGAGGTGTCATCTCCATGTAATATTACAAATGAGGTGTCATCTCCATGCAATATTACAAATGAGGTGTCATCTCCATGTAATATTACAAATCAGGTGTCATCTCCATGTAATATTACCAATGAGGTGTCATCTCCATGCAATATTACAAATGAGGTGTCATCTCCATGCAATATTACAAATGAGGTGTCATCTCCATGTAATATTACAAATCAGGTGTCATCTCCATGTAATATTACCAATGAGGTGTCATCTCCATGCAATATTACAAATGATGTGTCATCTCCATGCAATATTACCAATGAGGTGTCATCTCCATGCAATATTACAAATGATGAGTCATCTCCATGTAATATTACCAATGATGAGTCATCTCCATGCAATATTACAAATGATGAGTCATCTCCATGTAATATTACAAATGATGAGTCATCTCCATGCAATATTACAAATGATGAGTCATCTCCATGCAATATTACAAATCAGGTGTCATCTCCATGTAATATTACAAATGATGAGTCATCTCCATGCAATATTACAAATGATGAGTCATCTCCATGCAATATTACAAATGAGGTGTCATCTCCATGCAATATTACAAATGATGAGTCATCTCCATGCAATATTACAAATGAGGTGTCATCTCCATGCAATATTACAAATGATGAGTCATCTCCATGCAATATTACAAATGAGGTGTCATCTCCATGCAATATTACAAATTATGAGTCATCTCCATGCAATATTACAAATGAGGTGTCATCTCCATGCAATATTACAAATGATGAGTCATCTCCATGCAATATTACAAATGAGGTGTCATCTCCATGTAATATTACCAATGAGGTGTCATCTCCATGTAATATTACAAATCAGGTGTCATCTCCATGCAATATTACAAATCAGGTGTCATCTCCATGTAATATTACCAATCAGGTGTCATCTCCATGCAATATTACAAATGAGGTGTCATCTCCATGTAATTTTACAAATCAGGTGTCATCTCCATGTAATATTACCAATGAGGTGTCATCTCCATGCAATATTACCAATGAGGTGTCATCTCCATGCAATATTACCAATGAGGTGTCCTCTCCATGCAATATTACAAATGAGGTGTCATCTCCATGCAATATTACCAATGAGGTGTCCTCTCCATGCAATATTACAAATGAGGTGTCATCTCCATGCAATATTACAAATGCGGTGTCATCTCCATGCAATATTACAAATGAGGTGTCATCTCCATGCAATATTACCAATGAGGTGTCATCTCCATGCAATATTACCAATGATGTGTCATCTCCATGCAATATTACAAATGAGGTGTCATCTCCATGCAATATTACAAATGAGGTGTCATCTCCATGCAATATTACCAATGATGTGTCATTATATAAAAGGGCCTTCATAAAACATCTAGCATCTGGAATTTAATTCTATTGCCTCCTGATTATAATGGAGGTTTACAGCAGTAAATGAGTGGATTGAAATAGATGCAGGGTCCCATGTATTGTAATAAACTGGTCCTCCTAGTGGGTAGCTTTAATCTAAAAACCATGTTGGCTCAAAAGCTCTATGAATCATGTTAACTCAAAAACTATGTGATTCAAATTAAAGTGTTAATAAAATATTACTGTTTTCAATTATAAGCGGTCTATGTTCCGCTAGATGATTTGGGGGATGAGGGAAAATAGATCTACTGATGTTTATCCAAATAAAGAGAGGGATTGATGATAGAAGTCTGACGATGAGAACCGCTGATTCACTTTGGGGCCTTTTATGCTACTTTTATGTAATTTCCGTAAAGGGGAATATCACAAAAACTATATTTTGGTAAATGTTTCGTTAGTCCACTGTTGACAAAATGTTTTTCATGTCAGAAGTCAAGTTGTCAAGATATTGGACTTTTAAGAAGAAAAGTGTCTCCAGCCACGTCATCATGATGATGCGTTTTGCATCATATGATAACGAGTGAAGTTCCCCTTGAAAAATGAGAACAACGGCAAATACTTTGTATGAACACAACATAGTGTCCCTGAACATTCAGCAAAAAATGTTCCATCATGATGTCTGGTTTGCTACATTTATATGTTTAAAATCAAATCAAATTGTATTAGTCACATGTGCCGAACACAACAGGTGAAATGCTCCTTACAGTAGACCTTACAGTGAAATGCTCCTTACAGTTGACCTTACAGTGAAATGCTCCTTACAGTAGACCTTACAGTGAAATGCTCCTTACAGTAGACCTTACAGTGAAATGCTCCTTACAGTAGACCTTACAGTGAAATGCTCCTTACAGTAGACCTTACAGTGAAATGCTTACTTACGAGCCCCTAACCAACAATGCAGTAAAAATACAAAATAAAAAATAGGAATAAGAAATAAAAAGTAACAAGTAATTAAAGAGCAGCAGTAAAATAACAATAGCGAGACTATATACAGGGGGGTACCGGTACAGAGTCAATGTGCGGGGGCACCGGTAGAGTTATTAAAGTGACAATGCATAGATGATAACAACAGAGTGCAGCAGCGGTGTAAAAGGGGGGGGGGGGGCAATGCAAATAGTCTGTGTAGCCATTTGATTAGATGTTCAGGAGTCTTATGGCTTGGGGGGTAGAAGCTGTTTAGAAGCCTCTTGGACCTAGACTTGGCGCTCTGGTACCGCTTGCCGTGCGGCAGCACCCTATGACTAGGGTGGCTGGAGTTGTTGACAATTTTTAGGACCTTCCTCTGACACTGCCCGGTATAGAGATCCTGGATGGTAGGAAGTTTGGCCCCAGGGATTTACTGGGCCGTACACACTACCCTCTGTAGTGCCTTGCGGTCGAAGGCTGAGCAATTGCATACCAGGCAGTGATGCAGCCAGTCAGGATGCCCTCGATGGTGCAACAGTAGAACCTTTTGAGGATCTGAGGACCCAAGTCTCTTTTTGCCACTGTTGTATGTCACTTCTAGTAACAGTAAGTGATTTCTCTCTTAATGAAAGTTATCTTGGAGAATGTCATGTAGCATTGCACTAGGTCATGGTCTAAGCCATTGAGATACATCTATCTGTATTATGTACGTGATTTATCTGGTAAAAGCTTTTTTCCTTTGCTGACAGGTGTGTAAAATTGAGCACACAGCCATGCAATCTCAGTAGAATGACTTTACTGAAGAGCACAGTGACTTTCAAAGTGGCACCGTCATAGGATGCCACCTTTCCAACAAGCCAGTTCATCATCTTTTTTGCCCTGCTAGAGCTGCTGTAAGTGCTGTTATTTTGAAGTGGAAATGTCTTGGAGCAATAATGGCTGAGCCGCAAAGTGGTAGGCCACACAAGCTTACGGTACCGCCGAGTGCTGAAAAAATTGTCTGTCTTCGGTTGCAACACTCACTACCGAGTTCCAAATTGACTAGTCGGGAGCATCATTAAATGTGTCTCCATGACCGAGCATCCTAAGCTCACCATGCGCAATGCTAAACATCAGCTGGAATGGAGTAAATCTTGCCGCTATTGGACTTGCATTCTCTGGAGTGATGAATCACGCTTCACCATCTGGCAGTCTGGGTTTGGCAGATGCCAGGAGAACGCTACCTGTGCCACCATAGTGCCAACTGTAAAGTTTTGTGGAGGAGGAATAATGGTCTGATTCTGTTTTTCATGGTTCGGGCTAGGCCCCTTAGTTCCAGTTAAGGAAAATCTTAACGTTACAGCATACAATGACATTCTAGATAATTCTGTGCTTCCAACTTTGTGGCAACAGTTTGGGGAAGGACTTTTCCTGTTTCAGCATGACAATGCCCCGGTGCACAAAGTGAGGTCCATACAGAAATAGTTTGTCGAGATTGGTGTGGAAGAAGTTGACTGGCCTGCACAGAGCCCTGACCTCAACCCCATCAAATACCTTTGGAATGAATTGGAACATCAACTGCGAGCCAGGCCTAATCGCCCAACATCAGTGCCCGACCTTACTCATGCTCCTGTGGCTGAACAGAAGCCCCCGTTGTAATGTTTCAAATCTAGTGGAAAGCCTTCCCAGAAGAGTGGAGGCTGTTATAGTAGCAAAGGGGAGCAACTCCATATTAATGCCCATTATTTTTGGAATGAGATGTCAGATGAGCAGGTGTCCACATACTTTTTGTAATGTAGTGTATGTCATGATATTTTGGAAAAGTGTTTATTTCCAGCAAGTATATTTTATGTGTTTTGTTTCTGTAACTAGCTTGACTGGCTAGCCATTTCGGTCTGTGTAGCTAGCTGAACCCGAAGACATGACATCACTTTTTTTCTGATTGAAGCAGATAGAGTGCCTTCAGAAAGTATTCAGACTCCTTGACTTTTTCCACATTTTGTTACGTTACAGCCTTATTCTAAAATGGATTAAATACATACAAATCCTCAGCAATCTACACACAGTAACCCATATTGAAAATGGATAAACAGGTTTTTAGACATTTTTGCAAATTTATTACAAATTTAAAAAAGAAATACCTTATTTACATAAGTATTCAGACCCTTTGCTATAAGATGTTCCTACAACTTGATTGGAGTCCACCTGTGGTAAATTCAATTGATTGGACATGATAGGAAAGCCACACACCTGTCTATATAAGGTTCCACTGTTGACAGCGCATGTCAGCGCAAAAACCAAGCCATGAGGTTTAATGAATTGTCCGTAGAGCTCAGAGACAGGATTGTGTCAAGGCACAGATCTGGGGAAGGGTAGCAAATATTTCTGCAGCATTAAAGGTCCTCAAGAACATAGTGGCCTCCATCATTCTTAAATTGAAGAAGCTTGGAACCACCAAGACTCTTCCTGGAGCTGGCCGCCCGGCCGAACTGAACAATCGGGGGAGAATGGCCTTGGTCAGGGAGGTGACCAAGAATCCAATGGTCACTCTGACAGAGCTCCACAGTTCCTCTGTGGAGATGGGAGAACCTTGCAGCAGGACAACAACCCTAAGCACACAGCCAAGACAAACCAGGAGTGGCTTCTGATTGTCTTTGAGTGACCCAGCCAGAGCCTGGACTTGAACCCGATCTAACATCTCTGTAGAGACCTGAAAATAGCAGCGACGCTCCCCATCTAACCTGACAGAGCTTGAGAGGATCTTCAGAGAAAAATGAGAGAAACTCCCCAAATACAGGTGTGCCAAGATTGTAGAGCAGCGTTTCTTAAAGTATGGGTCGCGACGTAAATGTATCAT
Source organism: Oncorhynchus clarkii lewisi (assembly GCF_045791955.1). Taxonomy (NCBI): domain Eukaryota; kingdom Metazoa; phylum Chordata; class Actinopteri; order Salmoniformes; family Salmonidae; genus Oncorhynchus; species Oncorhynchus clarkii. The sequence continues at coordinate 17,055,407 of NC_092151.1, forward strand.
TATTTCATTAATTACTGGAATTGATTTGGCCAAGTGCAACTGCGCTCTCGGTTCAGTGCACTCTCTGCTTATCAGTGGTCTCTGCACATTTTGGCAGCTGCGCAAGTGGGAGTGAGAGAGGTAGAGGGAGATGCCCATATGCTTCGCTGTTTAACTGATTATTTTCTGCAGTTTTCTTGAAAATCACTCTGTGACCCACACGCTGCAGCGCTGTCTTTCAAGCCACTGACTTGTTATACCCAGTCCCACTCGTCATCACTCACCGCTGTCATGAAGTGGACTCATGCTAGCCACAAGTTCTGACTGACCTCAGTCGTCATGAAACGCAAATACAGTGATGACTTTTTGTCTCTTTCATACAAACTTTAAGAAATAACGAGGAGCGTCCACAATGTGTTTTGTGTGGGGAAGTGCTTAGTAATGAGTCTCTCAAAACAAACAAATTAGTAAAACGACACGTTTTATCCAGGCACAACATGACGGTAAACCCAGGGAGTTCTTTCAGAACAGGGCAGATTGCTTCCGGAAACAGTACTTCGAAAGTGGAAAAGTAAGTCAACTAGCAATTCATTGTTGTAATTTTATAACAGGTGATGAGGTGATAAGCAGAAATAAAGGAGTACTATCTCTCATAGAAGTAGATGTGAATTTCTCTTTCAAACCATCCCCTGGTCTTGTAATGTTACACAGCTAATAGCTAACATTAGCCAAAGCAAGTGTCGTGTCTTTGGCTATGCCAGATTAAGTGATATGACATGCTATTCTATCAAATAATTTCTCCATAATTAATATTACCTGATTGAGCTCATCATGTAAATGTAATTAACTAGAGAGTTGGGGCACCACAAAATAATATTTATAGAGCTGTTATCTTCCGAATAAACTCTTCAAGACCTAGTAATATTTTACATCAATAGCAGTCAATATTAATCGTCATCTTAATTCAGTCTCATCTGAAAGTTGTAAATTCTTGGTTATCTGCACGAACCCTGGCTAACAAGTTGAATCAGCAATACAAAATGGGGTTTAATTATTTATTTACTAAATACCTAACTAATCACACAGAATTACACATGCACATAATTAAATCATAACTTGATTACAAATTACGTCATAAAGGAAAACGTCCCTAGCGGGCGGAACAGATATGACAGCTTGTTACACAAAAGAAAAGGGCTGGGTTTGAGTGAAAGAGCGGGAAGACTGAGGAACAAAGGGCGATGCTGTGCTATCGTAAATACAGTATCTTATGCATTCTAAATTACCGCCCATGTTCATATAGCCTAGGGGCTATAGAGCTTCTTATCTGTCATGTGTTGGAGTTGAGTTGCTCTGTTACACAAACACTTACATTTTTCTTTACAGTTAAGTTGCCCTGGTCATGTCAGTATACAGAAACTTTTATTATGAACTAATGGCATGTTGCCTTGCTACCTTGCAGATAAGCCAAGGACGAGGACAGATGAGAACAGCAGCAGCCAGGGACAACTGGTAGGGAAGAGGATGATTTAGAAGACCCAGACACAGGCCCAAAGCAAGTTAAGCTACCCTAGTATCCCCTTGACCATTTTGGATTGCGAAACTAGTGGGAGACACACCAGACAAGACACAGAGACAGCAACAGAATAATAGGTGATGGAGAGAGACACCAGACAAGACACAGAGACAGCAACAGAAGAATATGATATGATGGATAGAGACATCAGAAGAACAGAACAGGCCATAAGAAAAAGTGGACAAAGGAGACTCAGACAGCAACTGACAAGACACAGAGAAAGTGACAGAAGAGGGCAGATAGAGAAATAACAGTTAAAAAAATAATCATTTAACCTTTATTTAACTATGCAAGTCAGTTAAGAACAAATTCTTATTTACAATGACGGCCTACCAAAAGGCAAAAGGCCTCCTGCTGGGACGGGGGCCTGGGATACATTTTTTAAATAAAATGCAATATAAATATAGGACAAAACACACATCACAACAAGAGAGACACCACAACACTAGAAAAGAGAGACCTAAGACAACAACATAGCAAGGCAGCAACACAACATAACAACAACATGGTAGCAACACAACATGGTACAAACATTATTGGGCACAGTCAACAGCACAAAGGTCAAGAAGGTAGAGATAACAATACATCACACAAAGCAGCCACAACTGTCAGTAAGAGTGTCCATGATTGAGTCTTTGAATGAAGAGATTGAGATGAAACTGTCCAGTTTGAGTGTTTGTTGCAGCTCGTTCCAGTCGCTAGCTGCAGCGAAATGAAAAGAGGAGCGACCCAGGGATGTGTGTGCTTTGGGGACCTTTAACAGAATGTGATTGGCAGAACGGGTGTTGTATGTGGAGGAAGAGGGCTGCAGTAGATATCTCAGATAAGGGGGAGTGAGGCTTAAGAAGCATCAACCAGTGGGTCTTGCGACGGGTATACAGAGATGACCAGTTTACGAAGGAGTATAGAGTGCAGTGATGTGTCCTATAATGAGCATTGGTGGCAAATCTGATGGCAGAATGGTAAAGAACATCTAGCCGCTCGAGAGCACCCTTACCTGCCAATCTATAAATTATTTATCCGTAATCTAGCATGGGTCGGATGGTCATCTGAATCAGGGTTAGTTTGGCAGCTGGGGTGAAAGAGGAACGATTATGATAGAGGAAACCAAGTCTAGATTTAACTTTAGGTGGGTTGAGCACACATTAGATTGTATTACTTCAAGCTGCTCTACAGATTCAAATTTGTTGTATTTATTAGCAAAAATGATAGCAGATGAAATACAGAGTGAAAAAGTAAAAACATGGTTTACAAAGAATTTGCAGGTGAGGTGAAAAAGCCTGTAATATTACTGTTAAAACAATTGTTTACTGCCGCAAAGTACACATCAGGGTCATATCGGTTGTTCCAAAATGTGAGGTGTGATGTTGCATGCAGAATGGTTTGCCACAGTGACTTAAAAATACTAAATACTCAAGTTGTACATCTGATGTACAACACATTGACAAAACAGTTGAGGTACAAATAAATAGTTTTTCTGAATCAAAATAATTACACAAACATAGTGGAGACACCACACAATGGTTGTGTAAACATTTTTGTGCAGAGTGACTCTCCGTTGAATCAAAAATATGCTGTGCATCAGTTGTAAAACCTCAGTGTACAGTCCACTGTGAGGTGTAAAGTAATTGAATGGTTTAGATCGTGAATCGTTTGCATACAAAATGGTGTAGATACAGGGCGGTTTATATAGAAGATGGTTTAGATACAGGACAGTTTGGATACAGGGCGGTTTGGATACAGGTCAGTTTGGATACAGGGTGGCTTAGATACAGGAGGGTTTGGATAAAGGATGGTTTGGATACAGGATGGTTTGGATACAGGACAGTTTGGATAAAGGATGGTTTGGATACAGGAGGGTTTGGATACAGGATGGATTGGATACAGGATGGTTTGGATACAAGATGGTTTGGATACAGGAGGGTTTGGATACAGGAGGGTTTAGATAATGGACAGTTTGGCAAAGTGACAGAAGATCCGGTCAGGAGGAGGGTTTTATAACCTCTATTTCCAGGTATACTTGGCTGACTGTATGCAGAGACATAAAAATGTTATCCACGAGTTTATATGTCTCTGGGTAAGCAAAAAAAAACTTGAAAGGTCTCTGGTTCGAATACCCAGAAAAATCGGAGAAATCTGAGAACTCGAGAAAGGCACTTTGCTCCAGGGGCCCTGTACTACTATGGCTGACCCTGTAAAACAACATATTTCACTGAACCTACCTACCCAGTGTCTCCTAAAAATCTCAAATTACCTGGTAGAACTGATACAATTAAGTGAATCATAGGGGTCTTATAACTTATTCCATTCTACAGGAATTTGTTTTGGCTCATGTCTCTTTATATTCATTTATACTTGGGGCTATATAGCATCTTATCTGCCATGTTTGGAGTTGTGTTTCTCTGTTATGCAAAGACTTGAATGTTTCTTTACAGTTGAGTTGCCCTGGTCATGTCAGTATACAGTAATTTATTCGGACTCCCAATCATGGCCGGATGTGATACAGCCTGGATTTGAACGAGGGACTCTAGTTACGTCTCTTGCAATGAGATGCAGTGCCTTAGACTGCTGCGCCACTCAGGAGCCCAGACATGTTGTTCCTCTTCCATCCTACCTTGCAGAGGAGCTACAGAAGAGGACGGATGAGAACAGCAGGCCAGTGGAGCATTTAGAAAAGCAGCAGCCAGGGACAACTGGTAGGGAAGATGTTGGTGACCCAGACACAGGCCCAAAACAAGTTAAGCTATCCCAGTATCCCCTTGACCATTTTGGATTGCAAAACTGGTGGGAAACACACCAGACAAGACACAGAGACAGCAACAGAAGAATATGTGATGGAGAGAGACACCAGACAAGACACAGAGACAGCAACAGAAGAATATGTGATGGAGAGAGACACCAGACCTGACACAGAGACAGCAACAGAAGAATAGGTGATGGAAAGAGACACAACAGACAAGACACAAGTTGCTAAGTGATATAGAGGTTTTTGGCAATACACTGTAGATGTATGTGTTCCATCGAAGAGAGTAGAGAGTGTTCCAGAGTAGAGCGATCCACAATACCTACTGTAACTGAATTCTGTTAGTGTCTGCTGTGTCAGGTGGGAAGAGGTACCTGAAAAAAGCCTAGTCTCTCAATGTTCTAATCTCTCAATGTTCATCTCAAAGTGCACCAAACTCATGCTTTTAGCTGTTGAAATTCCTTATTTTTTGTCTGGGGAGGATGCCCCCAGACTCCCCTACTGGCTTTGAGCTAAGCCACGGGGTGTCTTCAAATCCCCAAAATGCCCCTGGCATCTGGTGGTTTGTTTAACATAATGTACCAACAACCAAGGAGTGAAACCAAACTTCTCCTGATATTATGCTATTATCCTTAACTATTATCAATAACAACCCCATTAGCTGAATATTTTACTGTGATCGTTTAATGACAAAACAGAGTGGGATACATTTGCTTTAATTAAGGCTTAGTTTAATCTAAAAAGACTACACAATTTCAGACACTTTCTGAGCCACACTTGGGACAAAGGATTTCACGAAGAAAAGAGCACTCAGTCTAGGCAGCCATTTTCCAAATTGGCAAAACACTGTATGGTGATGTGTAGCTTCTATAATGCTTCAGATAAATAATAAAAGACAGTATTACACTTAAGAATCGATTGAACACTACTCTACTTCTATGTGGAATAGTGTGTTGTATTTTCAGAGTAGAACATAAAATGGACAGCATTTAAAATATTCCAAAGGTTCCATTTCAATTCACCATCAAAACCAGAACCAAAAACAAATGGTTGATATACACTGCTACAGGGCTCCCCAACTGGCAGCCCGAGGGTCAAACTAGTTTTATCTGGCCCCCCAAGTGTTCCCACGCTTTATAGAGAGATACGTGATTGTATACATGTGTCAACAAGATTTTAAATGCTTATGTTTTAGTCAAATTGGACATCTGTTTGGTCTTCTTGCAGTCCATTTTCAGTCTATAAATTATTTGTAATTATCTTCCGGCTCTCCGACCATCCGCTCAAGAAAAAATCGCCTGCAGCTGAATCTAGTTGAATATGCACGACTACATTGTGAAAATGTGTTGCTCTTTTCAACTGCAAACAAAACACTTTTTTTTGCCTTTAAAAGACACAACCATTGATAATTTGTTTGATTTATTCCATGATTTAATATGTGTAGATCACTTTACTCCTTTTAGCAGTGGAGTAGCGCAGTTTCTCTACGCCGCCCACTAGGACCGAGCAAGTTCTTTTTACTGGGAAAAACAGCTAACATCTTTCAATTCTACAAATTTTGCCATGAGGCATCGCGGAGGGGGCTGCATGGGCTGTGGGGCCTGTAGGTGCTGTAGGGGCTGCGGGGCCTGTAGGTGCTGTAGGGGTTGCAGGGCCTGTGGGTGCTGTAGGGGTTGCGGGGCCTGTGGTTGCTGTAGGGGCTGCGGGGCCTGTGGGTGCTGTAGGGGCTGCAGGGCCTGTAGGTGCTGTAGGGGCTGCGGGGCCTGTAGGTGCTGTAGGGGCTGCGGGGCCTGTGGGTGCTGTAGGGGTTGCAGGGCCTGTGGTTGCTGTAGGCGCTGTGGGGCCTGTGGGTGCTGTACTCCACTGTATCTTAGCTCCTAGTGTAGAAAAGGGCCTCAAAGTGCACATCAGGGTCATATCAGTTGTTACAAAACCCTGTGAGGTGTGATGTTGAATGCAGAATGACTTGGATAGAGAATGGTTTGGCACAGAGACTTTACCCCATGCACTCTTTGTTGTACAACTGATGTATAACATATTTGACAAAACAGTTGTGATACAAAGGAATTGTTTTTCTTTATCAAAATAATTACACAAACATAGTGGAGACACCAAACAATGGTTTTGTAAACATTTTTGTGCAGACTAGCAGACTAACTCTCCATTGAATCACAAATGCACTGTGCATCAGTTGTAAAACCTAAATGTGTACAGGCCACTGTGAGGTGTAATGTAGTAGAGTGGTTTGGATGAATTATATTTTGGAAACAGGATGGTTTGGATACAGGATGGTTTAGATACAGAATGGTTTGGATACAGGAGATATTAGATACAATATGGTTTGGACACAGGATAGTTTAGATACAGGATGGTTTGGATACAAGATGGTTTGGATACAGGATGGTTTGGATAAAGAATGGTTTGGATACAAGATGGTTTGGATACAGGATGGTTTGGATAAAGAATGGTTTGGATACAAGATGGTTTGGATACAGGATGGTTTGGATAAAGAATGGTTTGGATACAGGAGATATTAGATACAATATGGTTTGGACACAGGATAGTTTAGATACAGGATGGTTTGGATACAAGATGGTTTGGATACAGGATGGTTTGGATAAAGAATGGTTTGGATACAAGATGGTTTGGATACAGGATGGTTTGGATAAAGAATGGTTTGGATACAAGATGGTTTGGATACAAGATGGTTTAGATACAGGACAGTTTGGCACAGTGACAGGTCACACAGAGAAACAGAGGGGAACAGAGAACGAAGAGGGGATGTTTTGGGATAGTTGCAGTAAAGGAAGAGAATGTGCTCAATTATAAATCCTCTTGTGTTTTGAGATAAGCATATTGTTACAGTATAATCCCCTTCTAAAGGGAAACTGCGATACATACACAAGCGTACCTGTAGACTTCCAGTCATTGCGCTAATGCTAGACATCATTTGCATGCGAAACTACCTTTAACTTCCTTCATACTGCACGCAGAAACATGCAAATGGTATCACAAGTTTGTCTGTCTCTGGTAAGTTGACTTTTTTTATCTCGCAGTATCCCTTTAAACACCTACTATATCATGGTGAGACAACTGTTTCCACATAATGAACTAGAGCACTACGTTCCTTTTTTCTTCTTTTGTATTCTATTTTACTCTGTGATTGTACCACAATCAGACTGAGTCATCTACAGCATGATTATCTGTAAAAGCATATGTGAAAGAATCTGAAACTAATTTAACGTGAGACTTTTTGTGGACTTTATCAGCAACATTCCTACATGGCAATCTGAGAGACATATATATTGATTCAGCTGGGGCACTGTGTTTCTCTAGGTATAGTAGAGCCAGTGGGAAATCTGTGGTGGAATCAGACATAATCAGTCTAACCTTATCAGAGGGATAGATGGAGGGAAGTAGGGAGGGAGTGAGAGGGAGAGAATGAGGGAGAGTAAGAGAGAGAGAGAGAGAGAGTAAGGGAGAGAGAATGGGAGAGTAAGAGAGAGAGAGAGAGGAGAGAGAGAGAGAGATTGAGTGAGAGTAAGAGAGAGAGAGGGAGAATGAGGGAGAGTAAGAGAGAGAGAGAGAGAGAGAGAGAGAGAGAGAGAGAGAGAGAGTAAGAGAGAGAGAGAGAGAGAGAGAGAGAGAGAGAGAGAGAGAGAGAGAGAGAGAATGCAGGAGAGTAACCTGCCCTGCATCTCATTTTCCTTCTTAACTTCATATGCATTATCTCCATAAAAAAAAAAAACTGAAACAGCTGGAATCTAGAGCTATAATCATTATGCTTAAATCTATGTACAAAAAATATTTATATTTTTCTGCATATCTAAGCATACCTCTTGAGCTGTCTGTATCCTGGTGGTTCTTTTTTTAATAAAGAAACAAAATATGCTTCTCTGCATCACTCCAAAATGTTGATAAAAGATTAGAAGGAATGTGAGTCTTATTCGGTACATTTAGTTATCGCTTGCTTTTCTACCAACCTACCAACCTTGCCAGCAGGTCATACTGCAGCACACCTTGCGGACTGCCGCAGAATTCAATGGCGTGTTACATGCCGAACTCCACCATTTACGGTCGGCTCTCACCCACCATGGAACTGTGATTGGCCACCATGAGGCACGGATGCAGAAATTATCGGATGATTTAAGAACTCTTGTGTTTGCTCTGCAGACAGAACAGACGGGAGCAACATCTGCTGTGGCTGTTCCTAATCCTCCACTCCCTACCAGCTCAACATCTTCCTCTCTTCGGGAGCCTCCTCTCCTGGCACCGGAGCGCTATGAGGGGCATCCTGGGAGGTGTCGTGGGTTCCTGCTCCTCTCTGGTCTTCGAGCTGCAGGCATCAACGTTTTCAACCAAGTGTTCCAGTGTGGCATACGTCATCTCCTTGCTCTCAGGACGGCTCTGGCCCGGGTCATGGCCATATGGGAGCAGCAATCAGACATTTGTTTTAATTGTCAAAGCAGGCAGGAATGCTGCTCAAAGACTAATTTCAGGGGCCTTCCGGGTGGCGCAGTGGTTAAGGGTGCTGTACTGCAGCGCCAGCTGCGCCACCAGAGATTCTGGGTTCGCGCCCAGGCTCAGTCGTAACCGGCCGCGACCGAGAGGTCCGTGGGGCGACGCACAATTGGCCTAGCGTCGTCCGGGGTAAGGAGGGTTTGGCCGGTAGGGATATCTTTGTCTCATCGCGCACCAGCGACTCCTGTGGCGGGCCAGCCGCAGTGCGTGCTAACCAAGGTTGCCAGATGCACGGTGTTTCCTCCGACACATTGGTGCGGCTGGCTTCCGGGTTGGAGGGCGCTGTGTTAAGAAGCAGTGCGGCTTCGTCTGGAGAGAGCAAGACCGTACGGGAGTTGTAGCGATGAGACAAGATAGTAGCCACTAAACAATTGGATACCACGAAATTGGGGAGGAAAAGGGGTTAAAAAAAATTAAAATAAAAAAAAATAAATAAAATACTAATTTCAGCCGGAGCGTATGAGATTACACTATTGACTTTCAGACGCTCGCCGCTGAGAGCGGTTGTAATACAGAGGCACTTCACTCAGCCTTTCTGAACGGACTCAGCGAGAATCTCAAGAATGAACTGGCTTCCCGGGACATTGGACATTCCTTCTTTCATAGACTCTGGGGCTACCGGCTGTTTTCTGGATCGCACATTAGCTCGACACCACGGGCTGCCTCTCACTAAGCTGGACATTCCATTGTCAGTCACTGCGCTTGATGATCAATCCCTAGGGTCTGGGAAGGTGAAGCAACTCACCATGCCTATTCAGCTATGAGTTCTGGATTACCATGCGGACCTTATCCACTCACATCTCCTTCCTGGGGTACATTGTGTCTCAAGGCTGTGTACGGATGGATTCCCAAAAGGTAGAAGTGGTGGTCAACTGGCCGCGGCCCAGCACTGTCAAGCAAGTCCAGCGTTTTTGGGGTTTTGTTAACTTCTAGATTTGTGAGAGACTTTAGTTCTGTGGCTACGCCATTGACAGGGCTAACCAAGGGCTCGGCTGGGCATGCAAGCTGGACCTCTGCTGCTGAGAGGGCATTCCCGGACCTGAAATGTCGGTTTTCTTCTACACCCATTCTAGTTCATGCAGAGCCTTCTCTTCCCTTCGTGGTAGAGGCGGATGCCTCTGACATTGGCGTTGGTGCGGTTCTGTCTAAAAACCAAAAGCTTCATCCCTATGCCTTCCAGACTTCTCACTCCAGTGGAGAGGAACTATGATGTCGGCAATCGGGAGCTGCTTGCAGTCAAACTGGCTTTGGAGGAGTGGCGGCACTGGTTGGAGGGTTCGGAACATCCTTTTACGGTTTGGACGGACCACTAAAACATAACCTACATTCAGGAGGCTAAAAGCCTCAATCGCCGACATGCTCATTGGGCTCTCTTCTTCACTTGGTTCAGATTCATGTTATCCTACCGCCCAGGGTCTAAGAACGTGAAGCCGGATGCTCTGTCTTGCCAGTTCCCCAACTCCAGTGAGGATCGGCCGCTTGGGATCCATCATCCTTAAGTCGCTCATCCTCACAACAGTGTCCTGGGGTATAGAGACTGTAGTGAGGGAGGCGCACATCCTCAGAGGGCCACACTGTCATCCTGGTCATTGTGGATAGCTTTTCCATGGCGGCACATTTCGTTCCACTGCCTAAGCTTCCATGTGCCCAAGAGACTGCTCAGCTAGTTATTCAGTATGTTTTCCACCTTCACGATCTTCCTCTGGACATTGTCTCTGACCTGGGCCCCCAGTTTGCCTCCAGATTCTGGAGGGCGTTCTGTACTCTTCTGGGGTAATCAGCCGGAGCGGGTGAACCAGGATCTGGAGGCCGCCTTGCGGTGCAGTGTGTCCACCAACCCCACCACTTGGAGTCAGCATCGTCCCTGGGTGGAGTACGCACACAAAACTCTCCAGTATTCCTCCACCGGCCTGTCACCATTCTAGGGGTTGTGCGGGTACCAGCCTCCTCTGTTTCCAGATCAGGAGATTGAAGTGGTGGTTCCATCCGCTCAACATCTCATCTTTTGTTGCCGCCGGACTGGAAGAGGGCTCGTTCAGCGCTCCTGAGGTCCTCTGCCCGGGCTCAACGACAGGCCAACCGTCATCTCCGTTCTCACCATCTCCTGCGTCCAGGCCAGATGGTCTGGTTGTCTGCTAGGGATCTGCATCTATGCGTGGAATCTAGGAAGTTGGCACCCCAGAACGTTGGGTCATTCAAGGTTCTACAGTGCATCAATCCAGTGGCCTATCGCCTTCGTCTTCCCTGGCCCATGAGGGTTCACCCCACCTTCCACATCTCCAGACAAGCCGGTGGTGTTCAATCCTCTGGTTCCGGCCACTCGGCCTCCAACTCCGCCTCGCAGGATAGCAGGACAGCCATTCTACACTGTGCGACACATCCTCTCCAGTCACCATTTCCAGCATGGGACTCAATATCTCGTGGACTGGGAGGTTTACGGTCCTGAGGAGCGATCCTGGGTTCCGGCTCCGGACATTCTGGACCCCGGACTCATTTGGGAGTTCCGTCGCCTCTCTGCTACCCTTAGTGGAACGTCAGGAGCCATTCATTGGGACCATAACCCCCCAAGGGAACGTCAGGAGCCATTCCCTTAGGTTACCGCTGGAGGGCACCCTTGCCTTGTCTTCTAGTTTCCAGGTTACCCTAATTATTACTTATTGGTTTCACCTGGTTTTGATTACCTTCTCTGTTCACCTAATTGCCTTGCTATTTAGGTTCCTTTGTTGCTTGTATCTGTGCTTAGGTCTTATGTTTTGTTCAGTGCACTCTTGTGCTGTTGCCTTGTTTTTGTCAAGACTTTAAGTACCTTTACCTCTGCTTGCTGTGTTTCTCTGTGACGAGATTCAAGTTTGTACATGCATCAGTGTAACAAGGTGTAGACCTTACAGTGAAATGCTCCTTACAGTAGACCTTACAGTGAAATGCTCCTTACAGTAGACTTTACAGTGAAATGCTTACTTATGAGCCCCTAACCAACAATGCAGTTAAAACTTATATGGATAAGAATACGAAATTAAAGTAGCAAGTAATTAAAGAGCAGCAGTAAAATAACAATAGCGAGACTATATACCGGTACAGAGTCAATGTGCGGTGACACCGGTTAGTTGAGGTAATATGTACATATAGGTAGAGTTACAGTATTAATGTGACTGTGCATAGATGATAACAACAGAGAATAGCAGCGGTGTACAAGCACCGAATACGTCAAGGGGTATGTAGGCACTGTATGTAGACATTGGATTGATGCTGGAGATAATAAATATGAGGTTGAAAAGTAGCGGAGTTGCCATTTAGTACTGTTCTCGGATTCATGTTATGCACTTACGACCGTTGAAATCACTGATGCATTGAAACTTTATTTTTTCAGGTTGAAGGACAAATAAATAAATACAGGACAATAAGGGGAGGTTTAAAATCACAATGCTGCACAGAGTACCAGAATGTACCTTCACACGCCCTATGGTTCGTGACTGATGTACTTGATTTTGACATACACTGTAGCTATATGTGTTTATCATATTTATCATAAGGCTGTTGTTTTGTATTTTACTATATATAATGACGATTTACGTCATCTATGGAACCATTATTTTTTAACTTATTTGCCGTCTATATAATGAAATAAGATGCTACTATATCCGTAAACACACAATTTTGATTGTTAAAGTCTAATTTCTCCATTGGGTTGCTGATAAGCAGATGCCCAAATAAAGGAATCAGAATGAATTACACATTGTGGAAAGGAGATCCAAGCTATATAGCCACATATAGAAGCACCCGCCTGCTGCATTCATGATTTACTATGTCAATGGTGTTGTGAGTTCACATTAAAGTTGCATTAGCCTACCAGGAACAGGGTTTGAGAGTCCTGGCCTATGTGATGAGAGCTAAACACATGCCTGTGAACAGATGGGGAGGTGCAGGCTGCACTGCCTTAGCCTTGTAGCAAGTGATTTACCTTTCAACGAGGCACAGTATGTGGAGAATTAAGAACAACAACAATAACAACTGTAACAGCAGCAAACATGCAGAGTACTTTGCTAGGTTTGATTAAGCATTAGCAGGCACCGGTGGATGTGATTTGGCAATGTGCCATAGGAGGGCCGTGAGTGTGTAATCCTGCAGGATTAGTTGGAAGACAGACAAAGATGGGAAGGGAGAGGGATAAAGGAGAGAGAGAGGGAGAGGGAGGCAGAGTGGGAGAGAGAGCAGCAGAGAGAGAGAGAGAGAGGCAGAGAGGGAGAGAGAGAGATAGTGGAGAGAGGCAGAGAGAGAGCGAGAGAGATAACAGAGAGAGGCAGAGAGAACGAGAGAGAGGAGAGAGAGAATGAGTGAGAATGAGAGAGAGAAAGAAGGAGAGGGCAAGTCTCAGGGTTTTCATTGACAGCGTATACCGTATACCTTCCATGTTCATCCATTAGGATTAAAAACATCTGTGGATTAAAAAGGTTTGCACATTTATTTTTGACATTTGTTTCATCCCCTTGTTTCATCCGTAGTCTGGTCTGTTTATTTTGGAATTAGGTATTATTTAAATAGAAAATTTACAGAATCCATTAGCTTAGCTAAGATGGCTGGAATCGCTACAGGGTTTACTGAACTGAACAGCCACACTTAACATGCCATAGATCTTATACAAGTGTAGCTGCCAGTTTATTACCCTGTAACAGAACCATATAATACCGTTAGTAGGCTATAAGTAGACTAGGTGTGCAATTATGCAGTAGCACTTCACTTCACTTTCCAAAAATGGTAAGTGCTACTACAGTAGGTTCAGTAATTATAATGCTCTGTGCCATTCCTGTGAAATGTGTTGCCAACAACAAGGGCAATGTGGTGAATTCCATGTCTAAATGTGGTGGAGTCCTTGTTGAATAGACAATAATACAACTTTATTGAGTCCCAGGGGGGCATTAAGATGGAATTACTTTTATACTACTTCTGAATATGACTACTAGCCAAAACTCAGACAAGGATGATGAAACTCTAGGAACTATTTGAGCTCTCTAAAACCCAATTGACTCCATACTCCTCTTATAAATATCCAGCACAGTCCAAATCTCACAGCAGACTTGTTATACTATTCACTATTCTCTATGTTTCATCTCCAGACATAGCATATAGTAGATTCCTGGATTTTGCTAGTGAACAGAACATTGATATATTGAAAAAGTGATGTGAAACTGATAAGTGAAAATTAATTTCATGGTGAATTACAAGTCCCTCAAATCATACATTCGTCCACAAACTCACTGACTCAACAACTTCTTTTCCATGTAGATTTATAACATGTTTATTTTGAAGCCACAATGTTCTCCTCCATTAGCAATGATAAGCTCATACAGAGTACAAAGCATTTACGCAGAAGCCCAGTAACACAACATAACAACCCACATGTAAAAGTTTACAGTTTACTATAGAATACTACAGTACTTACTATAGAATTCTGTGGTAAACTGTAGAATACTATACTACACACTATAGTATACCTCGAGCATGTGTAGTACTTACTATATATAGAATGTTGTAGTATACTGTAGAGTAAATACTACATTATACTGCAGACCACAAAAACACCACAGCAAAAAATATAGTAATGTTCACAAAAACACTAGTCTGCAAAACACTTTAATAGTACAGTAATATCCGCAAAAACACTACAGTAATTACTATAGTATACATTCAAGTATTTTATTTGCACATACACTGCCCATTAACCCATATCCCAATGTGTGCCACCCATACGAAACCTACATGCCAAGTATAGACCATATAATGTGTTTCCTACAGTTTATTAAAAAAAGAGCAGAAGCTCTGAATCCTACATACGTGTTATGGAAAATCTGCTCTTTGAGTATTTTGTCCAGTAGGTTTCCTCAAAGACAAAGCCACCACTGCTATGTCAATGATATAACAAAAGCAGTATTGTAAATACTACTGTAATGTCTGCAAAAACACTAGAGTAAATACTACAGTACTTTAGTCTGCATAAACACTACAGTGAATACTACAGTAAAGTCCGCAAAACCACTACAGTGAATACTAAACTGTTTTTTCATGTGGGAACACACGCCTTTGACATCTTCAAAATTAAATCATTTTTAACTGATTTATTACGATTACTTAGCAGCTGTAAACACTTCAAATGATTGTACAATCTCAGAGGCTGGGTGGACTCATCTTCAACCGATAAGCTGAGGTATTTATTTTTTATGTTACACATTTCTTGAACCGGACAATCACAACACCGCTATTGTGACAACACTTCATGACAAATCACAGCCCTGTCAGTTTCATGACAACAACAGACAACCTATCATAACATTTGATGACATTTGATGACATTTGATGACAAACCCTGTTCCTGTCACGCTCTGACCTTAGATATCTCTGTTTTCTTTATATTTTGGTTAGGTCAGGGTGTGACGAGGGTGGGTATACTAGTTTTTGTATTGTCTAGGTTTTTGTATGTCTAGGGGTTTTGTAGGTCTAGGTAATTTGTATGTCTATGGTGGCCTGATATTGTTCCCAAGCAGAGTCAGCTGTTTATCGTTGTCTCTGATTGGGGATCATATTTAGGTAGCCATTTTCCTTTTTGTGTTTGTGGGTTCTTGTCTATGTGTAGTTGCCTGTTAGCACTCATTTGTATAGCGTCACATGTCGTTTTGTTTTTTTGGTTGGTTTGTTCTGTGTTCATCCTTATAAAGAATGTACGCATACCACGCTGCGACTTGGTCCGATTCATATGACGAACGGGACAGTTCCTGTAGGTTTTTGCTCCAATCCTAATTTAGCACACCTTAATCTGATAACGAACTGGTTGATAAGCCGAATCAGGCTATACTTCTGGGGTTGGAATGAGAACCTACAGGAGGATAGCTCTCCAGGAACAAGTTTGGAGAGCCCTGGTCTAGATCCATAATTCCCTGTTTCCTAAGAGTGTCATTGTGTCGACTGACATAACTGTGAATGTTATGTTACTATGTTAAGACACAGTGTTGCATGGGAACTAGAAACCATGATGGAAGTGAAATATTAGGCTACCAGTTATTTTCCACAACATAAAGGTTTTCCAACATCATAAAGGTTTTCCAACATCATAAAGGTTTTCCAAAAGAGTAAAACATGCATGAATACAGCTACAAAATTCCACCGCCACTGTATTTATATGACATATAGATAGCCTAATCTATCCAAATTAAGTAGGCTGTCAGTCATAAAGTAATATTTTCTTTGTTAACAAGGATAAATTAGTCAGAACAACTATTCCTGTTCAGCAGAAGAGTTTACAATATTTTAGCACACAGAAAAGCAGCATAAAATTCTGGTGCAAGACACTGATCGTTAAAAATGAATATTCACAATCACTATTAAAATACAAACAAAACGACATAAAATAATATCCTTCGCTGTATCTCATAAGTACACTGCTTAATTGTTGGTGGTTGGTTGATTCTATTCCCTTTTATTCCCAGTCCTCTTGTCTAAGTGTGCAGCAGCAGGAGGCATCTCTCATCCCTGCATGGTCTCTTGTCATGTTCTAATCAGTCCCAAGGCAACTGAATAGGCACATCACTGCGTTCGCCTCGGCTCTGAGTGCCCCTCCCTTTGACTGAGAGGTGTGGCGCACAACAAGTGTCCCTCTGCATCCATCCTCTCACTCCCATCTTTGACAGAGGTGCGGAGCACAACAAGTGTCCCCCTGCATCCATCCACCCTCCCACTGAGCATTGACTGAGCATAGCCCAGCAAGAGGCACAGGTATTGTCCACTGGTAAGGATGAATCCATGCATATCATATGACATTCAATAAGATGTCCCTCTTAAGTGTGAGATGTCATCCTTAAATGTCACCAGTCAGTCATGACCCTAAAGAGCCATGAGGAAATTGATGTCCACTGGCTACTGCACGGCTGAATGAAGGTTGACTGCACAATTTCTTTGTGACATTAAGTGTGTCTCATAGGTCATATATAACCTGTGGAAGAAAAAAAAGGAGAAAATGTGCCCCCTTAAACATCAGTTTAAGAACAATGTGTTCTACTTATGGTTTTCAATACAAAAGAGGTACTGGAATGGAAGGTTGCATATTTGGTGCAAGCAAATGGAATGCAATGTTTGAGACAAGACAATCAAAGTGCAGTATGATACAAGATGATGCTCAAATCAAATCTTTCTTACATCTATGGTTAATGTTGTCTTTTCCAATCAGACTTTCCCCATAGAGAGATTGGCATGTAATTGAACATAATCAAGAATTGTGTATAAAAAGAATTCCCTGTTAACCATCTTCCCTCTTCGCCACAATCAGTGTCTCTGTATGGATTAATCCACCATCCACTAAACACGGACACAATAATGAAACATATTCATGACATTCAGAAAGAGATGTTTAGACAGATTGTACATACTTCTGCTAAGCAGAGATGTGCCTGCAGCGTAAAAAATATTGTGCTAGTTTAGTGACAGGTAGTCTAGCGGTTATGGCCAAAAGGTCCCTAGTTCGAATCCACGATGTGACTAAGTGAACATTCTGTCAATGTCCCCTTGAGCAAGGCTTTGCTCCTGTAAATTGCTCTGGATAAGAGTGTCTCCTAAATGATGTAAATGTATTTTGAAAAATACTCAACATTTTGAGTATTTCCAAGCTGAGGTATTCATACGTATAATATACTTAACATTTGGTGTTTCACAAGTCCAGCATCTAAAAAATGCCTTAGATCCAACTTAATTTGATCAATTCCAAAACTGTTATCTGTTAGATCTAGTTCATAATTTTGATTAGTTACTTTCAGTGATTGTGTCTTATTGTTTTAACATTGATTTATGTTTTTGATTATCAGTCATTTTAACCCACTTTCGCAGGCATTGTTGAGCATAATGCTCAATCCACTAGCAGTATAATAAGTGGTGGTAGAGCTGCAAACAGTGTGGAATGTTGCATTTGCCTCGGTCATTAAGGGTGGTGCTCATGACATTATTGATGTTGGGAAAATGTTGTGTCATCGGCTTTGATATCCATGTACCATGATCCAGTACACCTCAAAGCACAACAAACTGCTTAATACTAATACAGAACTATAGTTTTCTTTCTTCAAACATGCATATAATATTGTGTAAAAGTGTCATGAAGTCAAAAAAATTGGAATTACCCACAATCCTTTAAAAACGGTGCCACATGGCAAGTTGTTGCAATAATTTAGAGAATAGGGTGCAATTTGGGACCCAGCCTGTATCCTCTGTGCTCATTGCAGGGTCTGGCTCCTCTGGCCGGTCCTAATGGGCAATGGCACGTACAGTGTATGTGTTATAGTACATGTTAAAATTCAGTGTTTAAATCTGGGATATCTTCTCCATGGTGTTAGGGTCTTCTCAGTGCAGCGTCTGCCTCAGGTTTCTATGGCAGGTACAGTATGTGTGTATTCTGGGATACCTTCTGCATTTCCTGAATGTCTATAGCACAGTATGGGTATTGCAGTAAATGTAACAGTACATGTTTAAATGTCATGTTTAAATCTGATACCTACTCCAGGTTATGTGAATGTCTCTCTATGGCATGTACAGTACAGTATGTGTGTTACAGTATATGTGATTAAAATCACATCTTTAAATCTGTCCACTACATGTCCCAATGGCACATACAGTATCTATGAAATGTTTAAATCTGTCCTGTACATGTCCCAATACAGTATGTTTTGAAATGTTCAAATCTGGGATACCTTCTCCAGATCCTCCATGATCAGATCCTGCTCCTTCACGTCGCTCTCTGACGATCGCCCGCCGGATGTCCGCCCGACAACTTCCTCCCGACCCAGCCCCTTCCTGTTCACCAAAGCCAATTCCGACCCCCCTGAGCCGGCCCCGGTGGGCAGGTGCAGGTTCGCTGGTAACACTGCGTTGCCTTGGATACGATGCGAGTAGGTCTTCTGGCGCTCCATGACTGCGGAGCACAGCTGGAATTTAAATGCGGCCTGGAACCCCCGTCGGAAGTTCTCATTGAAGAAGCCGTAGATGATGGGGTTGACGGAGGAGTTGAAGAAGGCCAGCCAGTGGGCCAGCGGGTACACGTAGATGTTGATGATGCGGTGCTGGCTTGCCGTCAGGCTGGCGTAGTCGCTTAGCATCATCAGCGTCCACAGCGGGAGCCATGACAGGATGAAGAGAAGCGCCACTACCAACAGCATCTTGATCACCCTCTTCTTCTTCTTCGACTGACGGTGGTTGTCCAGGCTGGGTTTCGTCCCACCGCTGCTGCCACTACCACTGCACCCGCCGGAGGAGGGAATGGCCGTCTTAAAGAGGGTGAATCCGATGCGGGCGTACATGATGACAATGAGTGATAATGGGGCTAGATAGATGTTAGCGAATAGGACGGTGGTGTAGATCTTCCTCATCTCTTGATTGGGCCAGTTCTCACGGCACCAGTAGAAGGGGCGGGTGTTGTTGTAGCCGTCCCCCAGTAGGATAAGGACACGCTGCTCCTTGGTCACCTTGGAAATACAGAGTCACATAAAAAAACAGAAGGGGATGAGAATGTGTCTGATGCTTACGCTTTACATTGATGTTAAACTTGACATGTTGATGTGTCCCTCTCAAATCCGTTGATTAATAAAACCTGACATGCACCAGCATTAGACAGTGTACCTGGAGCATGACCCCTGAGGGACACATTATGGAGATAGCCAGCACCCAGATGATGATGATGATCAGTGTGGAGGTGGAGATTGTCAGCTTCTGCTTGAAGGGGTATACGATGCAGCGGAACCTGTTCAGACGGGAGGTGAGGGGGAGAACATTCTGTAAAATGTCTGTATTGTGAAATTGTCTGTTGTGCTGTGAAATTGCATTGAAATTTTCTAAACACACACAAACACGCACAATAAATGTAATAAAATTATTTAATCAGTTGAAAGAAACCTCACCTATCCACAGCTATGGCCACCAGAGTAAAAACTGAAGCTGACACTGATATGCCTTGAACCATCCCACTCAGCTTACACACTAACCTCCCAAAAGGCCAGCCTGTCAAAAGAAGAGATATTTAGAATATACAAGAAAGGAGATATCTGGGACAAATATTTTCATGTGAAATGGATTCTGAGGTTGAATCTCTTTTCACATAAAATGTTATTTGTCAGTTACGCTGAATACAACAAGTGTAGCCTTTAAGGTGAAATGCTTACTTTACGAGCCACTTTACGAACAATGCCGTTTTAAAATTAACAAAGAAATAAAAAGAAAATAGAAGTAACACAAAATAACACAACAAAATAACGATAACGAGGCAATATACAGATTATATACAAGGAGTAACGGTACCGAGTCAGTGTACTGAGGTACGTGGTAGTTGAGGTGATTGATTGAGGTAATATGTACATGTAGGTTTGGTTAGGTGATTGATTGATTAATTGAAGTACTATGTACATGTAGGTAGGGGGCGAAAAGCAGAACATCCGGGTAACCATTTAATTAACAGTTCAGCATTCTTATGGCTTTGGGGTAGAAGCTGTTCTCAAGCCTTTTGGTCCCAGACTTGGTGCTCCGGTAACGCTCTGCGGTAGCAGAAAGAACAGACTGTGACTTGGGTGGCTGTAGTCTTTGACAATTTTTCCTCTGACACCGCCTGGTATAGAGGTACTGGATGGCAGGGAGCTGAGCCGTATGCATTACCCTCTGTAGCGCCTTACAGTCTGATGCCGAGCAGTTGCCATACCAAGAGGTGATGTAGCCATTTAAGATGCTCTTGATGGTGCAGATTTAGAACTTTTTGAGGATCTGAGGGCCCATACCAAATCTTTTCAGCCCCCTGAGGGGGAAAAAGGTGTTGTCATGAATGGGGTGTGCTTGGCCCTCCGTTTCCTGTAGTCCACGATAATCTTCTTTGTCTTGCTGACGTTGAGGGAGAGTTTGTTGTCCTGGCACCACATTGACAGGTCTCTGACCTCCCTGTAGGCTGTCTCATTGTAGTCAGTGATCAGGCCTATCACCGTTGTGTCGTCAGCAAACTTAATGATGGTATTGGAGTTGTGTGACAGCCTCGCAGTTGTGGGTGCGTACAGGAAGGGGCTAAGCACGCACCTCTGAGGGGCACCCATGTTGAGGGTCAGCGTAGAGAACCGTATTGTTGCCTAACCTCACCACCTGGGTTGTGCCTGCCAGAGGGTCCAGTATCCAATTACAGAGGGAGGTGTTTAATCCCAGGGTCCTTAGTTTAGTGATGAGCATAGAGGGCACTGAACTGTAATCAATAAACAGCATTCTCACGTATGCATTATTTTAATCCAAGTGGGAAAGGGAAGTGTAGAGTGCAATAGAGATTGTTTCATTTGTGAATATGTGGGGGCTGTATGTGAATTGGAGTGGGTCCAGCCTTTCAAAGCATTTTATGGCTGCAGATCTGAGCGCTATGGGGCAATAGTCATTTAGACAGGTTACCTTGGTGTTCTTGAGCATGAGTACTTTGGTAGTCTGCTTGAAACATGTGGGTATTACAGACTGGGTCAGGGAAAGGTTGAAAATGTCAGTGAAGAAACTTGCCAGCTGGTCAGCACATGCTCTGAATATGCATCCTGCTAATCCGTCTGGCCCTGCGGCCTTGTGAATGTTAACCTATGTAAAGATCTTACTCACATGGGCTATGGAGAGTGTGATCACACAGTCGTTAGGAACAGCTGGTGCTCTCATACATGATTCAGCGTTGATTGCCAGAAGCGAGCATAGAAGGATTTTTGCTCCTCTGGTAGTCTTGCGTCACTGGGCAGCTCGCGGCTGGGTTTCCCTTTATAGTCCATGATAGTGTGCAAGCCTTGCCACATCTGACAAGTGTCAGAGTTGGATTAGATTTTAGTGCTGTATTGATGTTTTGCCTGTTTGATGGTTCATCGGAGGGCATAGTGGATATCTTATAAGTGTCCAGATTTGTGTCCTGCTCCTTGAAAGTGGAAGCTCTACCATTAGCTCAGTGTGGATGTTGCTCGCAATCTATGGCTTCTGGTTAAGATATGTACATACGGTGTGGGGACTATGTCGTTGATGCACTTATTAATTAAGCTGGTGACTAATATGGTAAACTCCTCAATGCCATTGGATGAATGCCGTAGCATATTTCAATCTGTGCTAGCGAAACAGTCCTGTAGTTTAGCGTCCGCTTCATCGGACCACTTCCATTTTGAACGCATCCTTTGTACTTCCTGTTTGAGGTTTTGCTTGTAAGCAGGAATTAAAAGGATAGAGTATTGGTCAGATTTGCCAAATGGAGGGCAAGGGAGAGCTTTGTCTGCGTCACTGTGTGTAGAAAAGAGGTGACCTAGAGTTTTTTTCATCTCTAATTGCACAGTAGACTTGCTGGTAGAAAGGAGGTAAAAGATTTCAGTTTCCCTGCATTAAAATCCCTGGCCACTTGGAGTGTCGTATTTGGGTGAGCATTTTCTTGTTTGCTTATTGTGTCTTTTTTTTTTTTTTTTTTTTCCACCTTTATTTAACCAGGTAGGCTAGTTGAGAACAAGTTCTCATTTGCAACTGCGACCTGGCCAAGATAAAGCATAGCAGTGTGAACAGACAACACAGAGTTACACATGGAGTAAACAATTAACAAGTCAATAACACAGTAGAAAAAAAGGAGAGTCTATATACATTGTGTGCAAAAGGCATGAGGAGGTAGGCGAATAATTACAATTTAGCAGATTAACACTGGAGTGATAAATGATCAGATGGTCATGTACAGGTAGAGATATTGGTGTGCAAAAGAGCAGAAAAGTACATAAATAAAAACAGTATGGGGATGAGGTAGGTAAAAATGGGTGGGCTATTTACCGATAGACTATGTACAGCTGCAGCGATCGGTTAGCTGCTCAGATAGCAGATGTTTGAAGTTGGTGAGGGAGATAAAAGTCTCCAACTTCAGCGATTTTTGCAAATCGTTCCAGTCACAGGCAGCAGAGAACCGGAACGAAAGGCGGCCAAATGAGGTGTTGGCTTTAGGGATGATCAGTGAGATATACAGTGCCTTGCGAAAGTATTCGGCCCCCTTGAACTTTGCGACCTTTTGCCACATTTCAGGCTTCAAACATAAATATATAAAACTGTATTTTTTTGTGAAGAATCAACAACAAGTGGGACACAATCATGAAGTGGAACGACATTTATTGGATATTTCAAACTTTTTTAACAAATCAAAAACTGAAAAATTGGGCGTGCAAAATTATTCAGCCCCTTTACTTTCAGTGCAGCAAACTCTCTCCAGAAGTTCAGTGAGGATCTCTGAATGATCCAATGTTGACCTAAATGACTAATGATGATAAATACAATCCACCTGTGTGTAATCAAGTCTCCGTATAAATGCACCTGCACTGTGATAGTCTCAGAGGTCCGTTAAAAGCGCAGAGAGCATCATGAAGAACAAGGAACACACCAGGCAGGTCCGAGATACTGTTGTGAAGAAGTTTAAAGCCGGATTTGGATACAAAAAGATTTCCCAAGCTTTAAACATCCCAAGGAGCACTGTGCAAGCGATAATATTGAAATGGAAGGAGTATCAGACCACTGTAAATCTACCAAGACCTGGCCGTCCCTCTAAACTTTCAGCTCATACAAGGAGAAGACTGATCAGAGATGCAGCCAAGAGGCCCATGATCACTCTGGATGAACTGCAGAGATCTACAGCTGAGGTGGGAGACTGTCCATAGGACAACAATCAGTTGTATATTGCACAAATCTGGCCTTTATGGAAGAGTGGCAAGAAGAAAGCCATTTCTTAAAGATATCCATAAAAAGTGTAGTTTAAAGTTTGCCACAAGCCACCTGGGAGACACACCAAACATGTGGAAGAAGGTGCTCTGGTCAGATGAAACCAAAATGTAACTTTTTGGCAACAATGCAAGACGTTATGTTTGGCGTAAAAGCAACACAGCTCATCACCCTGAACACACCATCTCCACTGTCAAACATGGTGGTGGCAGCATAATGGTTTGGGCCTGCTTTTCTTCAGCAGGGACAGGGAAGATGGTTAAAATTGATGGGAAGATGGATGGAGCCAAATACAGGACCATTCTGGAAGAAAACCTGATGGAGTCTGCAAAAGACCTGAGACTGGGACGGAGATTTGTCTTCCAACAAGACAATGATCCAAAACATAAAGCAAAATCTACAATGGAATGGTTCAAAAATAAACATATCCAGGTGTTAGAATGGCCAAGTCAAAGTCCAGACCTGAATCCAATCGAGAATCTGTGGAAAGAACTGAAAACTGCTGTTCACAAATGCTCTCCATCCAACCTCACTGAGCTCGAGCTGTTTTGCAAGGAGGAATGGGAAAAAATGTCAGTCTCTCGATGTGCAAAACTGATAGAGACTTACCCCAAGCGACTTACAGCTGTAATCGCAGCAAAAGGTGGCGCTACAAAGTATTAACTTAAAGGGGCTGAATAATTTTGCACGCCCAATTTTTCAGTTTTTGATTTGTTAAAAAAGTTTGAAATGTCCAATAAATGTCGTTCCACTTCATGATTGTGTCCCACTTGTTGTTGATTCTTCACAAAAAATACAGTTTTATATCTTTATGTTTGAAGCCTGAAATGTGGCAAAAGGTCGCAAAGTTCAAGGGGGCCGAATACTTTCACAAGGCACTGTACCTGCTGGAGCGCGTGTTACGGGTGGGTGTTGCCATCGTGACCAGTGAACTGAGATAAGGCGGAGCTTTACCTAGCATGGACTGACCTGGAGCCAGTGGGTCTGGCGACGAATATGTAGCGAGGGCCAGCCGACTAGAGCATACAGGTCGCAGTGGTGGGTGGTATAAGGTGCTTTAGTGACAAAACGGATGGCACTGTGATAAACTGCATCCAGTTTGCTGAGTAGAGTGTTGGAAGCAATTTTGTAGATGACATCGCCGAAGTCGAGGATCGGTAGGATAGTCAGTTTTACTAGGGTAAGTTTGGCGGCGTGAGTGAAGGAGGCTTTGTTGCGGAATAGAAAGCCAACTCTAGATTTGATTTTCGATTGGAGATGTTTGATATGAGTCTGGAAGGAGAGTTTGCAGTCTAGCCAGACACCTAGGTACTTATAGATGTCCACATATTCAAGTTCGGAACCATCCAGGGTGGTGATGCTAGTCAGGCGTGCGGGTGCAGGCAGCTAGGACTTTCAAATATGAGCATGCATGTATAAGATTGTGCTGTGTGCTGTTATTATTTATTTTAATATTATGTATTATTGTTACAATTCTTTTCTGACTGTTTTCCATGTTATTTGGTTAGTTCTCTTAGGCATCCTAATAGATAATTATGTTATCATGGGACTGCCCACATTTCCCTCTGGCCAACGCCAATTGGCGGCCAAGGGTTTGCCTTAGGACGCAAAGGTGCATCGTGAGTCAGGGAGATGGTCTGATGGTCTTAGTGACAACAGACCTAGATATGGGGGGAGGTTTTAGTGGGTGAAATATTAGGACAATTGGTTTACAAAGTTGCAGCTACAGTATGCTTAACAGTGCAAATTATATGGACACTTAATCATCATGGTGCTTTTTAATGGTAAGTTTACAGACATTGGTTGTGGTAAGTATAATTGAAACTTGAGTATCATTAAGTGGGAAAATAAGTATAGCAAGTTATAATTGTAAAGCAGATCATAAAAAAAGAAGCTACATTTTTACATGGCTAAAAGATAAATAATATAATATATATTGTTTACAGGAAACTCATTCTAAGAATATAGATGAGGTTGGGTGGAAAAAGGACTGGGAGGGAGAAATATATATTTGTCATGGGCAAAGAAACTCAAAGGGGGGGGGGGGGGGGGGGGGGGGATTTAACTAATTAATACACATTTTGATCTGATTGTGCAAACTGTGCAAACAGATCCACAAGGAAGATGGATTATTTTAAATATGCTACTGGACCAAAAACAGATCTGACTAATTCATCTATATTGGCCCAAAAATGATGAAAATATTTGAAAATATATATAATAATCTATTGAGCTCACAAGCAACAAAATAATCTATTATTATGGTGGGAGATTATAATTCGGTTTTAAGTACCTCAATGGATCGTAAAGGAAATCATTCTACAAACTATCACCCTCAAGCACTTAAGGAGATCACAAAGATCATGGATACATGAGAACTAGGGGATATATGGAGGTTGAAAATCCCTGACCTAGTGAGATGTATATGGAGGAGGCTTAATCAACCTAGTCGTCTTGATTACTTCCTAGTCTCATTCTTGCTAGCATCAAAAGTTTTAAAAAGTATTAATAGGAATTGGCCTCCATAGAACTCTTACATAATTTCCACGTGGACGGGGATATTGGAAATTTAATCAAAGCCTATTGGATGACAATTTGTTCTTAACTAAGACAAAATTATTCATAATTAACTTTGTTTTGTACAAAGTCAAAAGAGATTAGACTAATAAAATAAATAGAGGAAGTAATAGCGCAGGTAGACGTTAATGGCAACTGTACTATAGAGGCACAAAAAAGGTTAGAGGAACAACAAAAAGAAATGGAGGTACTTATTCAAGAACGATCAAGTGTAATGCAGTACAAAAATAAAGCGAATTGGATGGAAAATGGGGGAAAATGCACAAAAATGTTCTTGAATATTCAACACAGAAATTCTACCGAAAATAATTTACAGAAACTCGATACAAATGACGGAGTTATCTATGATTCACCAAATTATATTTTGAAAGAGGAAGCAAAATATTTTAAGCATACGTTTTCTTTTCAGTCTACTCCATTTCCACTGAATTATGTTAACTGTAAGGATTTATTTCCTACTACTACTACTAATAATAATAATAATGTAAAATTAACAAATTTCCAGAAAGACCCGTGTGAATGCCAATTTACAGAAGAGGAACTTTTTGAGGCAATACAATCTTTTCAGTCTGGAAAAACACCTTTTTTGATGTACTAAAATATCCATTATTAGAATGTTTTAATTACATTACTGTTATACAAATGGTAGACTTTCAGGTACTCAACAAGAAGGTCTGATATCATTACTACTAAAACAGTACCCAGGTGGTAAGTATAAAGATCCAGTCCATTAAAAAAACTGGAGACCTCTAACACTTCAATGTTGTGATGTGAAAATCCTGGCAAAATGCATAGCATATAGAATAAAAAAAGTTATACCAGATATTGTTAATCCTGATCAGACAGGTTTTTTGCATGGACAATATATTGGAGATAACATACGACAATTACTTGAAACAATTGAACATTATGGAACATTGAAGATACCAGGTCTGGTCTTCATAGCAGATAAAGTACGATTATAATTTATATATAAATGCCTGGAATACTTGAATATTGGTGAATCTCTTATACATTGGGTTAAAGTTATGCACAGCAACCCCATATGTAAAATAGTAAACAATGGTTCCTCTCAGAAAGTATTGAGCTTTTAAGAGGAGTAAAACAAGGCTGTCCATTGTCACCATATCTATGTATTATGGCCATTGAAATGCTAGCTATTAAAATTAGTTCCAAGAGGAACATCAAGGGGTTACAAATCCAGGGGATAAAAACAAAAGTGTCAATGTATGCTGATGACTCTAGTTTTTTTCTTAAGTCCGCAATCTGGATCCCTGCACAGTCTCATTGAAGATCTGATCACTTTTTTAGCCTCTCTGGATTAAAATCTTATTATGACAAGTGTACCATATTACTTATTGGATCGTTTAAAAATACATTGTTTACACTACCTTGTAGTTGACCAATAAAATGGGTGGATGATGAGGTAGACATACTCTCAAAAAATATAAATGAACTTAACACAATTCATTTCAAGAGAAAGTTAGCAAACATGGATATCATTTTGCAACCCCAGAGTGGTAAATACTTGTCTATTAATGGAAAAATTACATTGATTAACTCTTTGGTTCTATCACAGTTTACTTACTTACTAATGATATTGCCTACTCCATATTATTTGTTTTTAAAATCATATGAGCAATGAATATATACTTTTATTTGGAATGCTAAGCCAGACAAAATTAAACATGCCTATTTATATAGTGAATATGAGTTTGGGGGGCTAAAATTATACAATATTAAAGCTTTAAACCTCTCACTAAAAGCTTCACTCATCCCAAAATTATACTTAAACCCCAAAATGGTTCTCCAGTAGATTATTAAACATCTTCTATCTGAGCAGCTAACCGATCGCTGCAGCTGTACATAGTCTATCGGTAAATAGCCCACCCATTTTTACCTACCTCATCCCCATACTGTTTTTATTTATTTACTTTTCTGCTCTTTTGCACACCAATATCTCTACCTGTACATGACCATCTGATCATTTATCACTCCAGTGTTGTTAATCTGCAAAATTGTAATTATTCGCCTACCTCCTCATGCCTTTTGCACACAATGTATATAGACTCCCCATTTTTTTCTACTGTGTTACTGACTTGTTAATTGTTTATTCCATGTGTAACTCTGTGTTGTCTGTTCACACTGCTATGCTTTATCTTGGCCAGGTCGCAGTTGCAAATGAGAACTTGTTCTCAACTAGCCTACCTGGTTAAATAAAGGTGAAATAAAAAATAAATAAAAAAAATTAAGAAAAGCTCATCCTTTGTTCAAAATAGCTTTTTTGCCTATATACAGATTAAAACTTCTCATTTCCGACTAATTGAAAATTAAATTTTGTTTAATGTATCGCCCTTTCTTAAATAAGCCATACAAAGCTGGTTACAATTTCAGTTTTATCCTCCAGAAAAGACAGAACAAATATTACAACAAACTCAAATATATTGATTAATAAAAAATATTCTTTATGGAAAAAATGTTAATTTTTTTAATTATATTTATTAATGATATTATGAATATAAATGGAGGAGTTATGTCACACATGCAGTTATCAAAAATATATGGGAATATCTGCTCTATCCAAATTTATTTCCAACTGATTGCAGCACTACCACAAAAATGGAGCTGGCAAGTGGAAAAGGGAGAAGGTAGGGAACTTGTTTGACTGCCATATATTAAAGATACAAATTGGCTGAAAGGAACTGGCATAAATGTAAAAATGTACAAGTTTTATCTCAGGACAAAAATGTTGACCATGACACATGGTTTATGAAATGGTACAAAAAACTACACTTGACTCAACAATTTGAGTTTTTCAATTTAAATTATTATTTCAAATTCTTGCAGCAGAATGCTATATATATGGGGCATACAACAGTCTCAGCTCTGTAGATTTTGTTGCGAAAAGACAGAATCAATAGATCATTTATTCTGGTGTTGCCCCTATGTAGCTTGTTTCTGGTCGCAGGTTCAGGAATCGTTAAAAAATCACAACATGCATTTAAAATGAACCTTCCAAATAGCAGTGTTGTGCGATCTGGAAAGCCATAGTCAGTCAATAAATAATATAATAATACTCGTAGGAAAGGTTTTCATCTTTAGCTCACAATCTGTGGAAAATACACAATTAGAAAGATTTAAAATGTTGTAAAACAGCACAGCACAATTGAAAAATATATGGCACATAGAAACCGAACAAGGGCGGTCTATGGTGATACTGTAGGTGGGATGGGCTGAGAGTGGCTGAGGGTTGGGATTAAATCGTTTTTTGGTAATGTATTGTTGTTATATGTAAAAGTACCATGTATGTAAAATGTATATGTAAAATGTGTATGTAAAATGTATAGGTAAAATGTATGTAAAAAAAACGAAGATATTTGTCCTCCGTGGAGGGGTGAAATTATTATTATTATTTTTTTTTAAATATATATTTACAAAAAAATAGCTACTCCCGCTGGTTTTGGCTACCAGTGTCACCCTCACTCCACCGGCCGTGGTGGCGTCCTAGCTGTACTGTGCAACTCCAAAATCAAAATAACTAAACTGTCCTACTATCTCCTCATTTGAATACATTGCTTACAAATCATCTTGCTCCATGATCACTATTCTTGTGTACTGTCCTCCTAAAGCTAATGAATAATTCCTGTCTCACCGTTGCGGTCCCACTCTCCCTCCGCTTACTGTTGCTTGGTACGTGGATCAAACTCAAAACTTACCTCTAATTTCATTGCTGTTCTGGACTGTTTCAATATTACCCAACATGTCAATTTTCCCACTCATATCAAGGGACACATACTTGATCTTGTTGGAGACTATCTGACTTGAGCCCGTTTTAATCTGTTTATAATTGTATAATTAGCCTGCCAGTAGTAATTTTTGTGTTATGGGTTAGATGGAATGATCTACTGTATGTGCATTGTACTTAGGCAGAGAGCAAGGATGTTTCCATGTGGGTTGAATAGAAGCCATACTCTGTAAAACATACAAGTCAAAACTGTAACTAGGCCACTCAGGAACATTCAATGTCGGCTTGGTAAGCAACTTCAGAGTATATTTGGCCTTGTGTTTTAAGTTATTGTCCTGCTGAAAGGTGAATTAGTCTCCCAGCCTCTGTTGGAAAGCAGACTGAACCAGGTTTTCCTCTAGGATTTTACATTTGTTTTATCCCCCCCCAAAAAACTCCCTAGTCTTTGCCTGACAAGCATACCCATCAATGGCAGTCAATGCCGTTTAAGATGAGGGAGGACTTTTTTTAAGTGAGCATGGCCTTATTTCTATTACAGCATATTGGTTGACTGTCATTCATATTCCATTCACCCAGCTCAATGTAACATCGATAGGTTTAGGCAAATACATGATACTAAAATGTTCCCTATACCCATCATGGAGGTTGCTACAACCTAGCTACGAATGAAAGTTTACAACATAGGTGCACAGGTCAAGAGGAATTTTTTTGTAATCAAGGTGACAGACAGTGACACATTCAATACTGCTTTGCATACTCTTGCCTGCATCTAGCTGATCTAGGGTGTAATCATTAGTCCAACAGTTGCAAACAAGAGTTTCTATTGGACAAATTCCGGTATGTTCATCCCAGTTTTGCTTCCGTTCAACAGAATTGGCGGAATGAATACACACCTGATCACCGCCAGTTCACTTTCATAGCAGCCATACGCAAACAGCATGACAATTTGCTCGTTGTATAATTCCTTCTCAGATCTACGCAATTGACCAGGCGAAAAATCCTTTCCAAGCCTAACCTTCATACCATAACCACTACACACGGCCTACATCATTGTCACCATATTATTATTATTATTATTATTATATATTATTATTTCAGAGTCAACATAAAATCAGTTACACTGGCAGGCCCCGGTGGCAATACATTTATAAAACCAAAAGCTTACTTTGACTTGGAAAAGTTCCCATGTTAGATAACCATAGCCAGCTAGCTAACATAGCATCCCTCTCTGTTTGAGACCGGGGTTTGATTGGGCTAAACTAGCCAGCTGCATTCTCTAGCTAGGTAAGTGAAAGTGAGAAAAAAAATACAAGGAAATATAGCTCTCTCAATCTCTCTCTTTCTATTGCTTCTCCTTCATTTTTGAAGTAATTAATTTGTTAAAAACTGTTCAAATATTGTGTTTCTCACTCTTTAAGTCAAAGTCACATTCTCTGCACCGCAGTGATAGCTAGCTGTAGCTTATGCTGTTTTAATTCTTTGAATTTTTGATTGGGTCGAGAAAATGTCAGTTCATACTGCAAGTGTTCTGATAGGTTGGAGGACGTCCTCCAGAAGTTATCCTAATTACTGTGTAAGTCTTTGAAAGGGGAGAGAAACATGAGCCTCCAAAGTTTTGTTTTGAAGTAAATATACTCAGAGGAAGATGGAAACTAGCTGTCCACCCGGCTACACCATGGTGCTACCTCATCAAATTAAAATCACATTTTATTTGGCAATATGAATAGAATGCTGTTGATTGCTGTTGAAGCGACTGTAGACCTTCATTGCAAAACAGTGTGTTTTAATCAATCATTTGAAATATTTAGTATAGTTTTATCTTAAAATGATAATTTTATTGTTTCACTATATTTATTTTTCTGAAATTCACTGAGGATGGTCCTCCCCTTCTTCCTCTGAGGAGCCTCCACTGACACCCATAACATGATGCAGCCACCACCATGCTTGAAAATAAAAAGAGTGGTACTCATTGATGTGTTGTATTGGATTTCTCACGAACACGATTGTGTTCTCCGTTTTTCTCTACAGGACTCATCTGAAGATAACCCATACAAACAAATGGAAGTATAGAGGTAGTTTTGTGCCCCAAAATATAAGGAGTTAAATATGTGTCCAAAAAATATACAGTTGAAGTCGGAAGTTTACATACACCTAAGCCAAATACATTTAAACTCAGTTATTCACAATTCCTGACATTTAATCCAAGTAAAAATTCCCTGTTTTAGGTCATGTAGGATCACCACTTTATTTTAAGAATGTGAAATGTCAGAATAATAGAATAAATAATTATTTATTTCAGCTTTTATTTCTTTCATCACATTCCCAGTGGGTCAGAAGTATACATACACTCAATTAGTATTTGGTAGCATTGCCTTTACATTTTTTAACTTGGGTCAAACATTTCGGGTAGCCTTCAACAAGCATCCAACAATAAGTTGGAGGAATTTTGGCCCATTCCTCTTGACAGAGCTGGTGTAACTGAGTCAGGTTTGTGGGCCTCCTTGCTCACTCATTCTTTTTCAGTTCTGCCCACAAATTTTCTATAGGATTGAGGTCAGGGCTTTGTGAAAGGCCACTCCAAAACCTTGACTATGTTGTCCTTAAGCCATTTTCCCACAACTTTGGGAGTATGTTTGGGGTCATTGTCCATTTGGAAGACCCATTTGCCACCAAGCTTTAACGTCCTGATTGATGTCTTGAGATGTTGCTTCAATATATCCACAGAATTTTCTTTCTCATAATGCCATCTATTTTGTGAAGTGCACCAGTCCCTTCTGCAGCAAAGCACCCCCACAACATGATGATGAATTTTCCAAGCTGTTTAAAGGCACAGTCAACTTAGTGTATGTACACTTTAGACCCACTGGAAATGTCATACAGTGAATTATAAGTGAAATAATCTGTCTGTAAACATGGTTGGAAAAATTACTTGTGTCATGCACAAAGAAGATGTTCTAACTGACTCGCCAAAACTATAGTTTGTTAACAAGAAATGTGTGGAGTGGTTGAAAAACGAGTTTTAATGATTCTAACCTAAGTGTATGTAAACCTCCGACTTCAACTGTATTTCCTGAGCTTTCTTATCTCTTAGACATAGGACAAAGATTTGAAAACCTTAATCCTTATGATACATTTTTTGACTCTCTTTTTTTGTCATTTATGGATGTGTAACTCAATGTTCTAAAATTCAAAATTAAATAGCTAAATGATCCATTATATGTCATATGTTAGCTTAGTCCAAGCAACTTATTATGTGACCTGTCAAGGAAATTTGTACTACTGAACTTATTTAGGCATGCCATAACAAAGGGGTTGAATACTTAATGACTCAAGACATTTCAGCTTTCATTTTTTATGAATTTGTAAAATTGTATCTGATGATTTATGCATACGTACTTTGTATGGTGCCCTCATTGATCCTGTCCCCACTTATAAAGATCTGGGAATCTGGATTGACTAAAAGCTATCTTTCAAAAAACATGTTGATAAGTTAGTTAAGAAATTAAGAATTAAACTAGGCTTTTTCTATAGCAGGGATAGTCAACTAGTTTCAGCCATGGGCCATCTTTGAACACAACTAATTGAACACAACTAATCCCAAAAACAGATTGTATTTGAAAATAACAATCATTTCAGACCTTGATTACAGTGAGGCATTATCTCTTTTTCTCTTTGTGGGAATACTTGGGAACAGATTTCCTAAATTAAACTCACTCTAAATCAAATCAAACCAAATCAAATTTTATTTGTCACATACACATGGTTAGCAGATGTTAATGCGAGTGTAGCGAAATGCTTGTGCTTCTAGTTCCGACAATGCAGTAATAACCAACAAGTAATCTAACTAACAATTCCAAAACTACTGTCTTGTACACAGTGTAAGGGGATAAAGAATATGTACATAAGGATATATGAATGAGTGATGGTACAGAGCAGCATAGGCAAGATACAGTAGATGGTATCGAGTACAGTATATACATATGAGATGAGTATGTAAACAAAGTGGCATAGTTAAAGTGGCTAGTGTTACATGTATTACATAAGGATACAGTCGATGATATAGAGTACAGTATATACGTATGCATATGAGATGAATAATGTAGGGTAAGTAACATTACATAAGGTAGCATTGTTTAAAGTGGCTAGTGATATATTTACATAATTTCCCATCAATTCCCATTATTAAAGTGGCTGGAGTTGAGTCAGTGTCAATGTCAGTGTGTTGGCAGCAGCCACTCAATGTTAGTGGTGGCTGTTTAACAGTCTGATGGCCTTGAGATAGAAGCTGTTTTTCAGTCTCTCGGTCCCAGCTTTGATGCACCTGTACTGACCTCGCCTTCTGGATGATAGCGGGGTGAACAGGCAGTGGCTCGGGTGGTTGATGTCCTTGATGATCTTTATGGCCTTTCTGTAACATCGGGGGGTGTAGGTGTCCTGAAGGGCAGGTAGTTTGCCCCCGGTGATGCGTTGTGCAGACCTCACTACCCTCTGGAGAGCCTTACGGTTGAGGGCGGAGCAGTTGCCGTACCAGGCGGTGATACAGCCCGCCAGGATGCTCTCGATTGTGCATCTGTAGAAGTTTGTGAGTGCTTTTGGTGACAAGCCGAATTTCTTCAGCCTCCTGAGGTTGAAGAGGCGCTGCTGCGCCTTCTTCACAATGCTGTCTGTGTGAGTGGACCAATTCAGTTTGTCTGTGATGTGTATGCCGAGGAACTTAAAACTTGCTACCCTCTCCACTACTGTTCCATCGATGTGGATAGGGGGGTGTTCCCTCTGCTGTTTCCTGAAGTCCACAATCATCTCCTTAGTTTTGTTGACGTTGAGTGTGAGGTTATTTTCCTGACACCACACTCCGAGGGCCCTCACCTCCTCCCTGTAGGCCGTCTCGTCGTTGTTGGTAATCAAGCCTAACACTGTTGTGTCATCCGCAAACTTGATGATTGAGTTGGAGGCGTGCGTGGCCACGCAGTCGTGGGTGAACAGGGAGTACAGGAGAGGGCTCAGAACGCACCCTTGTGGGGCCCCAGTGTTGAGGATCAGCGGGGAGGAGATGTTGTTGCCTACCCTCACCACCTGGGGGCGGCTCGTCAGGAAGTCCAGTACCCAGTTGCACAGGGCGGGGTCGAGACCCAGGGTCTCGAGCTTGATGACGAGCTTGGAGGGTACTATGGTGTTGAATGCCGAGCTGTAGTCAATGAACAGCATTCTCACATAGGTATTCCTCTTGTCCAGATGGGTTAGGGCAGTGTGCAGTGTGGTTGAGATTGCATCGTCTGTGGACCTATTTGGGCGATAAGCAAATTGGAGTGGGTCTAGGGTGTCAGGTAGGGTGGAGGTGATATGGTCCTTGACTAGTCTCTCAAAGCACTTCATGATGACGGAAGTGAGTGCTACGGGGCGGTAGTCGTTTAGCTCAGTTACCTTAGCTTTCTTGGGAACAGGAACAATGGTGGCCCTCTTGAAGCATGTGGGAACAGCAGACTGGTATAGGGATTGATTGAATATGTCCGTAAACACACCGGCCAGCTGGTCTGCGCATGCTCTGAGGGCGCGGCTGGGGATGCCGTCTGGGCCTGCAGCCTTGCGAGGGTTAACACGTTTAAATGTCTTACTCACCTTGGCTGCAGTGAAGGAGAGACCGCATGTTTTCGTTGCAGGCCGTGTCAGTGGCACTGTATTGTCCTCAAAGCGGGCAAAAAAGTTATTTAGTCTGCCTGGGAGCAAGACATCCTGGTCCGTGACTGGGCTGGATTTCTTCCTGTAGTCCGTGATTGACTGTAGACCCTGCCACATGCCTCTTGTGTCTGAGCCGTTGAATTGAGATTCTACTTTGTCTCTGTACTGACGCTTGGCTTGTTTGATAGCCTTGCGGAGGGAATAGCTGCACTGTTTGTATTCGGTCATGTTACCAGACACCTTGCCCTGATTAAAAGCAGTGGTTCGCGCTTTCAGTTTCACGCAAATGCTGCCATCAATCCACGGTTTCTGGTTAGGGAATGTTTTAATCGTTGCTATGGGAACGACATCTTCAACGCACGTTCTAATGAACTCGCACACCGAATCAGCGTATTCGTCAATATTGTTATCTGACGCAATACGAAACATGTCCCAGTCCACGTGATTGAAGCAGTCTTGGAGTGAATTCTAGCTGAATTCCTGATGATTGTAGTCTTTTTTACTTGTATTTGGGTGTTTCTCCCATTCTTCTCAGTAGATCCTCTCAACCTCTGTCAGGTTGGATGGGGAGCGTCGCTGCACAGCTATTTTCAAGTTGTTCTAGAGAGTTGTTCAATAGGGTTCAACATTCAAGACTTGTCCTGAAGCCATTCCTGCGTTGTGTTAGCTGTTTTCTTAGGGTCGTTGCCTTGTTGGAAGGTGAACCTTTGCCCCAGTCTGAGGTCCTGAGCATTCTGGAGCAGGATTTCATCAAGGATCTCTCTGTACTTTG
Organism: Oncorhynchus clarkii lewisi; assembly: GCF_045791955.1. NCBI lineage: Eukaryota > Metazoa > Chordata > Actinopteri > Salmoniformes > Salmonidae > Oncorhynchus > Oncorhynchus clarkii. The sequence goes on from NC_092151.1 coordinate 17,091,741, forward strand.
CTCCGTTCATCTTTCCCTCGATTCTGACTAGTCTCGCGGTCCCTGCCAATGAAAAACATCCCCACAGCATGATGCTGCCACCACCATGCTTTACCGTAGGGATGCTGCCAGGTTTCCTCCAGAAGTGACACCTGGCATTCAGACTAAAGAGTTCAATCTTGGTTTCATTAGACCATCTTGTTTTTTCATGGTCTGAAAATCTTTAGGTGCCTTTTGGCAAACTCCAAGCGTGCTGTCATGTGCCTTTTACTGAGGAGTGGATTCTGTCGTATCACTCTACCTGAGGCCTGATTGGTGGAGTGCTGCAGAGATGGTTGTCCTTCAGGAAAGGTTATCCCATCTCCACAGAGAATCTCTGGAGCTCTGTCAGAGTGACCATCGGGTTCTTGGTCACCTCCCTGACCAAGGCCCTTTCCCCCCAATTGCTCAGTTTGGTCGAGCGGTAGAGTCTTGGTGGTTCCAAACTTCTTCCATTTAAGAATGGAGGCCACTGTGTTCTTGGGGACCTTCAATGCTGCAGAAATGTTTTGGTACCCTTCCGCAGATCTATCCCTTGACACAATCCTGCCTTGGAGCTCTACTGAATATTCCTTCGACCTCATGGCCCAGCTTGACATGCACTGTCAACTGTGGGACCTTATGTAGACAGGTTTGTGCCTTTCCAAATGATGTCCAATCAATTTAATTTACCACAGGTGGACTGGTGGACAGGTGGACAAGTTGTAGAGACATCTCAAGGATGATCAATGGAGGGAGAATGCACCTGAGCTCAATTTCGAGTCTCAAAGCAAAGGGTCTGAATAATTATGTAAATAAGATATTTCTGTTGAATTGTTTTATAAACATTTCCAAAAAAACTGTTTTCGCTTTTTCATTATGGGGTATTGTTTGGGGGAAAATTATTTAAAGTGGGGAAAAAAAGTGGGAAAGTGGGAAAAAGGGCTGCCTAAGTATGATTCCCAATCAGGACAACGATAGACAGCCTCTGATTGGGAACCATACTCGGCCAAAAACAAGGAAATAGACAACATAGAATGCCCACCCCAAATCACACCTTGACCTAACCAAATAGAGAAATAAAACGGCTTTCTAAGGTTAGGGCGTGACATCATATGAGGAAATCAGTCAATTTAAATAAATTCTTTAGGCCCTAATCTATGGATTTCACATGACTGGAAATACAGATATGCATCTGTTGGTCAAAGATTCCTTAAAATAAATGGGCCTCACAATGGGCCTGAGAATCTAGTGACGATTTTTCTGTGCTTTCAAATTGCCATCCATAAAATGCAATTGTATTTGTTGTCCGTAGCTTATGCCTTCCCATACCATAACCCCACCTCCACCGTGGGGCACTCTGTTCACAACGCCAGCAATCCGCTCGCCCACATGATGCCATCAGTAGCATTGTGTTGTGTGACAAAACTGCACATTTTAAAGTGGACTCATTGTCCCCAGCTCAAAGTGCACCTGTGTAATAATCATGCTGTATAATCAGCTGCTTGATATGCCACAACTATCAGGTGGATGGATTATCTTGGCAATGGAGAACTGCTCACTAACAGGGAGGTAAACAAATTTGTGCACATAATTTGAGAGAAACAAGTTTTTTGAGCATAAACAACATTTCTGGGATCATTTATTTCAGCTCATGAAACATGGGACCAACACTTTACATGTTGTGTTATTAATAATTATAATAATTATATACTATAATTGCAGTTAAACTATGGTTGAGCAGGAGTGTGGACATGAAGCTAGGGTTAGGGTTGTGGTTGAGGCTAGGATTAGGGTTAAGAGGCCTTTGGCTACTAACCTGTTATGATGTTGTCCACCAGGGTAGTTGGCATGCAGAAGATGCCCACCAGTAGGTCACTGATGGCCAGGTTGAGTATAAAGAGGTTGGTGACTGTCCTCATGTTCTTGCTCCGCAACACAATGAAACACACAACACAATTCCCCACCATGCAGACCAGGAAAATGAGCAGGTAAGACACAATGAAGACTACCACTACCGAGGGCTTGTGGAGGTAGAGGTCCACGTAGGTGATGTTCTGTTGGTAATATGGGTATGGGGGGTGCTGGAGGTCCCTGGAAGAGGTGAAGAAAGTGGTGTTCCAGTCTTCTGTGCTGTTGGAGCTGATGGGATCCAGAGCGTGCGTCATGGTGGAATCTGAGGACAGAGAGAGAGAGAGAGAGAGAGAGAGAGAGAGAGAGAGAGAGAGAGAGAGAGAGAGAGAAAGAGAGAGAGAGAGAGAGAGAGAGAGAGAGAGAGAGAGAGGAGATACGGTAGTTTTAGTTTGTGGGTTTCTTTGTGGTTTTCACGCAGTGAATTATTTGTCACATTGGACACCTCTAGAATATATTGTAGTCTATATCGTCTACTGCATCTTGCCATATTTATGTAATACATGATTCACTAGCCACTTTAAACTATGCCACTTTTATGTTTACATACCCTACATTACTCATCTCATATGTATATACTGTACTCGATACCATCTACTGCATCTTGCCTATGCCGTTCTGTACCATCACCCATTCATATATCTGTATGTACATATTCTTTATCCCTTTACACTTGTGTGTATAAGGTAGTAGTTGTGGAACTGTTAGGTTAGATTAGTTGTTGGTTATTACTGCCTTGTCTGAACTAGAAGCACAAGCATTTCGCTACACTCGCATTAACATCTGCTAACCATGTGTATGTGACAAATAAAATTTGATTTGATTTGATTTAGTCATTCACAAAATAGAAGTTCTGGCTGAGATGGTGTGCTACCTTCTGGTTATTTTCTTTTTCTTTTTCTACTTTAAAAGCCATCTTTCTATGGTGGGGTGGAACCTTGAAGGCACTGTCCATTGACAAACAGTGCACCTTATGTGAATAATCTTCTAATGTATGTACATAGTGTGTGTGTGTGTGTGTGTGTATGTGTGTGTGTGTGTGTGTGTGTGTGTGTGTGTGTGTGTGTGTGTGTGTGTGTGTGTGTGTGTGTGTGTGTGTGTGTGTGTGTGTGTGTGTGTGTGTGTGTGTGTGCAACAGTGGATGGGTGGAGGTATAACCTTTCCATTCACATCAATAAGATTTCAATTACCATGACCGTGTGCTGAGACCTTGTTAGAAACATCCCCTTGACAAAGTCACCCAATCAAGAGAGCCCATACTTAGACAGATTAGAGCCTTTACAATACCTAGGTAATAACAGGCAACACCACACTCACAGGAAGTGGATATTGATTGGTTATTACATATAAAACACAACATAGTCTCCAGAAATCCATAACAACCATTTTTCTGCCTTGATGATTGTGTGATGATTCAGTCAACTATATGCCGTCTCTCACACACACACTCACTCCCTCACTCAAACACACACTCAAACACAGGTGACAAAAGAATGAGCGAAGTGAAAAATGTCAAGGTATTTTTGCTAGTGATTATATTCTGCTGGTGTGCTGGTACCCTGCTGAGCACCATGGCATCAAAACGTTATTCATCAATCACATCAGCTCTGCCTCAAAAACGGTCAAAGTTTCTTCTCAACTGGAGAGAATAACTATTGACTTCAAGCTCCTTTCTCTCTGAAGTTTCTAACCTGCCAATGATTGATAAGTGGCCTAAGCTCCCTTGGGCTTTTGTTAATTAACTTTCACATGTGAAACATTGACAAAATTGACAAGTTGTTTTGAAGTCCGAAGTACTGTAAGCGAGGAATTTTAATTGGATGGTGAATAAAAACCAACCTGGGAAATGAGCAGCTCATTTCCAGGGTCAGTGCACCTGCAACACCTCATAACTCAAAATACAGGTGAGAGATCTGCTGATCAAATGTACTCTAGTAATCATTTAGAATTTCAATCAGCCTATTCTCCAGGGATGTCTCCTGCTCAGATCTGGGTCCAGATGTTCAATCCCAGTGCTAGGCACTTGTTTTTTGTTTTAAGCCTTTCCCAAACCTTCACCCTTAACTCAACCACTCGGAATTAATGCCTAAACTTAAGTTTAACCCTATCCCTAACTTTAACCGAGTGGTGTAATGGGAATATACGCAGGTATGCGTCATATACCCACTATTTTTCATATGCTCACTTCTTAATCCTCACACAAAGTGGAGTAGTGGAAGTATATGTCATATCAATTAAGGATGATGGAACAGATCAGAATGTTTAGCTTAAAATGTTGATACACTATTATTTCTTCACATTTTAGGCGCAGAAATGTACACACGGCAGTAGGCCTATGCGTGAACGTTTCAAAATGCATTTGCAAATGTGCATGCGAGCGGTTTCATGGACAGAGATGGAAATATCCGTTAGAAATTTAGGAAGAGGGGGTATTTAAAGATGTATCAACTATGATGGGTTGCCAATATGTTTAGGATAATGCCTTTGGCTGCTAGACAATGAAAGAAAGTTTAAAGAAAACCATTAAAACAGGAGATTTTGGCTATGGGCTATTTTGACGCAAGGCAAGACATGACTCATAATATCAAGTAAATCATCCAGGTGTCAAACAATTAAGGAACAGGACAAATATAGCCACGTTAATGATAGACCTGACTGTTTTCTGGTAGATGGCAAGGCTTTCCCAAAAACGTGCCTTTTAAATGTTACCTAGCTACAAAGCCTACCTGTCAGAATATAATTTGCATCAATCCAGTGGCCATTTCTTTTCAACTCCTTCTCATGTTCAAAAGAAACACTGCTAATCAAACAACAGTGCTAGGTGCCTGCACAATTGAATTAAAAGGCAATTAAATAAAAATATAGAGAATTCTTAGATTTTTTTCAGAGACCTCAAAAGTGGTCTGCTGATGTTGTTCAAGCATTGTCATGGTATTATAATATACAATTGTGTTGTATTTCTGTTTTTTTTTTAAGTGTGACATTGAGAGCGAAATCGGAAATCTGAATTTCTGACTCAGTTTAAAGCCTACATTTTCTGTTTCAATAGTCGGCCTACTATTAATCTACTTGCACAGTACAGCTTGGTTTGGCCTGACTGAAATACCAATTTGTGATTTTTTATTTTAGGTCATTCAGATTGTGTCACTCTTTCTCAGCGGGCTGGGCTCCTGAGTGGCGCAGCGGTCTAAGGCGCTGCACGCAGTGCAAGAGGCATCACTACAGTCCCTGGTTTGATTCCAGGCTATTGTATAATGTATCACATTCAGCTGTGATTCGGAGTCCCATAGGGTAGCGCAAAATTGGCCCAGCGTCGTCCGGGTTTGGCCGGAGTGTGTTCCTAACTGTGTTCTTAACTGGCTTGCCTAGTTAAATAAAGGTAAAATAAAAATATATATAATTCTGATAGAATGTTTCACACAGGGAGCCTTTCCTTCGCTGGACGGGCCGTTTGGAAATGTTTTGCCATAATTAGAGTATACTGACAGCTTGGCTGACAGCTAAGATATGGCACCACGTGGCATAATTAAAACGTCAAGCCATGGCGTAATTTTGTGACAGCTAAAATATGGCACCACAATGTCCAGCCATGGCGTAATTATGTTTCTGCACGGGTTGGCGTTTTATTGGAGCTTAGGTTGTCCGTAAACCTCTTCAACCTCCAGTCAACAACTAGACAAAACCAAGACCGAGATATTAAGGTAAAGAAGCAGGATGACTGAACAGAAGTAAGTCACCCTCCCTCTGCACGTATACAGAATGTCAGATGTGAACAAATCCAGAGAGATTTCATTTCAGAACCATGGACAGCGGGATAGCGGCGTTCGGAGGTTCCAACCTTCAGCACCATAGGTCAATGGATAACGACAGTTATGGAAATAATTCAAATTCTACTCATGTACATGTTAATTCGATATGTAATTAAATGTCCATATTTAATTACATACACAGAAACTCAATTTCAGTTCCTGAACTAGCTAACTATAAACTAACTAACTATTAACTAGCATTAAATGATGTGGATGGGAGAGTGTATACTGCTATACCATCTACCATTGTTCAGAAATATCAGTACTATACACTGTAGGCCAGCCCTCTGCTCACTGAGCTCCGTCAGTCAACTCTGCAAGAGTTGAGCAAATGACACGAATATTTTAATTTGCAGTTGCAATCAAGCACGGTCAATAATTAGGTTGATTATTGACCACGGAACAGAGTCGTTCTCTTGATTTGAAGAGGCGATGCAATCTGTATGCATTTCAAAGTAAATAAAGGCAAAGTCTTTTTCAATAGGTAGGCGAAATCATTGATGATTGATTATTATTTTCTAACATACTTCATGTAATTATTAAGCTATTACAATTTCTGCTCACATTCACTCCTAAAATATGCTTTTGTTGTTATAAGATTTTGTATTATTATTCAATCAGCAAAACCTTCAAAAAAGAAAAACAAGAAAGATCTTACCTTGAGTAACTTGAAAAAGATGTCCAATTTATATTTCCTTCCAAAATGTGAATATGGAAGACTCAAAAGTCCAAAGAGATGTATGTGCGCCACTTGTTAATGAGAAAGCGTTGCTGTGAAGATGCTCCGTAGCCTACATCGCAACGACCGAGAGGACAGACACGGACAGAGTGCTGTTGCTCCACGCGCTTTGGCACAAATAGCTAAATCCACTAACAAGCGCAAGATACATTGAATGGGGTGGGAGGAGGCGCGCAGGGCGGGTAAGTAAAGTGCGTGCCACCCAACGCCCCACTGTTTCTCGCGCAACAAGAGGTTGCTCAAAGAGGGAATTATAGAGGAGAGCAAAGGTGACGAGATCACACCAACTGCGTGGGTGGTGGTGGTGCTGTAATTCAATTAAATGCCTCCAATTAAAATGAAATTGTCATATCTAGCTCCATACAAAAGCAAATCCGGTAAATATCGACTTTTTGGCATCTCACAGTATCTGTCTTCGAGTTCATGCTTATTGCTCTGTATGGATTTTAATTCATAAAAAAATGTGATAAGGATTTATCCAGAGCTTTACAAAGGGAGTTCTAGCCAAGCCAGGAGCTGGTGGAGGTTGAAGTGGAGGGAGTAGTTCTTAGCATGTCTCTTGAGGAGGCTTAAAAGAGATTTATGTTTGGAAAAGTTGAATATGTTCAGAAGGAGTTGGGTAATTGGTTAAGGAAGGAGGACTGGAGGGAAAAAGAGGGGGTTGAAAAGACGGAGGGAGGCAGATGATGGTTTGAATCTGTTGAAGCTAGCAATAACAAGGGAGAAGGTATGTCGAGGAAGATTGGTGTCAAATTCAGTGTGAGCCAGATGCCAGTTTGAGTTCTGGAGGTGAACTGGTGGTGGTAGAAAGTGTTGTGAGGAGCTTGGAGCCTGAGCCGTTGATGGACATGGTTATGATAAAGTTGCGTTTGGTCCAGTATGAGTGATATTTTTTGAGAAAGTGGATCCTTGCCTTTTGGTGGATCTTTTCAGGGTGGGTGTGAAAGGAGTTGAATCAGTGAAGGTAACCTGTAGTGGACTTGTGATTGTTTCTTCTGAGCAGAGGGAGTGGACGCTCCGTGTCATGCAACTTGGGTCAAGATCTGTTTCTTGCTTTGCTCTTAAAAACAGGGCACTTTTGAAAGGAGTGATTTCTGTGGAGGTGTGGAGGTGGAGCCGTTGAAGATCCCTGGTGTTTGTGACGCCTGCTGTTTAGTGCGACACAGAGCCGGTGGTGAGTGTGGTGAAACGGCATCACATCAGTCCTTTTGAGTCAGTCTTTACCTGACAAGGTCTTGTTAGGATATCATTTATCCTGTTAGAGCGAGTCCACCACGCTGTTTCAAGTGCAACTTTACGGTCAGATCGCAGCAGTGTAGGAGGGAGATTCCAAGATGTGGGAAGTGTGCAGGAGGGCTTGGGATAGAGGATTGTGTAGTTTCGGTGGATAAAGTTGTCAACTGTAGGGGTGCACATGTTGCAGAGGTCTAGGCCAATGAGTGATATGCTTCGGTAAGGTTGGCTTCTTAGTGTTCACAGCAATGGTTATCAACTGTACTGCAGAAATTTAAAGTAAATCACAGAAAAGAGATGTGGTGGAAGCTGCAGAGAAGTACTTGGGGTTATGAGATTTGACTTCAGAAGTTACAAGGTGTGTTGAGTGGTAGTGTCCCGTCCTCTCAGGCTGTTGGCCTGGGGTAGGATCAGATGGGGTTAAAATAATGGAATAAGGTGATAGGTTTTAATGAGTATAGGGTTAATTGATAGGGTAATTCAAATGTATGTATTTTTAGTTTTCCTGGTTCCCCTTTCCAATTTTGTGTCAAATTGTAATAGATCTATAGTTGAGTTGGGGGCGGTAATGCAACATATTGGATGACAACTGCTGTTAAACCTCACTGAAGAAGTGTTCTAGGGGGCTGCGCATGGGAATTGATGCAGTCCAGAGCCGTGGAGGCTTCCTGGGCCATGTGTGAGATTTGGGTTTAGAGGACAATAGAAGCTTATAGAAAATTAATACCTGCCTCCTGGGCTGCATCGCTTCCTGTGCTTGTTTCTTTTCTCCCTTATGGTATGTTTTGTGTTTATCTTGCATGGTTTTTTAAGTATACTGAAGAAAAATATAAACGCAACTTGTAAAGTGTTGGTTTCATGAGCAGAAATAAGGTTCCATACACACAAATTATTTCTTATTTTGTGCCCACAATTGTTTACATCCCTGTTATTGGGCATTTCTACTTTGCCAAGATAATTCATCCACCTGACAAGTGGTGTATCAAGAAGTTGATTAAAGAGCATGATCATTACACAGGTGCACCTTGTGCTGTGGACAATAAAAGGCCACTCTTAAATGTGCAGTTTTGTCACAACACAATGCCACAGATGTCTCAATTTTGAGGGAGTGTACAATTGGCATTCTGACTGCAGGAATGTTTGCCAGAGCTGTTGCCAGAATGACATGGCAATTTCACTACCATAAGCCGCCTCCAACGTAATTTGAGATAATTTGGCTGGACATCCAACTGGCCTAACAACCGCAGACCATGTGTAACCATGTCAGCCCAGGATCTCCACATTCAGCTTCTTCACCTGCGGGATCGTCTGAAACCAGTCCCCCAGACAGCTGATGAAATTAGTATTTCCTTCTGTAATTAAGCCCTTTTGTGGGGAAAAGCTCATTCTGATTCTGCGCGCCTGCTTAGCAAAGTGAAATCCATAGATTAGAGCCTAACTAATGTATTTCAATTGACTGATTTCCTTATAAACTGTAACTCAGTAAAATCTTTATTTTTGTTCAGTATAATTTATGGGTACAACTTAAAAGTGCAATGTTATGGAAAGAACCATGCACTCAAATGTTATGGAAATAACCATGCCCTAAAATGTTATGGAAAGAACCATGCCCTAAAATGTTATGGAAATAACCATGCCCTAAAATGTTAAGGAAAGAACCATGCCCTAAAATGTTATGGAAAGAACCATGCCCTAAAATGTTAAGGAAAGAACCATGCCCTAAAATGTTATGGAAAGAACCATGCCCTAAAATGTTATGGAAAGAACCATGCCCTAAAATGTTATGGAAAGAACCATGCCCTAAAATGTTATGGAAAGAACCATGCCCTAAAATGTTAGGGAAAGAACCATGCCCTAAAATGATGCAAACTGTTCCTTTGTCTGCCTCTACTTCACGCTGTCTGTTCAACCCAGATTCTAAAGAACTTGTCACTTTTCCACCTCGTGACAGAATCCTAAATGTTTCTGAGAACCACATGGTGCCATCTTCCTCTGTAATTTTCCATAGACTGCCTGCTTTCTTGTAGCCTAATGGCTTACACTTCCATTAGCTACAGATTGTAACACCAGACAATGTGATTTAACTAATACATTTTGGATCATTATACTGGTAGTTACAGATGTGGCTATACAAAATGTTGCCAGAGATTTTTCAACCAACCTGTTATTTGTCTTCAATTCGTGGAAATGGGAGTTTCAAGTCTGTGTCCAGTTGAAGGGGCTCAGTTTGAATTTAGAAAATGCTCCCTTATTAAAGTAAATGTGTTAGTCCAAGAAGTAATCCAACAATGCATACACCGCCTCTTGTCTTTTTCAAATCTCTCGAGACAGGTCAGTCCATTCCAAATTGCCGCATGTCATGATGTCAGACACCTGTCTCGATCAATGAGAGAAGACTTGAAATAGACAAGATGGCACCGTACCCTATACCAGGCTAGTTGACAAATCTCTGCAAACTTTTTGTATAGCCACATCTGTAACTACCAGTATAATGGTCCAAATTGTTTTGGTTAAATCACATCTCGTGTTACAATCTGTAGCTACACTTCCTGGTTAGAGCGCACAGCATACACACCGGTGTTCAAATACCATTCAACATCTTTCAAATACTTTGAGTTTTTGCTTTAGAGTGCCCGGCATGCAAGGATTACACTTTTGGGACTTTTCTATTGGTTGCAGCGTAACTGGCAAGCTCATTCAAGAGCAGCAGAAGTATTTGAAATGATTTCAAATAGTTTGAACCCAGTCCTGGTTAGATCACATTTTAATGAGCTTGGATGGTTTCTCTAGAGAGACGGATCGAGAATCACTTTCACAATGTGTTTTCAAAATGTAGTTGCCTTCTCAAAACAATATTGTACTGTCAAAATTGCAAATAGATTCCACAAAAGAACACAACGGCCTGCAAAAGATTAATGCATAATCCATACTGCATAATAAAACCATATTTTGCGTCCAAGCAGACAAAACAGAAAGTTAGAATTGTCTTTTAAAAATCCCAGTAGAGCAGTCACTAAATCATGATGATAATAATTGGGAGTACTATCCAAAAGAGCAGAATTATAGGCCTATTTCAACAAATAATTTCATACATGTCAAATATTATTCCTGATTTTAAAATAAATAAGGATTCATCATCGGTATCATCACAATCCAATTCCATGTATTCAATACAAAGGCTGCTTTGCTGGTTGTTTTGTAGACTTTCCATTGGTGCACAGAAACACTATCACAATAGAAATAAGGAGAGGTGACTGACATGAAGATACAGTATCTATATATCTTTTTACATTTAACCTTTATTTAACTAGGCAAATCAGTTAAGAACAAACTCTTATTTACAATGACAGCCTACCAGGGAACAGTGGGTTAACTGCCTTGTTCAGGGACAGAATAACAGATTTTTACCTTGTCAGCTCAGGGATTCAAACTAGTAACCTTTCGGTTACTGGCCCAACACTCTAACCACTAGGCTACCTGCCGACACCAAGTATAGTCCTCGATCCACACTAAAGCGAAGCTTTATGATGGTAGGTCACAAGGTTGGAGATGATGACTTAGTCGTAACCCAAAGTTACTTAGAAGAAACATAACGTAATTCTCTGCATCAATGCATGTCCGCAATATTGTAAAAAATCGTATGAATTTGGATTACTGGGCTAAAAGCGCAAACAAAAAGGAGGTATTTGGACACAAATGATGGACATTATCGAACAAAACAAACATTTATTGTGAAACTGGGATTCCTGGGAGTGCATTTTGATGAAGATCATCAAAGGTAAGTGCATATTTATAATGCTATTTCTAACTAGGTCCAGACGAAAAGTCAAAAAGTTCTGTTACAGTCCGTAGAAACATGTCAAACGATGTATAGAATCAATCTTTAGGATGTTTTTAACATAAATCTTCAATAATGTTCCAACCAGAGAATTATTTTGTCTTCAGAAATGCAATGGAACTCAAGCTAACTCTCACGTGAACGAGCATGGCCAGCTCGTGGCTCTCTGGCAGACCTCTGACTCATTCCCCTCTCATTCGCTCCCACTTCACAGTAGAAGCATCAAACAAGGTTTTAACGACTGTTGACATCTACTGGAAGCCTTAGGAAGTGCAATTTCACCCCATAGACACTGTGCATTCGATAGGGAATTAGTTGAAAAACTACAAACCTCAGATTTCCCACTTCCTGGTTGGATTTTTTCTCAGGTTTTTTGCCTGCCATATGAGTTATGTTAGACATCATTCAAACAGTTTTAGAAACTTCAGAGTGTTTTCTATCCAAATCTACTAATACTATGCATATATTAGCAACTGGGCCTGAGTAGCAGGCAGTTTACTCTGGGTACCTTATTCATCCAAGCTACTAAATACTGCCCCCAGCCATAACAAGTGTTAACTGACATGATGTCCACCCAATCAAAGGATCAGATAATTAATATAGTACTGAAAGCATAAGCTACAGCTAGCTAGCACAGCAGTGCATAAAAATGTGGTGAGTAGTTGACTCAAATAGAGAGAAAGACAATAGTTGAATAGTTATTAAATATTAATTTCTTCCAAAATGAAAGAGAAGCAAGAGAGAGAGAGAGAGAGAGAGAGGGAGCGAGAGAGTGTGGGAGAGAGAGAGAGAGAGAGAGAGACATACAGTGCCTTGCAAAAGTATTCATCCCCCTTGACGTTTTTCCTATTTTGTTGCATTACAACCTGTAATTTAAATGGATTTTTATTTGATATTTCATATAATTGACATACACAAAATAGTCAAAATTTATGAAGTGTAATGAAAAAAAGAACTTGTTTCAAAACATTTACAAAACAATTAAAAACGGAAAAGTGGTGCATGCATATATATTTAACCCCTTTGTTATGAAGCCCCTAAATAAGTACTGGTGCAACCATTTTCTGGATGTTTTTTTCTAATTTTGTCTGTCATAGTTGAAGTGTACCTATGATGAAAATTACAGGCCTCTCTCATCTTTTTAAGTGGGAGAACTTGCACAATTGGTGGCTGACGAAATACTTTTTTGCCCCACTGTAACCCTGAAGGAGCTGCAAAGCTCCACAGCGGAGATTGGAGTATCTGTCCATAGGACCACTTTAAGCCGTATACTCCACAGAGCTGGGCTTTACGGAAGAGTGGCCAGGAAAAAGCCATTGCTTAAAGAAAAATTAAGCAAATACGTTTGGTGTTCGCCAACAGGCATGTGGGAGACTACCCAAACATATGGAAGAATGTACTCTGGCCAGATGAGACAAAAATGTTGCTTTTTGGCCATCAAGGAAAACACTATGTCTGGCGTAAACACAAAACCTCTCGTCACCCCAAGAACACCATTTCCACAGTGAAGCATTGTGGTGGCAGCATCATGCTGTGGGGATGTTTTTCAACGGCAGGGACTGAGAAACAGTTCAGAATTGAAGGAATGATGAATGGTGCTAAATACAGGGAAATTCCTGAGAGAAAACTGTTTCAGTCTTCCAGAGATTTGAGACTGGGACAGAGGTTGCTAAAGCTGCTAAAGCAACACTCGAGTGGTTTAATGGGAAACATTCAAATGTCTTGGAATGGCCTAGTCAAAGCCCAGACCTCAATCCAATTGAGATTCTGTGGTATGACTTAAAGATTGCTGTACACCAGCGGAACTACTCCAACTTGAAGGAGCTGGAGCACTTTTGCCTTGAAGAATGGGCAAAAATCTCAGTGGCTAGATGTGCCAAGCTTATAGAGACATACCCCAAGAGACTTGCAGGTGTAATTGTTGGCGAAGGTGGTTCTACAAAGTATTGACTTTGGGAGGTGAATAGTTATGCACTCTCAAATTTTTTGTTGTTGTCTTATTTCTTGTTTTTTTCATCTTCAAAGTCGTAAGCATGTTGTGTAAATCAAATGATACACACCCCCAAAAATCAATTTTACTTCCAGGTTGTAAGGCAACATAATAGGAAAAATGCCAAGGGGGGTGAATACTTTCGCAAGCCACTGTATATATTTGTTTCACTTTCACTTACCCAGCTAGTATCAAATGCAGCTAGCTAGTTTAGCCTGTTCAAACACCAGGCTCAAACAGAGAGGGATGCTATGTTAGCTAGCTGGCTATGGCTATCCAACACTGGAACTCTTCCAAGTCATGGTAAGCTGGCAGACAAGCACCCAAGCTAATTGGCTAAAGTTGGGTAGCTACTTCCAGACACAAATGAGAGAACAACTCACTCTGACCATTTTACTCGCCCTAGCATATTATCAAGAGCCTTAGTGAATGTAACTGTGCTGCTGTCAACAATTTAATAAATTTTCTTTGTCAATGTTTACTGACACCTCCCCATATTCAACGGTGTTGCACATTCATAAATTCATCAGTTATTCTGCGCTCTGGCACACAGACGAGTGCTCTGAAATCAGAGTAGATAGCCAGAGTGAATTTACAAACACACCCCTTGATTACTTACATTATTCTCTCGACCTGTGCACCTACGTAGTAAACTTTCTTTCCTTAGGCTAGGTTGTAGCAACCTCTTGATTTGTATAGGGAAAATTCTAGTATCATGTCGTAGCCTAAACCTATCGATGTTACATTGAGCTGGGTGTATAGAATATGAATGACAGTCATCCAATATGCTGTAATAGAAATAAGGCCATGCTCATAAAAAAATGATAATCCTCCCTCATCTTAAACGGCACCGAACGCCACTGGTCTATACCAGGGAAAACAATTACTACAGCATTCTTTACTGTAAAGTCTGGTTGCAGACGTGGGAGGAATTAACGGTGTGATTATGCAGTGTGTGTGTGTATATTCAGTATATCATGTATGTATGCTGTAACAACTCTGATACTCATTAGTCTCTAATTATTATTCACCATTTTCAAGACTTTTATATCAAACCATAGCCTACATCCCAAATGGCACCCTATTCCCTATATACTGTAGTGCACTACTTTTGACCAGAGCTCTATGTGCACTATATAGGGAATAGGGTTCCATTTGGGATGAAGGCATTTTCTCCTTGCCTTTTACTATGCCCTTTGTACTGGCCTTGTTTAACCCATCAGCTGTTCCAGGAAAGAGAACAGAATGTCTCTTTCCATTCTATTCCTAGTCACAGAATTCCAGAGGGGGAAAAACGCTCATTATTGTTCTGGCCTTTATGTAATGTAATCATCAACTGGGTCAAAGTTCAGTGTTTTCCTCTATATTAGAGTCATTAATAATGGATGACTATAAGCCTATTTGCATGTGTGATTCCGGTCTCAAAGGGTTCTATCCCAAAATGTTCATCCTATTTCAGGGTTGTGTCCTGAATGGCACCCTATTCCCTATACAGTATAAACAGTGCATTCAAAAATAAAATTATCCTCATCAATCTACACACATCGATCGGGTTCAAGTCCGGGCTCAGAGACTTATTCCGAAGCCACTCCTGTGTTGTCTTGACTGTGTGCTTAATGTCGTTGTCCTGTTGGGGTCACTCCCTGACCTTAGTTATCTTTGTTTTCTTTATTATTTCTGTTAGGTCCGGGTGTGACGAGGGTGGTTTCTTTAGTTTTTGTATTGTCTAGGGTTTTTTGTAAGTCTAGGTATTTATATGTCTATGGTTGCCTAGATTAGTTCTCAATCCGAGGCAGCTGTTTATCGTTGTCTCTGATTGGGGACCATATTTAGGTACCCATATTCCTTGGGTAGTTTGTGGGTTCTTATTCTATGTTTAGTTATTCTATGTTCCCCGCACTCGCCCTGAGGTGCGTGTCAACAGACCAGTACCACCAGTGCCGGCACCACGCACCAGGCCTACAGTGCGCCTCGGCAGTCCAGCATGCCCTGTTCCTGCTCCTCGCACTCGCCCTGAGGTGCATGTCCCCAGCCCGGTACCACCAGTGCCGGCACCATGCACCAGTCCTACAGTGCGCCTCGGCAGTCCAGAGCGTCCGGCGACAGTACCCAGTCCAGAGCGTCTGGCGACAGTACCCAGTCCAGAGCGTCTGGCGACAGTACCCAGTCCAGAGCGTCCGGCGACAGTACCCAGTCCAGAGCATCCGGTGACAGTACCCAGTCCAGAGCATCTGGCGACAGTACCCAGTCCAGAGCGTCTGGCGACAGTAACCAGTCCAGAGCGTCCGGCGACAGTACCCAGTCCAGAGCATCTGGCGACAGTACCCAGTCCAGAGCATCCGGCGACAGTACCCAGTCCAGAGCATCTGGCGACAGTACCCAGTCCAGAGCTTCCGGCGACAGTTCACAGACCGGAACCTCCAACGACAGGCCAGAGTCCGGAACATCCAACGATGGGCCACAGTCCGGAACCTCCAGCGACGATCCCCAGCCCAGAGCCTCCAGCGACGATCCCCAGCCCGGGGCCTCCAGCGACGGTCCCCAGCCCGGGGCCTCCAGCGACGGTCCCAAGTCCAGATCCTTCGGCGATGATCCACGCAGTGAGGGTCCCCAGCCCGGGGCCTACGGCGAGGATCCGCAGTCCAGAGCCTCCGGCGATGATCCACGAGTCAGTGCTACAAGGGCGGCGGGATCAGTGTAAAGAAGGGGGGCGGCATCCAGAACCAAAGCCGCCACCGAAGTTAGATGCCCACCGAGACCCAACCATATAGGTTTAGGTTTGCGGCCGGGAGTCTGCACCTTTGGGGTGGGTACTGTCACGCCCTGACCTTAGTTATCTTTGTTTTCTTTATTATTTTGGTTAGGTCAGGGTGTGACGAGGGTGGTTTGTTTAGTTTTTGAATTGTCTAGGTGTTTTGTATGTCTAGGGGTTTTTGTAAGTCTAGGTGTTTATATGTCTATGGTTGCCTAGATTGGTTCTCAATCAGAGGCAGCTGTTTATCATTGTCTCTGATTGGGGACCATATTTAGGTAGCCATATTCCTTGGGTAGTTTGTGGGTTCTTATTCTATGTTTAGTTGCCTGTCTGCACTAGCCATATTAGCTTCACGTTTTGTTGTTTTGTATAGTTTGTTCAGTGTTCTTTCTTTATTAAAGAAGTATGTACGCTTACCACGCTGCGCCTTGGTCTCCTCCATATGACAACCGTGACAGTTGGAAGGTGAACATTCACCCAAGTCTGAGGTCCTGAGCGCTCTGGAGCAGGTTTTCTTCAAAGATCTCTCTGTACTTTGCTCCATTCATCTTTGCCTCGATCCTGACTAGTCTCCCAGTCCATGCCGCTGAAAAAATACCCACAGCATGATGTTGTCATCACCATGCTTCACCGTAGGGATGGTGCCATGTTTCCTCCAGAATTGACGCTTGGCATTCAGGCCAAATAGTTAAATCTTGGTTTCATCAGACCATAACATTTTGTTTCTCATGGTCTGAGAGTCTTTAGGTGTCTTTTGGAAAACTCCAAGCGGGCTGTCATGTGCCTTTTACTGAGGAGTAGCTTCCGTCTGGTCACTCTACCATAAAGGCCCTTTTGGTGGAGTGCTGCATAGATGGTTGTTCTTCTGGGAGGGTCCTTTCCAAATCATGTCCAATCAAATGAATTTACCACAGGTGGACTCCAATGAAGTTGTAGACACATCTCAAGGATGATCAATATAAACATAATGCATCTGAGCTCAATTTTGAGTCTCATAGCAAAGGGTCTGAATACATATCTAAATAAGGTATCTTTTTTTTAGACATTTGCAAAAATGTTTAAAAAAAATGTTTTCACTTCATCAATATGGGGTATTGTCTGTTGATTGCTGATTCAAAAACATGTAATCCGTTTTGGAATAAGCTTGTATCGTAACAAAATGTGGAAAAAAGTCAAGGGGTCTGAATACTTTCCGAAGGCATTGTATTTTTATTTATTTTCCCCAATTGAGACCAAGGTGTCTTTTCAAGGGAGCCTTGCAGTGCAACCCTTAATTATAATGAGCCCTTTTGGATATAACCCACTGGGATAGAACCTTCTGAGATAGAACCATTTGTGACAGAAATCACACGCAAATAGGCTTCCATCCATTATTAATGCAGTGCACTATGTAGGGAATAGGGTGCCTTTTAGGATGCAGACTAGGTCATTGCAAGAAATTTCCTCAGAATATGTACAAAACACTAGCCAGTAGCCACATCAAGGGAGTTACACAATACACTAGCCCTGTAGCCCCAACTAATCTCTTGTGATCATCCTCTAATAACATCAAAATATATTTTATTTTCCTGTCATCGTTGGCATGCCCTGCATTGCCCCTCTGGAGAGCACAGTGATTGGATTGATCAAAAGGGTATTTTTAAAGTATTTATAAGGATCTCAAAGAATCATAAGTACATAATTGTGTGATGACACGTTTGTGGCATGAGTGTGTGAGTGCTCTGCCCCAGTTTCGCACTCAGATAAGGTGTTATGTTATGCATAATTACAGTGGCACTGTACTGTAGCAAGTGACTGTATAGTGGAATAGCTAAAGCACAGACATTAACAATTAATTAAAATTAAGAATACAAAAGAGGAGGTCCAAGAAAACACAACCATGTAAATGAAAAGAGTACAATACATAATACATCTGTGGTAGCACTGAAGTGTGACCCCAAAAACCCACAAGATATGTTCAAGTCTATTGCACAATTGATTTTCCCGAGCTAGATTGCATGAGTTTAAAAGTCTAAATACACATTTGATTCATGTGCAGATATAGGTTTGAAGCAGACATTGGTTTAAATACTATTTAGGGTATTTCAATTACTTTCAAAACATTTCGAAATAAGTATTTGGATATTTTTTCTATGGAAATACAAGTACAATATTGGAAAGTTTTTGGAAATACACTTGGAAAGTATTGGAATCTATTTGAAAATACAATACACCAACAACTGTAATTTCAAATACTTATTTGAACCAAATATGCATTTGAACCAAGGTCTGGTTGGTCCTAGGGGTATTTGAAATAATGTATTTATCGGAAGATTTAGAATAAGCTGATTTGGCCAAATTATTTGAAAATACATCAAATATGTTTAATATAAAAAATAATTAAATAACTATGTATTTTCACCTAGGTCTGGCTTGAGTCCAACGGCATGCATTGTTACAGGCCCATTGGACACAGCAACACAGAGAAAGACTAGCTAGATCAGGCCTGGGCAAATGGGGGCCCATGGGCCATATGCGGCCCGCAACCTGAATCAATACGGCCCGCGGAATCATGCTCAGATCACATAAGAATTTGCGATAGTAAAGTTTTGAAAAAGGTATTTGTTCTTCAAATCAAAAGCCCAATGAATACTCCCCTATGTGTAATGATTTAACTCCCACCGCTAGTGGGACGTTCATTATGAAGACACATATAAATAATAACTGCACGAGGACAGACTAACTGACAGGTACAAGTTACACAGTTACAAATAGTAGCTAGTTAGAAATTGTGCAAAAATTCAAAGATTTCTAAGAAAAGGAAAGTAGACAATGAATGTAGGATGTTCCAGCAAGAGTGGACATTGACATACTTCTTTATTGAGGTATCAGGGAAAGCTGTGTGCTTAGTGTGCAGAGAGAGCATCGCTGTTTACAACTTGTCCTGACGCTTCCAGATGAAACATGTAGAGAAATATAGGAATATATCTTCTGAGCAGAGGGCAGGTGCATCAAAAGAGTTGCTTTCTCAGTTGCAAAAGATGACTTTTCAGTTTCTCAGTTGACTTTTCACAAAACTGCATTCAGCAAACAACGGAATTGCGAGAGCTAGCTATGTACTGTTCCACAAAATTGCTAAACATAACAAGCCATTCGCTGAGGGCAAATTCATTAAAGAATGTTTAATTGACTGCAGCAATTTATTTATTTATTTTATTTAACCTTTATTTAACCAGGTTGAGAACAAGTTCTCATTTACAACTGCGACCTGGCCAACTGCGACCTGCGACACAAACAACACAGAGTTACACATGAGATAAACAAACGTACAGTCAATAACACAATAGACAAGTCAATATACACTGTGTGCAAATGTAGTAAGATTAGGGAGGTAAGGCAATAAATAGGCCATAGAGGCGAAATAATTGCAATTTAGCATTAACACTGGAGTGATAGATGTGCAGATGATGATGTGCAAGTAGAGATACTGGGGTGCAAAAGAGCAAAAATATCAATAACTATATGGGGATGAGGTAGTTGGGTGTGTTATTTACAGATTGGCCTTGTACAGGTACAGTGATCAGTGAGCTGCTCTGACAGCTGATGCTTAAAGTTAGAGAGGGAGATATAAGTCTCCAGCTTCAGTGATTTTTGCAATTCGTTCCAGTCATTGGCGGGCAGAGAACTGGAAGGAAAGACGGCCAAAGGAGGAGTTGGCTTTGGGGGTGACCAGTGAAATATACCTGCTGGAGTGCGTGCTACGGGTGGGTGCTGCTTTGGTGACCTGTGAGCTGAGATAAGGTGGGGCTTTACCTAGCAAAGACTTATGGATGACCTGGAGCCAGTGGGTTTGGCGACGAAAATGAAGTGAGGGCCAGCCAACGAGAGCATACAGGTCGCAGTGGTGGGTAGTATATGGGGCTTTGGTAACAAAACGGATGGCACTGTGATAGACTACATCCAATTTACTGAATAGTCCACATAGTCCACAATTGTCCACATATTCTAAGTCAGAACCGTCCACAGTAGTGATGCTAGAAGGGCGGGTGCATGAGGGCAGCGATTGGTTGAAGAGCATGCAGTTAGTGTTGCT
The DNA here is from genome assembly GCF_045791955.1 of Oncorhynchus clarkii lewisi. Lineage (NCBI taxonomy): Eukaryota > Metazoa > Chordata > Actinopteri > Salmoniformes > Salmonidae > Oncorhynchus > Oncorhynchus clarkii. The sequence goes on from NC_092151.1 coordinate 17,112,085, forward strand.
TGCATTTAAGAGCATTTGGAGACCACGGAAGGAGTGTTGCATGGCATTGAAGCTTGTCTGGAGGTTTGTTAACACAGTGTCCAAAGAAAGGCCAGAAGTATACAGAAGGGTGTCGTCTGCAGCAAGAGCGACATCATTGATGTATACAGAGAAAAGAGTCGGCCCGAGAATTGATACCTGTGGCACCCCCATAGAGACTGCCAAAGGTCCGGACAACAGACCCTCTGAGTTGACACACTGAACTCTATCTGAGAAGTAGTTGGTGAACCAGGCGAGGCAATCATTTGAGAAACCAAGGCTGTTGAGTCTGCCGATAAGAATGTGGTGATTGACAGAGTCGAAAGCCTTGGCCAGGTTGATGAAGACGGCTGCACAGTACTGTCTATTATCGATGGCAGTTATGATATATTTTAGGACCTTGAGCGTGGCTGAAGGTCAGAAACCAGATTGCATAGCGGGGAAGGTAAAGTGGGATTCGAAATGGCCTGTGATCTGTTTGTTAACTTGGCTTTCAAAGACTTTAGAAATGCAGTGTAGGATAGATAGGTCTGTAACATTTTGGGTCTAGAATGTCCCCCCCTTAAAGAGGGAGATGACCGCGGCAGCTTTCCAACCTTTAAGGATCTCAGATGATACAAAAGAGAGGTTGAACAGGCTAGTAATAGGGGTTGCAACAATTGCTGCGGATAATGTTAGAAAAGAGAGGGTCCAGATTCTCTAGGCCAGCTGATATGTATTGGTCCAGATTTTGCAGCTCTTTCAGAACATCAGCTATCTGGATTTGGGTGAAGGAGAAATGGGGAGGCTTGGGCAAGTTTCTGTGGGGGGTGCAGAGCTGTTGACGGGGTTAGGGGTAGCCAGGTGGAAAGCATGGCCAGCCGTAGAATAATGCTTGTTGAAATTATCAATTATCGTAGATTTTAGGGGGTGACAGTATTTCCTAGCCTCAGTGCAGTGGGCAGCTGGGAGGAGGTGCTCTTATTATCCATGGGCTTTACAGTGTCCCAGAACTTTTTGGAGTTTGTGCTACAGGATGCAAATTTCTGTTTGAAAAAGCTAGCCTTTACTTTCCTAACTGCCTGTGTATATTGGTTCCTAACTTCCCTGAAAAGTTGCATATCGCGGGGGATGTTCGATGCTAATGCAATACGTCACATTATGTTTTTGTGCTGGTCAAGGGCAGTCAGGTATGGATTTATTTTTAATAGGGCATGCTTATTTAAGATTGTGAGGAAAGCATTTTTAAAGAATAATAAGTTTGTGAGTGCTTTTGGTGACAAGACGAATTTCTTCAGCCTCCTGAGGTTGAAGAAGCACTGCTGCACCTTCTTCACAACGCTGTCTGTGTGGGTGGACAAATTCAGTTTGTCCGTGATGTGTACGCCGAGGAACTTAAAACTTACTACCCTCAACTACTGTCATGTCGATGTGGATAGGGGGGTGCTCCCTCTGCTGTTTCCTGAAGTCCACAATCATCTCCTTTGTTTTGTTGACATTGAGTGTGAGGTTATTTTCCTGACACCACACTCCGAGGACCCTCACCTCCTCCCTGTAGGCCGTCTCGTCATTGTTGGTAATCAAGCCTACCACTGTAGTGTCGTCCGCAAAATTGATGATTGAGTTGGAGGCGTGCATGGCCAAGCAGTAGTGGGTGAACAGGGAGTACAGGGAGGGCTCAGAACGCACCCTTGTGGGGCCCCAGTGTTGAGGATCAGCGGGGTGGAGATGTTGTGTGTCTTGGCTATAAATGATAATAAGAACTGTTTTGTAAGCACTCAGAGAATTCATTTATTAGACACTGAATTGATCTGAGAGTCACAGGGCTATGGTGAAGCTCATATACAGTGGGGCCAGAAAAGTATTTAGTCAGCCACCAATTGTGCAAGTTCTCCCACTTAAAAAGATGAGAGAGGTCTGTAATTTTCATCATAGGTACTCTTCAACTATGACAGACAAAATGAGAGAAAAAAATCCAGAAAATCACATTGTAGGATTTTTTTATGAATTTATTTGCAAATTATGGTGGAAAATAAGTATTTGGTCACCTACAAACAAGCAAGATTTCTGGCTCTCACAGACCTGTAACTTCTTCTTTAAGAGGCTCCTCTGTCCTCCACACCTGTATTAATAGCACCTGTTTGAACTTGTTATCAGTATAAAAGACACCTGTCCACAACCTCAAACACTCCAAACTCCACTATGGCCAAGACCAAAGAGCTGTCAAAGGACACCAGAAACAAAATAGTAGACCTGCACTAGGCTGGGAAGACTGAATCTGCAATAGGTAAGCAGCTTGGTTTGAAGAAATCAACTGTGGGAGCAATTATTAGGAAATGGAAGACATAAAAGACCACTGATAATCTCCCTCGATCTGGGGCTCCACACAAGATCTCACCCCGTGGGGTCAAAATGATCACAAGAACGGTGAGCAAAAATCCCAGAACCACACGGGGGGACCTAGTGAATGACCTGCAGAGAGCTGGGACCAAAGTAACAAAGCCTACCATCAGTAACACACTATGCCGCCAGGGACTCAAATCCTGCAGTGCCAGACGTGTCCCCCTGCTTAAGCCAGTACATGTCCAGGCCCGTCTGAAGTTTGCTAGGGAGCATTTGGATGATCCAGAAGAAGATTGTGAGAATGTCATATGGTCAGATGAAACCAAAATATAACTTTTTGGTAAAAACTCAACTCGTCCTGTTTGGAGGGCTAAGAATGCTGAGTTGCATCCAAAGAACACCATACCTACTGTGAAGCATGGAGTTGGAAACATGCTTTGGGGCTGTTTTTCTGCAAAGGGACCAGGACGACTGATCCGTGTAAAGGAAAGAATGAATGGGGCCATGTATCGTGAGATTTTGAGTGAAAACCTCCTTCCATCAGCAAGGGCATTGAAGATGAAACGTGGCTGGGTCTTTCAGCATGACAATAATCCCAAACACACCGCCCGGGCAACAAAGGATTGGCTTCGTAAGAAGCATTTCAAGGTCCTGGAGTGGCCTAGCCAGTCTCCAGATCTCAACCCCATAGAAAATCTTTGGAGGGAGTTGAAAGTCTGTGTTGCCCAGCAACAGCCCCAAAACATCACTGCTCTAGAGGAGATCTGCATGGAGAAATGGGCCAAAATACCAGCAACAGTGTGTGAAAACCTTGTGAAGACTTACAGAAAACGTTTGACCTCTGTCATTGCCAACAAAGGGTATATAACAAAGTATTGAGATACACTTTTGTTATTGACCAAATACTTATTTTCCACCATAATTTGCAAATAAATTCATTAAAAATCCTACAATGTGATTTTCTGGATTTTTTTCTCATTTTGTCTGCCATAGTTGAAGTGTACCTATGATGAAAATTACAGGCCTCTCTCATCTTTTTAAGTGGTAGAACTTGCACAATTGGTGGCTGACTAAATACTTTTTTGCCCCACTGTATAATTAAAGATGGGACTTTATAATGTGTGGTTTGCTCTCTCATGATTTGGTAATACAGGAAATTTCCATGACAAGGGACAAAAAGTTAAGCCAGGTAAGGTCTGTGTGTGTGGGGTGGGACGAAAGAGCTATCTATGTCATTTTGATTGGGACTGAAGGCTCTACAGTGAAATAAAACATTAAAAACTAGCCAAGACAGCAGTAGACAATTCATATTGACACTAGAGTGAGGCATAAAGCAATCACAGGTGTTGATCAGGAGAGCTAAGATAGCAACTGGTAAATGGCGATGAATGGGCAGAGCGGGTCAGTTAGGTACATACAGGACCTGAGTTTGAGGCTGGGGCAGACAGGTAAACAAAATGAGGTACCGTGTTATTGAAACAGTCCAGGGGGCATCAGCTGTGTAGCTGAGTGATCATAGGGTCAAAAGAGCAGCAAACGGTGAGTCAGTCTTTTGTTCGGTAGTCACTACTACACTAGGCAAGCAGGGGACACAGGGTTCTGAAAAGCTAGCGGGCCAGGGCTAGTAGCTGGTTCTTCGGGGACATCGTAACAGAATATTCTGTTGAGACCACATTGGGCGATCACTTCGTCAGTCCAGTCGTGATGGATCGGTGGGGCTCCGTGTCGACAATAAAGAGTCCAGGCCAATTGGCAAATACGGTATTGTAGCCCTAGAATTAGCTGGTATATGGGCCTAGCTCGAGGCTAGCTCAAGGCTAGCTGGTGCTTGCTTCGGGGCAGAGGCATTAGCTAACAGCAGCCACTCATTTGCAGCCAGCTAGCTGCGATGATCCGGAGCAATGATCCGGTGTGATGACCCAGAGCGGCAGGTAGAAAGAAGCAGTCCGATATGACCTGGGTTGATATCGCACTGTGCAGGCTGGCAGGTGTTGGCCAAGCTAAGGCTGGCTGATGACGGGGATAAAAGGCGAGGACCGCTAGCCATGGCTAACAAAGACTAGTAGCTAGTTAACTGGCAAGCTCCTGATGGAATTCCAGTTATAAGGAATAAAAATTGCAGATCCGTACCACATTGGGTGAGGCGGGTTGCAGGAAAGTATTAGTTCGTAGATAGAAAGTGAGAATAAGATAAATATGAAAAAGACCGGTACTTACACGGGATAATTTAAAGACAGATACACTTCCTACTGCACCATCACCTTGAATAAAAAATATACGGAATAAAAATATTCCAAACCATGCATATGTATGCAACAAGGCACTAAAAAAAACACAGCAAGAAAATACACATTTTGGCCTAAATGCAAAGGCTTGTGTTAGGGGCAAATCCAACACAACACATCACTGAGTAACTGCCTCCTTATTTACAAGCATGGTGGTGACCAATACTTTGCCCTGACAAGAAATAGCTGTTTGACAATGTTTCCCTGTCAAGACGAACAGTGACACAGCATTTTGAGGACATCGCAGAGAATATGGAACAACAGTTGAAGGACAAGGTAAAGGATTTCACCTATTTCTCCTTGGCCCTGGATGAGAACAGTGATGCAGGTGACACGGCACAGTTGTTGATATTCTTACTAGGCATAACCACAGAGCTTGACATTACAGAGGAGCTTGCTTCAGCACAGTCAATGAAGAGGACAACCACAGGGAAAGATTTATTTGAGGAGGTTATTAATAAGTGTGGCCAAGCAGGGACTGAGTTTTGAAAAGTTATCCAGTGTGACCACTGATGGGTGCCCAAACTTGACAGGAAAAAACGTTGGCCTTTTAAAAAGGATACAAGATCAAGTAGCTGAGCTGAACCCAGATCAGAAAATTATTTTCCGGCATTGCATTATTCATCAGGAGGTGCTCTGTAAATGTGTTCTGAAAATGAGCCATGTTGTGGATACAGTTACTAAAGTGGTAAACTTCATAAGAGCAAAATCTTTAAACCACAGGCAGTTTGTCTCACTGTTGGAAGACACAGTCGGGTAATGCAGATCTCCCCTAACACACAACGTGAGATGGCTCAGTTCAGGGAAGGTGCTTAAAAGGGCATGGGACCTGAAGTCGGAGATTGCTGAGTTTTTGCAAATGAAGGGAAAGTATTGTATGTGGATTTCCCTCAACTGCAAGATAAAGAAAGGTTGACATCATGGACATCATGGCCCTCAAGAGTGAACTGAATTCTAAACTACAAGGGAAGGGCCTTTTTGCACATCAGATGTACAGCCTTGTCAAAGCCTTGAAGGGAAAATGACTCATCCTGACCCGCCAAGTAGAAGCCAACAATCTCACCCACATTCCGACACTACTAGTCTGTTCACTATCAGATGACCAGCGGGAGAAGTATACATCGCTGCTGCGTGCTTTGAACAGTGAGTTTTCTTGTCGTTTTGAGGATTTCAAAGTGTTGGAAAATGACATGCTGTTGGTTTCTTCTCCTTTCACTTTCAATGTGGATAACGCTCTGACCTGCAACTTGAGCCTATCAATATTCAGTCTGATGCAGAGACTGGAGAACTATTCAAAACAATGTCACTGATGAGGTTCTAAGCATCTCTCGTTTAACAAAACTTTCGAAAGATTAGGAGTCATGCTCAAAATATATTTTTAGTGATATATTGTGATAAATTGCAGGCCAAATACTTGCCTAGAGAGTTTTCAGCTATACTTTCCGTGGCTGTTTATTTACCACCACAGACATATGCTGGCACGAAGACCACACTCAGTCAGCTGTATAAGGAAATAAGCAAACAGGAAACCACTTACCCAGAGGTGGCGCTCCTAGTGGCCGGAAGCTTTAATGCAGGGAAACTTAATTCAGTTCTACCTAATTTCTATCAACATGTTAAATGTGCAACCAGAGGGGAAAAACATTCTAGATCACCTGTACTCAAAACACAGAGATGCGTACAAAGCTCTCCCTCACCCTCCATTTGGTAAATCCGACCACAACTCTATTCTCCTGATTCCTGCTTACAAGCAAAAATTAAAGCAGGAAGTACCAGTGACTCTGTCTATAAAAAAGTGGTCAGATGAAGCAGATGCTAAACTACACAGCTGTTTTGCTATCACAGACTGGAACATGTTCCGGGATTCTTACAATGGCATTGAGGAGTACACCATATCAGTCATTGGCTTTATCAATAAGTGCTTCGAGGACGTCGTCCCCACAGTGACTGTACGTACATACCCAAACCAGAAGCCATGGATTAAAGGCAACATTCGCACTGAGCTAAAGGGTAGAGCTGCCGCTTTCAAGGTGCGGGACTCTAACCCGGAAGATTACAAGAAATCACACTATGCCCTGCGACGAACCATCAAACAGGCAAAGCGTCAATACAGTGTAGTATGATTTAATCATACTACACTGGCTCCGACGCTCGTCTTGCAGACTACAAAGGGAAGCACAGCCGCGAGCTGCCCAGTGACACGAGCCTACCAGACAAGCTAAATCACTTCTTTGCTCGCTTCGAGGCAAGCAACACTGAGGCATGCATGAGAGCATCAGCTGTTCCGGACGACTGTGTGATCACGCTCTCCGTAGTCGAAGTGAGTAAGACCTTTAAACAGGTCAACATTCACAAGGCTGCGACGCTAGACGGATTACCAGGACGTGTGCTCCGGGCATGTGCTGACCAACTGGCAGGTGTCTTCACTGACATTTTCAACATGTTCCTGATTGAGTCTGTAATACCAACATGTTTCAAGCAGACCACCATAGTCCCTGTGCCCAAGAACAATAAGGCAACCTGCCTAAATGACTACAGACCCGTAGCACTCACATCCGTAGCCAGGAAGTGCTTTGAAAGGCTGGTAATGGCTCACATCAGCACCATTATCCCAGAAACCCTAGACCCATTCCAATTTGTATACCGCCCAAACAGATCCACAGATGATGCAATCTCTATTGTACTCCACACTGCCCTTTCCCACCTGGACAAAAGGAACACCTATGTGAGAATGCTATTCATTGACTACAGCTCAGCGTTCAACACCATAATACCCTCAAAGCTCATCACCAAGCTAAGGATCCTGGGACAAAACACCTCCCTCTGCAACTGGATCCTGGACTTCCTGACGGGCCACCACCAGGTGTTGAGGGTAGGTAGCAACACATCTGCCATGCTGATCCTCAACACTGGAGCCTCCCAGGGGTGCATGCTCAGTCCCCTCCTGTACTCCCTGTTCACCCACGACTGCATGGCCAGGCACGACTCCAACACCATCATTAAGTTTGCAGACGACGAGACAGCCTAAAGGGAGGAGGTCAGAGACCTGGCCGTGTGGTGTCAGAATAACAACTCTATCCCTCAAGACCGAGCACGCCCCCATTCTCATCGACGGGGCTGTAGTGGAGCAGGTTGAGAGCTTCAAGTTCCTTGGTGTCCACATCAACAACAAACTAGAATAGTCCAAACACACCAAGACAGTCGTGAAGAGGACACGACAAAGCCTTTTCCCCCTCAGGAAACTAAAAGATTTGGTTCTACAGCTGCAACATTGAGAGCTGGTTGCATCACTGCCTGGTACGGCGATTGGTCGGCCTCCGACCGCAAGGCACTACACAGGGTAGTGCGTACGGCCCAGTACATCACTGGGGCTAAGCTGCCTGCCATCCAGGAACTCTACACCAGTTGGTGTCAGAGGAAGGCCCTAAAAGTTGTCAAAGACCCCAGCCACACCTGTCATAGACTGTTCTCTCTACTACCGCATGGCAAGCGGTACCGGAGTGCCAAGTCTAGGACAAAAAAGCTTCTCAACAGTTTTTACCCCCAAGCCATAAGACTCCTGAACAGGTAATCAAATGGCTACCCGGACTATTTGCACTGTGTGCCACCCCCCTCTTTTTACGCTGCTGCTACTCTCTGTTTATCGTATATGCAAAGTCACTTTAACTATACATTCATGTACATACTATGTCAATTGGCCCGACCAACCAGTGCTCCTGCACATTGGCTAACCGGGCTATCTGAATTGTGTCCCGCCACCCACCAACCCCTCTTTTACGCTACTGCTACTCTCTGTTCATCATCTATGCATAGTCACTTTAACCATATCTACATGTACATACAACCTCAATCAGCCCGACTAACCGGTGTCTGTATATGTAGCCTCTGCACTTTTATAGCCTCGCTACTGTATATAGCCTCGCTACTGTTATTTTTCACTTTTTATTTCTTTACTTACCTATTGTTTATCGAATACCTTTTATTGCACTATTGGTTATAGCCTGTAAGTAAGCATTTCACTGTAAGGTCTACTAAACATTGTATTCGGCGCACGTGACAAATAAACTTTGATTTGATTTGTACTGTTTGGGTCAACTTATGTATGTGAACAGACATTTTCAATTATGAAATATAAAAATTCAAGGCACAGATCATCTCTTACTGACTCTCAGCAATCCTGCAGCATAGCGACTTCAGAAACGATACCTGACTTCACTGCTCTAGTCAATGCCCATCAGAGACTTCACTCCTCACACTGATTGAGTAGTTTATATGTAATATTTAGCCCTCTCTCTTTCTTGTGTTTTTGTGCATACCCGTTAACAAAAGTTCTGTCCGTGGTTGTAATGTGGCCCTCCATGGGAAATAATTGCCTAGGCCTGAGCTAGAGACAATCTCAAACACTCACTGGTATGTGAAGATAATAAACCTGAGTCTGAGACTTATGCCAGATCTCAGTTAAAACAAAGAACAATAATTATGGGGCTCCTTTTACACCCCAAAGAGAAAATATATGCAGAACAGAAAAATGTCAGATTGCTCTGCAGAATTTGTGATTCATTATTAAAGTGTCTCAAGCATTCTGCACTCCTGAACAAAGCCTGCAAGCAGAATCGGATGTCAAAACAATTGTTTTCAAATCTGCTTTGCCTGCAGGTAGCCTACCGGTTAAGAGCATTGGGTCAGTAATCGAAAGACCCCTGGTTCGAATCCCTGAGTCTTCTCTGTGAAAAATCTGTCGATGTGCACTTATTCCTAAATGCTCCTGTAAATTGCTCTGGATAAAAGTGTCTGCTAAAGGACTAAAATGTCAATTTAAAATGTTTTGGAGGAGGAAAGAGGAAGGGTTAAATTCAAGAACATTTGTTTAAAAAGTTTTCACACACAGTGGAATTCAAAGTTTTTCAGCAGGGACCCCATTTTTTTCCGCAGAGGTTCGTTCTGGTGACCCCACCCTTTCCAAATCTAATGACAACCTTAAAATCAATCGATTTACATTTTACATCAACAAATAACATAGAACCTTCAATTTATTACACTTTCATCTCTCTTATCAAATAATCTTTCCCAAAACCGTTTGTATACTGAACAAAAAAAGTGTTGGTCCCTTGTTTCATAAACTGAAGTAAAAGATCCCAGAAATGTTCCATATGCACAAAAATATTATTTCTCTCAATTGTTTTGCACAAATTTGTTTTGACCGCTGTTATTGAGCATTTCTTCTTTGCCAAGATAATCATCTGACAGGTGTGGCATATCAAGAAGCTGATTAAACAGCATAATCATTACATAATAAATGTCCACTCTAAAATGTGCAGTTTTGTCACACAACACAATGCCCCAGATGTCTCAAGTTTTGAGGGAGCGTGCAATTTCCATGCTGACTGCAGGAATGTCCACCAGGGCTGTTGCCAGAGAATTTAATGTTAATTTCGCTACCATAAGCTGCCTCCAATGTCGTCTTAGAGAATTTGGCAGTACGTCCAACCGGCCTCACAACCGCAGACCACGTGTAACCACGTCAGCCCAGGACCTCCCAGATCTGGCTTCTTCACCTGCGGGATCATCTGAGACCAGCCACCAGGACAGCTGATGAAACTGTGGGTTTGCACAACCAAAAAATTTCAGCACAAACTGTCAGATACCATCTCAGGGAGGCTCATCTGCATGCTCATCGTCCTCACCAGGGTCTTGACCTGACTGCAGTTCGGCATTGTAACCAACTTCAGTGGGCAAATGCTCACCTTCGATGGCCACTGGCACTCTTCATGGATGAATCCCAGTTTTAACTATACCGGGCAGGTGGCAGGCGTCGTATGGGTGAGCGGTTTGCTGATGTCAACGTTCTACACAGAGTGCCCATGATGGCGGCGGGGTTATGGCATGGACAGGCATCAGCTACGGACAACGAACATAATTACATTTTATTGATAGGAATTTGAATGCACAGAGATACCGTGACGAGGTCCTGAGGCCCACTATCATGCCATTCATCCACCTTCATCACCTCATGTTTCAGCATGATAATGGCACATTTCACAAGAATCTGTACACAACTCCTGGAAGCTGAAAATGTCCCAGATCTTCCATGGCCTGCATACTCAACAGACATGTCACCCATTGAGCACGTTTGGGTGTAAGGGGTGCGTACTGGCGGCAGAGAAGTCAGGCGCAGGAGAGCAAAAACTGTGTTACAACGGCGCAGTTTAATAATAAAAATCACCGAAAACAGAACAATCAATACAATGGGTACAATACCCGTCGTACACCAGAAATTAAGGTGCACAAGCACTTACAATAAACAATTCCGGACAAGGACATGGGGGGAACAGAGGGTTAAATACACAACCAAGAGATACTGAAGGCCCATCGCCTCGAATCCAGCATGGAGCGAACAGAGTACGCCTGGGCCCCCTCAATGTCCAGAGGGGGCGGAGGAACCTCCCGCACCTCAGACTCCTGGAGTGGGCCAGCTACCACCGGCCTAAGGAGAAACACATAGAACGACAAACACATAGAATACGGTAATCGGGGGGAAGCTGTAACCTATAACAAACCTCCTTCACTCTCCTCAGGACTTTAAATTTCCCCACAAACCGCAGACCCAGCTTCCAGCAGGGCAGGCGGAGGGGCAGGTTTCGGGTTGAGAGCCAGACCCGGTCCCCCGGTGTGAACACCGGGGCATCACTGAGGTGATGGTCTGCATTCTTTTTTTGGCGCAGCACGGCCCGCTGAAGGTGAACTGGTACCTGGTACCCCAATATGCACTGGAAGGGAGAGAGGCTAGTGCAGGAGTGGCGAAGTGAGTTCTGTGCCATCTCGGCCTAGGGCACGAACGCCGCCCTCTCCCCCGGCCGGTCCTGGCAATAAGACCGCAGAAACCTGCCCACATCCTGGTTTACTCTCTCCACCTTCCCATTACCTTTCGGGGTGAAACCCCCAGACCCCCAGACGTTCCATGAACGCCTTCCAGACCCTAGACGTGAACTGGGGACCTCGATCAGACACTATATCCTCAGGCACCCCGTAGTGCCGGAAGTGCGTAATCAAGGCCTTCGCAGTCTGTAGGGCCGTAGGGAGACTGGGCAGAGGGAGGAGACGACAGGACTTAGAGAACCGATCCACAACGACCAGTATCGTGGTATTACCCTGTGAGGGGGAGATCGGTAGGAAAATCCACCGACAAGTGCTACCAAGGCCGTTGTGGAACGGGTAAGGGGTGTAGCTTCTCTCTGGGCAGGTGCCTAGGAGCCTTGCACTGGGCGCACACCGAGCAGGAGGAAACATAAACCCTCACGTCCTTAGCCAAGTTAGGCCACCAGAACCTCCCGCTCAAACAGCGCACTGTCTGACCAATCCCAGGATGACCATAGGAGTGTGACGTGTGGGCCCAATAGACAAACGGGTCACGAACAGCAGAAAGAACGTACAGACGCCCAGCGGGACACTGGACGGGAGTGGGCTTTGCACGTAACGCCTGCTCAATGTCCGCGTCCAGCTCGCACACCACCGGCGCCACCAGGCAGGAGGCGGGGAGTATGGGAGTGGGATCCATGGGCCGCTCCTCTGTGTCATACAGCCGGGACAATGTGTCTGCCTTCACGTTCTGGGAGCCTGGTCTGAAGGAAAGGGTGAACACAAAACGGGTGAAAAACATGGCCCACCTTGCCTGGCGAGGGTTCAGTCTCCTCGCTGCCAAGATGTACTCCAGATTGCGGTGGTCAGTCCAGATGAGAAAAGGGTGTTTAGCCCCCTCAAGCCAATGTCTCCACGCCTTCAAGGCACTGACGACAGCCAACAGCTCCCGGTACCCCACGTCATAGTTTCGCTCCGCCGGGCTGAGCTTCTTCGAGAAGAAGGCACAGGGGCGGAGCTTCGGAGGCGTAGCCGAGCGCTGAGAGAGCACAGCTCCTATCCCAGCCTCGGACACATCCACCTCCACTATGAATGCCAAAGAGAGATCCAGATGGGCCAGCACGGGAGCCGAGGTAAACAGAGCCCTCAGGTGACCAAAAGCCCTGTCCGCCTCAGCCAACCACTGCAAACATACCAGGCCCCCCTTCAGCAGTGAGGTAATGGGAGCCACTACCTGGCCAAAACCCCGGATAAACCTCCGGTTGTAATTGGCAAACCCTAAGAACCGCTGCACCTCCTTTACTGTGGTGGGAGTCGGCCAATTACGCACAGCTGAAAATTGGTCACTCTTCATCTCCACCCGAGGTGGAAATGTGCTACCCTAGGAAGGAGATGGACTGCTGGAAGAACAGGCATTTCTCAGCCTGAGCACCAGGGACACATGCTCGGCACGTGTAGCGGAGTATATCAGAATGTCATCAATATACACCACTACACCCTGCCAGTGCAGGTCCCAGAAAATCTTGTCTACAAAGGCGAAGACCTGATGGCACATTCATCAACCCATACGGCATGACGAGGTACTCATAGTGCCCTGAAGTGGTACTGAAAGCCGTCTTCCACTCATCTCCCTCCCGGATACGCACCAGGTTGTAAGCGCTCCTGAGAACTAGTTTGGTGAAGAAGTGTGCCCCGTGCATTGACTCAATCGCTGTGGCTATGAGCGGTAGTGGGTAACTATACCTCACAGTGATCTGGTTCAGACCTCGATAGTCAATACACGGGCGCAGACCTCCCTCCTTCTTCTTCACAAAAAATAAACTTGAGGAGGCAGATGAAGAGGAGGACCGAATGTACCCCTGACGCAGGGATTCGAAGACATATGTTTCCATAGCCGCCATCTCCGCCTGTGAGAGGGGATACACGTGACACCTGGGAAGTGCAGCGTCTACCAGGAGATCTATCGCACAATCGCCCCGACGGAGAAGGCGAGAGCCAAATCGGCATATTCAGGGAGAATACGCACGGTGGAGACCTGGTCTGGACTTTCCACCATAGTAGCACCAACGGAAACCCCTAAACACCTCCCCGCACCCTCTTGCGACCACCCCGTGAGAGCCCTCAGTTGCCAAGAAACAGTGGGGTCATGACAAGCTAACCAGGGTAGAACTAGCACCATGGGAAACGCAGGAGAGTCAATAAGGAAGAAACTAATTCTCTCCTTGTGACCTTCCTGCGTCATCATGCCCAGAGGAGCGGTGGCCTCCCTAATCAATTCTGACCCTAATGGTCGACTTTCTAAGGTGTGAACGGGGAAAGGCACAGCCACAGGAACAATGAGGATCCCTAAACTATGGGCGAACAATCTATCTATGAAATTCCCAGCCACGCCTGAATCGGCGACAGCCTTATGCTGGGAATGCGGGGAAAACTCAGGAAAAGTGGCATACAAAAACATATCTTCAACAGAGGGCTCTGGGTGTGAATGGTGCCGACTCACCTGGGGTGACGCCAGAGCACCAACCCGGCACCGACCGACAGTTTGACCTCTGCGGCCACAGATGGTGCACGAGCTGGAACCCCCTCCGGTCTCCCTGCGCACCTCCCCTCCCAGCTCCATGGGTATCGGAGAGGGGATGCGGGGAGATGGAACCACCAGACCCCGATCTGAACATCCGCGGGTAGCCAGCAGGTTATCCAACAGGAGGAACAGGTCCATCAGGTATAAGTGGACGGTTGCCAGGTATATGTCTAGCTGCAACAAGAACCCCTGGCAGTTCGCAGCCGTCCCATCATAAGGAGGAGTGCGTAATGGAGACCCCGGTTGTGCTGGTGGAGGCGCTGGTAGAACTCCCTGTCTCTCCCAGGGGTCCATTGTCTGGACAACGCGGTCCATTGCAGGGCCAAGATGGTGGAGCATTGCTGCGTGCTCCCGGACGCGCTCCTCCACCCCTATACCCGGGGTACCTGCTCCTGCTAACTCCATAAGTTTGGTCCGGAATTCTGTGCGTACTGGCGGCAGGAAAGTCAGGCTCAGGAGAGCAAAAACTGTGTTACAACGGCGCAGTTTAATAATAAAAATCACCATAAACAGAACAATCAATACAATAGGTATAATACCCTGCCCTGAGCCTGCCTGCCGTTCTGTACCTTGTGACTCTGCTCTGGATTACTGACCTCTGCCTGCCCTGAGCCTGCCTGCCGTTCTGTACCTTGTGACTCTGCTCTGGATTACTGACCTCTGCCTGCCCTTGACCTGTCATTTGCCTGCCCCCTGTTTTTGTAATACACTTTTGTTACTTCGAACTGTCTGCATCTGGGTCTTATCCTGAGGTCTGATAGCACTAATCGTGGAGAATGCCATCAATGTATTGAAACAGCTAATTTTGATTGAACAAAGAAGGTTGAATGTTTCTATGTGATACTCACACTACCACTCTGACCCTCACTTGCCACAAAGTTAATGATTTTAAAGTATACTATGGATATATACTACACTAGTTGTGGAGAAAATCACCATATGCACTAATAACATACAGTACCAGTCAAGAGTTTGGACACACATACTCATTCCAAGGTTTTTCTTTATTTTTACTATTTTCTACATGGTAGAATTATAGTGAAGACATCAAAACTATGAAATAACACATATGGAATCATGTAGTAACCAAGAAAGTGTTAAAACGATCAAAATATATTTTATATTTGAGATTCTTCAAAATAGCCACCCTTTGCCTTCATGACAGCTTTGCACAATTTTGGCATTCTCTCAACCAGCTTCATGAAGTAGTCAACTGGAATGCCTTCGACTCTGTCAATCACAGCATTCTTATCGGCAGACTCAATAGCCTTGGTTTTTCTAATGATTGCCTCGCCTGGTTCACCAACTACTTTGCAGACAGATTTCAGTGTGTCAAATTGGAGGGCATGTTGTCCGGACCTCTGGCAGTCTCTATGGGGGTACCACAGGGTTCAATTCTCGGGCCGACTCTTTTCTCTGTATATATCAATGATGTCGCTCTTGTTGCGGGCGATTCCCTGATCCATCTCTACGCAGACTACACCATAAAATTATATAAACATTTCATATCTTTGAAATGTTACGAAGATGAAATGTTGATATGTTCACCAAAAGAGAGACCATTGTCCAGAGTGACGTCAAGGTTCTTCACAATTTTATTTGAGACGACTGTAGAACCATCAAGATTCATTGTCAGATTCAAACGCTAATACCTTTGTTTTTTCGGACCTAGAAATATAATCTCTGTGTTGTCTGACTTTAAAAGTAAAACATTTGCTGCCATCCACTTCCTTTTGTCTGAAACATAGGTTTCCAGGGTAGCTGTGTGTTGTCTGCACAGCAGTGGAAGTTGACATTGTGTTTTCAAATGACATCACCAAGAGGTAAAGTATATAGTGAAAACAGTAGTAGTCCTAGAAGGGAATCTTGAGGAACACAAATGTACCATTGATCTGTCAGAGGACAAACCATCCACAGAGACAAACTGATATCTTTCCGACAGATAAGAACTAGAACTTGTCAGTGTAGACCAATTAGGGTTTCCAATCTCTCCAAAAGAATGATGTGATCGATGGTGGTATCGAAAGCGGCACTAAGGTCTAGGAGCATGAGAACAAATGCAGAGCCTTGTTCTGATGCCTTTAAAAGGAAATGTACCACTTTCACAAGTGTGGTGTAAGTACTATTAACCTTAAGAGTCTATTGACGCACCTGTGCGTCAACGAAGGGACTGTATGTTATTTATAATGAGGGATACCTGGAGAAAATCGGATCTCTCTGAAATTATAATGGATGGTCATCCCGTAATTAAAATATATTTTTCTCTGACACTCCCTGAATACTTGAAAAAAACAAGTGACCCTTCCCTATACCAAAAATAATAATCAAAACATCAAGTGGATAGCAGAGAACATGCCTACCATTTACCTTCAAGACAGACTAAAGCGTTAGATATGCAGTTTTAGAAAATGTTCTTCATTTTGTAAGCCAGAAGGTAGCCATGGACAAGGGTGAAAATATATCCATTGTAATAAAAGCACTGCATGAATCTATTATCTTATTTGGCACTTTTTTCATTGTTGTTACAAAATAGATTTGTGTTGACTGTGATTAGGGCATGGGAATATAAGACTATCTGCTAGGCTAAATTAACAAACTAGGCTTACATAGATCACCACATGATCCTCAAACCAAAGACTGGCCAAACTTGTGTTTCTGAAAGTGAATTGAAAGGCACTGTAGACTGACTTAGTAGCCTAATAAGGCATTTTTCTTTTCATTATTATTTAATTCATTATTATTTAATTCATTATTATTTAATTCATTATTATTTAATTCCAGGTTAAAAATAAAAAATAGAAAATATTGTATACAGCCTAAATGCTACATTCAGAGGCATGTTATTGAAATGCTGAGCACTCCTGCCAGCCTGTAGTGTCTCACAGATGCTTCACAATTGATTCACTATAGCTTTGAAATAATGATATAGCCTAAAGAATACATGTCCGTTCCTTGTTAGGCAACCCGTCTTGCTCCTGACTGATTTAGAGTATATTGTTTAATAGCCTGTTGAAATGTCCAATGTCAGTTGATAGTGACAGAATCATTGCTTCCCAAGTAAAAAGTAAAAATTTTGTCACTGAGTCCTCGGCTATAGAAGGTTGTAGCGCAGCCTCTGAATGTCAGAGACACACCAAATATATCCCATATGCATCAGAGCCAGGCATTTTATAGCGTGGTTCTTACATAAAGCATTGCAGACTACAGCGTCATTATAGATCGCTTTATAAACTCAGCAGAAAAAGAAACGTCCCTTTTTCAGGACACTGTCTTTCAAAGATAATTCGTAAAAATCCAAATAACTTCACAGATCTTCATTGTAAAGGGTTTAAACACTGTTCCCCATGCTTGTTCAATGAACCATAAACAATTCATCAACATGCACCTGTGGAACGGTCGTTAAGGCACTAACAGCTTACAGACAGTAGGCAATTAAGGTCACAGTTATGAAAACTTAGGACACTAAAGAGGCATTTCTACTGACTCTGAAAAACACCAAAAGAAAGATGTCCAGGGTCCCTGCTCATCTGCATGAATGAGCCTTAGGCATGCTGCAAGGAGGCATGAGGACTGCAGATGTGGCCAGGGCAATACATTTCAATGTCCGTACTGTGAGATGCCTAAGACAGCGCTACAGAGAGGGACAGCTGATCGTCCTCACAGTGGCAGACCACGTGTAACAACACCTGCACAGGATCGGTACATCCGAACATCACACCTGCGGGACAGGTACAGGATGGCAACAACAACTGCCCGAGTTACACCAGGAACGCACAATCCCTCCTTCAGTGCTCAGACTGTCCGCAATAGGCTGAGAGGCTGGACTGAGGGCTTGTAGGCCTGTTGTGAGGCAGGTTCTCACCAGACATCACTGGCAACAACGTCGCCTATGGGCACAAACCCACCATCACTGGACCAGAAAGGACTGGCAAAAAGTGCTCTTACTGACGAGTAACAGTTTTGTCTCACAAGGGGAGATGATTGCGTTTGCGTTTATCGTTGAAGGAATGAGAGTTACAATGAGGCCTGTACTCTGGAGCGGGATTGATTTGGAGGTGGAGGGTCCGTCATGGCTTTGGGGCGGTGTGTCACGGCATCATCGGACTGAGCTTGTTGCCATTGCAGGCAATCTCAACGCTGTACGTTACAGGGAAGACATCCTCCTCCCTCATGTGGTATCCTTCCTGCAGGCTCATCCTGACATGACCCTCCAGCATGACAATGCCACCAGCCATACTGCTCGTTCTGTGCGTGATTTCCTGCAAGACAGGAATGTCCGTGTTCTGCCATGGCCAGCGAAGAGCCCGGATCTCAATCCCATTGAGTACGTCTGGGACCAGTTGTATCAAAGGGTGAGGGCTAGGGCCATTCCCCCCAGAAATGTCTGGGAACTTGCAGGTACCTTGGTGGAAGAGTGGGGTAACATCTCACAGCAAGAAGTGGCAAATCTGATTCAGTCCATGAGGAGGAGATGCACTACAGTACTTAATGCAGCTGGTGGCCACACCAGGTACTGACTGTAACTTTTGATTTTGACTCCCCCTTTGATCAGGGACACATTATTCAATTTCTGTTAGTCACATGTCTGTGGAACTTGTTCAGTTTATGTCTCAGTTGTGGAATCTTGTTATGTTCATACAAATATTTACACATGTTAAGTTTGCTGAAAATAAACGCAGTTGACAGAGAGGGTGTTTCTTTTTTTTTTAGTTTAAAACCAGGTCAAGCATTGTGACTGAAGGAATTGGCTGACAATTTATGGATAGTATACTATAATTTCGTCTGTCAAACCGGTAGGCTAACCTCTTATTTCTGGAATAGTAAGAAATAGGCTACAACAATGCCCTCTTGTTAGTAGTCTAAAATCAAATTAAAATGAAGACTGTTTAAATTACTTAAGTCTTCTCGAATTTGCCTACTTTCAGAACCCATGCGCTGTCCATCTTGGAGGCTGCTGCTTTATAGTAATGTATGTATAGTAATCACTCGAATATGGCTTATTGTGAAGTCAATAACTCTGATAAATAACTTCATTATGGGCAACGAAACATATTGTTTTAATTAAAATGAATTATAGCAATAACAAGTTTACCTCTGGTCTCTCTTCTCATCTTCATGCTATCCCTTTCAAACTGAACAGGACATCCGTAGGCCTAGTCCGCGCGCACAGATATTGCATTGGACAAGTTGAATCGCCTCCAGAAGTGCCACCATGCACAGCAAAGTCATTGGTTAGGCAGCACAAAAGGGTATACATCAGTAAGGGCCAGATCGCAATTTACTGTGGGGAGGGGTGGTCCTCATCTGCTTGCATGCGCCTCCCCTATATCAAGGTGTCTAGACTATAGTAGCCTACAACACCACAATGCAATGAATAATTGCAGTATTGTTTTCAATACAACATTCTACTCTAGGCTGTGACAATGTCATAATAACAGCGCAAAAGCCCTGTGATAAAGACTCTAGACAGTTGATACGGTCTGGAAAGGCACAGTAGCAGGCCAGTCTGGCTGTATTTTTACTTCTGATACTGAATGTACTGTATGTTTCAGATCATTGTTATTCTAAGTCGTCCTATAATAATGTGGCCACATATGCTCCCTCCCTGCAGGCCCAGTTATTCAGGAAAGCTTAACACATGCTCTGCTTCCTCTCCAATCCGAGCACTATTCCTCCTACGCCTAAAACCTAATGCTGCTTTGCTTTATGACCTTTTATATGTGGCATTAACACAACCAGTCACAATATTTTCATCTGATTAGGCTACTTCAAAATTGTCCTGTGGGCATGCGCACGTTCATCCAAAATACAATTCCTGCATCCTCAAAATGGCTTGACATTAACCATGTTTCCATCCAACCTTTTTATTCAGTAAAGTATCCTACACGTAGGACAAAAAAATGCACATGATGAGAAAGCATGCAGTTTATTAGGCTACAGATAAATAAATGATGATGAACTTCACTGGGTGGTGAAAGTGCACAGTGAATAGTTTGATGTTCCTTTCAATATAGAGGGTCTTATTCTGGTGACATGATGATCAATGCTTGGCTGCCATTTGACAAATAAAAATAATCTGGCAATTGTGTCCATAATAATCTCATCATGTAGTAGGCTATACCTGCACTGTATCTGCAAACTGTTTGCTAGAGAGCATGCCAATACCAGAGTGGGCACATTTGCTATACCTATTTTTTGTGACAAAACCATCAGTAGGCCTAGAGTTGAAAGTGCCATGGAAACCCATTTAACTTGTATTTTTTATTCGGTACATGGGAATTGGACCTCAAAAGTCATTTTTATGTACACTACGTATTGATGCACAGACTTAGGCTTAGGCCAGTAGGCTAATTGCAGCTTTTGGCCAATAAAAAAATGAAAAGGCAATAAATCAAATTGTAGCAAGCCAAATTGTCCAGGAGAGACTGTCTATCATAGTCTACACCCCAAATTCACCCTTAAGCACCATTATTTCCTGCTTTGCGAGCACGTGAGCCTGTTGCTTAGGAGAGAGAGTGATTGTTTTTTGTTTTGTTTTTTGTTTCACCTTTGTTTAACCAGGTCGGCTAGTTGGCCAAGATAAAGCAAAGCAGTGCGACAAAAACAACAACACAGAATTGCACATAAACAAATACACAGTCAATAACACAATAGAAAAATCTATGTACACTGTGTGCAAATGTAGAACTTCCGGCGCCGACAGAGATGGCCGCCTCGCTTCGCGTTCCTAGGAAACTATGCAGTTTTTTGTTTTTTTACGTGTTATTTCTTACATTAGTACCCCAGGTCATCTTAGGTTTCATCACATACAGTCGAGAAGAACTACTGAATATAAGATCAGCGTCAACTCACCATCAGTACGACCAAGAATACGCTTTTCGCGACGCGGATCCTGTGCTCTGCCTTACAAACAGGACAACGGAGTGGATCCCATGCAGCGACCCAAAAAAACGACTCCGAAAAAGAGGGAAACGAGGCGGTCTTCTGGTCAGACTCCGGAGACGGGCACACCGTGCACCATTCCCTAGCATTCTTCTTGCCAATGTCCAGTCTCTTGACAACAAGGTTGATGAAATCCGAGCAAGGGTAGCATTCCAGAGGGACATCAGAGACTGTAACGTTCTTTGCTTCACGGAAACGTGGCTTACTGGAGAGACGCTATCCGAAGCGGTGCAGCCAACAGGTTTCTCCACGCATCGCGCAGACAGGAAAAAACATATTTCTGGTAAAAAGAGGGGCGGGGGCGTATGCCTTATGACTAACGTGACATGGTGTGATGAAAGAAACATACAAGAACTCAAATCCTTCTGTTCACCTGATTTAGAATTCCTCACAATCAAAGGTAGACCGCATTATCTACCAAGAGAATTCTCTTCGATTATAATCACAGCCGTATATATCCCCCCCCAAGCAGACACATCGTTGGCTCTGAATGAACTTTATTTGACTCTTTGCAAACTGGAAACCATTTATCCGGAGGCTGCATTCATTGTAGCTGGGGATTTTAACAAGGCTAATCTGAAAACAAGACTCCCCAAATTTTATCAGCATATCGATTGCGCAACCAGGGGTGGAAAGACCTTGGATCATTGTTACTCTAACTTCCGCGACGCATAAAAGGCCCTGCCCCGCCCCCCTTTCGGAAAAGCTGACCACGACTCCATTCTGTTGATCCCTGCCTACAGACAGAAACTAAAACAAGAGGCTCCCACGCTGAGGTCTGTCCAACGCTGGTCCGACCAAGCTGACTCCACACTCCAAGACTGCTTCCATCACGTGGACTGGGACATGTTTCGTATTGCGTCAGACAACAACATTGACGAATACGCTGATTCGGTGTGCGAGTTCATTAGAACATGCGTTGAAGATGTCGTTCCCATAGCAACGATTAAAACATTCCCTAACCAGAAACCGTGGATTGATGGCAGCATTCGTGTGAAACTGAAAGCGCGAACCACTGCTTTTAATCAGGGCAAGGTGTCTGGTAACATGACCGAATACAAACAGTGCAGCTATTCCCTTCGCAAGGCTATCAAACAAGCTAAGCGTCAGTACAGAGACAAAGTAGAATCTCAATTCAACGGCTCAGACACAAGAGGCATGTGGCAGGGTCTACAGTCAATCACGGACTACAGGAAGAAATCCAGCCCAGTCACGGACCAGGATGTCCTGCTCCCAGGCAGACTAAATAACTTTTTTGCCCGCTTTGAGGACAATACAGTGCCGCTGACACGGCCTGCAACGAAAACTTTCGGTCTCTCCTTCACTGCAGCCGAGGTGAGTAAGACATTTAAACGTGTTAACCCTCGCAAGGCTGCAGGCCCAGACGGCATCCCCAGCCGCGCCCTCAGAGCATGCGCAGACCAGCTGGCCGGTGTGTTTACGAACATATTCAATCAATCCCTATACCAGTCTGCTGTTCCCACATGCTTCAAGAGGGCCACCATTGTTCCTGTTCCCAAGAAAGCTAAGGTAACTGAGCTAAACGACTACCGCCCCGTAGCACTCACTTCCGTCATCATGAAGTGCTTTGAGAGACTGGTCAAGGACCATATCACCTCCACCCTACCTGACACCCTAGACCCACTCCAATTTGCTTACCGCCCAAATAGGTCCACAGACGATGCAATCTCAACCACACTGCACACTGCCCTAACCCATCTGGACAAGAGGAATACCTATGTGAGAATGCTGTTCATTGACTACAGCTCGGCATTCAACACCATGGTACCCTCCAAGCTCGTCATCAAGCTCGAGACCCTGGGTCTCGACCCCGCCCTGTGCAACTGGGTACTGGACTTCCTGACGGGCCGCCCCCAGGTGGTGAGGGTAGGCAACAACATCTCCTCCCCGCTGATCCTCAACACTGGGGCCCCACAAGGGTGCGTTCTGAGCCCTCTCCTGTACTCCCTGTTCACCCACGACTGCGTGGCCACGCACGCCTCCAACTCAATCATCAAGTTTGCGGACGACACAACAGTGGTAGGCTTGATTACCAACAACGACGAGACGGCCTACAGGGAGGAGGTGAGGGCCCTCGGAGTGTGGTGTCAGGAAAATAACCTCACACTCAACGTCAACAAAACTAAGGAGATGATTGTGGACTTCAGGAAACAGCAGAGGGAACACCCCCCTATCCACATCGATGGAACAGTAGTGGAGAGGGTAGCAAGTTTTAAGTTCCTCGGCATACACATCACAGACAAACTGAATTGGTCCACTCACACAGACAGCATTGTGAAGAAGGCGCAGCAGCGCCTCTTCAACCTCAGGAGGCTGAAGAAATTCGGCTTGTCACCAAAAGCACTCACAAACTTCTACAGATGCACAATCGAGAGCATCCTGGCGGGCTGTATCACCGCCTGGTACGGCAACTGCTCCGCCCTCAACCGTAAGGCTCTCCAGAGGGTAGTGAGGTCTGCACAACGCATCACCGGGGGCAAACTACCTGCCCTCCAGGACACCTACACCACCCGATGTCACAGGAAGGCCATAAAGATCATCAAGGACATCAACCACCCGAGCCACTGCCTGTTCACCCTGCTATCATCCAGAAGGCGAGGTCAGTACAGGTGCATCAAAGCTGGGACCGAGAGACTGAAAAACAGCTTCTATCTCAAGGCTATCAGACTGTTAAACAGCCACCACTAACATTGAGTGGCTGCTGCCAACACACTGACACTGACTCAACTCCAGCCACTTTAATAATGGGAATTGATGGGAAATTATGTAAATATATCACTAGCCACTTTAAACAATGCTACCTTATATAATGTTACTTACCCTACATTATTCATCTCATATGCATACGTATATACTGTACTCTATATCATCGACTGTATCCTTATGTAATACATGTATCACTAGCCACTTTAACTATGCCACTTTGTTTACATACTCATCTCATATGTATATACTGTACTCGATACCATCTACTGTATCTGCCTATGCTGCTCTGTACCATCACTCATTGATATATCCTTATGTACATATTCTTTATCCCCTCACACTGTGTACAAGACAGTAGTTTTGGAATTGTTAGTTAGATTACTTGTTGGTTATTACTGCATTGTCGGAACTAGAAGCACAAGCATTTCGCTACACTCGCATTAACATCTGCTAACCATGTGTATGTGACAAATAAAATTTGATTTGATTTGATTTGATTGATTTGAATATTAGGGAAGTAAGGCAATAAATAGGCCATAGTGGTGAAATATTTACAATTTAGCAATTAAATACTGGAGTGATAGATGTGCAGATGATGATGTGCAAGTAGAGATACTGGGGTGCAAAAGAGCAAAAATATAAATAACAACATGGGGATGAGGTAGTTGGGTGGGCTATTTACATATTGGCTGTGTACAGGTGCAGTGATCGGTAAGCTGCTCTGACAGCTGATGCTTAAAGTTAGAGAAGGAGATACAAGTCTCCAACTTCAGTGATTTTTGCAATTCGTTCCAGTCATTGGCAGCAGAGAACTATAAGGAAAGGTGGCCAAAGGAAGTGTTGGCTTTGGGGATGACCAGTGAAATATACCTGCTGGAGCGCGTGCTACGGGTGGGTGTTGTTATCTTGACCAGTGAGCTGAGATAAGGCGGAGCTTTACCTAGCAAAGACTTATAGATGACTTGGAGCCAGTGGGTCTGACAACGAATGTGTAGCGAAGGCCAGCCAATGAGAGCATACAGGTCACAGAAGTGGATAGTATAAGGGGCTTTGGTGACAAAACAGATGGCACTGTGATAGACTACATCCAGTTTGCTGAGTGGAGTGTTGGAGGCTATTTTGTAAATGACATCGCCAAAGTCAAGGATCGGTAGGATAGTCAGTTTTACGAGGGTATGTTTGGCAGCATGAGTGAAGAATACATTGTTGCGAAATAGGAAGCCGATTCTAGATTTAATTTTGGATTGGAGATGCTTGATGTGAGTCTGGAAGGAGAGTTTACAGTCTAACCAGACACCTAGGTATTTGTAGTTGTCCACATATTCTAAGTCAGAACCGTTCAGAGTAGTGATACTAGTCGGGCAGGCGGGTGCGGGCAGCAATCGGTTGAAGAGCATGCATTTAGTTTAACTAGCATTTAAAATAAGTTGGAGGCCAAGGAAGGAAGAAGATGGAATTGTGAAGATGGAAGCCTTTTTCATTGAAGTAAAACAAAAGTTAGAGGGGAAAAAGTATGCCTATAGTGAAAAGCCTACAAGGGGAATTTATGTTTTAATATTGTAGTGGGAGATGAGAAGAACGTTGCACGGCCAAATGCAGGCTACTGTGCAATTCCCTATTCAGGTAGGATGCAATTTTGGAACTGACATTTATGTATAATAATTTGTTTAATCATTATTATTATTGTATATCATTGTTATTATTGTAAACCTATTTATTAATTGAACCCCAATATGCAAAACCTGTTTTGTTTAATTATGTTGAGACATTTTCATTGGCTAAATTAAAATGATCTGCATTTTTAATTATGTGCCCCATATTTAGTTTAAGATGGTTTAAAAGTAGGTCTGTTGTAAAATAAATAACATTAGCTAGTTTCTGTAATTTGTTGGGTAGGGTGGGCACTTGCCTTTGTTGGTAATTGCTGCAATATAGCCTGTGCAGAACGTTTGTGAAGGTTTAAACCACATTCATTCAGTTGTGCCATTTTCTTTGGTCAAACTAAGTTCCAACTGTAATGGTGTGTTTGCCGCAATATAATAGCCTGCTCCTATATTTCTTATGAGCAATGGCTTGACTTACTTTTGATATTACCGTAATAAAGTTTAGAAACTCTTGTGAAGGTTTGGTGTGGTGTGGTTTTTATTAAGCTTTAGCTACTGCAAGCCTATGATATGAACCAGCACTCCAACTGACTCCAACAAGCTTGAGGTGAGGAAGAACGATAAACACCTGCCTCTGATTGAGAACCACTCCAGGCAACCATAGACTTTCCTAGAACACTCAACTGAACACAACCCCATAGACTACAAAACCCCTAGACAAAACAAGACACATAAATCACCCATGTCACACCCTGGCCTAACCAACATAATAAATAAAACACATATGTTGTTGCATTACAACCTGTAATTTAAATGAATTTTTATTTGGATTTCATTTAATAGACATACTCAAAATAGTCAAATTTGTGAAGTGGAACATTTTTAAACATTTAAAACGGAAAAGTGGTGTATGCATATCTATGAAGCCACTAAATAAGATCTGGTGCAACCAATTACCTTCAGAAGTCACATAATTAGTTAAATGAAGCCCACCTGTATGCAGTCTAAGTGTCACATGATCTGTCACATGATCTCAGTATATATACACCTGTTCTGAAAGGCCCCAGAGTCTGCAACGCCACTAAGCAAGGGGCACCACCAAGCAAGCAGCACCATTAAGACCAAAGAGCTCTCCAAACAGGTCAGGGACAAAGTTGTGGAGAAGTACAGATCAGGGTTATAAAAAGATATCCGAAACTTTGAACATCCCACAGAGCACCATTAAATCCATTATTAAAAAATGTTAAGAATATGCCACCACAACAAACCTGACAAGAGAGGGCAGACCACCAAAACTCACAGACCAGGCAAGGAGGGCATTAATCAGAGAGGCAACAAAGAGACCAAAGATAACCCTGAAGGAGCTGCAGAGCTCCACAGCGGAGATTGGAGTGTCTGTCCATAAGACCACTTTAAGCTGGGCTTTTAAGAGCTGGGCTTTACGGAGGAGTGGACAGAAAAAAGCACTTGCTTAAAGAAAAAAATAAGCAAACATTTTTGGTGTTCGCCAAAAGGCATGTGGGAGACTCCCCAAACATATGGAAGAAGGGGTACTCTGGTCAGATGAGACTAAAATGTAGCTTTTTGGCCATCAAGGAAAACACTATGTCTGGCGCAAACCCAACATCTCTCATCACCCCGAGAACAACATCCTCACAGTGAAGCATGGTGGTGGCAGCATCATGCTGTGGGGATGTTTTTTATCGGCAGGGACTGGGAAACTGGTCAGAATTGAAAGAATACAGGGCAATTCTTGAGGGAAACTTGTTTCAGTCTTCCAGAGATTTGAGACTGGAACGGAGGTTCACCTTCAAGCAGGACAATGACCCTAAGCATTCGGAAAGTAATCAGACCACTTTACTTTTTCCTTATTTTAAAATTGATTAATGTTTTTTCCCTCATAAATCAATACCCCATAATGACAAAGCAAAAAAATGTGTTGTTGAAATTTTAGCAAATTCATAAAAATATAAAAACTGAAATATCACATTTACATAAGTATTCAGACCCTTTACTCTGTACTTTGTTGTAGCACCTTTGGCCGCAATTACAGCCTGAAGTCTTCCTGGGTATGATATTACAAGCTTGGGCACACCTGTATTTTATCCCATTTCTCTCTACAGATCCTCTCAAACTTTCAGGTTGGATTGGGAGCGTTGCTGCACAGCTATTTCAGGTCTCTCCAGAGATGTTCGAACTGGTTCAAGTCTGGGCTCTGGCTGGGCCACACAAGGACATTCAGAGACTTGTCTTGAAGCCACTCCTGCGCTGTCTTGGCTGTGTGCTTAGGGTTGTTGTCCTGTTGGAAGATGAACCTAGACATAATCCTGTCTCAGAGCTCTACGGACAATTTCTTTGACCTCATGGCTTGGTTTTTGTTCTGACATCCACTGTCAATTGTGGGACCTTACATATCAAGTTATAGAAACATCTCAAGGATGATCAATGGAAACAGGATGCACCTTAATACAATTTCAAGTCTAATGGCAAAGGGTCTGAATACTTATGTAAATAAGATATTTCTGTTTTATATTTTTTAACAAATTAGTAAAAACTTCTAAAAGCCTGTTTACACTGTGTAATTATGGGATATTGTGTGTAGATTACTGATGATTTTTATATATTTAATCCATTTTAGAATAAGGCTATAACATAACAAAATGTGGAAAAAGTCAAGGGTCCGAATACTTTCCGAAGGCACTATATATAAAAAAGTATGTGGACACCCCTTCAAATTAGTGGATTCAAGCAGCTGCACACAAGCCTAAGATCACCACGCGCAATGCCAGGCGTGAAGGCAAATCATAACTTTACAGAATACAATGACATTCTGGATGACTCTGTGCTTTCAACTTGGGAAGGCTCATCAATTTGGGAAGGCCCTTTCCTGTTTCAGCATGACAATGCCCCCTTGCACAAAGCGAGGTCCATACAGAAATGGTTTGTTGAGATTGGTGTGGAAGAACTTGACTAGCGTGCACTGCACCCTGACCTCAACTCCATCGAACACCCTTGGGATGAATTGGAATGCCGACTGCGAGCACAACATCAGTGCCCGACTTCACTAATGCTCTTGTGGCTTAATCGAAGTCCCCGTAGCAATGTTCCAACATCTAGTGGAAAGCCTATATGCACTGCATTCAGAAAGTATTGACACCCCTTGACTTGGTCCACATTTTCTTGTGTTACAGCTTCAATTTATAATGGAGTAAATTGAGATTTTAGGTCACTGGCCTACACACAATACCTCATAATGTCAAAGTGGAATTATTTATTATTTTTACAAATGAATTAAAAATGAAAAGCTGAAATGTCATGAGTCAATAAGTATTCAGCCACTTTGTTATGACATGATTGAATAAATTCAGGAGTAAAATTGTGCTTAACAAGTCAAACAATAAGTTGTGTGGACTCACTCTGTGTGCAATAATTGTATTTTACATGCTTTTTGAATGACTACCTCTATTATCTGTAAGGTCCCTCATTCAAGCAGTGAATGTCCAACATAAATTCAACCACAAAGACCAGCAAGGTTTTTCAATGCCTCACAACCAAGGGCACCTATTGGTAGATGGGTAAAAAAAAACAGACATTGAATAAATATCCCTTTGAGCATGGTGAAGTTATGAATTACACTTTGAATGGTGTATCAATACAGGCATCCTTCCTAACTTCCTCTCCTAACCGGAGAGTAAGGAAATTGCCCAGGAATTTCACCATGAGGCCAATGGTGACTTTAAAACAGTTATAGGAGTTTAATGGCTGTGATAGGAGAAAACTGAGGATGGATCAACAACATTGTAGTTAGTCCACAATACTAACCTTTACAGAGTGAAAAGTGAAGCCTGTACAGAATACAAATATTCGAAAACATGCATCCTGTTTGCAATAAGGTACTAGAATAATACTTCAAAAAAGGTGTCAAAGCAATTCACTTTTTGTTCTGAACACAAAATGTTTTGTTAGTGGCAAATCCAATACAACACATTACTGAGTACCACTCTTCAAATGTTCAAGCATAGTGGTGGCTGCATCATGTTAAAGGTATGCTTGTAATTGTTAAAGAATGGAGAGTTTCTCAAGATAGAAAATAAACGGAATTTAAGCAGTATTTACAGTATTTAAGCACAGGCAAAATCCTAGAGGAAAACCTGATTCAGTCTGCTTTCTACCAGACACTGGGAGATTAATTCACCTTTCAGCATGACAGTGACACAATGTCAAATCTACACTGGAGTTGCTTATCAAGAAGACACAATGTTCCTGAGTGGCTGAGTTACAGTTTTGACTTAAATCTACTTGAAAAGCTATAGCAAGACCTGAAAATAGTTGTCTAGCAATGATCAACAACCAATTTGACAGAGATTGAATAATCTTTTCAAGAATAGTGGGCAAATGTTTCACAGTCAAGGTGTGGACTCACAGCTGTAATCTCTGCCAAAGGTGCTTCTACAAAGTACTGACACAGGGGTGTGAATACTTATGTAAATGAGGTATTTCTGTATTTAATTTTCAATACACAGGCAAACATTTCTAAAAACATGTTTTCACTTTCTCATTATAGGATATTGTGTGTAGATGGGTGATTAACATTTTTTTTAAATCAATTTTGAATTCAGGCTGTAACACAACAACATGTGGAATAAGTCTAGGGGTATGAATACTTTCTGAAGGCACTGTGCTGTATATGGACGAGATGGATCCTATTACTGTATGTCTGGTGAAAACCAAACACTGCATTCCACAGTAAGAACCTCATACCAAAAGTCAAGCATGGTGGTGGTAGTGTGATGGTTTGGGGATGCTTTGCTGCCCCAGGACCTGGACGACTTGCCTTAATAGAAGGAACCATGAATTATGCTCTGTATATGATAATTATACAGGAGAATGTCAAGCCATCCTTTTGTGAGCTGAAGCTGAAGCGCATCTGGGTCATACAGCAAGACAATGTTCCAAAACATGAAAATGGTTCAAAAGCAAGACATTTGAAGTTTTGGAATGGCCTAGTCAAAATCCAGACCTAATCCCAATTGAGAAATTGTGGCAGGACTTGAAACAAGCAGTTCCATGCTTGAAAAGCCACAAATGTCACTGAGTTAAAGTGGTTCTGCATGCAAGAGTGGGCCAACATTCCTCCATAGCAATGTGAGAGACTGATCAACAACTACAGGAAGCATTTGGTTGCAGTCATTGCTGCTCAAGGTGGCACAAACCATTTTTGAGTGTAATGGGGCAATTACTTTTTCAAATTGGGTATTGCGTAATTTTGTTAATTACATTTTTTTATTTGTAAACTCAGGTTCGCTTTATCTAATAGTTTTGGTTGAAGATCTCATAACATTCAGTATTAAAAATATGCAAACATTTAGAAAATCAGAAAGGGGGCAAATACATTTTCATGGCACTATATGTGTTTTTTTACTGACAGATCAAATCAATCAATCAATCCAAACTGTGCAGCGGCAATTTGATGAATGGAAAGAGACATCTGTTGCAAAACACTGAAAGGTTTAATGACATTCAGAGCTTGTCAAGCCTAGCCTTCAATACTGGGTAAGCCGGTCTTCCATCTAAAATGCGCGTAGTCGCGCAGCTCCCCTTGGACTGCCATGCAGATGAAATATCAGTATGCCCAGAGAAACACAAAATTGAACTTCACTCAACTTTCTAGAGTTTTCCTGTTTAGTTAACACTATGGAGGTTTCGGTCTGCTGTGTGGAAATGTGCTCGAATCAATGCAATATTAGACACTTTCAATGTAACATACCCAAACAAAATGAACTATGCAAGACTTTGTATGCAAAACTAACTGTGCAAGAGATTTTCTTGTAGTTGGAGTAGGATACTATTGCATTGACATGCATGACTCAGGCCCTTAATAAACACAGGCTGGTGCGCCATAACCAATCAGAGCAGCAGTAGGCCTATATGCAAATAGCCATGGCCATGTATGGATCTGTTCAATTGTATCCATATATGGATCTGTTCACTTTTAACTAGACAGCATGAGTGGTCATGAGTAGATGTGCTTGAGATCAAAGCGAGAGCTACATGTAGCCAACTGTGTACATTTGTTCATATTATTTTCTAGTTAGTGAGTCATTAGCCCAGTTATAGCTATTTTCTAGTTAGCAATGGGGGAGTGGTTGCTTCCTACAAGAGCACAAAACCTGTACATTTCTAGACATATTTGTTACGTCTTAAAGGAGCAGTGTTGTATTTTGAGAAAGGCTTGAATAAGCTAAGTGGCCAACAGGCAGAGGGTAGAATAATTTGTCTGATTCCCTGAAATAATGGTATGGGAATATTAATTACTTTTATTTTGTAAAGTGGTTTCTTGCATCAAACAACACAACAGTTTCAGTCACCTCCTTGTCTGAAGGACAAGTGGATAAATAGGTTAATGTCACGCCCTACATGTTTTTTTTTTTTAAGTCTCACGGAATTAGGTCGACATTGAACACCACACATTGGCTGCTACTGCGGCCTGAATGATAGAACAGCTATTGTCGTGTTAAAATGTTATGGGATGCATTTTCTCTGTTGTTTTTGATAGTAGGCCACTCTAGTAGGCCTACATTATGATCAAAGAGCCACAGTACCCTACTTGATCAGTGTCTGAAACTGTAACTTAAAGCGGGTACAGCCTCAGTGTTCACAGTAAATGTGCGCTGGAAGTTGCACAGAATTTTCACAATGTTCAAGTTTGCGCTCAGCAGACCTGAAATTTGCTCAGTAATGAAAATAATTTGAGGGAACATTGGTAGGGAGGGAAGTGTTTCTGTTTGTGGAGATTGACATATTCTATTTATTGCGGTGTTGAAAATGCAAACCATGATATTGAAGTGCCCAAAGTCAGTATGTTTTGTTTATTGTTTGTGTTGTGCATTGGTACTGAAACCTGTTGTTGGAAAAATTGTTGCATATATTTTATAGAATTATAAATATGGCATCAAAATGTTGAAAATCTGATTCCCCGTAGCTGATCATTGTCAGCAAATGGCTCTGATCGTGAAGTAATGAAACAGGCAGGGAGAGAGCTTGTCTGTGGGGGTCGGCAAACCCTCAACCTTTTGGCCCGTAGCCCTGCGTGGCATGGAAGGTGCCACAAAAGCATGCTGAAATGGCCAAGATGATTAAAAACAGGGTCTCAACAGATATTGTTATTTGTGGTCTTAAACATTATTCTGAGTTAATTCTATGAGGGGAGTGTGTTCAATTTATTTTACAGTACAAGGAGAAGGTCATGTAAAAATCATTTTTTAATTGGGTAAGGGGGTTCATTTAAATTTTTAATGAAACTTTAAATTACATTTTGATTTTGTTGCAGCAAGCAAGGAGAAGCTGATCTCACATATCTAGGTAGAATGAAAAGGGGATTAACGTCTTCACTGCCATCTCACAGTCACGAGTATTCTAAGCTGCTGAACAGCCAGCAAGTTGACATGAGCATCTCATTAAAACGAGTGCACAGGCCAAAGAACAGATCCAATAGTCATCAAGAACGGTGACAGCTGTGAGTCTTTTTAGTACTGGTGAACGGATAATGCACCTACTGCTTTCCCGGGCGTGGATCAGATTGTGAGGGGAAGTAATCCTCGAATTTGAGCAAAGTTTTGCTCAGATGTGACCCCATCAATGTATGCATGTCATCCATGTCTACATCACCCAGCCAGAGTTGAGAAAAGGGGGAACATATCGAAAATGTCACTCGCTCTCTCAAGACACCAATCTTTTCTTGAAATCTGCAATTTTATCTGTTTGTTTGGTAAATGTCACTTGAGTATCCCTGTATGGATAGGTTGAGCAGCAGTCTTGTTGGTAGGCCTACAGATCCCGATACAACGGTTCATCCTAATCCATGTCCCATTATGTGCTCGTTTAGAACACAGAATATTTCACCTGCAGTTGTATTCTGAGGCAACACTTTGCAACAAAGAAATTCTTCATATATGTATCGAATATATACAAGAAGAAGCGGGCATTTGAAATGTCAGTCGTCTCATCTAATTGGATTGCAAATCAATCTGATGTGCGGGCTCTGTCTAAAACATACATGTGATTCAATATCATCTGCCATATCCTGGATTCAACACGTGACCGTGTCATTGGGATTTCACTGATCTTTGTAGCAGCAGTTGGGCCTAAAACCTCTTAGCAAGCATCCACGACTGAGGGCATGACCAGCTTTTCAACTATACTGAAAGGAGCCTGGCACGTGGAAATATTATGAGAGAGTAAGTATGAAGCCTTCAGTCAATCAAATGAATTTATAATGCCCTTTTTACATCAGCAGAAGTCACAAAGTGCTTATACAGAACGACGAGAGAGGTAGAGGTAGGGTCGAATACAGCAGCTTCGGCACAAGGTAGCACATCCGGTCAACAGGTCAGGCAGGGTTCCATAGCTGAAGGTAGAACATTTGAAACTGGATCAGCAGCACGGCCAGGTGGACTGGGGACGGGGACGGCCAGGATTCATCAGGCCAGGTAGTTCTGACGCCTGGTCCTAGGGCTCAGGTCCTTCTCCGAGAAAGAATTGAATTAAATTGAATTGAGAGACACTGACCCTAGCCCCCCCCCCCCCCCCCGGCATACAGACTATAACAGCATAAATACTGAAGACCGAGTAAACACTCATTGTCTGTGAAATTATTGTTCAGCATTTTTGTTTGGCTGGTCATCTATTTTTTGTAAAAAAAAATAAAGATTTGTCAGGTTTATCCTTGTTTCTAAATGTCTGCACATTTTTATTGGCTTCATAACATTGTTGCTGAAGCAAGTCTGACATATCACAGACAGGTTTTGGTGGGCAGCTGTTATTTTAAATAAATCCAGGGAGTGAGAGAGAGAGTGTGCAGGCAGCGCAACAGGGCTAACTTGTGTGTGTGTACAGTTCAGCGCCTTGCATAGTTCAGAGCATTGAGCAAGTAGGCCTACGGCAAGTACACTTCATGACCAGAAGTATGTGGACACCTGCTCGTTGAACATCTCATCTCTTGTGGATGGTGACTTCAGGATTTTGGAAACACAAAAAAACATTAAAAAGTAATTTCCCACTGTTATAATGACAAAAAGAAAGTTGCATTGACAGAGGAGGGAAAGTACTGGTAAGGGATAGAATTTGCTCTCAATCTTCTAACAGTAACATGTATGATCTCACAATCTCATGACAGAATTAGACGTTCATCCATGTTTCTCAAACATCAAATTTAGAAGTTGTTCAAAACGTCAAACATCAAAGTGTTTAAGGTTAAGTTTAGTCATAAACTCCACATTTTTAAGTTTAGGGTTAAGTTCAGGCAATAACTCCAAAATCTTAAGGTTCGGCATTAATTCCAAATGATTAAGGTAAGGTTAAGGTTTGGGATAGGCTTAAAAAATATAAGGGCCTCCCGAGTGGCATAGTGGTCTAAGGCACTGCATCACAGTGCTAGCTGTGCCACTAGAGATCCTGGTTCGAGTCCAGGATCTGTCGCAGCCGGTTACGACCAGGAGACCCATGGAGCGGCGCACCATTGGCCCAGCATCATCCGGGTTAGGGGAGGGTGTGGCCGGCAGTGATGTTCATGTCCCATCGCGCACCAGCGACTCCTGTGGCGGGCCAGGCACAGTGCATGCTGACACGGTTGCCAGGTGTACGGTGTTTCCTCCAACACATTGGTGTGGCTGGCTTCCAGGTTAAGCGGCGTTGTGTCAAGAAGCAGTGCAGCTTGGCTGGGTTGTGTTTCAGGGAGGACGCATGGCTCTCGACCTTCGTCTCTCCCGAGTCCGTATAGGAATTGCAGTGATGGGACAAGACTGTAACTACCAATTGGAGAGAAAAAGAGGTATAAAATCGGTGGATTCAAACTTGCAATCTTTGGAATCAGTTGCTTATGCCCATTTGCTGTCCCTGTCCACAACGCCCTAGCAAAACTGAAACGTACTTGAAGGTAACGTCCTCAGACATGGATGATGTCGAATATTGACTTGTATCACGGGTGACCTGGCTGGTTCTGGTCTGTGCTTCCATAATAAATTAGCAGTGTGGCAGTTTTCCTTGGTTGGAGTCTAAGCAAATTATTTGTTGGAATTGCAAAACTTTATAAAATGGTGTTTCCGATAGTCACAGATTATGAGGAAAAACATACAGATCCACAATATCTATTCCATGGGACAAAACTAGATCCAGGGTATGATTGTGGCCTAGGTCCTGAGACGGTTGAATAAACAGACAGAGTTGATGATGGCTTTGAAAACCTTGTGGAGTGAGTCTGTGGACTTCTCCATGTGAATATTTAAATCACAAAAAATGGTATATTATCTGCCATGACTACGAGGTTCGAATGGAATTCAAGGAGGCCTGTAAACAGTCGCTATATTTTTGTAACCTTTATTTAACTAGGCAAGTCAGTTAAGAACAAATTCTTATTTACAATGACAGCCTACATTGGCCAAACCCAGACGATGCTGGGCCAATTGTGCGCCGCCCTATGGGACTCCCAATCACGGCCAGTTGTGATACAGCCTGGAATCGAACCAGGGTGTCTGTAGTGATGCCTCTAGCATTGAGATGCAGTGCCTTAGACCGCTGCGCCACTCGGGAGCCCCATAATGTGATTGCTGCATATATTTCATGACTAGAACCTCAAAAGACGAAAATGCAGTCTTTATTTTTTCTTTCGTTATTTCAAATTTTCTGTCATAAATGTTAGCAATACCTGTACCTTTGCGGGATGCGCGGGGGATATGGTCACTAGCATAGCAAGGAGGAGAGGCCTCATTTAACGCAGTAAATTCATCAGGCTTAAGCCATGTTTCAGTCAGTAAAATCACATCAAGTTTATGATCAGTGATTCGTTCATTAACAATGACTGCCTTGGAAGTGAGGGATCTAACATTAAGAAGTCCTATTTTGAGATGTGAGGTATAATCACAATCTCTTTCAATAATGGCAGGAATGGAGGACATGGTCTCAATGGGGAAAGCTGAGCTGACTACTGCAAGGGGCAGACTCCACTAAGTTGGCAGGCTGACCTTCACCCTATCTCATTGTGAAGCTAGAGGAGTTAGAGCCCTGTCTATGTCGATAGATAAAATGAGAGTACCAGCTAGGATGGAGTCCATTTCTTCAGCAGGCCAGGCTTGGGCCAATTATCTACAAATTATATCTTTTGGGAGGGGCAGAAAACCATTTTCAACCAGTGATTGAGTTGTGCAAGTCTGCTGCAGAGCTCATCACTCCCCCTAACTGGGAGAGGGCCAGAGGCAATTACTCGATGCCGACACATCTTTCTAGTTAAGTTACATGCTGAAGCTATGTTGCACTTGGTGACCTCCAACATTAAGGGTGAAACAGTCATTGATGCTGACGTGGATAACAATATCCCTATACTCGCCAATTTTAGCCTGAGCCAGCACCATCTTCAGATAAGTCTTTACTTCGGTAGCCCTGCCTACTAGTAAACAATATATATTTTTAAGTGTAATGTTGCGGTTAATGGAGTCTTCAATGACTAACGTTTTCAATCTGTCAGAGCTAATGGTGGGAGGCTTCAGACCATGTAACGGGTGAATGAGAACTCCGACTCACAATAAGATGTTAGTTCTCCTGAATATTATATTATGAGTACAGCAACTGCAATGAGAAGGCATAATGTTACTTAGCTTTTTTCGCCTGGTGGAGGTCCTTCAGATCCATGTCCAGAGAAAGCGTCCAGGGTGAATGACAAAAGTCGAGTGAGGACAAAACTAAGACGTTGGCAAACTTGTTAAATACAGAGTTTAATTGAAAACTACAAATCAGGTAGCGAAGTAGCAACAAACAGCACAGCAGTACAGAGACAAAGTAGACGAGAGACCATAAAGACCTGAGAGACCTGAGAGAGACAAGAGAGATCAGAGAGAGACCAGAACGTGACCAGAGAGCAACCATAGAGACCATAGAGACCAGAGAGAGACTAGAGAGATCAGACACCAGAGAGAGACCAGAGAAAGGGACCATAGAGACCAGAGAGAGACCAGAGGGACCAGAGATCTGAGAGAGACCAGAGAGAAATCAGAGGAACCGGAGGGACCAGAGATCTGAGAGACCAGAGAGAGGGACCAGAGAGGTCAGAGAGAGAGACCAGAGAGAGGGACCAGATAGAACAGATGGAGACCAGAGAGAGGGACCAGAGAGAGACCAGAGCCTCATTGAGTTTTTTAAAATTATTAAATTTTTTATTTCACCTTTATTTAACCAGGTAAGCTAGTTGAGAACAAGTTCTCATTTGCAACTGTGTCCTGGCCAAGATAAAGCATGGCAGTTCGACACATACAACAACACAGAGTTACACATGGAATTAACAAAACATACAGTCAATAATACAGTAGAAAAAAAGAAAACAAAGTCTATATACAGTTAGTGCAAATTAGGTCAAATAAGAGAGTTAAGGCAATAAATAGGCCATGGTGGCGAAGTAATTACAATATGGCAATTAAACACTGGAGTGGTAGATGTGCACAAGATGGATGTGCAAGTAGAGATACTGTGGTACAAAAGGATAAGAATAAATAAATACAGTATGGGGATGAGGTAGATAGATGGGCTGTATACAGATGGGCTATGAACAGGTGCAGTGATCTGTGAGCTGCTCTGACAGCTAGTTCTTAAAGCTAGTGAGGGAGATGGGAATCTCCAGCTTCAGTGATTTTTGCAGTTAGTTCCAGTCAGTGGCAGCAGAGAACTGGAAGGAAAGGTGACCAAAGGAGGAATTGGCTTTGGGGGTGACCAGTGAGATATACCTGCTGGAGAAAGTGCTACGAGTGGGTGCTGCTATGGTGACCAGCGAGTTGAGATAGGGCGGGGCTTTACCTAGCAGAGACTTGTAGATAACCTGTAGCCAGTGGGTTTGGCGACGAGTATGAAGCGAGGGCCAGCCAACGAGAGCGTACAGGTCGCAGTGGTGAGTAGTGTATGGGGTTTTGGTGGCAAAACGGATGGCACTGTGATAGACTATATCCAGTTTGCTGAGTAGAGTGTTGGAGGATATTTTATAGATGACATCGCCGAAGTCAAGGATCGG
Organism: Oncorhynchus clarkii lewisi; assembly: GCF_045791955.1. Taxonomy (NCBI): domain Eukaryota; kingdom Metazoa; phylum Chordata; class Actinopteri; order Salmoniformes; family Salmonidae; genus Oncorhynchus; species Oncorhynchus clarkii. The sequence goes on from NC_092151.1 coordinate 17,150,467, forward strand.
TAGGATGGTCAGTTTTACGAGGGTATGTTTGGCAGCATGAGTGAAGGAAGCTTTGTTGCGAAATAGGAAGCCGATTGTAGATTTAATTTTTGATTGGAGATGCTTAATGTGAGTCTGGAAGGAGAGTTTACAGTCTAGCCAGACACCTAGGTATTTGTAGTTATCCACGTATTCTAAGTCAGAGCCGTCCAGAGTAGTGATGCTGGATGGGCGGGCAGGTGCCAATAAGAATGTGGTGATTGACAGAGTCGAAAGCCTTGGCCAGGTCGATGAATACAGCTGCACAGTAATGTCTCTTATCGATGGCGGTTATGATATCGTTAAGGACCTTGAGCATGGCTGAGGTGCACCCATGATCAGCTCGGAAACCAGATTGCATAGTGGAGAAGGTACGATGTGATTCAAAATGGTCAGTAATCTGTTTGTTAACTTGGCTTTTGAAGACCTTAGAGATGCAGGGTAGGATAGATATAGGTCTGTAGCAGTTTGGGTCTAGAGTGTCTCCCCCTTTGAAGAGGGGGATGACTGCGGCAGCTTTCCAATCTTTGGGAATCTCAGACGATCCGAAAGAGAGGTTGAACAGGCTAGTAATAGGGGTTGCAACAATTTCGGCAGATAATTTTAGAAAGAGAGGGTCCAGATTGTCTAGCCCGGCTGATTTGTAGGTGTCCAGATTTTGCAGCTCTTTCAGAACATCAGCTATCTGGATATGGGTGAAGGAGAAATGGAGGGGCTTGGGCGGGTTGCTGTGGAGGGTGCCGGGCAGTTGACCGGGGTAGGGGTAGCTAGGTGGAAAGCATGGCCAGCCGTAGAAAAATGCTTATTGAAATTCTCAATTATAGTGGATTTGTCGGTTGTAACAGTGTTTCCTAGCCTCAGAGCAGTGGGTAGCTGGGAGGAGGTGCTCTTATTCTCCATGGACTTTACAGTGTCCTAGAACGTCTTTGAGTTTGTACTGCAGGATGCAAATTTCTGTTTAAAAAAGCTAGCCTTAGCTTTCCTAACTGCCTGTGTATATTCGTTCCTAACTTCCCTGAAAAGTTGCATATCACGGGGGCTATTCGATGCGAATGCAGAACGCCACAGGATGTTTTTGTGCTGGTCAAGGGCAGACAGGTCTGGAGTGAACCAAGGGCTATATCTATTCCTGGTTCTACATTTTTTGAATGGGGTATGCCTATTTAAGATGGTGAGGAAGGCACTTTTAAAGAATAACCAGGAATAGATACTCTACTGTCGGGATGAGGTCAATGTCATTCCAGGATACCCCGGCCAGGTCGATTAGAAAGGCCTGCTCGCAGAAGTGTTTTAGGGAGTGTTTGACAGTGATGAGGGGTGGTCGTTTGCTCGCAGACCCATTATGGATGCAGGCAATGAGGCAGTGATCGCTGAGATCTTGGTTGAAAACAGCAGAGGTGTATTTGGAGGGTGAGTTAGTTAGGATGATATCTATGAGGGTGCCCGTGTTTACAGAGATGGGGATATATCTGGTAGGTTCATTGATAAGTTGTGTGAGATTGAGGGCATCAAGCTTAGATTGTAGGATGGCCGGGGTGTTCAGCATGTCCCAGTTTAGGTCACCTAGCAGCACAAGCTCAGAAGATAGATGGGGGGGCAATCAAATCACATATGGTGTCGAGGGCACAGCTGGGGGCAGAGGGTGGTCTATAGCAAGCAGCAACGGTGAGAGACTTGTTTCTGGAAAGGTTAATTTTTAGAAGTAGAAGCTCAAATTGTTTGGGTACAGACCTGGATAGTGAGACAGAACTCTGCAGGTTATCTTTGCAGTAAATTGCAACAACGCCCCCTTTGGCAGTTCTATCTTGTCGGAAAATGTTATAGTTAGGAATGGAAATTTCAAGGTTTTTGGTGGTCTTCCTAAGCCAGGATTCAGACACGGCTAGGACATCCGGATTGGTGGAGTGTGCTAGGGCAGTGAATAAAACAAACTTAGGGAGGAGGCTTCTAATGTTAACATGCATGAAACCAAGGCTTTTACGGTTGCAGAAGTCAACAAATGAGAGAGCCTGGGGGATGGGAGTGGAGGTTGACACTGCAGGGCCTGGATTAACCTCTACATCACCAGAGGAACAGAGGAGGAGTAGGATAAGGGTACGGCTAAAGGCTAACAGAACTGGACGCCTAGTATGTTCAGAACAGAAAGTAAAAGGAGCAGATTTCTGGGCACGGTAGAATATATTCAAGGCATAATGTACAGACAAAGGTATAGTAGGATGTGAATACAGTGGGAGTACACCTGTGCATATAGTGATAATGAAAGAGATATTGTCTCTAGAAATAGCATTTAAACCAGGTGATGTCACTGCGTGTGTGGGAGTTGGAACTATATTGTTAGCCGAGGCGTGTTGAGCAGTGCTAGAGGCTCTACAATGAAATAAATCAATAGTTACAAACCAGAACAGCAATCGACACGGCATGGTGACGTTAGGGAAAGGCATGCGTAGCCGGGTGATCATACAAGTCCAGTGTGTGGCTTCAGGCAGCTAGCGGCACGGGGCTAGCAGGCTAACAGAAAGGCCTTAGAGGGATGACGCGACGGAGGAAAGTCTGTTGTGGCCCCCTCGTTCAGTTACATCAGCGGATGGATCAGCAGGGTAAACCAGGCCAATTGGCAAAATATGTATAGTTGCCGAATAAATATGTCCGAAGGGCCTCTTAAGCCAGCAGTCCAATGTGCTTTAGATACCTAGCAGGCCGCAGATTAGCGGCTGTGCTTTCAGGGGTCGTTAGCTGCTATAATTCCAGGTGGGGAGAAAAAATATCATAATAAAAATGTTTAAAACATTTTTTTTTAAATTGGTTCAGAGCTTGCGGTAGGAATCCGGAGATATGGAGAAGAAAAAGTCAGACTAGCTCTGGTTTGAGTCGCGCTGTACAGACTGGTGGGAGTTGTCCAGGATAAAGGTAGCTGATGACCGCTAGCAAAGGATAGCTGACTGCTAGCTGGTGGCTTCGGAATGGATTCGATGGGCCTCGTAAGCCAACAGTCTGTTGTGCTCTAGACAGCTAGCATTCAGGGGACGTTAGCTGCAAAGGTCGGAAGGTGAGAAGATTCAGAGCTTGCGATAGGAATCTGGGGATATGGAGAGAAAAATAGGTCCGGTATGCTCTGGTTGAATCGCATTGTACAAACTGGCGAGAGCTTTCCGAGCTAGGGGTTAGCTGATGACCGTTAGCTGGCTAGTTTATGTTGGAGAGATTCCAGTAATAGAGGCAGGGAAAAATACTTTTGAGAAAAAGCAGGTCCACACCACATTGGGTGAGGCGGGTTGCAGGAGAGTATTTTGAAGTAAGGGTTTAGAAAAATATAAAAAGATATGTATATTAAAATGTATATACATGGGACACGACAAGACGAAGGACAAATACGTCTGACTGCTACGCCATCTTGGATTCAGGTTTGGTGGGTTTCTTCTCTCTACAGAATTTCAAAATATCAATGTTCTTTCAAACATATGCTGGATATACAGAAATACATGTACGAGGTCTCTGAACATTGTGACCAGGATTAGTAGAAGTTAGAACCCCCACTGCTGTCTTCGGTCAATGAAACATGAGTTTAGCCCTACTTTTTACAGTCTATGGCTTAGACTAGTGACAAACTTGAGTTTGGGTTTGAGCTTATTTATTCTTGCTCACATATAAACTGAAATGCAGAATTTACATTACTAATAATTGCACATTTAAAATACATAACACATAATACATGACATACAGTGACTTGCGAAAGTATTCACCCCTCTTGGCATTTTTCCTATTTTGTTGTCTTACTACCTGGAATTAAAATGGATTTGTATCATTTGATTTACACAGCATGCCTACCACTTTGAAGATGCAAAATATTTTTCATTGTTAAACAAACAAAAAATAAGACAAAAAAATGTACAACTTGAGCGTGCATAACTATTCAAAGTCAATACTTTGTAGAGCCACCTTTTGCAGCAATTACAGCTGCAAGTCTCTTGGGGTGTCTCTATAAGCTTGGCACATCTAGCCACTGAGATTTTTGCCATTCTTCAAGGCAAAACTGCTCTAGCTCCTTCAAGTTGGATGGGTTCGCTGATGTACAGCAATCTTTAAGTCATACCACCAGAGTAACTTCCATATGTTTGGGGAGTCTCCCACATGCCTGTTGGCGAACACCAAACATGTTTGCTTATTTTTTTCTGGACACTCTTCCATAAAGCCCAGCTCTGTGGAGTGTATGGCTTAAAGTGGTCCTATGTACAGATACTTCAATCTCCTCCTGGAGCTTTGCAGCTCCTTCAGGGTTATCTTTGGTCTCTTTGTTGCCTATCTGATTAATGCCCTCCTTGCCTGGTCTGTGAAGTTTGGTGGGCGGCCCTCTCTTAGCAGGTTTGTTGTGGTGCCATATTCTTTCCTTTTTTTTTATAACAGTATTTTTATTGGAATTTCACAATTTTCACCCAAATTAAGAGATACAACAACAAAGACAAAGCAAAAAACAGCACGCACTTACATACACACACACAAATATACACATATACATATACTGTACATACATACACAATCTTCCTCTCCCTGCTAGGCGCTTCTCACCCCATCCCCATTATTGCGTCTCTCAATACATACTTTTTGAACAAACATACAAACAGAAATTAAACACAAAAGCTCAGTTTAAACCAAGAAGTTAGGTTCAACACATGGAACGTACAGTGTAATTCTGAAATACATAGATCACCACCATTCTAAGACAATCCTTGCAGCATAATAGCTGATATCTCAGGTTCTAGATCATTTAGATAAGGTTCCCATACTATGTAGAACTGATCTGTTTTAGAATGCAATGTACATGTCAGATATTCCAGAGGAACCCATTCAAATAGTATCTTATGCCAATCTTTAATGGAGAGAACCTTATCACTAATCCACTGTAAGAGGATGTTTTTCCTTGCTGCGAAGTTAAGGATGTTGTAAAGCCTTCTCTTACCCACAGAAGTAACATGCCTACTACGGAGACCTAACAGTAAAGAAACTGGGTCCAATTCTAGATCAACCCCTAGGATCTTTTCAATTTCTTGCAGAACACCAGACTCTTTGTATTTTGGTACATGACCATAAACAATCTTTCCATTTTAAATAATGGATTTAATGGTGCTCCGTGGGATGTTCAAAGTTTTGGATATTTTTTTTACAACCCAAACCTGATCTGTACTTCTCCTCAACTTTGTCCCTGACCTGTTTGTACTGCTCCTTGGTCTTCATGGTGTCGCTCGCTTGGTGGTGTTGCAGACTCTAGGGCCTTTCAGAACAGGTGTATATATACTGAGATCATGTGACAGATCATGTGACACTTAGATTGCACACAGGTGGACTTTATTTAATAACTAATTATGTGACTTCTGAAGGTAATTGGTTGCACCAGATCTTATTTAGGGCTTCATAGCAAAGGGGGTGAAAACATACGCACGCACCACTTTTCCGTTTACATTTTATTCATTTTTTGAAACAAGTAATTTTTAAAATTTCACTTCACCAATTTGGACTATTTTGTGTATGTCCAATACATGAACTCCAAATAAAAATACATTTAAATTACAAGTTGTAATGCAACAAAATAGGAAAAATACCAAGGGGGAGTCCAAGCCAACCTCTTGCAGGTAATAATTTAATGTAATAATTAGCCTTATATTTATTTACAGGTTGTAATGCAACAAAATAGGAAAAATACCAAGGGGGAGTCCAAGCCAACCTCTTGCAGGTAATAATTTAATGTAATAATTAGCCTTATATTTATTTACAGGTTGTAATGCAACAAAATAGGAAAAAGGGGGGTGAACACTTTTGCAAGGCACTTTAAATAGAATACAGAACACTTGAAACATTACAGGACATTTTTTCTGATGGAAATTGAAATATGATTGGGAAAGCCATTTAAGAGCTAGAGTTATTATACAGTCTGATAACAGAGGCTAGAGTGGCGTTTCACTGGCGATTTGTACAGGAAGTTTATACAGGACAGTTGGTGGCTGTTTCTCAGGAGCCTGGTGGTGCAGTTACCTCTTTTTGGAGGGAGCAGGTTGTTCAGTGGATGGTCAAGAGTGTGCATGTCCTTCACCAGGTGCACTGCAGCCTGCTCTCACTTGCTCTGCAGTGACAGGAGCTGTGGTTGGACTGCTCCACCTCTGGAGATGATCATCAAGGCCCTCCTCTGCACCTTGTCTAGTTGGGCCTGCTGCTTTTTACTGCATCCAACTAACAGCACTCCACCATATACCAGACAAGGGCTGTCCATTGTAGTGTAGACTGTGACCAGCATTTTGAGGCCTTCCTCACAGACTGCTCCACATGTGTGTCACCACTGAGGTTAGAGTCTAGATGCAAACCAAGATACTTGGTTGTTGTTACCAATGGTACTTCCTGTCCTCCTATGATGAGCGGTGCAGTTTGTGGATGGTCTCTAGCCAAACATGTCCGCATTTCCACAGACTTTTTCCCATTCAGGAGCATGTTGTTGGATGTGACCCACTGTTCCAGCTGCTTTGCCTCCAAGCCCATGGAAGTGTCCTCTTGGATGCTGGTTAATGGTATAGATCGGGACAGCCCTACATGGTCTGCATACCCAGTGTCCAGAGTGTCACTGAAAACAACTTTCGTGTTGACATGTGAAGGGGAAACAGATATGGTGAAACCACGTCCCCTTGTGGCACACCAGAGATTACCTCTGACCAAGGGCTATTTGTGATTGATTGGTCTATCCTGCCACCCAGTGGTCATGCCAGGGACTGGAGACTCCAAGGCCTGAAAATAATATGAAACACAATTTGGACAATATCACAATCTTAAAATAATAAATGTAATCAATGTACACTCAAATAGCCTAATTAAACTTATATTGAGTACATAGTGAGGGGTGTGCAGAGTGAACCTTTAGGTGGATCTCATAGGCCAGAATCGACATCCCACTTCTCCTCTTTTTGTATCTCATACAGGGCCGTCTCTTGTCTTTTGGTATCCATAAGCAAGATTTGGTTGAGACCAGAGATCAGAGAGGGACCAGAGAGAGACCAGATAGATCAGAGAGGGAGGGACCAGAGAGAGACTAAAGAGACCAAAGAGTTCGGTGAGAGACCAGAGAGACCAGAGAAAGACCAGAAAGAGAGGGACCAGAGGGAGACCAAAGAGATCAGCGAGAGACCAGAGACCAGATAGATCAGCAAGAGCGGGACCAGAGAGAGACCAAAGAGAACATAGAGAGACCAGATAGATCAGAGAGGGAGGGACCTGAGAGAAACCAGAGAGACCAAAGAGATCAGTGAGAGACCAGAGAGATCAGAGAGAGACCAGAGAGGGACCAGAGAGATCAGAGAGGGACCAGAGAGAGACCAGAGAGAGACCAGAGAGGGAGGGACCAGAGAGAGACCAAAGAGATCAGTGAGAGACCAGAGAGAGACCAGAGAGATCAGAGGGAGGGACCAGAGAGAGACCAAAGAGATCAGAGAGAGATCAAAGAGGGACAAGAGAGAAAGACCAGAGAGATCAAAGAGGGACCAGAGAGAGAGAGACCAGAGAGATCAGAGAGGGAGGGACCAGAGAGAGACCAAAGAGATGAGCGAGAGACCAGATAGAGACCAGATAAAGACCCTAGAGATCAGAGAGGGGGGGACCAGAGAGAGACCAGAGAGAGACCAAAGAGACCAGAGAGAGACCAACGAGATCAGAGAAGGACCAGAGAGAGACCAGAGAGAGACCAAAGAGATCAGAGAAGGACCAGAGAGAGACCAGAGAGACCAGAGAGAGAGACCAAAAAGATCAGAGAAGGACCAGAGAGAGACCAGAGAGACCAAAGAGATCAGAGAAGGACCAGAGAGAGACCAGAGAGACCAAAGAGATCAGAGAAGAACCAGAGAGAGACCAGAGAGACCAAAGAGAGACCAAAGAGATCAGAGAAGGACCAGAGAGAGACCAGAGAGACACCAAAGAGGGACTAGAGGGGCAGGATTAGTTTTCTCCAAGACATCTATGATTTATATGCTGGACGTACATAAATACTTGTACGAGGCCTCTGAACATCGGGGCAGGGATTAGCAGAAGTTAGAACCCCCACCTCTGTCTTCGGTCAATGAAACATGAGTTTAGCCCTATTTACAGTATATCTATGCCTTAGCCTAGTGACCATCTTGGTCTATACTGCAACTCAGTGGTCATGCCAGGGACTGGAGGCTCCAAGCCCACAACATGGACTGCATATATGCCTGAAACTCAATTTGGACAATACCCTAATTCAACCCATATTGAATACCTAGTGAGGGGTGTGCAGAGTAAACCTCTAGGTGGCGCTCATAGGCCAGAATCCACTTCTCCTCTTCTTGTATCTCTAAGTGGCCCTAAGTGTGAAACGTTTTTTAGTGCCACCCCCTTTGACGGTGGAAAGTCAACGTAACATTTTAAAGTTAATTTTCTGCAGTTTTACACATTTTACCATGTGGCAGAGACACATTTTAGCAATTTTATAACAAATGTAATGCAATTCTACTGATTTTGCCATGGGGAGAGATACTTTCTTTCAGTTTTATAGCTAATGTCCTTAAATTCTACATATTTTGCCATGACTTATGCCATGTTAATGATATCTGAGTGAGAATGACTAACAACATCAATGGGACCCCCCTGGAGGTCAGGGCCCCTGGGTACATCGGTATTCGGCCATGATTACTACAACTTTAGATAACTTACCAATAAAAAATGTGTTAGCTGACATGGCTAATTGAGTGACTGTCAGTGACTGACAAAACAAAATGTGATGGGTTGAGAGGGTGGGTGTTTGAAAGCTGGGCTGCTCAGACCCTTCCTGTCTGGAGAAGAACAACAGGCCTACTTTGACCTATCATATGACCAGACTAAAGGCTACAAGGTGGTTAAGGCAGCGATTCTTGCCCGGAATGGCTACATGTTAATGACCCGGTCTTGAAGTTCCAGGAATGGACCTTTGTTCTCGCCCAGTCAGTTAGGGCCCAGATGCACGACCTCATCCGGCTGACGAAGGCCTGGTTGCAGAGTGACCCTGCAGGGCCCAACGTGGTAGAGAGAGTGAACCACTTCCTACGGGCCCTTCCCTATGATGCCAAGAAGGTGGCCAGGCAGGGCAATCCACAGTCCGTGGACCAACTAGTCCTCCTAGTGGAGAGCCACTGAAGCCGGATGGGTCGGTACGGTTTTGCAACGACTTTTGAAAACTAAATGAGATATCGAAATTTGACGCTTATCCTATGCCCCGTGTAGATGAGCTGATCGACCGCCTGAGCAACGCCTGGTATATATTTTCACTGCAGACCCCACAGTGAGTACACGGCAGCATATTTGGATGGCGTGATTGTGTACAGCCCTAACTGGGAATCTCACCTGAAGCAGCTCAACACTGTCTTGGAGGCTCTTCGCAGAGCAGGTCTAACCGCCAATGCAAAAAGATGCAGACCGGGACTTGAGGAAGCAGAGTACCTGGGTTTCACCATCGAGAGGGGCAACGTCAAACTGCAAGAGAAGAAATTTCAAGCCATCTGACAGTGGCCACAGCCACAAACCAAGTCTCAGGTAAAAACCTTTGAGGGGCTAACCAGCTATTACTGTAGGTTAATTCTTAACTATGCAACTGTAGCTTGTCATCTCACAGACCTGACCAAAAAGACCCAGCCCAACGTGGTCAGGTTGACTGACAAAGCGAAAGAAGCCTTCCAGAACCTGAAGGAGGCCCTGTACTCCAGACCGGTCTTGGTGATTCCGGACTATGGGAGAGAGATGGTGATCCAAACAGATGCCCTCGACACAGGGGTGGGAGCGGTCTTGTCCCAAGAAGTACGAGGGGAAGAGCATCCTATCCTATCCTATCCTATCAGCCGGAAGCTGTTGCCCCGAGAAACCAAATACTCAACAGTGGAGAAAGAGTGCCTAAGTTAAAGTACTACCTCTTGGGACGACACCTCACTCTGGTCACGGACTATACTCCTCTAGTCTGGATGTCCAGGAACGAGGAAATCAACGATAGAGTGACCAGGTGGTTTCTCTCACTCCAACAGTATTGTTTCTTTGTTGTCCACAGGTCCTGGTCAAAACACGGGAATGGAGAGGCCTTGTCCCGTCTCAACACTCTGTGGACCATGGCCGCCCAGCCCGCCTGGTCAGAGCTGACGAGGGGGGTGTGTGACGGAGTGACAGGTTGGGTGTGTGAAGGCCGATATATTGCTGACAGTTGGCTACATCTGCTGGCCCGGAAGAGGAAGAGCCTAATTACACACATTTGAATATAATTAGCTTGAAGGTTGGGTTGTGTCTGTTTTTACCTGGCTTTGCCCAGATCTGTTTTTGGTCTGGAGCAGCAAGAGCTGACCTGCAGGGCCCTCCAACACTGGGAGGGATATCGAACCTAACTGGACGTTACTTGGCAGTAAGCCTGACCAAAGTAAGGACAAGCCTGTTGAATTTCTGTTTTCTTTTGTTGGAAAATACCTCGCCCTGCCTGTCAATTACAGTAGAGCCAACATTCATGTAGACCTATGTTATCACACCACAAGGGCAAGTCATTTTGACAACATACTGTAAGAAGTAACCTAGGGATGTTCTTTCACCCTACCCACATGTTTAGGCATTACATCTCATAGCGGGCTATTGGTACTATCACTTTCATAGCATCATCCTTCACCCTTCACTATAGTGACACCTCTAATCTCAAATCATGCTTGTGGATAATGAAAATTTATGGGAACATACTATGTGGCTCTCAAGATCAAAGTAACGGTTAACTGTGGGTGAATGTCTTTTCCCTGGCAACAATGACAGTGTCCAGTACACAGTAAAAGATAACAGGTTTGAGTTAATTCATTCCATTCCTGTGATTCCAGTCACTATGCAGATTCGCTGCTGTGATAGGTCATTTTGATAATGCTTGAGAAAAGGCTGTCATGTTGACCTAATAGGCTAGACGCACACAAAACACAGCTTATCCATCCAAAGCATGTGTGGAGAGACTGGGGACCTTGCGTCTACTCTCTGCCTATTTATCGGACAGGAGATTAAGCTAGGCCTAATGCAAAGACAAGTAAGTTCTTTAACTTGCTCACTTGGAGCAATTCCGAGCAAGGGTAGCATTCCAGAGGGACATCAGAGACTGTAACGTTCTTTGCTTCACGGAAACATGGCTCACTGGAGAGACGCTATCGGAGGCGGTGCAGCCAGCGGGTTTCTCCACGCATCGCGCTGACAGAAACAAACATCTTTCTGGTAAAAAGAGGGGCGGGGGCGTATGCCTTATGGCTAACGAGACGTGGTGTGATCACAGAAACATACAGGAACTCAAATCCTTCTGTTCACCTGATTTAGAATTCCTCACAATCAAATGTCGACCGCATTATCTACCAAGAGAATTCTCTTCGATTATAATCACAGCCGTATATATTCCCCCCCAAGCAGACACATCGATGGCTCTGAACTAACTTTATTTGACTCTTTGCAAACTGGAATCCATACATCCTGAGGCTGCATTCATTGTAGCTGGGGATTTTAACAAGGCTAGTCTGAAAACAAGACTCCCTAAATCAGCATATCGATTGCGCAACCAGGGCTGGAAAAACCTTGGATCATTGTTATTCTAATTTCCGCGACGCATATAAGGCCCTGCCCCGCCCTCCTTTCGGAAAAGCTGACCATGACTCCATTTTGCTGATCCTGCCTACAGACAGAAACTAAAACAAGAAGCTCCCACGCTGAGGTCTGTCCAATGCTGGTCTGAACAAGCTGATTCCACACTCCAAGACTGCTTCCATCATGTGGACTGGGATATGTTTCGTATTGCGTCAGATAACAACATTGACGAATACGCTGATTCGGTGTGCGAGTTCATTAGAACGTGCGTTGAAGATGTCGTTCCCATAGCAACGATTACAACATTCCCTAACCAGAAACCGTGGATTGATGGCAGCATTCGCGTGAAACTGAAAGCGCGAACCACTGCTTTTAATCAGGGCAAGGTGACTGGTAACATGACCGAATACAAACAGTGCAGCTATTCCCTCCGCAAGGCTATCAAACAAGCTAAGCGTCAGTATAGAGACAAAGTAGAATCTCAATTCAACGGCTCAGACACAAGAAGTATGTGGCAGGGTCTACAGTCAATCACGGACTACAAGAAGAAAACCAGCCCAGTCACGGACCAGGATGTCTTGCTCCCAGGCAGACTAAATAACTTTTTTGCCCGCTTTGAGGACAATACAGTGCCACTGACACGGCCTGCAACGAAAACATGCGGACTCTCCTTCACTGCAGCCGAGGTGAGTAAAACATTTAAACGTGTTAACCCTCGCAAGGCTGCAGGCCCAGACGGCATCCACAGCCGCGCCCTCAGAGCATGCGCAGACCAGCTGGCCGGTGTGTTTACGGACATATTCAATCAATCCCTATACCAGTCTGCTGTTCCCACATGCTTCAAGAGGGCCACCATTGTTCCTGTTCCCAAGAAAGCTAAGGTAACTGAGCTAAACGACTACCGCCCCGTAGCACTCACTTCCGTCATCATGAAGTGCTTTGAGAGACTAGTCAAGGACCATATCACCTCCACCCTACCTGACACCCTAGACCCACTCCAATTTGCTTACCGCCCAAATAGGTCCACAGACGATGCAATCTCAACCACACTGCACACTGCCCTAACCCATCTGGACAAGAGGAATACCTATGTGAGAATGCTGTTCATCGACTACAGCTCGGCATTCAACACCATAGTACCCTCCAAGCTCGTCATCAAGCTCGAGACCCTGGGTCTCGACCCCGCCCTGTGCAACTGGGTACTGGACTTCCTGACGGGCCACCCCCAGGTGGTGAGGGTAGGCAACAACATATCCACCCCGCTGATCCTCAACACTGGGGCCCCACAAGGGTGCGTTCTGAGCCCTCTCCTGCACTCCCTGTTCACCCACGACAGCGTGGCCATGCACGCCTCCAACTCAATCATCAAGTTTGCGGACGACACAACAGTGGTAGGCTTGATTACCAACAACGACGAGACGGCCTACAGAGAGGAGGTGAGGGCCCTCGAAGTGTGGTGTCAGGAAAATAACCTCACACTCAACGTCAACAAAACTAAGAAGATGATTGTGGACTTCAGGAAACAGCAGAGGGAACACCCCCCTATCCACATCGATGGAACAGTAGTGGAGAGGGTAGTAAGTTTTAAGTTCCTCGGCATACACATCAGACAAACTGAATTGGTCCACTCACACAGACAGCATCGTGAAGAAGGCGCAGCAGCGCCTCTTCAACCTCAGGAGGCTGAAGAATTTTGTCTTGTCACCAAAAGCACTCACAAACTTCTATAGATGCACAATCGAGAGCATCCTGGCGGGCTGTATCACCGCCTGGTACGGCAACTGCTCCGCCCACAACCGTAAGGCTCTCCAGAGGGTAGTGAGGTCTGCACAACGCATCACCGGGGGCAAACTACCTGCCCTCCAGGACACCTACACCACCCGATGTTACAGGAAGGCCATAAAGATCATCAAGGACAACAACAACCCGAGCCACTGCCTGTTCACCCCGCTATCATCCAGAAGGCGAGGTCAGTACAGGTGCATCAAAGCTGGGACCGAGAGACTGAAAAACAGCTTCTATCTCAAGGCCATCAGACTTTAACATTGAGTGGCTGCTGCCGACTCAACTCCAGCCACTTTAGTAATGGGAATTGATGGGAAATGTAAAATATATCACTAGCCACTTTAAACAATGCTACCTAATATAATGTTTACATACCCTACATTATTCATCTCATATGTATACGTATATACTGTACTCTATATCATCTACTGCATCCTTATGTAATACATGTATCACTAGTCACTTTAACTATGCCACTTTGTTTACATACTCATCTCATATGTATATACTGTATTCAATACCATCTACTGTATCTTGCCTATGCTGCTCTGTACCATCACTCATCCATATATCTTCATGTACATATTCTTTATCCCCTTACACTGTGTATAAGACAGTAGTTTTGGAATTGTTAGTTAGATTACTTGTTGGTTATTACTGCATTGTCGGAACTAGAAGCACAAGCATTTCGCTACACTCGCATTAACATCTGATAACCATGTGTATGTGACAAATAAAATTTGATTTGATTTGGTCTCATCAGTTCAATTATGTTTCCAATCCCAGTTAAACTGTTGACCCCACTGCTGGTCCATTTAGAGTGCTATGGCTCATTAAACTACCATAACTTTTATGGTAGCGGCGTATCAACCAATTACAGCATCTGACCACCAGCAGTAGACTTTATAAGTATTTTTGCAAAGAGATCAGAGCCCAGAGAAATATAAGAATGAATGTTTTCCAATAACCTTTTTGAGGTTAAGACATTTTGTGAATCCAGGCCTGACTGTTACATTAGATCAAATATAAACATTTAATACAGACTGAAACCAACACAGAATAATTTCGTATGTGACTTTATTGCTGTCAATATGCATGTCATTTGAAAAATATGCCAAATAACTCACTTTAAGTAACATACTCATTCAAAAAATAGTCTATACAAATTATTAATGAAATACCATAAATCTTACAGGTATTCATTTATCTTAAAGTATAGTTTTATTGCTTGAATATTTTGTTCTACGTTTTACAATAAACTGACACTTATATCTCAGTGCTTGTGCTTGTTAAATATGAACCATGTTTGTAGATAAAGATTCTCAAATGTGTCAACTTTATTAAAAAGAAAAGTTGATAAAATTAGCCCCCTATGAATCAACAAATTTTACAGCAAAAACATGGACTAATCCTAAACTTAGAAACCTAGAAAATGAATATGCTGTCAAGATATACAGACAACTAACATTTGCCCCAGGACAGATCAAGATGGGAGCTGGCATATTTGGGATAGAAAACATGACATCAATAGGGACCATGATTAAGAGTGTACCATCATTTTGACATTCATCACAGTTCTATCATACTTCAGATACACTTACAATACAATATTGTTTTTGACATTATACCACGCAAGATTACAAATATAATTGTATTATATTATCGCTGCAGTATATTAGCTTTCATACACTCCTGTAAGAGTAGCATGAAGATAACAGCATAGATAAGAATCACAGTGAAAGTTTTGATTCATCTCATTTAATTGGCTGAGATGAATGCTTGAAGATGTTACAATTTAAATAATTTACAAACCCAGTAATCAATAAGACCACATAACCAAAAGCTCTATCTTCAAGCCACTTAGAAACTGCAATTAGTCCAAATGCAGTCCAGGATTTTTTGCACAAGTAAATAATTTAAGCCTACATTTCTACAAGGGCTGCAATGCATCTGTGAGAGCTGGCAACCGAGAAAGCTGGCTGGTGGAGGAGATTAAATCTTGAATGGGTGTGAATGAATATTTGGTCACGGAACTTAGAAAAGCTGTACACTATATGCAACATTAGTTCTTGCAGAAATGCAAGACAAGTAACTTCAATATTGCATTGTCTCACTGATTCTTCAATGATATCGTAGATCATAATCATAATATTATTTAATATCCTTAAAAACACTTACTAAATGATCACTTCATTAAAAAAGGTAATAATAAAAATGTTGCCCCACAGACAACTGGAAAAATTGTCATATTGTAAATACATGTAATTATTATTTCACTTAATCTCTCAGCGATATAATATGCGTCACTGTTATTGCATTTATTTAAATGTGATACAAATAAAAATCTCAAATGAATTAGTTACAGAGCAAAAGAAACTCAGAAAATGATAAGGTAGAGATCCTGTGCTGTGCCCTTTCATGCAAATAATTCAGTATTAATGATGACAAATCATTGCATAATAATAACGGGTTCATCATACTGTACTTATAATGCCTGGCACCTACAGTACATTAATTAAGTCAAAGAGGTAGAGCTACAAATAAGTATATTTATATATTTATTCAATCCCTACTACAGATAATCGTAGTTGGTGTCCTCCTGTCTCTTATTAAGCCGATAGGAACAACAGACGAGGGTTAATTCCACAAATTCAATTATAATTCCAGGTCAGTCGTTGAATTAAGAGATAATTAATTTCCTCTGAATTCCAATGTTAGGTCAATTAAAATATTTTAATTCCCAATTGAAATGATCCCCAACAATTCCCTCAGGCTTTAAGGCTGACGTCAGTGTTCAGATAGCCAAGTTATACTAGAAATATAGAAATACAAGTTTAAATGATTTAAAACAAATCCTGCAGTCGATTTGACACTTTTTGCATTAATTATATTACCTGGGAAATGTACAAATATTGAATTGCAATTCAATTCAAAAAACATTTTCTTTTCAATTCCAATTCAAACAGTATAATTCCAATTCAATTCCAAAACTTTAAAATTATTTAAATTAGAATGTAATTCAACAGAAATTCTCCACTTCATGAGTGATTTCAAGAATTGAATTAGAAATTCTAATGACATTGCAATTGACCTCAACCCTGCAACAAACATAACTAATAGAACAGACCAATCAGAAAAGTTTATCAGTTTCATACACACTGGGAAGGAAAATAGCCAAACCAACATTTTGGTTCAAGAGCAAAAAATATTTAGCATATATAAATACGACAATACAGGTGTGAAGGACAGAAACACATGAAATCCAAAAAGGACACTATGATGATGGACAGTTGAACATGAAATGATAATGGGATTTTTAAGTTTGATCTGTTCTGGCAGGCATAGAATAGGACAGTCAAGTCCAACTTCACAACTCCATAAGAGTTGCATAATAAAGTGTGTTGTACTTAATTACCTAACAGGCATGAATTATGAATACATTAAGCATTGTATTCGTTTAAATGCTTTATAAATCATTAATACCATACCCATGAATAAGCAATGAATGGCTTCCAAAGAACTTCAACGTTTTCCTTGGTGTAGAGCATGACCTCTACAGCAAATTAAGGATTTTCAAATGCAACCCCTACCCCTCTCATACAAACACTTACATCTCCCCGTTTCACAAGGCTCTCCCCTATACTTCTCTTCTCAAAACAAAGAATTCTGTCAGTTATCTTAAATTAAAAATATGTACTTCAGCAGGAGATTTAAAAGATAATTATAAAACAGTGCTACAGTATAAATGAGGCTGCTGTAGGGGTCTTTGTTTACATCCAAAATGGCATCTCATTCCTTACATAGGGCTCTGGTCAAAAGTAGTGCACTAAGAGGACAAGAGTAGTGCACTATATAGGGAATAGGGTGCAATTTCAGATGCGCTTTGTGCTGTGTTGATTAGTGCTGGTTTTGTTGGGTTGTTTGTGTTAGACTAGAGGAACATTTCAGATCCCGGAGACTAGTTTTTCCAGAAGAAACCGTTGTCTTCTGGCTCCAGGTCGATTCTAATCTGAGGCACAGCTTTTTTTCAATAGATTCAGACTGAGAGATAGAAAGAGAGGAGAGGGATAAAGAGAGAGCGAGTGAGAGAGAGAGGAGACAGAGAGAAGGTAGAGAGATTGAACAACCATGACACGCTATACTCTGACTGATTGTCACACTATATAAATCTGTGGGTGTCTGGGGGTATAGAATAAGTCACACAGGCTCGCTCACACAGATACCTTGCTACAGTTGTGGGCTCAAAGTAGTCCTCAACATGGTGAGTGTTGGTCACGGAAAGACGACGGGGGTCCTAAAAGAGAAGACAAAACACACACAACATTAACAAGTTTCAGCCACTTAAATATTCACTCTCAAAATATCATCATAATTCAGACCAGGTCCAGCAAAAGAGGAACATTTGAGCAAGCGTTGCAAAGCCATGATGTTTCACAGTAGAAGCAGCTGTTAATTAAGCATTTGTAAGCAGCTGTTAATTAAGCATTTATAAGCAGCTGTTAATTAAGCATTTGTAAGCAGCTGTTAATAGAACAATAAGAAAGGATTAGAAAAGTAAGCTCATCTGCGTTAGTGTGCAGAATACAGCTGGATGTCTGCAGAGTCAGAGAAAAGCGAGAGATCTGATCAAGACTCAAAGATGAGGTTAGTGCTTCACAAAGGGGAAGAGGGAGAAGGAGAGACAGAGAGAGATATATACAGTGCCCATGGAAAGTATTCAGACCCCTTGACTTTTCCCACATTTTGCTACATTAGACTTCTTATAAAATGGTTTAAAAAAAAGATATCCACACACAATACCCCATAATGACAAAGTGTAAACAGGTTTAAGGCATTTTTGCTAATTTAAGTCGGTTAGGACATCTACTTTGTGCATGACACAAGTCATTTTTCCAACAATTGTTTACAGACAGATTATTACAATTCCAGTGGGTCAGAAGTTTACATACACTAAGTTGACTGAGCCTTTAAACAGCTTGGAAAATTCCAGAAAAGGATGTCATGGCTTTAGAAGCTTCTGATAGGCTAATTGACATAATTTGAGTCAATTGGAGGTGTACCTGTGGATGTATTTCAAGGCCTACCTTCAAACTCAGTGCCTCTTTGCTTGACATCATGGGAAAATCAAAAGAAAGCAGCCAAGAAAAATTGTAGACCTCCACAAGTCTGGTTCATCCTTGGGAGCAATTTCCAAACACCTGAAGGCACCATGTTCATCTGTACAAACAATAGTGTGCAAGTATAAATACCATGGGACCACGCAACCGTCATACCGCTCAGGAAGGAGAAACGTTCTGTCTCCTAGAGATTAACGTACTTTGGTGCGAAAAGTGCAAATCCATCCCAGAACAACAGCAAAGGACCTTGTAAAGATGCTGGAGGAAACGGGTACAAAAGTATCTATATCCACAGTAAAACGAGTCCTATATCGACATAACCTGAAAGGCCACTCAGCAAGGAAGAAGCCACTGCTCAAAAACCGCCATAAAAAAAAACAGACTAAGGTTTGCAACTGCACATGGGGATAAAGCACGGGGGTGGCAGCATCATGTTGTGGGGGTGCTTTGCTGCAGGAGGGACTGGTACACTTCACAAAATAGATGGCATCATGAGGAATGGAAAATGATGTGGATATATTGAAGCAAAATCTCAAGACATCAGTCAGGAAGTTAAAGCTTGGTCGCAAATGGGTCTTCCAAATGGACAATGACCCCAAGCATACATCCAAAGTTGTGGCAAAATGGCTTAAGGACAACAAAATATAATTACAAGCATTTCATAAGTGTCAAAGGCTTTTATTGACAAATTACATGAAGTTGATGTAAAGAGTCAATATTTGACCTGACCTAAGACAGGGAATTTTTACTAGGATTAAATGTCAGGAATGGTCAAAAACTGAGTTTAAATGTATTTAGTATTTATAAGGTGTATGTAAACTTCTGACTTCAACTGTAGTATTCAGACCCTTTGCTATGAGACTCGAAATTGAGCTCATGTGCATCCTGTTTCCATTGATCATCCTTGAGATGTTTCTACAACTTGAATGGAGTCCGCCCGTGGTCAATTCAATTGATCGGACATGCAAAAACCAAGCCATGAAGTCAAAGGAATGGTCCGTAGAGCTCAGAGACAGGACTGTGTTGAAGCACAGATCTGGGGAAGGGTACCAAAACATTTCTGCAGCATTGAAGGTCCCCAAGAACACAGTGGCCTCCATTCTTAAATGGAAGAAGTTTGGAACCACCAAGACACTTCCTAGAGCTGGCAGCCCAACCAAACTGAGCAATCGGGGGAGAAGGGTTTTGGTCAGGGAGGTGGCCAAGAACCCGATGGTGTAGTGTGAATTTCCTGTATTACCAAATCATGAGAGAGCAAACCACACACCAGACAGTTATCATGAAGTCCATCTCTAATTTTATATGAGCTCAATCACAACCCTGTGACTCTCAGATCAATTCAGTGTCTATAAATGAATTCTCTGAGAGTGCTTACACATTGCAATTGAGATCCTTTATAGCAAAGACACACATAGCCAGACAGCATTGGCTATAAATTATAGTTCAGCTTTGGTCTCCTAAACTATGTTCTTATCTCGCTCTTGGTACCACTCAGGACCAACACCATTACCTCACCCAATGGCATATATCAAATACACCCCCTCCTGGACAAGATCACAGAGAGACAGTGACTGGCACACAGACATTGTGGAGCCAAGAGATAATTGGTTCCCCCTCAATCATTCCTTCACATGGTTTAAAAGATACGTTTACATATGAAGACAAGCTTGACTCCCCTTTCTGTGGCCCAAGTAACTGAACCCTGACAGAGAACAGATAACTGCAAACGGCCAACACTATAGTACAACAAAATACATTATAAATGACAAGTATCTCACAAGCATATTATGAAAATAAAACATCTTATCTATGTTACCCAACTAATTCTGATTCTGCCACGACAGGGCTCTAGAATTCCTCTGTGGATATGGGAGAACCTTCCAGAAGGACAACCATCTCTGTAGCACTCCACCAATCAGGCATTTATGGTAGAGTGGCCAGATGGAAGCCACTCCTCAGTAAAAAGGCACATGACAACCTGCCTGGAGTTCGCCAAAAGACACCTAAATTGACTCTCAGACTATGAGAAATTAGATTCCCTGGTCTAATGAAACCAAGATTGAACTCTTTGGCCTGAATGCCAAGTGTCACGTCTAGAGGAAATCTGGCACCTTCCCTACGGTAAAGCATGGGGTGGCAGCATCATGCTGTGGGGATGTTTTTCAGGGACTGGGAAACTAGTCAGGATTGAGGCAAAGATGAACGGAGCAAAGTACTGAGAGATCCTTGATGAAAACCTGCTCCAGTGCGCTCAGGACCTCAGACTGGGGGGTGAGGGTTCACCTTCCAACAGGACAACAACCCTAAGCATACAGCCAAGATAATGTAGGAGTGGCTTTGAGACAAGTCTCTGAATGCCCTTGAGTGGCCCAGCCAGAGGCCGGACTTGAACTCAATCAAACATCTCTGGAGAGACCTGAAAATAGCTATGCAGCAACGCTCCCCATCAAACCGGACAGAGCTTAAAAGGATCTGCACAGAAGAATGGGAGAAACTCCCCAAATACAGCTGTGCCAAGCTTGTAGAGTCCTACGCAAGAAGATTTGAGGCTGTAATCGCTGCCAAAGGTGCTTCAACAAAATACTGAGTAAAAGGTCTGAATACTTATGTAAATGTTATATTTCCGTTTTCTTTTTTTTTGTCATTATGGGGTATTGTGTGTAGATTGATGAGAAAAAAATGTTTTTTAATCCATTTTAGAATAAGGCTGTAACCTAACAAAATGTGGAAAAAGTCAAGGGGTCTGAATACAGACAGAGAAAGAGCGAGCGAGACAAATAGAGACAGAGGGGGAAGGAGGCAAGAAGGTAAGAGAAACATTTCCAAGAAGGCCTTAGCAGCACTCATTAAGACTGCTTTTACACATAATACGTAAATATGTGTAGTAAATATCTCTTTCTCTTCACCACAGATGTGCAACTTTCCTGCTTACACTATCCTTACTTTACCCATGTGTGCAGTTATTAGCATACCGTAAATACACAGTACATAGACAAACAAAACAAGGATAGCTATTCAAACTATACAGGAGTTTGTGATCTAAACCATATTGCACATACTGTTACACACTTGATTAATAAAAAGATTCACAAAAGTGTGGACCTTTTAAAAGTCTTGGCTGACAACAAACGCCGTCTACTCTACTGGTATAATGGTAATTAGCATCAGAGAGTCATTGGGAGAATCTCAATTGCATATTCCCTGCGTCCTCTCTCCGCGCCTCCTTCTCAAAACCCCTTGGAAGAGAAGGTCAGAGGGGACGGACCTCTGGCTTCCTCATCTAATGGATTTTGAGAAGGAGGCGAGGAGTATGCAATTGAGATTCTCCCATTCTCTTTACACTATACCCCTCAGAGGGGGGTATGTGGTGCAGAAGTGTCCAACACTACCTAAAGAGGTGGCTTGGAAAAGAGATTTGAATCTAGATCCGTCTCTTTACACTACAAAATATGTGTTGTGGAACTGGTATGTGTCGTTAAAGAAGTATAGTGTAAAAGGGCTCTAAGCCCCGTACAGTTGTGGGTACGAGACCCCATGCAGTCTTGTTGTACTCACTGTCCGAGGCCTTATCCTTATTCCCCAACATGGGCTCCGTCTCCATTATATCCATGGAGATTTTAATACTGGGGATTTTGTCATTGTAGGGGTACTCAGGGGGCTGGAGGGAGAGAATAACAATGGCTATACTTTCTGCTACTTACTTCAACTCATTTAACACATTGGCAACTAACTACCTGGGTCATACTCATTAGGGCACACTATAGCAAATAATTTTGCAATGGAAAACCAAAATGGGGGTTTCTCATAAGTTTAGGTATTGTAGTCCCTCCCTGTTTCATTGTGTTTTCTTCTGTTTGGTACCTAATGAATACGACCCATGTATCTACTGTAATGGCGTCCAGTGGTGCGCCGTTTAAACAAACAAACAAGTAATTCATAATGTCATCCATGCTGTGTAATTATCATTTTACAATGTAGTTTCTACACAAATACCTGGTGATATCTGTACCATATGTATGTCCGTAGGAAAATACAGTGCTCAGACAGACAGTGTTCATTTCAGTACCGTAACATAAAGTGTTAGCCAGTTCTCATTTGGAGAACAGTGTTCACAGAAGGGATAGTTTCGGATAGGAGGAGTGGTGTGACTGTTAGGAGGGAGGACAGGTCATGAGTTAAGCGTGCTAGTGTTCTACAAAAAGTAACATGCTACTGTTACTACTACTGTTACTACTACTGTTACTACTACTGTTACTACTACTACTACTGTTACTACTACTGTTACTACTATTACTACTACTACTGTTACTACTACTGTTACTACTACTATTACTACTACTACTACTACTACTACTACTGTTACTACTACTACTGTTACTACTACTACTACTACTACTGTTACTACTACTACTACTACTACTGCTACTACTGTTACTACTACTACTACTGTTACTACTACTACTGTTACTACTACTACTACTACTGTTACTACTACTACTACTACTACTACTGTTACTACTACCACTACTGTTACTACTGCTACTGCTACTACTGTTACTACTATTGTTACTACTGCTACTAGTGTTACTACTACTACTGTTACTACTACTACTACTGTTACTACTACTACTACTACTACTGTTACTACTACTACTACTACTACTGTTACTACTAGGAGGAGTGGTGTGACTGTTAGGAGGGAGGACAGGTCATGAGTTAAGCGTGCTAGTGTTCTACAAAAAGTAACATGCTACTGTTACTACTACTGTTACTACTACTGTTACTACTACTGTTACTACTACTACTACTATTACTACGACTATTACTACTATTACTACTACTACTGTTACTACTACTGTTACTACTACTACTACTACTACTACTACTACTACTACTACTACTGTTACTACTACTACTACTACTGTTACTACTATTACTACTACTACTGTTACTACTACTGTTACTACTACTACTACTACTACTGCTACTACTGTTACTACTACTACTACTGTTACTACTACTACTGTTACTACTACTACTACTACTGTTACTACTACTACTACTACTACTACTGTTACTACTACCACTACTGTTACTACTGCTACTGCTACTACTGTTACTACTATTGTTACTACTGCTACTAGTGTTACTACTACTACTGTTACTACTACTACTACTGTTACTACTACTACTACTACTACTGTTACTACTACTACTACTACTACTGTTACTACTACTACTACTACTACTACTACTGTTACCACTACTGTTACTACTATTACTACTGTTACTACTACTACTACTACTACTACTACTACTGTTACTACTACTGTTACTACTACTACTACTGTTACTACTACTACTACTACTGTTACCACTACTGTTACTACTATTACTACTGTTACTACTACTGTTACTACTACTACTACTGTTACTACTACTGTTTCTACTACTACTACTGTTACTACTACTACTACAAGGTAGATCCCTTGGGGGAAACACATGAAATCAAGCAGACTGATCCACTTTCAATAAAGCCTCAAAATGACTTACAAAATCGATTTCACTGTCGATGCTTCCTTTCTTCTGTTTCTTCTTCCTCTTCTCATCCTCCTTCTTCTTCTTGTCTTTCTCTGGGATGACATCATCCAGGTAGCTGAGATCTTGCTGGGAGAAGATGTAGTCCATGGCCTTTCTGACTGCCACCAGGGCCAAGATCTGGAGAGACGGACACAGACACGTCAGTTGGGATAGATAATGGCTACTATATACTGTGTTGGTGGGTACATGGCTGGATGCATTGTATAGTATTGTGTGTTTGTGTCTGTTAGTAATGGTTTCCACACTGCTTAAGTGAATGTGTCACTACTGTATTGTACACGTGTATGAATGGTTTATTATTGGCTCCTTGGTACATTTCATCGTGTAGGTGTACTTGTTTGTGTATGTCGGACTCTCACACACGTACCTGTGAGTGTGTGTCTGTGCATGCCTAGGTGTACTAAAACTCTAAACCACTTTTATTCTCCCCACAGAAACACATAAGGCCCTCCCTCACCCTCCCTTCGGCAAATCTGACCATGACTCTCTTCTCCTGCTTCCTGTTTAGCATTGAAGCCGTTGAAATAGGATTCCACCTTCCTTCTATATTTTTCTTTTGCATGTTTGATGTCTGATCAGAGGTCGTAGCATGCTTTCTATGTATGCGTCCATGTCCGTGTCCCCTTTCTTTTAAGCAATAGCTCTAGCCTTTAGCCCAGCGAGGATATTGCCTGTAATCCATGTTTTTTGGTTTGGACACATTTGAATAGTCACTATGGGGATGACATCATCTATGCACTTATTGATGAAGCCCTTGAGTGATGTGGTAAACTCCTCAATGCTATCGGAAGAATCCTGGAACATATCAGTCTGTACTCCCAGTCTTGTAGCCTCGCGTCTGCTTCATCGGATCACTGCTTCAACGCGTCACTGGTACTTCCTGTTTGAGCTTTTGTTTGTATATATATATATATATAAATAAAAGGCTCAAATATTAATGTTTCAGGCGAGATCTATGCACAGTAAGTTAGTTGTAAATTAGACTATTCTTAGAATGTTTTTAACGTTGTCACAATTACATGGCTACTGTTTAATAGAGGGGAATCCCAGCTTTCCAATGGTGCAGATTTATTTAGGCTCTACAGTGCCGGTGGAAAGGCCACAGCTAAATGAATGCTTAGTTAGCTATAGTTTAAGAGAGATAAGTGCTACTAGTTATGTTTTGAATTGGTGATCTAGTTGGTCTGTCTGTCATTATTGTATACCTGCTCTTTCTCCGCGGGCAACGACCCACTCACACTGGTACACTCGCAGCACCACAGACAGGAAATGAAGGGTCAAAACGATAATGGCTGATATGTAGTTTTATTATTGATTGATCTTATTTAAAAGTGTCCTTTCATGAATTACATTAACAACAATTATGAAACTAATTTCCATGACCTTACAAACCCTAATTTGACGACTTGGCACAGTGCCATTCAGGCTGGTGAAATCTCAAACAGCCTACTGTCACACACAGATTCACAGACTAGCAGTAAATAAACTGAAACAAAGCAGAATCAGTAAATGAATGCCCATTCTCCATTACTATTCAATGAAGATCCCGCCTTCATTCTGCTTTGATCAACCTTTTTTGCCTTGTGTGTGAATCTGGGCCAGAGATAGGCTATTTTGTTTTTATAGAGGAGCCGGTACGCAATTCCCCAAAAATGTGCCGGTACTACGTTCCGATCAGCTCCGGCCCAAGTCAAGCACTGGTCATAAGTTAATTAATGGTTACCTGGACTGTCTGCACGGACTCTATGCACATTCACAAAACTATACATTTATATACACACTATATGCACACACACTACACTGACACCCTCACACAAAACCCTCACACATTCACTACATACGCACACACACACAAACATACTGACAACACAAACACACACACTTTTACCTTCATTTGCTGCTGCTACTCTGTTCTTTATTTTACTCTTATTATTATCTATTATGATGCCTAGTCACTTAACCATGTGTTAAGGGGATTTTTATCAATGATGACTAATTATGTATACATTTCAAACAGGACTGACTAATCAGAATACTATTATGTTACTGTATATGTACTAATCCAAATACTATTATGTTACTGTATATGTACTAATCAGAATACTATTCTGTATGTGTATGAGTTTTCTTTCTTGATCCCAGTACTGAATATAATGTGTGTGAATGTGGTCAAGAGTTTAGAACAATGACTGTCTGTTCCTTGGTAGAAATGAATTAACTATATCTCCAGACTGACTAGAGTGCTTATCTACACTGGCTGACCTTGGCTCTAGGCGAGGAGGGAAGGCTTGAGAACTATAGAGCCTTTCTACCAGTGTCAAGAAGAGACGGAACATTTAGAAAACGCTGACGTCATTTTCAGTTTATAACCTGTGGTAAAATGTGTAAGGAGCAGTACTCTCGTGAATAAAGGCTGCTATTTGACTTTAAGACCGGGCTCTGTCCATTTCTATAAAATAAGGGTCTTACAAATTCTTATGAATTGACAGAGTGTTTAATTTTAATTGGGTATTAGAACAGAGGAATTAAATTCCTGTAACACCATGCCTTCATGTACAGTATACCTCAAATACCTCGCACATTTGCACAACGATCTAGTACTGGTACTTCCTGTATATAGCTATTACCCCTGCACATTTATCTGGTACTGGTACTTCCTGTATATAGCTATTACCCCTGCACATTTATCTGGTACTGATACTTCCTGTATATAGCTATTACCCCTACGCATTTATCTGGTACTGGTACTTCCTGTATATAGCTCATTTTTTGTGGATTTTATTCCTGGTGGTACTGTTTTAACTCTGCATCGTTGGGAAGGGCTCATAAGCATATCCTGGTTAAGTCTACTTTACACCCGTTGTATTCGGCGCATGTGACAAATAAACTTTGGTATGTGTGTGTGCACGTGTGCTGCATGCTTAATCTTACCATGACAGGGAAGATGATTGCAGCGACAGTGGACTTGAGGACCCAGAGAAGGGCAAGGCAGAGGGCCTGTATGAAGGTGAACAGGTGGATACGACGCTGGGGAACGTGGCGCAAGTATATCAGGTCAGGCTGGTGCTTGGCTGGCATCAGGAGCAGCTGCAGCCGGTCCAAGAACTGATGGACAGACACAGTCGTACAGAAGTAAGGCCAGGATACATGGGGTGGGGAGCGACTGGCATCGCAGACAATATTATTGATGGGCTAATAACTAACAGGCATAGAGTTACAGACTCCATTTTGGCTCTATCTGAGTGTTCTTTGACTTACAGTTGTACAGAGGTAAGGCCCAGGTACATGGGAGTGGATGCGGCTGGTGTACCATGTTGGTTAGCAGTGGACTAATATCACTAACGCCTAGAATTTCAGACTGCAATTTGGGTCAGAGTCACTCACCTGGACACCGTTGAGAGATGCCACGCCCATGTAGAGGAACACGCCATAGAGCACGGGCATAGGGATGAACTGGGAAGACAGAACAGGAATGGGTGAACAAGAGAAAGGTAATAGAGGCTGTATTTCCACAGAAATAATAACCAAAAAACAGCATTCCTCCCTTTTACTATTTTTTAGGGCTGATATGAAGTTAGGGTTAACCCTGTTTTCAATAACAACAGTGAGAGACAAATAACGATGCAACATGTCGTCAAAAGTTAACTCTCCAATTAATCACTGGGATATACAGTATATACACATAGATAGGGTGTGCTACCTTCTAATGTTTTGCAAGTTTATAGTCGGTTAGTCTGCACCTCGTTAACCTTTTTGGTGTATGTCGTTAGCTTCTACTAAATAACATGTTGTATAAAAAAACAACACACACATTTATTCTACGTAGAAGGTGATCAATGCATTTACAGTCAGAACCAGCCTAAAATAGCAGTCTGTCGACATGGCCAAAGCACCTTATCTGGCATTACTAGAATGTGCTGTTACTAGAGTCGACCTGTCATGTGGCTGACCTCTGAACAGATCTGATAGAATGTGCTGTTACGAGAGTCTACTACAGTAGAAGCTTAAGATCTCATCTTCATTAGAGATAGAGATATCCCCCAGGTAGTAGCTTGTCGTCTCTAGCTCTCTATTCTGGTCTTGTTGACCCATTACTTTCATGTGTTCTTTATTCTGATGAAATGTTCACATGACGTTTCGCTGTCTGCTAATGTATATTATATATATAATGTATAGATCATGCATTCTATTGTACTTTTCTTTTTTTCTTTTACATTTTATTTAAATGTAACCTTTATTTAAACAGGCGCGTCGTCCGGCCAAATCCGCCGCCCTATGGGACTCCCAAGCACAGCTGGTTGTGATACAGCCTGGAATTGAATCAGGGTGTCTGTAGTGACGCCTCTAACACTGAGATGCAGTGCCTCAGACCGCTGCGCCACTCGGGAGCCTAAGTTGTACTAGGTACTGATTTATAGGTTTCCTGATTTTCTTTCTTGATCATGTGACATATGTAATTATTATTTAAACAGAAGCCAGGTGTGGGTGCCTACCTGTTACACTGATGGTGGTGTGATTTCTGCCAAAACATTTATATTTTGTTTTTCACCTTTTTGGCATCATGACGACCAAATAAAATAATTTAGATTTTTGTATTTAAGCATCAGTTTTGGATCTTTATTTTCACCAGCGTGTGGGTTTCCATCTAAGTATTCCTAGTTTTGATACCTACGCACCTGGAACTAACACTATTTGATAAAAATGACCTTTAAAGAGCACAGACGGCCTCATAATTTATACTACCCTAAAGTGTCCACAAGGGGGAGTACCATTCCCACTCACTAAGGACAATGACAGCTTTTATATTTATAATGGTCAGGTTAACAAGAGAACAAGAAACCTGACTAACCTGCTCACTGAGCTGCTCACTGAGCTGCAAACTGAGCCTAAGCCCCGATTCACATCACCTCAATTAGGCCACTCACTAATTGGATGACTACAATATTTCACCATTTGAATGAGTGATGGGATTTTCCACTAAAAGGGGAGGACAGTGATCCAGGAAGATTTAAAGGGAATGACCATGTCGATTTGTGGGTTAGATTCCCGCTGGGACCACACATATGATAATGTAAGCAAGTACTACTGTAAATCACCTTGGATAAAAGTGTCTGCTAAATGGCATATATTATTATAGATTTAAGGGAAATGAATAGGCAGATTAAAAGGGAAGAGGTGTTTGAAGTGTTACCTTGAGGATGGGAGCCATGAAGACAGACAGTCCAGTCAGAACAAAGACAAAGACACCGGTCACTCTCTGCTCTCTGACGTAAGAAAAATCATAGTTCATCACATCACACTGCACAGACACCACAGTCAGTTTTCTAACTTTTCTGTCCAAACTATTGACCACTGTTCTGATATGACAATCAAATAACTTCAACATGTTCATGTAGTGCTATGGGAAGGGCTCTAAATGATCATTTGTTAGCACTGGTGCTGGTAACTCTTACAAGTTGGGAGTACCACATGAAATTTAGCAGCACTAGAAAATACAATTAAATGTTTTTGTTGTTGGTTGAGATAAATCTTATATTAGACCTATATGAATTCTAACTACTTTTAAAGCACATGTTGTGCCCTAGAAATGAATATTTAACACTGTAAAGACATTTGTTTATTATAAAAGCTCAAATGTTTATACTTACACCTGTCACTGAAATTACAAAGTCAGTTGTCGTATACTAGGTTTTTACATTGTCTAAAAGCATTGTGTAAAATTGCACACTATCTCTTTAAAAACGTCAGGTTTGTGATGACTACATGCAAGAGATCTCATTCATTCAATTGCTATGATCATTGGTCTCCTGAAGAAGCTATCCCTTTTCCTTTCTGTGCCCCTAAATGTTTGGATATAGGTCTACTGGTAGTCACCAGGTTGTTAGCGGGTGTTACAATGATGTTACATGACTTAAGTGTAAACAAATGGTTCATGACACACAAGTAGTTTTAGAATGGCCCATGACATGGTTTATGAATTTTGAATATAAAATGCGGTCGCGGTGATCCGCTTATAGGAAGAAGGTAAAAATGTTGCGCCATATGGGTCAGATATTTTAAACATTTTAGTATTTTCGGACAACTTAGGACGTTGCACACCCTTGGCTGAATGCTGTGTGCAATATCCTAAGTTGTCAGAAAATACGAAAATGGTGGTAGAAAATGTTGTTTTATTAAGATAGTACATATTTTCCCCAGTGTTTCATGGCAGCTCACCATTAAAGCTAGTTAACGAGGAAAATGATGCCTTTGCAGCCTGAATGGAGGATGCTTCATGTATGAGCCGGAAATGCACATCAATCCTAGATGATAGTTCAGATCTCCCGGCCACTATCGGCTTTGTGTTTTTACTCGAGGGCACTCGGAAACAACGGTATAGTGAAACCGTATTATTACAACATTATCTGGGAGATATTTTTTCTAGACGCAGTGCTCCCAAAATAAAACTACTTTTGCGATCAAATTGGTGGCACTTTAGAGCCCTGTCTATGGGATTGTAAAATGTCATGTATCAATTTAAAACAAAACAAAAAACATATCTTAGGTGGGAATGGCAACAAAGTGAAACTAAGGCCTTTGTAGGCTGCATGTGAAAGAGCCAGGAATCGTTCTGCTCTGATAACTCTCTTCGCTCCACTGACCCTCCCTCCTCGCTTACCTCCCAACTCTCAAACTCCCTCCCTCCCACCCGCCCTGCTCACCTCTCTCCCCTCCTCCCCACCTCCCTCCCCGCTCACCCACCTGACACCCAGGAACTTAGGTTGCTCCCCAGGGGCAGAGCACTGGGTCTCCATCTTCAGAGAGTCAATGTGGGCGATGGAGATGACAGTAGCAGCCACGTACCAGGGCAGGCCCATGAAGGAACAAACGATGAGTAGTATTGCTACCCAGAACAGGTCCAAATGGTAGCCTGCCCCTTTCTGTGAGGACCAGGAGAGGAGAAGGTGTGTCAGTAACCACTAACCACAAGCAAACAGAGTCTAGTTCCTTAAACAAGTTACTATTGATGTAACATCCAATACAAAGTGTTGAAAAACACCCCCAGAGCTCCCATTTCAGTCTCTACCCCTCTTCACCTACCCCCTAAAGCCATTTCTTCCCTCTTCTGCTGTGCCTCATTCTCTTATCTTAAGACATTATCTTATCTCCTTACCCCTCTGACCCAGTGGCCCTTTATCCCTCAATGTTCCCCTTCTATTCCCTCCCATCCTCCCTTCCTCTACATCCACCCCTCCCTTTCCCCTCCATCCCCTCCACCTTAAGTTTGTGCTCCTTCCTGTTCACGATGACGGCGGTGATCTGCTGGTCCATGAACACCAGGATGGTGACCAGGAGAGCAGGGAGGGCTGCTGCCAGATAAACCCACCACGGGTTCCCTCCAAATGGGGGCACGAACCAGCCACGGTTGGGGCTGGTGGGCTAGGGACCAGGAGCAGAGAGACACAGCCAGTCAGATATATAGTAGGTTAGGGTGGATAAACACACAAGACAACAGACACACATCATCCTTGCAAGTAAACATTCATGGTTGCAGGATGTTGTTAGAAATGTCATTTTGTTGTTATAACATTACACTAACTCATGGAATATATTTTATATTACGATTGCCCAGACAATAACCTAAAAATGTACTACTTACTCTGTTCTCACAATTGACAGTAAGAAATGTGAAAAATGTGTGCGTAAAGTAGAGGTAAAGAGGTCAACTGTGGGACCTTATATAGACAGGTGTTTTACACTTGTAGAGGTAAAGTAGTAGTAGAGGTAAAGAAACACTTGCGCAGAATGTGATATATATTTTTTATTCTGGGGAAGAGGCTTCCAGTTGGGGGGGATTGGAGTTGGGGTGGTTAACTTCAGAACCGATACTTCACCCCTCCTCACCCACACTCCCTCCACCACCCGAGACAGCCTAGAACCTGCCCCACATCGAGACACCCTAGGCCCTCCACAACTCAAGACAGCCTAGGCCCTCCACCACTCGAGACAGCCTAGGCCCTACACCACTCGAGACAGCCTAGGCCCTACACCACTCGAGACAGCCTAGGCCCTACACCACTCGAGACACCATAGGCCCTCCATCACCCGAGACACCATAGGCCCTCCACCACTCGAGACAGCCTAGGCCCTCCACCACTCGAGACAGCCTAGGCCCTCCACCACTCGAGACAGCCTAGGCCCTCCACCACTCGAGACAGCCTAGGCCCTCCACCACTCGAGACAGCCTAGGCCCTCCACCACTCGAGACACCATAGGCCCTCCATCACCCGAGACAGCCTAGGCCCTCCACCACTCGAGACAGCCTAGGCCCTCCACCACTCGAGACAGCCTAGGCCCTCCACCACTCGAGACAGCCTAGGCCCTCCACCACTCGAGACAGCCTAGGCCCTCCACCACTCGAGACAGCCTAGGCCCTCCACCACTCGAGACAGCCTAGGCCCTCCACCACTCGAGACAGCATAGGCCCTCCACCAGTCGAGACAGCATAGGCCCTCCACCAGTCGAGACAGCATAGGCCCTCCACCACTCAAGACACCATAGGCCCTCCATCACCCGAGACAGCATAGGCCCTCCATCACCCGAGACAGCATAGGCCCTCCACCAGTTGATACACCCTAGGCTCTCCACCACTCGAGACAGCATAGGCCCTCCACCACTCGAGACAGCCTAGGCCCTCCACCACTCGAGACAGCCTAGGCCCTCCACCACTCGAGACAGCCTAGGCCCTCCACCACTCGAGACAGCCTAGGCCCTCCACCACTCGAGACAGCCTAGGCCCTCCACCACTCGAGACAGCCTAGGCCCTCCACCACTCGAGACAGCCTAGGCCCTTCACCACTCGAGACCCCATAGGCCCTCCACCACTCGAGACAGCCTAGGCCCTTCACCACTCGAGACCCCATAGGCCCTCCACCACTCGAGACAGCCTAGGCCCTCCACCACTCGAGACAGCCTAGGCCCTCCACCACTCGAGACAGCCTAGGCCCTCCACCACTCGAGACAGCCTAGGCCCTCCACCACTCGAGACAGCCTAGGCCCTCCACCACTCGAGACAGCCTAGGCCCTCCACCACTCGAGACGAGCCTAGGCCCTCCACCACTCGAGACGAGCCTAGGCCCTCCACCACTCGAGACGAGCCTAGGCCCTCCACCACTCGAGACGAGCCTAGGCCCTCCACCACTCGAGACAGCCTAGGCCCTCCACCACTCGAGACAGCCTAGGCCCTCCACCACTCGAGACAGCATAGGCCCTCTACCACTCGAGACAGCATAGGCCCTCCACCACTCGAGACAGCATAGGCCCTCCACCACTCGAGACTGCCTAGGCCCTCCACCACTCGAGACAGCCTAGGCCCTCCACCACTCGAGACAGCCTAGGCCCTCCACCACTCGAGACACCATAGGCCCTCCATCACCCGAGACACCCTAGGCCCTCCACCACTCGAGACCGCCTAGGCCCTCCACCACTCGAGACACCCTAGGCCCTCCACCACTCGAGACAGCCTAGGCCCTCCACCACTCGAGACAGCCTAGGCCCTCCACCACTCGAGACAGCCTAGGCCCTCCACCACTCGAGACAGCCTAGGCCCTCCACCACTCGAGACAGCCTAGGCCCTACACCACTCGAGACACCATAGGCCCTCCATCACCCGAGACACCATAGGCCCTCCACCACTCGAGACAGCCTAGGCCCTCCACCACTCGAGACAGCCTAGGCCCTCCACCACTCGAGACAGCCTAGGCCCTCCACCACTCGAGACAGCCTAGGCCCTCCACCACTCGAGACAGCCTAGGCCCTCCACCACTCGAGACACCATAGGCCCTCCATCACCCGAGACAGCCTAGGCCCTCCACCACTCGAGACAGCCTAGGCCCTCCACCACTCGAGACAGCCTAGGCCCTCCACCACTCGAGACAGCCTAGGCCCTCCACCACTCGAGACAGCCTAGGCCCTCCACCACTCGAGACAGCCTAGGCCCTCCACCACTCGAGACAGCATAGGCCCTCCACCAGTCGAGACAGCATAGGCCCTCCACCAGTCGAGACAGCATAGGCCCTCCACCACTCGAGACACCATAGGCCCTCCATCACCCGAGACAGCATAGGCCCTCCATCACCCGAGACAGCATAGGCCCTCCACCAGTTGATACACCCTAGGCTCTCCACCACTCGAGACAGCATAGGCCCTCCACCACTCGAGACAGCCTAGGCCCTCCACCACTCGAGACAGCCTAGGCCATCCACCACTCGAGACAGCCTAGGCCCTCCACCACTCGAGACAGCCTAGGCCCTCCACCACTCGAGACAGCCTAGGCCCTCCACCACTCGAGACAGCCTAGGCCCTCCACCACTCGAGACAGCCTAGGCCCTCCACCACTCGAGACAGCCTAGGCCCTCCACCACTCGAGACCGCCTAGGCCCTCCACCACTCGAGACAGCCTAGGCCCTCCACCACTCGAGACAGCCTAGGCCCTCCACCACTCGAGACAGCCTAGGCCCTCCACCACTCGAGACAGCCTAGGCCCTCCACCACTCGAGACAGCCTAGGCCCTCCACCACTCGAGACAGCCTAGGCCCTCCACCACTCGAGACAGCCTAGGCCCTCCACCACTCGAGACAGCCTAGGCCCTCCACCACTCGAGACAGCCTAGGCCCTCCACCACTCGAGACAGCCTAGGCCCTCCACCACTCGAGACAGCCTAGACCCTCCACCACTCGAGACCGCCTAGGCCCTCCACCACTCGAGACACCCTAGGCCCTCCACCACTCGAGACAGCCTAGGCCCTCCACCACTCGAGACAGCCTAGGCCCTCCACCAGCCTAGGCCCTCCACCACTCGAGACAGCCTAGGCCCTCCACCACTCGAGACAGCCTAGGCCCTCCACCACTCGAGACACCATAGGCACTCCACCACCCGAGACAGCATAGGCCCTCCACCAGTCGAGACAGCATAGGCCCTCCACCAGTCGAGACAGCATAGGCACTCCACCACCCGAGACAGCATAGGCACTCCACCACCCGAGACAGCATAGGCCCTCCACCAGTCGAGACAGCATAGGCCCTCCACCACCAGAGACAGCATAGGCCCTCCACCACCGAGACAGCATAGGCCCTCCACCACCCGAGACAGCATAGGCCCTCCACCACTCGAGACAGCCTAGGCCCTCCACCACTCGAGACAGCCTAGGCCCTCCACCACTCGAGACAGCCTAGGCCCTCCACCACTCGAGACAGCCTAGGCCCTCCACCACTCGAGACAGCCTAGGCCCTCCACCACTCGAGACAGCCTAGGCCCTCCACCACTCGAGACAGCCTAGGCCCTCCACCACTCGAGACAGCCTAGGCCCTCCACCACTCGAGACAGCCTAGGCCATCCACCACTCGAGACAGCCTAGGCCCTCCACCACTCGAGACAGCCTAGGCCCTCCACCACTCGAGACAGCCTAGGCCCTCCACCACTCGAGACAGCCTAGGCCCTCCACCACTCGAGACAGCCTAGGCCCTCCACCACTCGAGACAGCCTAG
This sequence comes from Oncorhynchus clarkii lewisi, assembly GCF_045791955.1. Taxonomy (NCBI): domain Eukaryota; kingdom Metazoa; phylum Chordata; class Actinopteri; order Salmoniformes; family Salmonidae; genus Oncorhynchus; species Oncorhynchus clarkii. The sequence goes on from NC_092151.1 coordinate 17,186,111, forward strand.
GCCCTCCACCACTCGAGACAGCCTAGGCCCTCCACCACTCGAGACCGCCTAGGCCCTCCACCACTCGAGACAGCCTAGGCCCTCCACCACTCGAGACAGCCTAGGCCCTCCACCACTCGAGACAGCCTAGGCCCTCCACCACTCGAGACACCATAGGCACTCCACCACCCGAGACAGCATAGGCCCTCCACCAGTCGAGACAGCATAGGCCCTCCACCAGTCGAGACAGCATAGGCCCTCCACCACCCGAGACAGCATAGGCCCTCCACCACCCGAGACAGCATAGGCACTCCACCACCCGAGACAGCATAGGCCCTCCACCAGTCGAGACAGCATAGGCCCTCCACCACCAGAGACAGCCTAGGCCCTCCACCACTCGAGACAGCCTAGGCCCTCCACCACTCGAGACAGCCTAGGCCCTCCACCACTCGAGACAGCCTAGGCCCTCCACCACTCGAGACAGCCTAGGCCCTCCACCACTCGAGACAGCCTAGGCCCTCCACCACTCGAGACAGCCTAGGCCCTCCACCACTCGAGACAGCCTAGGCCCTCCACCACTCGAGACAGCCTAGGCCCTCCACCACTCGAGACAGCCTAGTCCCTCCACCACTCGAGACAGCCTAGACCCTCCACCACTCGAGACAGCATATGCCCTTCATCCCTCGAGACAGCATTGGCCCCAGTGAAGTATGGTAAACTAAGATAAGGTAATAAACTCAGTGACTGGTTCTGTGTCTGAGTTTCAGGATCTCGGCAGTAGTACCCTGGATTATATAAGACTTTATAACAATGATTACAAAGACTTTATGTCTGCCTAAGACAAGGCAGCATTGTTTAGGCAGAGATCAGATTGATACATCAGTCCCTCTTGTGTAATTCTAGAAAACGATAGCACCTCAATCTATCAATCAAAACCAGGACCAGAGTATACTACATACACCTTTGCCTGTATTTGAATTTAAAGCCTTATCACTAACGTGAATGCATGTGTGAAACTGTGCACTATAGAACAAAATAAAAATAGAGGATTGTGGACATTATACAAGGTCAAAGTTGTAGAACAAGGCCTGTCTCAATGCTACTGTAATCCACCCAGGTTCTCACCTTGAATTCAGTTGGCACGATGAGCTTGGGTGTGTCCACTCCGACAAAGGCATCCACTCCACAGAAGATAACAATAGTCAGGATGATGGCAAAATCACTGATCAGCTTCCTCACCTACGGTACAATAGGGGGAGGAACATCATGTTGATTTTGACAGTTGGGCAAGGCTTTTGACTGAGGCGATACAGTAAGGACTTCCCTTTTTCAATGTTACGTCCAGGGAAAGCCTGAATGTACGTCACACAAAAAAAATTCTAAGGTGGAGCAGAATGTTTTTTAGCTAACCCATTATGGCCTGTGTAGTTCCTTTACTCATTGAGCTAATCAGGGTGTTCTAGCCATAATAATCACATTTTCTCACGTTTCACATACAGTGCCTTGCGAAAGTATTCGGCCCCCTTGAACTTTGCGACCTTTTGCCACATTTCAGGCTTAAAACATAAAGATATAAAACTGTATTTTTTTGTGAAGAATCAACAACAAGTGGGACACAATCATGAAGTGGAACAACATTTATTGGATATTTCAAACTTTTTTAACAAATCAAAAACTGAAAAATTGGGCGTGCAAAATTATTCAGCCCCTTTACTTTCAGTGCAGCAAACTCTCTCCAGAAGTTCAGTGAAGATCTCTGAATGATCCAAAGTTGACCTAAATGACTAATGATGATAAATGTGTAATCAAGTCTCCGTATAAATGCACCTGCACTGTGATAGTCTCAGAGGTCCGTTAAAAGCGCAGAGAGCATCATGAAGAACAAGGAACACACCAGGCAGGTCCGAGATACTGTTGTGAAGAAGTTTAAAGCCGGATTTGGATACAAAAAGATTTCCCAAGCTTTAAACATCCCAAGGAGCACTGTGCAAGCGATAATATTGAAATGGAAGGAGTATCAGACCACTGCAAATCTACCAAGACCTGGCCGTCCCTCTAAACTTTCAGCTCATACAAGGAGAAGACTGATCAGAGATGCAGCCAAGAGGCCCATGATCACTCTGGATGAACTGCAGAGATCTACAGCTGAGGTGGGAGACTCTGTCCATAGGACAACAATCAGTCGTATATTGCACAAATCTGGCCTTTATGGAAGAGTGGCAAGAAGAAAGCCATTTCTTAAAGATATCCATAAAAAGTGTTGTTTAAAGTTTGCCACAAGCCACCTGGGAGACACACCAAACATGTGGAAGAAGGTGCTCTGGTCAGATGAAACCAAAATTGAACTTTTTGGCAACAATGCAAAACGTTATGTTTGGCGTAAAAGCAACACAGCTGAACACACCATCCCCACTGTCAAACATGGTGGTGGCAGCATCATGGTTTGGGCCTGCTTTTCTTCAGCAGGGACAGGGAAGATGGTTAAAATTGATGGGAAGATGGATGGAGCCAAATAAGGACCATTCTGGAAGAAAACCTGATGGAGTCTGCAAAAGACCTGAGACTGGGACGGAGATTTGTCTTCCAACAAGACAATGATCCAAAACATAAAGCAAAATCTACAATGGAATGGTTCAAAAATAAACATATCCAGGTGTTAGAATGGCCAAGTCAAAGTCCAGACCTGAATCCAATCGAGAATCTGTGGAAAGAACTGAAAACTGCTGTTCACAAATGCTCTCCATCCAACCTCACTGAGCTCGAGCTGTTTTGCAAGGAGGAATGGGAAAAAAAATCAGTCTCTCGATGTGCAAAACTGATAGAGACATACCCCAAGCGACTTACAGCTGTAATCGCAGCAAAAGGTGGCGCTACAAAGTATTAACTTAAGGGGGCTGAATAATTTTGCACGCCCAATTTTTCAGTTTTTGATTTGTTAAAAAAGTTTGAAATATCCAATAAATGTAGTTCCACTTCATGATTGTGTCCCACTTGTTGTTGATTCTTCACAAAAAATACAGTTTTATATCTTTATGTTTGAAGCCTGAAATGTGGCAAAAGGTCGCAAAGTTCAAGGGGGCCGAATACTTTCGCAAGGCACTGTACATATACACTACCTGTCAAAAGTTTTAGAACACCTACTCATTCAAGGGTTTTTCTTTATTTTTACTATTTTCTACATTGTAGAATAAGAGTGTGCAAAGTTGTCATCAAGGCAATGGGTGGCTATTTGAAGAATCTCAAATATAAAATATATTTTTATTTGTTAAACAATTTTTTGGTTACTACATGATTCCATGTGTTATTTTATAGTTTTGATGTCTTCATTATTATTCTACAATGTTGAAAATAGTACAAATAAAGAAAAACCCTTGAATTAGTAGGTGTTCTAAAACTTTTGACCGGTAGTGCATTCAGATTTTTTTTTCTCATTTTGTCTGTCATAGTTGAAGTGTACCTATGATGAAAATTACAGGCCTCTCTCATCTTTTTAAGTGGGAGAACTTGCACAATTGGTGGCTGACTAAATACTTTTTTGCCCCACTGTAAGTATCTAATTTGCATAAGTATTCACACCCCTGAGTCAATACATATTAGAATCATCTTTGGCAGTGATTACAGCTGTGAGTCTTTCTGGTTAAGTCTCTAAGAGCTTTGCACACCTGGGTTGTACAATATTTGCAAGTCTTGCCATAGATTTTCAAGCAGATTTAAGTCAAAACTGTAACTCGGCCACTCAGGAACATTCACGGTCTTCTTGGTAAGCAACTCCAGTGCAGATTTGGCCTTGTGTTTTAGGTTACCGTCCTGCTGAAAGGTGAATTAATCTGCCAGGGTCTGGTGGAAAGCAGACAGAACAAAGTTGTCCTTTAGGATTTTGCCTGTGCTTAGCTCCATTCCATTTATTTTTTATCCCAATCCTTAACAATTACAAGTATACCCATAACATGGTGCAGCCACCACCATGCTTGAAAATATGGAGAGTGGTACTCAGTAATGTGTTGTATTGAATTTGCCCCAAACATAACGTTTTGTATTCAGGACAAAAAGTTAATTACTTTGCCACTTTCTTTGCAGTATTACTTTAGTGCCTTGTAGCAAACATGATGCATGTTTTGGAATATTTTTATTCTGTACAGGCTTCCATTTTTCACTATGTAAATTAGGTTAGTATTGTGGAGCAATTAGAATGTTGTTGATCCATCCTCAGTTTTCTCCTATTACAGCCATTAAACTCTGTAACAGTTTTAAAGACACCATTGGCCTCATGGTGAAATCCCTGAGTGGTTTCCTTCCTCGCTGGCAACTGAGTTAGGAAGGATGCCTATATCTTTGTAGTGACCGTAGTTAATAACTTCACCATGCACAAAGGGATATTCAATGACTGTTTGTTTTTTCTGTCTGTTTTATCTTCTTCTCAAAACCTCCCTGATCTTTATGGTTGAATCTGTGTTTGAAATTCACTGCTCAACTGAGGGACCAAACAGAAAATTGTATGTGTGGGCTACAGAGATGAGGTAGTCATTCAAAATCATGTGAAATACTATTATTGCACACTATCCATGCAACTTATTATGTGTCTTGTTAAGCAATTTTTTACTCCTGAACTTTTAGGCTTGCCATAATAAAGAGGTTGAATACTTATTGACTCAAGACATTTCAGCTTTTCATTTGTAATTAATTTGTTTTAAAAAATCTAAACATAATTCCACTTGGACATTATGGGGTATTGTGTGTAGGCCAGTGACAAAGAATCTAAATGTAATCCATTTGAAATGTAGGTTGTAACAAAACAAAATGTGGGGAAAGTCAAGGGGTGTGAATGACCCCTCCTGTCTCAGACTCCAGTATTTATGCTGCAGTAGTTTATGTGTCGGGGGGCTAGGGTCAGTTTTTTATATCTGGAGTACTTCTCCTGTCCTATTCGGTGTCCTGTGTGAATCTAAGTGTGCGTTCTCTAATTCTCTCTCTCTCTTTCTCTCTCTCGGAGGACCTGAGCCCTAGGACCATGCCCCAGGACTACCTGACATGATGACTCCTTGCTGTCACCAGTCCACCTGGCCGTGCTGCTGCTCCAGTTTCTTTCAACTGTTCTGCCTTATTATTATTCGACCATGCTGGTCATTTATGAACATTTGAACATCTTGGCCATGTTCTGTTATAATCTCCACCCGGCACAGCCAGAAGAGGACTGGCCATCCCACATATGCTCTCTCTAATTCTCTCTTTCTTTCTCTCTCTCGGAGGACCTGAGCCCTAGGACCATGCCCCAGGAATACCTGACATGATGACTCCTTGCTGTCCCCAGTCCACCTGACTGTGCTGCTGCTCCAGTTTCAACTGTTCTGCCTTATTATTATTCGACCATGCTGGTCATTTATGAACATTTGAACATCTTGACCATGTTCTGTTATAATCTCCACCCGGCACAGCCAGAAGAGGACTGGCCACCCCACATAGCCTGGTTCCTCTCTAGGTTTCTTCCTAGGTTTTGGCCTTTCTAGGGAGTTTTTCCTAGCCACCGTGCTTCTACACCTGCATTGCTTGCTGTTTGGGGTTTTAGGCTGGGTTTCTGTACAGCACTTTGAGATATCAGCTGATGTACGAAGGGCTATATAAATAAATTTGATTTGATTTGAATACTTTCTGAAGGCACTGTGTGTGTGTATATATATATATATATATAGTTGAAGTTGGAAGTTTACATACACATAGGATGGAGTCATTAAAACTCCTTTTTCAACCACTCCACAAATTTCTTTTGAACAAACTATAGTTTTGGCAAGTCGGTTAGGACATCTACTTTGTGCATGACAAGTAATTTTTCCAACAATTGTTTACAGACAGATTACTTCACTTATAATTCACTGTATCACAATTCCAGTGGGTCAGAAGTTAACATACACTAAGTTGACTGTGCCTTTAAACAGCTTGGCACAATGACACCAAGCATACATCCAAAGTTGTGGCAAAATAGCTTAAGGACAACAAAGTCAAGGTATTGGACTGGCCATCACGAATTCCTGACCTCAATCCTATAGAACATTTGTGGGCAGAACTGAAAAAGTGTGTGCGAGCAAGGAGGCCAACAAACCTGACTCAGTTACACCAGCTGTCAGGAGGAATGAGACTAAATTCCCCCAACTTATTGTGGGAAGCTTGTGGAAGGCTACCCGATATGATATACAATTTAAAGGCAATGACACCAAAAACGAATTGATTGTACGTAAACTTCTGACCCACTGGGAATGTGATGAAATAAATAAAATAATTGTGAAAAACTAAGTTTAAATGTATTTGTCGTGGCCAAACGTTTTGAGAATGAAACAAATATTAATTTTCACAAAGTCTGCTGCCTCAGTATCTTTAGATATTTTTGTCAGATGTTACTATGGAATACTGAAGTATAATTACAAGCATTTCATAAGTGTCAAAGGCTTTTATTGACAATTACATGAAGTTGATGCAAAGAGTCAATATTTGCAGAAACTGTGCTCTCGGAGGATGTGTTCGTACCATTCTTTATTCATGGCTGTGTTCTTAGGCAAAGTTGTGAGTGAGCACACTCCCTTGGCTGAGAAGCAACCCCACACATGAATGGTCTCAGGATGCTTTACTGTTGGCATGACACAGGACTGATGGTAGCACTCACCTTGTCTTTTCCGGACAGGCTTTTTTCCCAGTCCTTTACCCCAGTCCTCAGCAGTCCAATCCCTGTACCTTTTGCAGAATCAGCCTGTCCCTGATGTTTTTCCTGGAGAGAAGTGGCTTCTTTGCTGCCCTTCTTGACACCAGGCCATCCTCCAAAAGTCTTTGCCTCACTGTGCGTGCAGATGCACTCACACCTGCCTGCTGCCATTCCTGCTCTGTACTGGTGGTGCCCCGATCCCGCAGCTGAATCAACTTTAGGAGACGGTCCTGGTGCTTGCTGGACTTTCTTGGGCGCCCTGAAGCCTTCTTCACAACAATTGAACCACTCTCCTTGAAGTTCTTGATGATCCGATAAATGGTTGATTTAGGTGCAATCTTACTGGCAGCAATATCCTTGCCTGTGAAGCCCTTTTTGTGCTAAGCGATGATGACGGCCCTGTGTTTCCTTGCAGGTAATCATGTTTGACAGAGGAAGAACAATGATTCCAAGCACCACCATCCTTTTGAAGCTTCCAGTCTGTTATTCAAACTCAATCAGCATGACAGAGTGATATCCAGCCTTGTCCTCGTCAACACTCACACCTGTGTTAACGAGAGAATCACTGACATGATGTCAGCTGGTCCTTTTGTGGCAGGGCAGTGGAAATGTTTTTGGGGGATTCAGTTCATTTGCATGGCAAAGAGGGACTTTGCAATTAATTGCAATTCATCTGATCACTCTTCATAACATTCTGTAGTATATGCAAATTGCCATCATACAAACTGAGGCAGCAGACTTTGTGACAATTAATATTTGTGTCATTCTCAAAATGTTTGGCCACGACTGTATATGTGTGTGTTCTATATGTAAATAAGTGTTAACTTATTTCACTATACAGTATAATTTAGCTCATAACTCCATAAATATAGCCCTATTGTAAAGAAGTAGCAGGCATCTTCAAACACTGACTGAACCCACAGAAACCCCCTAAACCAGATACTGGACTCATGTTGTGCAATAACCAACAGTTCAAAGCCTTTACGATGTTCAACAGGGCCCTCCCTGGCCTGGCCTGGGTGATGGAGGAAAGCTACAGTGCATGGCCTCCTGGGAAAGTTCAGCCCTCCCTCTCTGTCCCTGCCATGGGGAAATGAATGAGTGATATTTTAACATCTACGGTCCTGCCGGGCTGTACAGTAACAGCCAGCCATGCCGTGAGATGCAGAACAGATAAGGCAGTTGGCAGAGAGAGGAGCAACGAGCAGGGTGAAGTGAGCCTTGCTCTGGGCCTGTATTCAAAAGGCGTCTCACAGTCAGAGTGCTTATCTAGGATTAGGTCCCACCTGTCCATAGGATCTTAAGTTATTATCTAAAAGGCAAGGTAACTAATGTCTTTGCGTGAATGAGAACAAGAGGAGGTGGGTAGATCTTCAATAGGCAAGACAGAGATGAGTACTACTTCTCATGTATCAGACTCTTCATGTATTTTAGGATTCATGAGGTGGAAGTGTAGTTGTTTAGTGTTGGTGTGAAGTGTGGGGTTAATACACAGCATCTTAAGCAGTTTGTCCACTAGGTTTGTGTGTTTTAGGACACTGAAGTGCAAGTGTAGGTGTGAGTTTGTTTGATACATAGCACCTTAAACAGTGTCAGAGAGTGACATCTGACTTTCCTGCTAAGACTCTCTTTGACATCAGAGCCTATCAAATAACCTTAGAATGTCACAGCAAGGAGGAGGGAGCAGAGCGATGTGCTGTACATCATGAGAAATCACAATGTAATAAAACCTGGAATACCAGCAGCTCAGTAGATACTAACCGGATCAAAGGGTCTGGGCTGTCGGGGGGGGGTGGGGGGGGGGGGTTTCCTCTGAAGTAAGTTTCACTCCACTGAACCCAAACATGGCTCATGGAAATTCGCCAAGAATTTAAAGATATTCGCCAAGAAAAAAAAGATATGGTAGGAACGTCATGCAGTAGGCATATGACTTCTGTCCATCAATACCATCTGTATGCACAATAACCTGATTGTATTGTCTACACAATGTTGACGTTTTAATTTCTTTCGCCCTTTTCCCTTTTGAAAAATCAACCAAACTTGTATCCTGAAACATGATTGGCCAGCTGGGCAGTAAAACTAAGAACCTGCGACATGATCGGCCTACGGGGCTGTCACAATTTTGATCCTGAAACATGACTGGCGGTCGGGGCTGTCAGTCACTCACAGTGGTGGGGAAGAAGCGGCTGAACTTAAACTTCTTGAGGGACATGGAGCAGGTGTAGGTCCCCAGGAAAAGGATGAATGACATCAGAGTGACGTCAGGGACGAAGCCACAGGCTGGACCAATCAGCTCGCCGCCGTACACCACACACTGCTTCTTGTCGAGAGACGCCCATGTGGCATTTACCGACTAGGGGAGAGACAGGCACACACAGACAAAACCATTAACTCATTTGTCATGACTTTGGGTTCAAATGAATCAGTACATACAGAAGCTGCTAAAACCAGCCCAAAAAATTATTTCACAACATTAGTGAATTAAACACCTTTACTATTTATTGAAATATTGATCTAATTTAAAATCAGGTAATGATAGTGTTCTCTATCAACATTGCGTCTGTATGGTTGATGGATAACACTGTCATAACCTAATTAACCCACACCAGCTCAGACACATTCCTGTCTGAGACACACTCAGAAATATAGATTTCCTTCAGACCTTCTTGTGACTGAAGAATATATGGCTGTCAGAGAAGAAATACTCCAGTGACTGCTGCTTACCAGATCAGCATTGTTTATCCAGGCAGAGGCATCGATATAGAGACCCGTCATATTGCCTGGATGGAAACAAACAAACAGTGAGGTCTCCTCAAAACCACTTTACGGGGCACTTGTCAAAACTATAATGTGCATTTTCCTCAAGCATATGCAGTGTTACCACAGATAGAACAAAGAGACAGATATTTCACTGGACGTATAAATGTGAAGCATCCGCTTAGCGTTTCCACTCACTACCAAATATGGTAGTGAGAGGAAGCCCACTGGCCGGCAGTGGGAGAAGATGGAACGACATGGATTTTGGCCGACATTCTGCACATTTTCTCATCGATTAAACATTTGATCTCGATGCAGTTTTCTGTTCCCAAAACTATAATCTGTTATGAACAGAGTGGACTAATGATATCTCTTAAGTGAACACAAACTTGGACCATGTGATTATCTCCAGTTTAAATATTGTGAAAAATTGTGTAATGTTTGCTTTCTGGACTGTTCCGACAGCAATAGGAAGTGAGCAATTTGAGAGCCCAAGAAACACAGGCCAAACCACAGAACCAGAAAGAGATTACATTTATATTAGCTAAACCCTCTTCGGTAGCTACACCCCTGTTGTCACCTGGACAGGCCCACCTTAATCATTAGCACTTCCTGATCTGATTGGTTTAAACTACAAAACAGCCAATGGGCTGCGAGCACAGTGCTGATAAGCGTACCGTCATCCGGTGGGGGCATGCAGCGGCAGTCGTACATTGTGACGTAGTTAGGGTCATAGTCAGCGTTGATGGGGTTGTAGTGGGCCAGCTTCAGCATCTTCTTGAAGGCGTCGTAGATGAAGATGAAGGAGATGAGGGAAGAAAAGCCCTCCTCTGTGAAGCGTGTGAAGTACTTGACCAGGGAGCTGGCATCTGTGGCAACCAGCACCAGGCAGAAGAAGGCTGACCAAAGGCCGATCCACAGCCTGAACTCCAGGTAGTCAAAGTCATGGTCTCTGGAGGGGAAAGAGAGAGAGTGAAGGTATGACCATGGTTAGTCTAAGAGCAGGCCGACCCACAGCCTGAACTCCAGGTAGTCAAAGTAATGGTCTCTGGAGGGGAAAGAGAGAGAGTGAAGGTATGACCATGGTTAGTTAGTCTAAGAGCAGGCCGATCCACAGCCTGAACTCCAGGTAGTTAAAGTCATGGTCTCTGGAGGGGAAAGAGAGAGAGTGAAGGTATGACCATGGTTAGTCTAAGAGCAGGCCGACCCACAGCCTGAACTCCAGGTAGTTAAAGTCATGGTCTCTGTAGAGGGAGAGGTCGGAGAGATGGTAGAACCATAGTTTAATATTAATGGATTAACCTTTATTGAAACCGGAAGTCCCTTCTAAGGCACTTGGAAGTTTCTATCCATAAATCAATGTTTTCACAGCATGTATGCGTGTATCAGAGTACCAAAAGAAAGACTGATGGAGGCTGTAAATCCAGCTCACAAAGTAATAGTGCATGGCGGCATAGGGTCAGACCCCACCCGAGGAAACATGGCCCCGTCGGCTCATCGTTGATAGTTTCCATTCACGGTGTGACATTCAATGAATGTAAATGATTGATAATGGAACATAGCTAAGCCAGTGTTGTCTGTAATGTAATGCTAGAAGAGGGTCTACTCTCTGGGATGGCAAGAGAAGGTAAGGAGGAAGAGAAAGAAGACGGAACTGAGGGCAGTTTGTTTGTTACTGTGAATACAATTTTTGTTCAAGATACAAATACTTGACAGTGGCTAACGTCTGACTGCAGAAGAAATTCATATTGTTTATGTCTATCATGAGTATTATTATACTGAACAAAAATATAAACACAACATGTAAAGTGTTGGTCCCATGTTTCATGAGCTGAAATAACTGACCACAGAAATTGTCAATACGCACAAAAAGCTTATTTCTCTCAAATTGTGCACAAGTTTACATCCCTGTTAGGGAGCATTTATCCTTTGCCAAGATATCCCATCCACCTGACAGGTGTGTCATATCAAGAAGCTGATTAAACAGCATTATCATATGATCATTACACAGGAACACCTTGTGCTGGGGACAATAAAAGGCCACTCTTAAATGTGCAGTTTTGTCACACAACACAATGCCACAGATGTCTCTAGTTTTGAGGGAGTGTGCAATTGGCATGCTGACTGCAGGAACTTCCACCAGAGCTGTTGCCCAATAATGTAATGTTCATTTCTCGACCATAAGCCGCCTCCAACATCGTTTTAGAGAAGTTGGCAGTATGTCCAACCAGCCTCACAACCACAGAGCCCGTGTAACCACGACAGCCCGAGACCTCCTTCTTCCCCTGTGGGATCGTCTGAGACCAGCCACACGGGGAGCTGATGAAACTAAGGAATATTTCTGTCTGTAATAAACCCTTTTGTGGGGGGAAAAACTACAGTAATTCTGATTGGCTGGGCCTGGCTTCCCAGTGGGTGGGCCTGGCTCCCAAGTGACTGCGCCCCTGCCCAGTCATGTGAAATCCATAAATGAGGTCTTAATGAATTCATTTCAATTGACTGATATCCTTATATGAACTGTATCTCAGTAAAATCGTTGAAATTGTTGCATGTTGCTTTTATATTTTTGTTTAACTAGGTTTTTTATTAAAGGAAACATGAAGCCGGAGGTTGTCAATAGAAAATCAAGATTCTACGCTGCCCAAAAGGAACACTAAACACTTGTGGTTGGAGTTAGGATATGTGGTGGGCACCATGGTACCCTTGAGCCAGTTCCACATACTGTACCACTGGTAATCCTCACAACAACAGTCCAACTCTGAAAACAAACAAAACATCTCTAGGACCATTATAGCTGCTAATTTGTTTTACTTCTATTGCATTCTCTCACAGACACATACAGTGGGGCAAAAAAGTATTTAGTCAGCCCCCAATTGTGCAAGTTCCCCCACTTAAAAAGATGAGAGAGGCCTGTAATTTTCATCATAGGTACACTTCAACTATGACAGACAAAATGAGAAAAAAAAATCCAGAAAATCACATTGTAGGATCTTTAATGAATTTATTTGCAAATTATGGTGGAAAATAAGTATTTGGTCACCTACAAACACGCAAGATTTCTGGCTCTCACAGACCTGTAACTTCTTCTTTAAGAGGCTCCTCTGTCCTCCACAGTTATTTGCAAATTATGGTGGAAAATAAGTATTTGGTCAATAACAAAAGTTTATCTCAATACTTTGTTATATACCCTTTGTTGGCAATGACAGAGGTCAAACGTTTTCTGTAAGTCTTCACAAGGTTTTCACACACTGTTGCTGGTATTTTGGCCCATTTCTCCATGCAGATCTCCTCTAGAGCAGTGATGTTTTGGGGCTGTTGCTGGGCAACACGGACTTTCAACTCCCTCCAAAGATTTTCTATGGGGTTGAGATCTGGAGACTGGCTAGGCCACTCCAGGACCTTGAAATGCTTCTTACGAAGCCAATCCTTTGTTGCCCGGGCGGTGTGTTTGGGATCATTGTCATGCTGAAAGACCCAGCCACGTTTCATCTTCAATGCCCTTGCTGATGGAAGGAGGTTTTCACTCAAAATATCACGATACATGGCCCCATTCATTCTTTCCTTTACACGGATCAGTCGTCCTGGTCCCTTTGCAGAAAAACAGCCCCAAAGCATGATGTTTCCACCCCCATGCTTCACAGTAGGTATGGTGTTCTTTGGATGCAACTCAGCATTCTTTGTCCTCCAAACAGGACGAGTTGAGTTTTTACCAAACTGACCATATGACATTCTCCCAATCTTCTTATGGATCATCCAAATGCTATGGCTTCCATTTCCTAATAATTGCTCCCACAGTTGATTTCTTCAAACCAAGCTGCTTACCTATTGCAGATTCAGTCTTCCCAGCCTGGTGCAGGTCTACAATTTTGTTTCTGGTGTCCTTTGACAGCTCTTTGGTCTTGGGCATAGTGGAGTTTGGAGTGTGACTGTTTGAGGTTGTGGACAGATGTATTTTATACTGATAACAAGTTCAAACAGGTGCCATTAATACAGGTAACGAGTGGAAGACAGAGGAGCCTCTTAAAGAAGAAGTTACAGGTCTGTGAGAGCCAGAAATCTTGCGTGTTTGTAGGTGACCAAATACTTATTTTCCACCATAATTTGCAAATAAATTCATTAAAAATCCTACAATGTGATTTTCTGGATTTTTTCCCCTCATTTTGTATGTCATAGTTGAAGTGTACCTATGATGAAAATTACAGGCCTCTCTCATCTTTTTAAGTGGGAGAACTTGCACAATTGGGGGCTGACTAAATACTTTTTTGCCCCACTGTACACTGAGTATACAAAACATTAAGGACATCTCCTCTTTCCATGACAGACTGACCAGGTGAATCCAGGCGAAAGCTATGATCCCTTATTGATGTCACTTGTTAAATCCACTTCAATCAGTGTAGATGAAGGGGAGGAGACAGGCTAAAGAAGGATTTTTAAGCCTTGAGGCGATTGAGACATGGGTTGTGCATGTGTGCTATTCAGAGGGTGAATGGGCAAGACAAAAAATGTAAATGCCTTTGAACAGGGTACAGTAGGTGCCTGGCGCACAGGTTTGGGTCAAGAACTGCAACTCAGCCGAGGTTTCACACCGAACTGTTTCCGACAGACAGAGGCAGACAGACAGAGGCGGACAGACAGACAGAGAGGCGGCGAGACGGAGAGGCAGAGAGACGGAGAGGCGGAGAGGCAGAGAGACAGAGAGACAGAGAGGCGGCGAGACGGAGAAGCAGAGAGATGGAGCGACAGAGAGGCAGAGAGACGGAGAAGCAGAGAGACGGAGAGACGGAGAGGCAGAAAGACGGAGAAGCAGAGAGACGGAGAGGCAGAAAGACGGAGAGGCAGAAAGACGGAGAGGCAGAGAGGCGGAGAGGCAGAGAGGCGGAGAGGCAGAGAGACGGAGAGGCAGAGAGACGGAGAGGCAGAGAGACAGAGAGACGGAGAGGCAGAGAGACGGAGAGGCGGAGAGGCAGAGAGGCAGAGAGGCGGAGAGGCGGAGAGACGGAGAGACGGAGAGGCGGAGAGGCGGAGAGACGGAGAGGCGGAGAGGCGGAGAGGCGGAGAGGCAGAGAGGCAGAGAGGCAGAGAGGCAGAGAGGCAGAGAGGCAGAGAGGCAGAGAGGCAGAGAGGCAGAGAGGCAGAGAGGCAGAGAGGCAGAGAGGCAGAGAGGCAGAGAGGCAGAGAGGCAGAGAGGCAGAGAGGCAGAGAGGCAGAGAGGCAGAGAGGCAGAGAGGCAGAGAGGCAGAGAGGCAGAGAGGCAGAGAGGCAGAGAGGCAGAGAGGCAGAGAGGCAGAGAGACAGAGAGACAGAGAGACAGAGAGACAGAGAGACAGAGAGACAGAGAGACAGAGAGACAGAGAGACAGAGAGACAGAGAGACAGAGTGGCGGAGAGACGGAGAGGCGGACAGAAGAAGAGATGGAGAGGCGGACAGAAGGAGAGACGGACAGAAGGAGAGACGGAAAGAAGGAGAGACGGACAGAAGGAGAGACGGAAAGAAGGAGAGACGGAAAGAAGGAGAGATGGAAAGAAGGAGAGACGGACAGAAGGAGAGACGGAAAGAAGGAGAGACAGACAGAAGGAGAGACAGACAGAAGGAGAGACAGACAGAGAAACAGAGACAGAGAAACAGAGAGACAGAAGGAGAGAGACAGACAGACAGAAGGAGACAGACAGACAGATAGAAGGACAGACGGAGAGAGACAGACACACGGAGAGAGACAGACAGACGGAGAGAGAGGCAGACGGAGAGAGAGGCAGACGGAGAGAGGGGCAGACGGACGGACGGAGAGAGACAGACAGACAAAAAGACGGAGAGAGACAGACAGACGGACGGAGAGAGACAGATAGACGGACGGAGAGAGACAGACAGACGGAGAGACAGAGAGAGACAGTCAGACGGACAGAGAGAGACAGACAGACGGGCGGACAGACAGACAGAGAGAGACAGACAGACGGAGAGAGACAGACAGACGGTGAGAGACAGACGGAGAGACAGACGGAGAGAGACAGAGAGACGGAGAGAGACAGACAGACGGTGAGAGACAGACGGAGAGACAGACGGAGAGAGACAGAGAGACGGAGAGAGACAGACAGACGGAGAGAGACAGACAGACAGAGAGATACAACCCATATTTCTGTTTATTTATTTGCCCTTTTGTACATCGTTATAACATAGCCATAATATGACATTTGAAATGTTTCTACTTTTTTGAAACTTTTGAGAGTGAAATATTTACTGTTCATTTTTTATTGTTTATTTCACTTTTGTTAATTATCCATTTCACTTGCTTTGGAAATCTAAACATGTGTTTCTCATGCCAATAAAGCCCTTTGAATTTAATTGAGTGAGCGAGTGAGAGAACTAGAGAGAGAGAGAGAGAGAGATGAAGTATCAATATCTGTGGTACTCAAAATGCGGGTGTAAGAGAGCTCACTTGCTGAAGTTGAAGAGGAGCCTTTCAAACACCAGTACAGGACCTGTGCTGCTGAGAATGGTGAGAGGCTGGCCACCCAGCAGACAGAATATGGCCCCCGTCAGTGCCGTGCCCAGGAAACTCTCCAACACACCCTGAAAGAGGAGAGGGACACGGATAGGCTGGTGAGTCAAAGAAACAGCATACAGATAGAGACACGCAGATGGATAAGTTTGTCCCAAATCCATTGAAAGTGTTAGTGGGTGTCCTGGTGGGGTTAAAGGTCAAGGACACAGTAAACAGTGATGGTCACATTCCAACCACTGTTGTATATGTTTTAACCAAATGGGACTGGACAGAGAGCGTTTGGTGGAGGACTGGCGGCAAGGTCTGGTTGCAAACTACTGTTCTGGTACCCTACCCTCACAAATAAAACGAAGCACATGGTAACATTTTTATCATCTAAAGAAATACATTTAGTTTCTGTGTATGTATGGGAACTGGGAATTGTCAAGTGTGCAATTGAAGCTAACTACATCATGATATCAATCTGCTGATTCAGCAAGATCTCTATTTCCCCCATCACACAGCTCCAGACACACAGAGAGCTGTTATACTGCCCCATCAGGACAGACAGCCTTGTTCAAGTTCACATTGTGACATCATGTGTTAGGTGTCATTTACACAGCATATCCAGGCCTGGGTGGGAGACAGTGGACAGCTGGGATGCAGGATCAGAGCTGCGCTACCTGGAACACTGTGCTCCTGTGGCTTGGACAGTTAAGGCTTCTGGGAAAGGTCAGAGGTCAGTTGAGGAATTCCCTTCCCCTTCTCTCATGCAATCGGGAAGACGGGGGAGGGTGAGACGGGGCAGTGACAAGGCTATCTGAGTAATCTGGATCTGTGGTTATTTCCAGAGCAGCCAAATCCCCTGAGGACAGCCCTCCCTGCACATGCCTTCCTTGACCAACACATCCGGGGGAGGCTGTGCTTGTTTTTAGGTTCAGGAGTTCTCTGTAATCATGTCACCTGGTCAGATCACATAGCGATAAAACGATATCTTCGCTGTTTGACAAAAACCTCTTATGTCCCAAACAAACTTTTTAGGAAATTAAAAAAATGGCCATATTTTACAATTAACAACCAACCAAACTTCAGAAGCTAATTTGAATGCATTTTCTTGGTCCTAGAGTCTTGAAATGAGTACATTTAGGGGAGTTATGTAATTTTAAATCCATGTCAGAAAGTATTAAAGTGCACATTATGTTATAAGGGTGGAGAATCGGGACACAGTCAGGTCTTTGCCCTTACTTACATTCACTTATGCTGTTTTGCTCCTTTCAAATGATTATGTTTCGAGAAGAGAGAACAGAAAGAGACTCACCTGCATGTTTTCTGTAGCATCTCCTAGCAACCCTCCGAAGGTGATGGCGTTGGTCACGGTGCCCAGGTAGATAAACAGGATGGCGGAGAGCGACTGGA
Source organism: Oncorhynchus clarkii lewisi (assembly GCF_045791955.1). Lineage (NCBI taxonomy): Eukaryota > Metazoa > Chordata > Actinopteri > Salmoniformes > Salmonidae > Oncorhynchus > Oncorhynchus clarkii. The sequence continues at coordinate 17,203,426 of NC_092151.1, forward strand.
TGTGTATGGCATCGTAGAAATCACTGGCGAAGAACGGCAGCTTTCGCTTAATGTCCAGGATGAGGCCACCACAAAACCTTAACAATGAAAATGTGACAGTTACATTTATGCCACAAAGTCTTTATTTATGGTAAAATGATCTTAAGATGTAGCCTTGTAAAGCGGACGGATCCCTACGATCCCCATGCTGTTTTGGTGAGCGTAGCTATTTGTCTGATTTACGAGACTACTAAAGATGCTGTTTCATCACAAATCAGTGTCTGCACAAAGCATAACTAAAAGGCAACAGTAAACAGTGGCTTGCTTTGGCCACACACCTGAGGTGTTATTTTCTGAAATTCTTCCACCCTGAAGAAGGCACAGTGATGCCGAAACGTTGGTGGTTTACCCAATAACTTGCTGGGCACTTGTATATAGCGTGCGAATGTCTTTATTTTCATAGCCTACAGTTTACTCGTTGTTAGTCAGCACCTCTAATAACTATTTTGGGTGTGAACCAGCTCATGCTTTTCACTGGAATTCTTTAGTAACATGCATAGTGTTACAGTGTTATAGCAAATCATTTTAACACTGTACTCCAATATCAGTGAGAGTTGAGGCCCTGCTGAGTAACATTTTGTCACTGTACTACATGTTGGTATCACAGGAGGTTGGTGGCACCTTAATTGTGGAGATTGGGCTTGTGGTAATGGCTGGAGTGAAATGAGTGGAATGGTATCAAATACATGGTTTCCATGTGTTAGATGTCATTCAATTTACTCAGTGGGGACCCATCAAGTTTTGAGCCCCACATTTTAGCAACAAAAAAATAAATACAAAAAATATATGTATTTGTTTATTTTGGGGGGGGGGGGTTTGCCTGTGTGTTATTTTGGCATTAATACGTGTCACATATCACTTTGCTTTCTGTGGTGGTGGAGCAGGCCAACAGAAAATAGGAGCATTGCACCGTGATTGGGTCAGTGTTCTGTCACTCATGGGGACACTACATCACCCGCCTTTAGTAAGGGTAGACATCAAGAATGTGAGCCGTTTGGGTCCTGCCATAGACTTAGATTAGAAGTGCCCTTCCAAGAAAGCTCAAGATCATTGGCCACAGATAAAATCTACAGTAGCTTTGATTGGACTGATCATGTCAACATCTTACTTTCAAAATCTAAGCTAGCAGTCATCATCATGAATCAAGTCAACAATCTACAGGTAAATCCTTTTAAATCCTTGTCATATGAAGAGAAATAATGAAGATAAATTATAGATAAAACGTATCGGTGCTCATCGGCCATAAACATCACACAACAAGTTGGAAATTGCATATTCAACAATGAGTTGTTTGGAAGGAATTGGTGACAGTAGCTAACCTGGGAAGTCGGGAATAAAAGCAATCAGACTGAGAAAATACGTTTTGAACGGTCATCCAACTCGAAACCTTTCTCTTTCTCTGATGACAACATTTTCCAACGGAGGACCGCCGCGCACAACAAGGGGAGTCCAAAAATGTCTTATATGCCGCTGCATAAATGATGTAATATGCCAGGGAGATATGAATACTGTAGCAAAAAAAGTAATACAAAGTGTATGTTGTGTAGGAAGTTGTTAGTAGCCCATGTGCCTCACCCTAATAATCTATTTTCTCCTCTTATTTTCGCCTAACGTTACTGTTCTGACTTGGTGGTGCTGCACATATAACCTGTTTTTCAGAAATATCATCATCTAATATTGTAAGAGGTTTCATTGTCTGCTTATTTTCACCCTTTATTTATCCTACAGCTCTGACTTGGTGTACAGGGAAAATACTGTAAGAGTGTTCTGCATTCTGTCGCTGTACATTTAAAAAATGCTGAACTCATAGTTATTTTGACTACATCCGTCGTCGCTCGCTCATTAATGTCTTAATCAAAATTACAGAACGCCTCTTATCCACTCATTGTTCCCTTATGCCATAGTTTGTACATCTCAATTGTCAGTAGAAACCGCATTTGTTTAAGCAAATCAGCCGTGTTTTTTAAAAAGGCAGTAAATGAGGCTGAATGAACTGTTTCACTGACAAGGCTCCACTGATAGCCAGGTGTAGTGATGGTAAAGATTCACTCCATGGTGCTGGAAAGAAAGCTCTGCTGTTGGGACAGCTTTATGTAGGCCCTAACAGTTTGTGGGCACAGTTTGTCACTGTTAAAGTGCAATTAATGTATGGTTTAATGCTGTGTAGTGACTTTGCTGGCAATTTTTTTTGCCCCACCAAGATTTACATGCTAAAAACCCCACTGCATTTACTCCATAATTATGAGCCATCCTCCCCTCAGCAGCCTCCACTGGTTGGTATTGGCAACAGTTGAAGACTGCTCTGTTATTCAATACTACGCCATACGCTATGGGCTAGGCTAGTGGTAATGAGCAATCTTACTTTCCAGTGTTCATGAGCTCTTCTCCAACATGTCCATGTCCCCCTCCTCCTCCTTGACCCCCGTCATGTCCTGGCGTGTCCCCGTTCATCTGGGGGCCATCCCCTCCGCCTCCAGCATTATACTGGTTCTTCCTATACAGTCACAAACAGCAGGTTAGCCTACAGACGTCACTCTCCAACACAGTGTTGAAGGTTCATCACGAGCACCCAATATTGACATAACTTTCAAAACTGTCCAAGGAAATATGCACAATTGAATTAATTTTCTGGAACTAGGACAATTTACAGAATTATACAACTGTACTAGGACTAGAGGTGTCAGTGGCAGAGCTGTACCTCTTATCTGAGGAGGGCAGGGATTTGGGGGGTTCTATCCTGATGTCAGGGTCCCACTCCCCAGGAGGTAGGACGATAACCTCATCAAGGAACTCCTCAATGCCTGCCAGCAGGTCCTGTCTGTCCTTGGCCTTGTAGGCAATGTCATGGAACACCTGACCCCACACAACCAATCAGAAACCAAGGTAACATCAACACCAGCACACAACCAATCATAAACAATGTTAACATTAACAACAGCTATGTTACTTCCCCACATAACTAATCAAACCCACCACAGGTCCTGTCTGTCCTTGTCATGGAACACCATACCACAACACAACCAATCGGAAACCATGTTAACATCAACACCAGCCAACAACCAATCATTTTTCACACTTGTTTCTTCATGATATTGTGAATAATTGGATCCCAATCATTATAATTATCCCCAATCATAATCACTTCCAGATGGTGTGTTTGTAATCACCATCTATATTAGCCATATCCCATTATATCTTATTGCCCTAGAGTATCTCCCTGTCAATCTCAGACACAGAGCGTTGGGCCACCCAGGCCAGGGAAGATCACTCAGAGCCAGTCAGTCAGATAAAGATCTCTATGGGACTGATTGTTCACAGGGATCCTGAGGGTTTTGTTTAACTATAACTTAAGGTAATCCCGGGGGGGGGAGTCCCTGTGGGAACGTGAGTCAGGTGCAGTATGCTTAACTGGAGGGGTCTTGTCTCAGTCTGCTTGAAAATCAGAGACAAGGTTTGAATATTGCTGTCCATCAATGATTCCCGACCAAATGTACTTATCTTGAGCAATTTTTACAAAAACAATGGATATATGTTGCCCTAAGAATTGTGCAGAGTTGTCAGAATCTTATTCAAAATGATTTACAGCTGTAATTACTGTGAAAGGTGCTTCCACCAAGTATCAACTCAGGGGTGTGAACACATAATCAATTTTATTATAGAAACTGTTCTATACTTTTTATTTCGCTTTGAAAAGGTCGAGCAGGTTCAAAATCAAATGACATTTTAGTTGTCACATGTGCCGAATACAACAGGTGGACTTTACAGTGAAATGCTTACTTACAAGCCCTTTCCCAACAATGCAGTTGAAATGTTTTAAAAAATTAACAAAATAACAATTTGAAATAGTAACACAAAATAACAATAACGAGGCTATATACATGGAGTACCGGCACCGAGTCAATGTGCCGGGGTACGTGGTAGTTGATTGAGGTAATTGAGATAATATGTACATTGAGGTAGGGGTAAAAGTGACCAGGCAATCGTGATAGATAATAAACAGAGTAGCATCAGCGTATGTGAACAGTGTAAAAGTGTGTCTATTTGTGAGCGTGTGTGTGGCATCAATATGCATGTGTGTGTGTGTGTGTGCGTGTTTTGTGTGTGTGAATGTATGTAGTGTGTGTGTGTAAATCTAATTGAATCTCCTTTTAGATAACATTTTAAGGCAGCAAAATGTGACAACTGTCCAAGGGGTGTGTAGACTTCCACTAGCTACTGTATATGCGCGTTGGACACGATGGTAACGTACCTCATCAGACATGAGGGTGGCGATAGCTCGTCCGATCTCATGGTAGGACTTGGCTTTGCTTTTGGGCCCCAGCAGCACGAATAGGAACCTAAAAGGAGATGAAGAGAAAAGCAGAAGCATGTTCAATAAAAAGCCCAAATTGAATATAACTGGTGGTCACTAGTGGTTAAACTATATAAATATAGCATCAGCCTCTATGACATAGGAGATATCTATGAGAGAGATATGTGGTATATTTGGTGGATTTGCTAAGTTGGTTGTGGTGGTATCAGTAGGGTACCTGGTAGGAACGGGGACCTCTGTCAAACCTCCCAACATGGCAGCCTGCTGCAGGCGGACAAACGCCACGAAGGGTGTGTCCAGGAAGTCCACCCCTCCGACCAGGACGTTAGATGCCTCGGCATCACGTGGAAGCTTCTTCATCAACTTATTCTTCAGCTAGAGAGAGGGGGGGACAAAGATGGACAGAGAGAAAGAGAAAGAGAGGAACACGCACAAATATAGAGTGAGACAGAAAAAAGAGAAGGAAAGCAATGAGCCTTGACACACATTGGAGAGAAGCGGTGCTTGAAACGACTGTCCTTATCAAAGTAGTATGAGAAGAGCAGTAAAGGTACTGTAACAATGGACATTTCACATGCCCCAAAGTTGTACACATGGATGAAATGGGGCAGCCGAGTACAAACCGTCCCTGGCACATAGGCATTACATGCTGTATTGTGTGGCAACACCACTGCAGTTCGTAGCTTTTTAGAAACAGATTAAAGCGTCTTTACCACTCTGTGAGTCACTATGACACAAGCAGTATGATTAACAAGACACAATAAAGCACTTTCTGTTCATTGCTGTTATACACTTGAACCAGTCTACATAATGATATGTAATGAGAATGAGGTAGCAACAAAAAAGATTAACCTCTGTGCAACTGTATACAAAAGAACAGGCCAGGTGAATGCATACGAGCCCTTCACTTTAGGTCAAGGGGATCCTAGTGGTTAGAGGCGCGAGCCAGCAACTGTTCGAATCCAGGGTCTGGCGGGAAACAAAATCAGACAGGAAGTGAGCTGGAAACTGGAGGGTTGCTGGTATCAAATCCTAGATGTAATTGCCTGCCGTTGTGCCCTTGAGCTAGGCACTTAATCCCCACAACAACTGCTCCCCGGCGCCCAGTGTGGCATACCCCTGCTCCAACCCGTATATGTATGTGTGTCTTGGGAGGGGTTGGGATACAGCAGAAGTCAAATTTTTGTTGGAACTTGTACAATTGACAAATAAAGTGATATTAATCTTAATCTCTTAATTTTAATAGACTGCTAAATTAAACCTAACGTCCAGGTGGTACACTGAGTACTTAGTCACAGTGAAATGCATAAAACTTAAGCAACCAGAGACCTCGGGTATAAGGAGATGATTAACAAAGCAAGGCCTTGGTGTTTTATCAAAGACCAGATCAATTTGACGAATTAGCTACTGTTGTCGGTGTAATTCCAGGAGTTAGTTATTGTGTCTGTGTAGTTTCCGCAGGCTTCAGGAGGAGAGAGAGAGGGTCAGGGCTCTTATCGTCGTGTGTGAGGCTCAGACTTTATCAGTAGAGTGAGGCCGTGCTCTGGTTCCCACACACACGGTGTCGACTCCTTGACCCTGCATATTGTTACAGCAGGAGCTAAGATTTAGAGTGCCCAGGGAACAGCAATCGCTTCTTAAAGTTCCCGCTTAGATCTCTCTCACTCTCACTCACACTCACACACACACACACACAGTTATATCCTCACCTGGTCTCTATCTGGTTGGTCAGAAAAGTCGTTGAGGCTGTTGGAGGTCAGGTTCCGATGGGCCGTGGCTGGGCTACCTGTGGGATCAGAGGTCAAGAGCTCAAAGACAAGGCCTGAGAGGGTTCATTAAGGCAAAAAACAGAAAAAAATGCTTAAAGCCTTCTGAAACAGAAATGAGTGTTTCTTATTGGACCAGACAGTCTTTCCCCATTTCAGTCTGTTTTCTTCTTTTCGGTGCCTAATGAACACAACCCAGGGGTCAAACAAAGTCACTGGGATGAAAGGTAGATCACAACTCCCAGAACAGACAGAGGCCCAGTTAGATTAGACTGATCTCAGAGAAGGAGATGAAGAGAAACAGAAGATGAAGAGAAACAGAAACTTCACAAGGCCTAATATAAATGTGGAAGGCAGCAAGGACTAAGTTAAGCTTTCGGGCCGATGCCAGCTGCAGTGGATCAGATGTACTGCCTGAAATCTCCCACTGCCGTGCCCTGTCTTTCACTGATCTGATGCCAACTGGTCATTCACTTGCACGGCAGAGCAGAGGGGGCACGGACAGTGTCTTATTAGTAGTCCACGATGGGGTTGGTGGGAGAGATAGACAATTTTCTTTAGCCTCTTTTAGCCAGCAGTATCAGACTCAGTGAGAAGGCTGGCTTTACGTTGGAGTTGTGATTACCTAAAAAGGTTGGTCAATAGCCGAGTAGCATCTACATTAGCTAATTGTTTGTTTGCTGTTTCTCTGGGCATGAAGGACTGTGACTTAGAAACTGTTTGATGATGCCCTTTTTTTGAAACATTAAAAAATGGTGGATTGTCATATCCCATGAGAGTATACCCATGACAGTATTGTTTTTGGTCATCAATGCTCATATCAACAATATGAATGTGGATCGCAAATTGTCTTGGCACAGACTATTGTGAAGGTATGTGTTATACCCTGTTATAAACTCTGTATATGAGTGTTATAACCCACCTTACAAAAGTATCCCACACTAGGGTGCTATAATGCATTATAACCTGACTTAAATGGATCACATGTGCTATAAGTGTTATAACCTGACTTACTGAGGTATCCCATGTGTTATAAATGTGTTCTGAACTAACTTACTAATGTATCACATGTGTTATAAATGTGTTCTGACTTGACTTACTGAGGTATCCCATGTGTTATAAATGCAATGTAACCTGACTTACCTTTTATCCCATGTGTTATAAATAAATGCATTATAACCTAACTTACCAAGTTATTCCATGTGCTGTAAATGTGTTGACCTGACATATCCTGTTATAAATATATTATAACCTAACTTACCAAGCTATCCCATGTGTTATAAGTGTTCTGACCTGACTTACTGACCTATCCCATATGTTATAAATGCATTATAACCTCACCTAGTTATCCTCTGAACCGGTACTCCTGTATATAGCCCCGCTATTGTTATTTACTGCTGCTCTTTAATTATTTGTTTTTCTTAACTCTTACTTTTTTGGGGGGGTATTATCTTAAAACTGCATTGTTGGTTAAGGGCTTGTAAGTAAGCATTTCACTGCTGTAGTCGCGCATGTGACAAATAAAATTTGATTTGATCCCATGTGTCTGACCTGAATTACTGACTGATGTATCCAATGTGTTTTAAATGTGTTCTGACCTGACTTACTGACTGACGTATCCAATGTGTTTTAAATGTGTTCTGACCTGACTTACTGACTGACGTATCCAATGTGTTTTAAATGTGTTCTGACCTGACTTACTGACTGACGTATCCAATGTGTTTTAAATGTGTTCTGACCTGACTTACTGACTGACGTATCCAATGTGTTTTAAATGTGTTCTGACCTGACTTACTGACTGACGTATCCAATGTGTTTTAAATGTGTTCTGACCTGACTTACTGACTGACGTATCCAATGTGTTTTAAATGTGTTCTGACCTGACTTACTGACCTATCCCATATGTTATAAATGCATTATAACCTAACTTACCTAGTTATCCAATGTGTTTTAAATGTGTTCTGACCTGAATTACTGACCTATCCCATATGTTATAAATGCATTATAACCTAACTTACCTAGTTATCCAATGTGTTATAAATGTGTTCTGGCCTGACTTACTGACCTATCCCATATGTTATAAATGCATTAATACTTAACTTACCTAGTTATCCAATGTGTTATAAATGTGTTGTGACCTGACTTACTGATGTATTGCATGTGTTATAAATGTGTTGTGACCTGACTTACTGATGTATTGCATGTGTTATAAATGTGTTGTGACCTGACTTACTGATGTATCGCATGTGTTATAAATGTGTTGTGACCTGACTTACTGATGTATTGCATGTGTTATAAATGTGTTGTGACCTGACTTACTGATGTATCGCATGTGTTATAAATGTGTTGTGACCTGACTTACTGATGTATTGCATGTGTTATAAATGTGTTCTGACCTGACTTACTGATGTATCGCATGTGTTATAAATGTGTTGTGACCTGACTTACTGATGTATTGCATGTGTTATAACTGTGTTGTGACCTGACTTACTGATGTATTGCATGCTGGAGCTTCTTTGGATCTCCTTTATCGGTTCCTCATGGCCAAGCGTGGTTGCATAAGGCACAGACTGGGGTTGGGACTGGGTGTGCAAGTGGGGAAAGGGCTGGGGGTGCTCATTGAGACCGCGTGCTTTAGTGCAGACAGAGAGAGACAGAGAGAAAGAGAGATGGAGTGATGGAAGAAAGGAAGGAACGAAGAAAGCAGGAAGGCAGACAGGCAAAAAGTGAAGAGAACACAGGGGAATGTTAATCTGTGCAGGAGAGTGAGAGTACAGATAGAAGAGAAAACTAGAACAATCTCACACTTCAAACTGCAGTACCATATTATTATTATTTAATGGCATCCAAGAAGTTATTGTCTTCTAAATAATTAAATCACATGCTTTATATTATAAAATTATATGCAAGTCGGAATACATTTTGGAGATAGTAGTATTTAGAAGAATAACAAAAACAAGCATCAACACTCAGGCATAAAATAATGTTGCCAGTCACATTCACATTACTAGTTAAAACTATAGCCACCTAGATATATGTACCTGTAACATCTTTACTGCACTCAAATGATGGCATATAAAAGTTGAACATACACTACACCTTATCCTATAGTATTGATGACCACCAGAGGAAAAAGGATGTGATTGGTAGAATTGATTGGGATAAGATAGGAATTAGGAGGCAAACAATAATAATAAAAAAAGGCTGCACCAAACTGGCATCTACATTACCGTTCTGGTCTTGGTTGGAAAACAGCCTACTTGCACTGGACACCGTCTTGCCGATGTCAGCAAGCGAGCGCAGGTTGGACTTCTTGGTCTGGTGACGATGTTTCCGTAGCAACGTGTACATGACCTGATCCTTTAGCTCAGGCTTCAGCTGACCGATCTCGATCTGGCTGTCAGTGATCAGCTCTGATAGAGGATGGGGAAACAAGCAGGGGGAGGATAACAGAGAGACAAAATTGGATGGAGAGAATTTCAATACTCAGGACGCTTGGTTTCAAAGTGCACAGTTTTGGAACGTTCCAATTCTAACTTATGGGAAGTGTACTTGTCTTACCGACCACCTGTGGTAGAGTGGAGGCTTCCAGGTCCAGCAGGATGGTGCCTTTCTCGATGCAGGTCTTCAGCTCAAACAGACTGTGAAGGGACAATGTGGCCACGTGGGGCTTACTCCAACGCTCTCCTCCCTTCTCCACCTTCTCCTCAAACTTTATCCACCTAGAGAGAGAGGAATAGATTGAGACAGAGCGAAAGCATGAGAGGTGTGTGTGTGTGAGAGTGTGAGAGAGAGAGAGAGAGAGAGAGACCCAGAACAAGAGAGATACAGAAGTAGAGGGAATAACCTTAAGTTTGATTTAAAAATAATACTAATAATTACAAAGATGCACGTGCACAGCAGGTCCTGCAAGGTACAGTAGGTCACATCACAATAAAGGTCTGTAGACAAAGCCTTTCATATCATTCACTGCCAAATACGGGCCGCTGACAAAAGGAGACAAGGAGAATTTTCTTTTCTTTACAAAACAGCCCCTCTATGTTATTGGTTCATCACAGGTCATGAAAAATAGCAGCGGATGCGGGATGACACAAATAAAAATACTGGTAAGACTACTTTAAGGGTCCAGAGTAAATCATTTATAAGGCATTTACAAACTGTTTGCTCACCATTCAGTAATCATTACTCCCACATTTGTAATCATTCGTAAGTTAGTTATTCACACATGTATACTGTATATATTTCCTTAAACATCCTGTTTTGTGTTCTTACTCTTTTATCAGGTACTGCAGGAACGTCTACCAATGGAATGCCCATATTTTTGGAGAAATTACAGTGGTCACTCAAACATTAATATAAAGTGTTTATAAAGCATAAATAGCACTAACTTTACATTAGGGACTGCAAAAAATATTTTACTAATGATTAGTAAATGGTTTATTCATGCGGGAGTAATGATTAATAAATGGTGAACACACAATTTAAACACCTTATAGATGGTTTATTACAGACCCTTAAAATAAAGTGTTACCAAAATACTTTATATACTACATGTACAGAACGAGGGGGGGGGGGGATTGGACAGAAAGGCCTCAGAGACAGTCAGAAAACAACCTGTCCAGGAAGATATCACAAGATATCTGGGTTTTGAGGTTGGTTTCTGAGGTTGTGTTCTGGGTTTTGAGGTTGTGTTCTGGGTTTTGAGGTTGTGTTCTGGGTCCTGAGGTTAAGAACAAATTCTTATTTTCAATGACAGCCTAGGAACAGTGGATTAACTGCCTTGTTCAGGGGCAGAATGACAGATTTTTACCGTGTCGGTTAAGGGATTCAATCTTGAAACCTTTCGGTTACTAGTCCAACGCTCTAACCACTAGGCTACCTGCCCTGATATGTCCTGGGTTCTGAGGTTAAGGTTGTGTCCTGGGTTCTGGGGTTAAGGTTGTGTCCTGGGTTCTGGGGTTAAGGTTATGTCCTGGGTTATGAGGTTAAGGTTATGTCCTGGGTTCTGGGGTTAAGGTTATGTCCTGGGTTATGAGGTTAAGGTTATGTCCTGGGTTCTGGGGTTAAGGTTATGTCCTGGGTTCTGGGGTTAAGGTTATGTCCTGGGTTCTGGGGTTAAGGTTGTGTCCTGGGTTCTGGGGTTAAGGTTGTGTCCTGGGTTCTGGGGTTAAGGTTGTGTCCTGGGTTCTGGGGTTAAGGTTGTGTTCTGGGTTCACTGAGGGAACAGAGCAGTGTTTCATCCAGATAAGAGTGAGCTAGTAGTTCACCAGAGGACACACTACTCCCCTATGCATGCATACATGGACACCAGGGGTTCCCAAACTGACAGTACTTTTGACAGTAATTCAGTCTGAAGAAAGTATGGTTTGAAATGACTGAAATGCATGCATCAGAAAGATATAAGTTCAGAATATCATCAGGCAATATGTAACAATCCTCTTCCAGTGAATGACTGGACCAAAGCGCAGCGTGAGACGTCTTCATGATATTTTATTAAAATTAGAACACTAGAACGAAAAATAACAAAGAGGAAAATTAACAGTTCTGTAAGGAAACTAACAATACAGAAAACACAAAACAGAAAATAACTACCCACAAAACCCCTGTGGGAAAAAGCTACCTAAGTATGGTTCCCAATCAGAGACAACGATAGACAGCTGTCCCTGATTGAGAACCATACCCGGCCAAAACAAAGAAATACAAAAACATAGAAAAGGGAACATAGAATGCCTACCCAAATCACACCCTGACCAAACCAAAATAGAGACATAAAAAGCTCTAAGGTCAGGGTGTGACACAATCATTTAGTATGAACCTCTTTCTAATACAGCATGATACCAGTGCTGATGGAGGCCTAAAATCAGCATGTTGTTTGTGCAACAGTATATTTTAAATCAAAGAGGAATAGGAGAAGCATGGATATGTTGGCTATATGAATAAAGATTTAATGTAGCTAAAGATTATAGGGCCCCCTAGGAAACATGGAACTTTGGTTCCTACCCTGTGACAATGACTCGTCCATGGCATTTTCATTCTTTGTCATGTCAAACACTGTATTCAAAGCGCCCACTGTTGTTTATATTCTAACTATAGAATTATAAACATTCTATCTCCATGATTCCAAAAGTTCACCCAAGTGTTTTGATCTAAATCACAATTGCAACATTTGGTTAAATTTGGTTATTTTTGCCCATGTCGTGGCAGTTGTGGAAATGATCTCAAATGAGTGCAGGAAATGATTTTAGGTTGAAGTTGAATTGAACAGTATAAAACAATCCGAAATGGAGAATGACCCATTAAAATAATTTTTAATATATGTGTTGCCACCCTAGGGTCACTCACTACTCATAAAGCGAATGTAGAACTTTTATTAACCAAAAACATAAAATACCGTCATACTGTCAAAAATACCATATGATATTTTGGCCATATCGCCCAGCCCTAGCTAGTAGCTGTTGAGAACCTAAGTGGGCATTCTGTGGGCACACTATACCTCTGTGAAGTAGAAAATGCAGCCTAATGTAAGCTAATCATAGACTGCACTGATATTAATTTCATCTGTAGAAGTGGTGATTTAGCTACATTGATTATCAAGATGTGTATTGATTGTGAAACTCTTTGTACATAATAGATGATGTAGGCCTACTGAATATTACAGTTTGGTTTACATGTATTTTTCACTGTACAAATGAGTGAGCAGGATAGAACGAGGCACCATCACTATAAGAACATGGACAACTGTTCTACCATTTACATTCCAGCAGTACCAACAGACGGCTCCAAATTCAGACTGCACCTTACAACACACAACTGCTACCATTTAACCACTGCACTAGTCTATTTATATATTACCAAGTATGTGTTTACATAACAGTTAACCACTTTCCACGAGTATACTGTATGTATTCTTTATCTGGATCCCAATTAGGAAAAATATTGTATCTTTGTAAATAGTTTTTTTGTTATTTGGTCTGGGTGCAGTTCTCAACTTGAATGTTTTCCTTAGAGAAGGTTACAGAGACTAGATTGTATTCTTGTTTATCTCCCAATAAACCTTTATCTGACTTGATCTTTGTAATCGAAACTACTGTATTTATACCAGGGTAGTCCATACGTCTTCCTGGATATCTGCCCTCAAGTAGGTAGGCTAATTTGGAGTGAAGACCTTTACATTCTCCCTTTTGTACATCGTTACAACACTGAATATATACCTAATATGACATTTGTAATGTGTTTATTCGTTTGGAACTTCTGTGAGTGTTATGTTTACTGTTTTATTTTTATTTATTTCACTTTTGTATATGATCTACTTCACTTGCTTTGGCAATGTTAACATGTTTCCCATGCCAATGAAGCCCCTTGAATTGAATATTCAGGAAAGTTTACAGTTTAGTCAAATAAATCTAAAACCATTCCAAAAGTACAATATGCTAGGTAAAGAATGAACAATTATGGTTTCCCACACAGGTTTATTGTTGTCCACACAAACGTCCCATATTTACATATGATTCATGTGTTTGGTTTGTGTGTGTGTGTGTGTGACAGTCTTGTGTGTGGCACAGCGGGAGAGAAAGTAACCCAACCGACTCAGGCTAGTTACGATAACCTATGGCAGCAACAAGTTTTGCTATCATACTCTACCATCTGGTAGTGCCTGTCTTGACTTCATCAAATCGTTGTAAAGAAGCTAGATACAATAGCAAGCTAAGTTTGCTAGCTAAAGTAGCAAGGCTAACCTAGGTTATTTTGAGGCATCCTTGTCTACAACAACTCCATTCATATGAAACAAGACTACCTGTTGGTTGATCATTGTAGCCTACTCCTCGTTGAGCCAATTTAATTTTAATTCAATTTTGCATTGATTAGAAACCTCCCACTTCACTTGCTACATATGGAGCATCCGACTAGCGCCGCTTTGATTGACCAACAATAATATGCTATATGTGCGTCTTTTTTATGATAAAAACGGTAATAAAAAGTATTATTAGAATGTAAAATGTAATGGTCTACCCTTGTAGGTTATGTAGCAATGCCACATAGATATTACAATTTTAGCCAAAGCCTTTAAAAAAAAAAATAGGCCTGTTTTGAAATATTTGTATGAGTACTCTGGCAAGTATATCGACTCTGCCGCCCGAGAATGCTTTTGTGGCACAGTCGATAGCGCGCTGGACTTCGGGCTAGAAGGTCGAGGGTTCGAGACCTGCTCCCTGCCGTTTCATTACACTGGGGTCAGAAGTGATCGGACCTTGCATCCACGACAGTGCGTGTGCTTGGCCGGTGAGCGCGGTCCTATAAGACGTTGAGTCGCAAGCTAGCGCGAGGACGCGCTCTTTGAAAGGAGGGAGTAGTGTAACGACCCTGGGTTTATAAGCGCGGATATCGACTGCCGCTTAGGCATGCTTTTGCGCACAGTCGATAGCGCGATGGCCTTCGGGCTAGAAGGTCGAGGATTCGAGACCTGCTCCCTGCCTGTTGCATTACAATACTAACGTCCGTTCGGATATTCGAATATCCGTGCCCATCCCTAAAACCTACTGTTGATAAACACAGCTCTCAAACAGAGAGAACATCAAGCACAGATGTGTTGTTATGAGTCCCTCACCTATATGATGTAGATAATATGACTTTGATATACCACAGCTGGGTAGGTGTTGGTAACAAGGGGTTAAGATTAGAACGCCTTGAAGGCACAAGGTTAAAGAGGGTTAACTGTGTAAGACCACAATGGTTGAACTGACGCACAAGAGTGACTATGATTTACTGACCAACTGACTGACTCTTGGACTAAAGTAAAGGGTCTGTGTGTGTTATATACTATACTTGTCCTCTGGGGTTAAATTTGACTGAACAGAGAGTGCTTCTGCTTCCACATAAGTACATACAATCAATTGACACAACATACATAGTGTGTGAGTGAGAGAGTTCTTTCTTTACAAAACAACCCCTCTATGTTATGGGTTCATCACAGTTCACAGAAAATAGCAGGGGATGTGGGACGAAGCAATAAAGATACTTGTACATTTTACCTTTATTTTAATAAGGGAGTCATACGGAGATCAAGGTCTACTTTACAAATGAGCCCTGAATTACAGAAATTATAAACATCAATACAAAATGCAAGCTGAAAGAAAAACACGGTCATATTGTTTTAATTTTTAAACACGGTCATCTGCAATAATAAAGTCCTTAGTCAGCTTTTTGAATTGCCCTAGAGCAGTGGTCACCAAACTTTTCTGAGTCAAGATCACTTTCTGAGCCAGAATGCATGCCGAGATCTACCATTTTATTTTACATGACTTAAAAAGCACAAGACTATTCAACATGAACTAATTAAAAACAGTTCTGCAGCAATGAGGTTAGCGCAGTAGGCTATTTTTTCTACTGGAGTGATGGCCGGCATCTGATAGTCAGTGTGAGGGAGGGAGCAGCGGTGAGGCTGCCTCTCACCCGACTCACCGTCCCTTCTTTCTCCCACTCTCTGCTGAGAAAAGGGGACACAGTCTTCCAGCTGATGGCGAAACTTAAGTTCCACTGCATTACTTATGCCTCACGCACCAATTAATGTTGTTACTCCTATGACCAGGGAAAGTGAAATATTCCTTGATATTAAAAAAAGACAAGTTGCAAATAACGCAAGTTTATCGAAATTAGGATTTTATGGTTTATCAAACTGTTGAACAAAGTGTTGACAGTGCTGAATATCAACTTAAACTTACTCAAAAACAGCAGCCCTGTATCTGTTGAGTCTCGCTGTAGTTATGGTTTTAAAAGTTTTGAAACCTCACATTATCAACTTCGCTGTGCGTTCGAGGCTTAGTTTTACAGTCTATGGCGCTACGAAACTGTGCAGACACTGATCTGAGCTATCTGATAGGCCAGCGGTAGGGTTATAGCTGCACTTGATGTGCTCTCTTGCCCTACCGGGTAGGCAGTGTTCTGCACTAACCGCCAACAGCGAAAAACGAAAAATCGTAGTTTTTTTTTTTTACATAAATGTTTGGTGATCGACAAGGAATGGCTTGGAGATTGACCGGTTTGTACAAAAACATCACATTTAAGAACATTTTGAAGATTGTTCCACAAATAAGGTACATGCAAACTAAAAGCTGATTTACCTAACTCAGTAAAGACCAATGGAATTTCCAGAGTTAATCATCCCTGAGACCAGGTGTGGCATGTCTAAAGTTTAGTAAAGATGTCAAGTAACTTTTAAACCAGTTACATGCAGCCTGGTCTAGGACAATTGAGGAAAGCCTCTGAATTCACAGTGAGTGAGCAACAGGTCAATGAAGAGGGCAGGACAATGTATTTTATCCATACAGTTAACCACATCATTTATAAACTAGGAAGGCAGCAGAGACAATGTTATGACCTGATCTAAAACCAGACTGATGTACATTTAGAATACATTTAAAAAATAAGATTTAAGCTGAGAATTAATCAAGGATTCTAATATTTTAGCTCGGCAAGAAAGTTGAGAAACAGGGCGATTAATTATTTAGGTCACAAGGGTCACCACCTTTGTGAAGAGGGAGTACATGGGCTAATTGGGGAACAGAGAGCTGCAGCAAAAATGGATCAAGCATATCCGCCCCAGTGTATTAAAAAACATGTTTTTACATCCATCTTAAGCAAGGCATCTAGCACGTCACAGATAGTAAATTGTTCAAATGAAAACTAAGATTCTGTCGAGTCAGCTAGAGTCTGGCAGAGGGAAGAGCAGTCGATTGACTGACCAAGGTCAGTTAAACCACTGTTTCTCTCCAATATAAAGCCTTCAAGATAAAATTATGATTAAAAGCATCAGTTATCCCATTTCTCAGTTATGATGCAATCAGAGAGAACGTGCTTAGGCAGGGAAGAAGAGGAATTTGTACGCTTCAGTGCATTTACTGTTTTCCAAAATTGAGAAGGATAACCAGCAGAGTCAGAGATATAGCACCAATAGCATCCACCATGGCAGCAGGGGGGCTGTAAATCTTAGCAACAAATACATGTGTATTCTGGTTTATGGACACATCTACATATAGAGGGTTCACCCATAAAATTATTAATTCATTCAAGGTTTATACAAATATGTCCATTCCATAGAGAATTCTGTCAGAAAAACAACAGTCCAAACCGCATGCCTCTACCATATGGCTCAAAAGTTACATACAATTTACACTGAGAATTTAGCATGTTCAGAGTGAATTGAATGTCATCACAGGCAAGCAGTAGTGAAAAGAACTTAAGTAAAAATACTTTCAAAAGTACTACTGGAGTATCTGTACTTTACTATTATTTTACAACTTTTACTTCACTAGATTCCTAAAGAAAATGATGTACTTTCTAATCCATACATTTTCCCCAGACACCCAAAAGTACTTGTTGCATTTCAAATGCTTAGCAGGACAGGAAAATGGTCTAATTGATACACATTTACTGTATTAAGAGAAAATTCTGGTCATAATTTACAAACAAAGCATGTGTTTAGTACTGCCTCTGATCTGGCGGACTCACTAAACACATGCTTCGTTTGTAAATTATGTCTGAGTGTCTGAGTATATTTAAAACGAAATACTTTTAGACTAACTCAAGTAGTATTATACTGGGCGGCTTCCCCTTCAGTCATTTTCTATTAAGTAATCTTTACTTTTACTCAAGTATGACAATTGGATACTTTTTCCCACCTTTGCAGGCATGATCAAACAGTGGTCACTGCTCAATAAAAAACTCTTTGGCTCTTGTTATTTCATCAAAACTGTCAAGTACAAATATATTAAGAAAACAATCTAATGATTCATTCTATGTAATTTACAATGAAAAAGGGCAAAGAAAACAAAGTGTTTACAAATTTCCTAACACCATTTTGAATTACCCCATTTTTCTTTACGTTGTTCAGCAGTGAATGAACACACTACATACTACATATACAGAACCGATCGTGGTCTTCTTTACATTGTTCAGCAGTGAATGAACACACTACATACTACATATACAGAACCGATCGTGGTCTTCTTTACATTGTTCAGCAGTGAATGAACACACTACATACTACATATACAGAACCGATCGTGGTCTTCTTTACATTGTTCAGCAGTGAATGAACACACTACATACTACATATACAGAACCGATCGTGGTCTTCTTTACATTGCCAAGTACGTGTAAAATAACAAGCATCTGCCTCCCGGGTGGCGCAGTGGTTAAGGGCGCTGTACTGCAGCGCCAGCTGTGCCATCAGAGTCCTGGGTTCGCGCCCAGGCTCTGTCGTAACCAGACCCAGCATCGCCCGGGTTAGGGAGGGATTGGTCGGTAGGGGTGTCCTTGTCTCATCGCGCACCAGCGACTCCTGTGGCGGGCTGGGCGCAGTGTACGCTAGCCAAGGTGGCCAGGTGCAGTGTTTCCTCCGGCGCATTGGTGCGGCTGGCTTCCGGGTTGGATGTGCGCTGTGTTAAAGAAGCAGCGGCTTGGTTGGTTGTGTATCGGAGGACGCATGACTTTCAACCTTCGTCTCTCCCGAGCCTGTACGGGAGTTGTAGCGATGAGACAAGATAGTAGCTACTACAACAATTGGATACTACGAAATTGGGGAGAAAAAGGGGTCAAATTCAAAAAAATAAATAAATAAATAAAAAAATAACAAGCATCTTAAAACAACAACGTGTCACTGAACTGAGACCAGGACCACACACAACCGATGTGGCGGTCAGAGCACTGAGACAAAGAGGTTTGACCCTTTAGAATTCTCCACCTGCCTCACCTAACCTCGCCTCCCACATCTAACTGCCCTACCTCGCCTCCCACATCTAACTGCCCTACCTCGCCTCCCACATCTAACTGCCCTACCTCGCCTCGCACATCTAACTGCCCTACCTCGCCTCCCACATCTAACTGCCCTACCTTGCCTCCATTTAGGCCCTTTGAGAGGAGACAGGCCTCAGGGACAATCACATCTATAGAGGAGGGAGAAGACAGACCTCAGGGACAATCACCTCTATAGGGGAGGGAGGAGACAGGCCTCAGGGACAATCACCTCTATAGGGGAAGGAGGAGACAGACCTCAGGGACAATCACTTCTATAAGGGAGGGAGGAGACAGGCCTCAGGGACAATCACCTCTATAGGGGAAGGAGGAGACAGACCTCAGGGACAATCACTTCTACAAGGGAGGGAGGAGACAGACCTCAGGGACAATCACCACTACAGGGGAGGGAGTAAAGCACTCCATTGAATTGTCCTCCAATAGGTGCCTAGTCCTTCAACCAACCATCAGTGCAGATAAAGTCACCGTGTAAGACAATGATGTAACAATGTGCATTAACTAAGATTTAGTCATGTTTAATGTAAAACTGGAAACAGCTGGGGCCGTATGTATCAAGGGTCTCAGAGAAGGACTGCTGATCTAGTGTAGGATCAGGTCTCCCCTTGTCCATCTTAAATCACTGTGATGTAAAATGCTAAATGGTTCCTAAATCAGCACTCCTACTCTGAGACGCTTGATACATAGTCCGAACCGCAGTCAGAAAGCAACCTGTTCAGGAAGAGGGACAGATCACATGGGAGGTCACAGAGGTTGTGTTCTGGGTTCACTGAGGGAACAGAGCAGTGTTTCATCCAGATAAGAGTTATCTAGTAGTTCACCAGAGGACAAACTACTACCCTACGCATGCATTCATGGACACACAAACAATCACATGCTACACACACACACACACACACACACACACACACACACTTCCTCCTACTCACGCATACATGTAAATACACACGCTACTGCCCTACTCAAGCAACTCCATATTGGAGCCAATCCCTGGACTTTAGCAGAGCACTGAAACAGGAAACACTTAACCCTAATGAAGATAAACACAGCTCTCGAACAGAGAGAACATCAAGCTGAGATGTTGTTAAATGTGTCCCTCACCGATATGATGTAGATAGTATGACTTTGATATACCACAGCTGGGTAGGTGTTGGTGACAAGGGGGTTAACGTTACAAAGCCTTGGAGGCCCAAGGTCAAAGAGGGTTTACGGTGTAAGACCACGATAGTTGAACTGACCACTCCTTCTCTGAGATGCTTGTACTAAAGGAAAGTGTGTGTGTGTGTGTGTGTGTGTGTGTTATGATACAATATAGTTTATTGTCCCCGAGGGGGACATTAGACTTTGGACAATAGAGAATGCTGCTGCTCCCACATAAATACATATAATCAATTGACACAACAAACAAAGAGTGTGTAATTCAATGCATGAGTGTGTGCACACACATAAAAGTATTTAGACACCACTTCAAATGAGTGGATTTGGCTATATCAGCCACCCCCATTGAGGACAGGTGTATAAAATTGAGCACACAGCCATGCACTCTCCATAGACAAACACTGGCAGTAGAATGGCCTTACTGAAGAGCTCAGTGACTTAACTTGGCATCGTCATAGGATGCCACTTTTCCAACAAGTCAGTTCATCAAATTTCTACCCTGCTAGAGCTGCCCCGGTCAACTGTAAGTGCTGTTATTGTGAAGTAGAAATGTCTAAGAGCAACAACAGCTCAGACGCAAAGTGGTAGGCCACACAAGCTCACAAAACTGGATTGCTGAGTGCGGAAGTGTGTAAGAATTATCTGTCCTCGGTTGTGACACTCACTACCGAGTTCCAAACTGCCTCTGGAAGCAACATCGGCACAATAACTGTTAGTTGGGAGCTTCATAAAATGGGTTTCCATGGCCGAGCAGCCACACACAAGCCTAAGATCACCATGCGCAAGGCCAAGCGTTGGCTAAAGTGGTGTAAAGCTTGCTGCCATTGGACTCTGGAGCAGTGGAAACACGTTCTCTGGAGAGATGAATCATGCTTCACCATCTAGTAGTCCGATGGATGAATCTGGGTCTGGCGGATGGCAAAAGAACGCTACTTGCCCCAATGCATAGTGCCAACTGTAAAGTTTGGTGGAGGAGGAATAATGTCTGGGGCTGTTTTTCATGGTTCGGGCTAGGCCCCTTAGTTCCAGTAAAGGGAATTCTTAACGCTACAGCATACAATTACATTCTAGATGATTATGTGCTTCCAACTCTGTGGCAACAGTTTGGGGAAGGCCCTTTCCATTTTCAGCAGGTCCATATAGAAATTGCTTGTCGAGATCGGTGTGGAAGAATTTGACTGGTCTGCACAGAGCCCTGACCTCAACCCCATCAAACACCTTTCGGATTAATTGGAATGCCGACTGCGAGCCAGGCCTAATCGCCCAACAAGTCCCTGCAGCAATGTTCCAACATCTAGTGGAAAGCCTTCCCAGAAGAGTGGAGGCTGTCATGGCAGCAAAGGGGGGGACCAATTCCATAATCATTAATGCCCATGATTTTAGAATGAGATGTTCGACAAGCAGGTGTCCACATACCATATAGTGTGTGTGTGTATATACAGTACCAGTCAAAAGTTGACACACCTACTCATTTTCTACATTGTAGAATAATAGTGAAGATGTCAGAACTATGAAATAACACACATGGAATCATGTAGTAAAGCTGCCTTGATGACACCTTTGCATACTCTTGGCATTCTCTCAACCAGATTCATGAGGTAGTCACCTGGAATGCATTTAAATTACCGGGTGTGCCTTGTTAATTTGTGGAATTTCTTTACTTCTTAATGCTTTTGAGCCAATCAGTTCTGTTGTGACAAGGTAGAGGTTGGTAAAAGATCAAGTCCATATTATGGCAAGAACAGCTCAAATAAGCAAAGAGAAACGACAGTCCATCATTACTTTAAGACATGAAAATGTCAAGTGCCGTCACAAAAACCATCAAGCGCCATGATGAAACTGGCTCTCATGAGGACCGCCACAGGAAAGGATGACCCAGAGTTACCTCTGCTGCTGAGGATAAGTTCATTAGAGTTAACTATACCTCAGATTGCAGCCCAAATAAATGCTTCACAGAATTCAAGTAACAGACACATCTCAACATCAACTGTTCAGAGGAGACTGCGTGAATCAGGCCTTCATGGTCAAATTGCTGCAAAGAAACCACTACTAAAGGACACCAATAAGAAGAGACTTGTTTGGGCCAAGAAACACCAGTAATGGATATTAGACTGGTGGAAATCTGTCCTTTGGTCTGATAAGTCCAAATTTGAGATTTTTGGTTCTAACCGCTGTGTCTTTGTGAGACGCAGAGTAGGTGAACAGATGATCTCAGCATGTGTGGTTCCCACCATGAATTAAGGAGGAGGTGGTGTGATGATGTGGGGGCATCCACAATCACCCGACCTCAACCCAATTGAGATGGTTTGGGATGAGTTGGACCGCAGAGTGAATTAAAAGCAGGCAACAAGTGCACAGCATATTCCTTCAAGACTGTTGGAAAAGCATTCCAGGTGAAGATGGTTGAGAGAATGCCAAGAGTGTGCAAAGCTTTCAAGGCAAAGGGTGGCTACTTTGAAGAATCTAAAATATATTTTGATTTGTTTAACACTTTTTTGGTTACTACATGATTCCATATGTGTTAATTCATAGTTTTGATGACTTCACTATTATTCTACAATGTAGAAAATTGTCAAAATAAATAAAAAACATTGAATGAGTAGGTGTGTCCACACTTTTAACTGGTACTGTACATATATATAAATAATAAATGAGAGAGAGAAAATCTCTCTCCTCACCTGGCTGTCTCCTTCCACTCCATCTCCTGTCCATCGACGGCCAGCAGTTCGTCCAGTTCAGTGAAGAGCTGAGGGGGCGGGGGGCCGTCATCCTCCTCACCCAGGATAAACCTTATCCTCTCTGCTGCTGCAGAGACTATGGGGAAAGAGAGCAGGCAAGATGGATGGATGATAGAGAGAGAGACTTTTGACTGGTACTGTATATATATGTGAGCAATGCAGTAAAATATTAAGTGTTGACATCTGCGATCACTTTTAAGAAAAGGAGAAAAAAAGTTTTGCAACACCTGTAGAAGTGATGGCTCTAAGAAGTTGTTAAGCTGTTATTCACCAGACTCTCTGAAGGAAGAGAGTTTCCTGTGGCCATTATTAAGCTCCACAGACTGACTGACTTAATTCAGGATTCTTTTCAGATGCAGTTGCAATGTTAGCATCTGCAATTCTACACATTTTTTCATGTAGCTGAGAACAACAACAAAAAAACTGTTTTTAAGACAATGTCCTGCAATTCTATACATTTTGCCATGAATACTTTCAAATTTTGGCATCTCAGACTGTCTAGTTTTTATTTTGGTCATTGTTAGTTGTCGTGTTTTTGGCTATGCCGGATTAAGTGATATTTTTTATTTTTTTATTTTTATCCGTTGTTTTACCAGGTAAATTGACTGAGAACACATTCTCATTTACAGCAACAACCTGGGGAATAGTTACAGGGGAGAGGAGGGGGATGAATGAGCCAATTGTAAACTGGGGATTATTAGGTGGCCGTGATGGTTTGAGGGCCAGATTGGGAATTTAGCCAGGACACAGTGGTTAACACCCCTACTCTTACGATAAGTGCCATGGGATCTTTAATGACTTCAGAGAGTCAGGACACCCGTTTAACGTCCCATCCGAAAGACGGCATCCTACACAGGGCAGTGTCCCCAATCACTGCCCTGGGGCATTGGGATATGTTTTTAAGACCAGAGGAAAGAGTGCCTCCTACTGACCCTCCAACACCACTTCCAGCAGCATCTGGTCTCCCATCCAGGAACTGACCAGGACCAATTTAGCTTCAGAAGCAAGCCAGCAGTGGTATGCAGTGACATGACATGCTATTCTATAAAATAGTTTCTCTGTAATTAATATTACCTGATTAAGCTAATCAGATGAATGTAATTAACTAGAAAGTCGGGGCACCACAATGTTTATAGAGCTGTTATCTTCCGAATAAACTCTTAAAGACCTAGTAATCTTTTACATCAATAGCAGTCAATATTTAATCCTCACCTTATTTAGTCTCATCTGAAAGTTGTACATTCTTGGTGGGGGTCATATTTATGGGGCTCATAAACCTCCCCCATCAGGCCAATGTCATGACATAGTACACAAACATTATTTAAAAATATATAGCTCCATTATCTCTACATACTTTGGATATTCTTTTAGTCATTTAAGTTTACACTTAAAACATTTGACTATCCCGAATGTTTGGTTTTTTTTAAACAGGAAAAAAAAGAAAAGTGGCCCGCCTTTGCTAAATGAGTTTAGGGGAAACACTGCTTACTGACAACTAAGAAACACTCACACACCACACCAGAAAGGACTTAAGAGTTGTTTTATATAGTTCAGCAAATAATTATGAAATAGTTAGCTGTGGATTCAAAAGTAATCTTTTAATCCATTACTAATCACTTTGTGCTACATTGGTAGTAGTTGCGCTCTATAAATACAGTTTTCCGTTCTAGTTAATTATACTGATTTATTTTCTAGGACAACTTTATCCTGTTCCATTAGGAGATACCCATATACAAAGAAATAATGCAAAAGTGCCCAAAATAAACAAAGAGGGGACAAATCCCAGAGTGAATATTTCAGACGAGACAAGGGGCCGACAGAGATCTATTTTCCACCTGCTCGTTGAACATCTCATTCCAAAATCATGGGCATTAATATGGAATTGGTCCCACCTTTGCTGCTACAACATCCTACACTCTACTGGGAAGGCTTTCCACTAGATGTTGGAACATTGCTGAGGGGACTTGCTTCCATTCAGCCACAAGAGCATTCGTGAGGTCGGGCACTGATGTTGGGCGATTAGGCCTGGCTTCGCAGTCAGCGTTCTAATTCATCCCAAAAGTGTTCGATGGGGTTGAGGTCTGGGATTTGTACAGGCCAGTTAAGTTCTTCCACACCAATCTCGAAAAAAATATTTCTGTATGGACCGCTCTTCCCTAAACTGTTGCCACAAAGTTGTAAGCACAGAATCATCTAGAATGTCATTGTATGCTGTAGCGTTAAGATTTCCCTTCACTGGAACTAAGGAGCTTAGCCTGAACTATGAAAAACAGCCCCAGAACATTATTCCTCCTCCACCAAACGTTCTCCTGGCATCAGCCAAATTGAGATTTATCTGTCGGACTGGCAGATGGTGAACGTGTTTCCACTGCTCCAGAATACAATGGTGGCAAGCTTAGCATTGTGCCCGGTGATCTTAGGCTTGTGTGCGGCTGCTCAGCCATGGAAACCCATTTCATGAAGCTCCCGACAAACAGTTATTGCGCTGGCGTTGCTTACAAGAGGCAGTTTGGAACTCGGTAGTGACTGTTGCAACCCAGGACAGATGATTTTTACACACTTCAGCACTCAGCGGTCCCGTTCTGTGAGCAGTTGTTGCTCCTAAATGTTTACACTTCACAATAACAGCCCTTACAGTTGGTCGGGACAGCTCTAGCAGGCCAAAAAAGTTGACGAATTGACTTGTTGAAAAGGTGGCATCTTATGACCGTGCCACTTATAAAAGTCACCGAGCTCTTCAGTTTGGGCCATTCTACTGCCAATGTTTGTCTATGGATATTTTATGGCTCTGTGCTCGATTTTATACACCTGTCAGCAACAGGTGTGGCTGAAATAGCCGTTGTTTTAAGTGTACAGTACTAGTCCAAAGTTGACACACCTACTCATTCAAGGGTTTTTCTTTATTTTGACTATTTTCTACATGTTGCTATTGAATACAACTCTCAAGTGAATGGCTTCACACAGTTTGCCAACATTAACAGGATTATGTATGTAGTGTAGACTAGCAGGGTAGGTGTCTGTGTGTGTTTTGAGGTGGCAAGGTGATGCGGATAAGAGAGGAGATTATGATAAAGTAGCAGGTACTGGCTGGCAGGGAGCCTTGTCACGGCCAAAGGAGTCCCCTGTCCGAGTCTGTCTAGTTCTGTTCCACTGCATCCAAACAGAGATGAAAACATTCAATTAAAAAAGCCAATAATGCATTGTTTTTATTTCTGTGTGTCGCTGTTTGGATCGAAAACGTATAGAAATGTTACCGGGCAAATCAAGGGCAGACACTGACAGAGATGAGATAATATGGATAACAAATGTCCATCAAGAGTATCTCTATGGATACAACTCAATGCTATGAGGCTTCTGGCATTCTGGCTGTCATTATACAACACAGGAGATTGGTTAGGTAACCCAAAATAACTTGAGTTAATCACACACAGAAGTTCATTTTCAGCCATGTGTGATCAGTGATGGTTATTCTGTGAGTCAACGTGAGTTATACAATTCCATAACTTTGAGATCTCGGTCTACCTCAACTTGCCTTCCTTTTAAAAAGTGTAGGCTTACTGATGGTCACTTCCATCCATGGGGTCAGTAGGATTTTTCAACAAGATCTAACCTCCAGTGACCAAAACAGAGAAGAATTAAATCTCCTTATGTCCCCTCGTTCTCAATCACCGGACCACCACGTGATTGTCTCTTTACTGCTGTTAGGTCATCAACTTTGAGCCCCAAAGTAATAAAACAAACATTGAGGTCTATCAGTATGAACACGCTGGATTAGAGAAGCTGATGACTGTAAGCAGGGGAAACTGCAGAGTCAAGAAGAACTGAATGTGTGACACGTTGCTTATGGTCTTTTGAATTATTGTGGTTTTGACACATCTCTATTTACATGGCACTAAAAAAAGTGTCACTGAAACAAGCTATTGAACAAGTCTACTGTGAGTTTCTGGGTTAGAGTTAGGACAATCATCTCTACCCATTTATTCTCTGGTGCAGTACAGAAATAGCATCCTTGGATTGAGACTCGCAGCAACACTGTTGAGTGGTCTAGTGTGAACTAACAGCTAAAAGTATCACAGCCATGAACACTGACATAGTGAGGTTTGGTTAACAACAATGTGTTTCTAGGCAGTACTAAGCCAGGGGAATTAGTTGCTCAGTCAGTAATGCTGTCTATGAATATGTTTCTAATGTCAACATACAGTATTTCAGTGCAGACAAACTGAGAAAAGTCAGAAAGTTCAGGGTGACTTAGAAATGTCCTTGTTTTTGAAAGAAAAGCTAATTTTTTTTTTTTTTTTATGTTGTAAATGACTATTGTAGCTGGAAATGGCTGATTTTTAATGGCATATCTACATAGGCGTAAAGATGCCCAAAAATCAGGAACAATCATTCCTGTGTTCCAATGGCACGTTGTGTTAGCTAATCCAAGTTAATAATTTTAAAAGGCTAATTGATCATAGAAAACCCTTTGTTATTACAGCTAAAAACTGTGCACCGGGGCCTCCCACTCCTTTCTATTCTGGTTAGAGACAGTTTGCGCTGTTCTGTGAAGGGAGTAGTACACAGCGTTGTACGAGATCTTCAGTTTCTTGGCAATTTCTCGCATGGAATAGCCTTCATTTCTCAGAACAAGAATAGACTGACGAGTTTCAGAAAAAAATATTTGTTTCTGGACATTTTGAGCCTGTAATCGAACACACAAATGCTGATGCTCCAGATACTCAACTAAAGGCGTCCAGTTTTATTGCTTCTTTAATCAGAACAGTTTTCAGCTGTGCTAAAATAATTGCAAAAGGGTTTTCCAATGATAAATTAGCCTTTAAAAATTATAAACTTGGATTAGCTAACACAAGGTGCCATTGGAACACAGGAGTGATGGTTCTTGATAATGGGCCTAATTAAACAAATCTGCTGTTAACAATGTCTACACTGTATTTCTGATCAATTGAATGTTATTTTAAATGGACAAAAAAATTGCTTTTCTTTCGAAAACAAGGACATTTCTAAGTGACCCGAAACTTTTGAACGGTAGGTAGTGTATCAAGATATTCAGGAGTGAAAAGTGATCAATCGACTGATTTGTTGGTAATTCCCTTTAGTACTTCACTACTTAATTCTATTCACTTGTTTCCACTGATATCATTGGTTGATAGATCCCTGGAACTATCTTGATGCATTTGCACTGGCAGAGTTGCATGCTGGGTAGTGTAATTTGTGCTGTCATTACTCACTGAGGGGTTTGAGGATGTTGGGCGCTGCCTCGTCAGCATTCTCTCCATCTGATTTGTCCCCCTCCACGTTGTCCGCCGGCCTCCCCTTCCTCTCCTTGTGGCTGGACTTGCGTCGGTGGCGCCGTCTCCGCTGGTAGCTCTTGGGCACATGCACACCAATATACACGGTGTGGTGACCTGAGGGAGGAAGAGGGGACACCATTCAAGGGACACAGGTCAGATTAGGACTACCATGCTGATAATTTGCATCAAATGGAAGAAATGCACAAAGTCAATGAATATCAGTTGGGTAAGTGAAACTGTAGAATAAATAAGGAGGATGGATTAGATATGATAAAGGGGAGGATTGGATGTCAAAGAATCCATAGTGATGTAAGCTTACTGACCAATATGGTGTATGTTCAGGTATTAATTAAGCGGTGGTGCATTTCTGTTAGGGAACAAAATTCCCACGATAAACCCCACACACACGAATGCATGCAAGAGTCACAAGAACACGTGCACACACAGGCACACACACACACAGGCACGCACACACACAGGCATGCACACACACAGGCACACACAGACACGCACACAGGCACACACAGGCACGCACACAGGCACGCACACAGGCACGCACACAGGCACGCACACACACTCCTACTGACTGATGATGGGCTATTTAGTCAGCTTGTTTGGTAAAATGTTTGGTCAGTTCTTTGTGCGTCAGGCCGTTTCCCTTGGGCCAATCAGGACGGAATCTGTCCTCATCCTGACACACGCTGAGGATGTAAATAAATGCCAACCACTTCCTGTCCATCAGCTTAGACAGGAAAAGGCTAAACTTATCCAGGAAGCCATTTCAGAGAGAGAGAGAGAAACAGAGTACCACATGCTCCAGCTAACAGCTGTCTAACACACAGGCCAAATGTTCTGGGCTATATACCCAATCCTCATGTACTGGTAAACACTAATGTAGGTATTGGTTGGCATGGGTAATCTACAGAACTCACACCCCACTCCCTAGTGTGATCTCTCACACATGCTACATGCCTGTATGTAGCCTTCACAGTGGATTTGGGAGAGTCATGTAAAAGGGAATTTTACAGGCCGCTTTTCAATAATGTTCCTTATATATTTTTTATTTGAAACAAATATTATAAATATTATAAACTTGACTTTGCAAAGGTAACTTAAAATCAGAGTGCCAACTACACTGCAGAACAGACTGTGTAAACAAAGAACAAACAGGAGTTTAACCAGGGGTCATTCACCAAAAGGCAACACCCATTCAAACATGAGGTTGGTCCTGACTGAGTGATTTCACATTCAATGTGACTGGGACTGGTATTTTTGGTTGTTGATTCTTCTCACTGTGTTGCTCCACGTGATGTGAAACCTGGGTTTGGGGTTTGTTTGAATTTTAACACAGAATCTCACAGAGGTGAGCTAGCTGGCAGATATGGCTGTGCACACACTGTCAATTATAACTCAAACATGACATGATTATGTGTGTGTGTGTGTGTGTGTGTGTGTGTGTGTGTGTGTGTGTGTGTGTATATATATATATATATAGGTCAAAATGTGTGAAAATGTAGGAATGTGTGAGTGCACAAGTTTGTGTGTTTGTGCAAAAGTAAGTGTGTGTGTCACTGCAGGGGGATTAAAGTAGTAAACATCTTCATGTGGGGGGCAGGCATTACGTGGCTTGATAAACCTGTAGTTATTTGCTCCACATCTTTATCTTCAATATTAATCCCTCCTATACTTCATCCTGAAATTAGAGCGAGACCTAGAGAGAGAGAGTATTATAGCCTTCGGCAAATCAGATCACACCTCCATCCTGCTCCTCCCCCCTATAGGCAGAAACTTAAGAAGGAAGCACCTGTGGTAAGGACTGTTCAACGTTGGTCTGTTCCGGGTCGCTTCTGGGAATAGTATCGACGTATACGCAGACTCTGTGACGAAGTACATAGAGGCTGTTGTTCCTACTGTGACGATTACAACTTATCCAAACCAAAAACAGTGGATAGACGGCAGCATTCGCGCAAACCACCACATTTAACCATAGCAAGGTGACTGGGAACAAGGACTTGTTCAAACAGACCAGTTATGACCTCCATAAGGCAATTAAAAAGCGGCAAAACGACAGTACAGAGACAAAGTGGAGTCGCAATTTAACGGCTCAGACACCAGACGCATGTGGCAGGGACTCCAGACAATCACGGATTATAAAGGCACAGCCAGCTACGTCTCGGACACTGAAGCCTTGCTCCTGGAAAAGCTAAACACCTTTTTCGCCCACTTCGAAGAAAACATAGAGCCGCCGACATGGGCCCCCGCCGCTCACATGGGCCCCCGCTGACTGTGTGCTCCTGATCTCGGTGGCCAACATTTAAGCATGTTAACAATCGCAAGCCTGCCGGCCCAGACAGCATCCCAAGCCACGTCCTCAGAGCACGTGCAAACCAGCTGGAAAACTTTTAGTGGCCATGACTGCAGAGAGAAACATTTTAGTTTGAAAGTTAATTTCCTGCATTTCTATACATTCTGCCATGGGGAGTACAGAAAATGTTGCATTTTTTAAAACAAGCTTTCTACAATGCTACACATTTTGCCAAGGGGCAGAGAAATTTCGTAATTTTCTAACATATTTCATGAAAGTCTGCTCATTTTGCCATGGGGCAGAGATGATTTTTTTGTAGAATTACAGCAAATTTCCTGTAATTATTTTTTGAATTTAATTCTTTTTAAAAAATTCACCCCAATTTCATGGTATCCAATTGGTAGTTACAGTCTTGTCTCATCGCTCCAACTCCCGTACTGACATAGGAGAGGCGAAGGTCGAGAGCCGTGCATCCTCCAAAACACGACCCAACTAAGCCGCACTGCTTCTTGACACAATGCCCGCTTAACCCGGGAGACAGCCCGTGTTGGATGAAACACTGTACACCTGACCGTGTCAGCGTGCATGCACCTGGCCCGCCACAGGAGTCGCTAGAGTGCTATGGGACAAGGACATCCCTACCGGCCAAACCCTCCCCTAACCCGGACGACACTGGGGCAATTGTGCACTGCCCCATGGGTCTCCCGGTCACGCCCGCTTGCGACAGAGCCTGGACTCGAACCAGGATCTCCAGTGGCACAGCGATGCAGTGCCTTAGACCACTGTGCCACTCGGGAGGCTACATTTCCGGTAATTCTACCCATTTTGCCATGGGGTGGAACAAAATATTTGTAGTTTTAAAGCAAATTTCCTGCAATTCTACATATTTTGCCAAGACTTATGTCATGTTATGATATCGGAGTGAGAGTAACCCAAAAAATCTAATGGGGCCCACTTGAGGTCAGGGCCCCTGGTCTCATGGTCTCCGGTCAGTATTCAGCCATGATTACTGAAAGTTTAGATAGCTGGCTAGACTAATTTACCAGTCTAAAAATTGTTAGCTGACAAAGCTAATTGAGTGAATGTCAGTGGTTGACATAAGAGAAACTGCTGATGCACAACCAAATGTCGAACTTGCATATTCCACTATTCTAACTCTCAAACAGTAAGTTGAGACCCTGACTGGGGGGGGGGGGATCTAGTGGCCAGGGGCCCTAAGCGATTGCTTATGTCGCTTATGCCCGGAGCCGGCCCTGGAGTGAGGTGGCGAAACATCAAGGGATGGAAGACAGAGAGGAGAAAGGAAATAGGTTGACTCCATGGAGTTGGTGCTTGAGAGAAATGAGGAGACATTATTGAATAACATTGTTAGCCAATCATTAATACAGCAGCCATCATGGATGTCACAGAGGCTCAGTGCTCTTACCTTCCACCTCCTCCTCATCACAGACATGCTTGACAAAGCATGCCCCTCTGTCCAGCACTGCCTCATCCTCCACCCTGCAGGAACAACAGGAACACTGTGAGAACGGGGGAATATACCTAGAACACTAGTAGAACAGGGGAATATACCTAAAACACTAGTGGAACAGGGGAATATACCTAGAACACTAGTGGAACAGGGGAATATACCTAGGACACTAGTGGAACAGGGGAATATACCTAGAACACTAGTGGAACAGGGGAATATACCTTGAACACTAGTAGAACGGAGGAATATACCTAGGATACTAGTAGAACAGGGGAATATCCCTAGGACACTAGTAGAACAGGGGAATATCCCTAGGACACTAGTAGAACGGGGGAATATACCTAGAACACAGGTAGAACAAGATACCATACCTAGAACATAAGTAAAACAGGGGAATATACCACTGTCAACATTAATTAATTCCGAAACATGTCCTCAGGACCACCAGCAGCCAGTCCACATATTTGTTTAATTCTAACACGAGCACACCTGATTCAACTAATCAAGGGCTTGCTGATTAGTGCTGATTAGTTACTACATTTGAATCAGGTGTGCTTGTACTGGAATAGGTCAGATATGTGGAATGGCTGGGTCAGGGTGTCTCGAGGACCAGGTTGGGAAACACTGAGCTACATGATTGGATTAATACAGAGGCTGAAGCATTCTGAACAGGATGTGTGTGTCATCACACCAGGGACGTCGTTCAGCCCAAATCCCCTATTGTTATGAGGGTGACACACACACACACACACACAAAGCCTTAGTCCTCCATCTGGCTCACACTTGCTGCGTCTATCTCTCACTCTATCACCTTAGTCCTTATTTGTGAGTCACGTGGGCTTCTTACAATGATCTGCCCTGGCTGTCAGGATTAGCCTAGCTTTACTTAGGAGTGAAACCTTCTCTGAGCACACAAATACAAACACACACACACACACACACACACACACACACACACGGGAAGCCTCTCTACTACAGTTACCTGCAATAAGAGCCTAGTTACTAGATCAAGGGCACCATGTTTATTTTGATCTGTTATGAGCCCTGTTGAAAAAAGTATATTATGCACACCACCTACCGTCTATATCCAGATACATGCAGAGAAAAGAAGAACATGAACAGATTGATTATCAAGCGAAGGTTATAAACACTCATTAGATTCCATGTAGAAGATTTCAAAAGAGTTATTTTATGCTCATGTACTCATTCTAAGGCAACAATGGAAAAGTCCTCCTCCTACAGGTAACCTCCTCCACTTCTACTAACCTGCTTAAGTTTGCAGACAACACAACAGTGGTAGGCCTGATCACCGACAATGATGAGACAGCCTATAGGGAGGTCAGACCTGGCCGGGTGGTGCCAGAATAACAACCTATCCCTCAACGTAACCAAGACTAAGGCGATGATTGTGGACTACAGGAAAAGGAGCGCCGAGCAAGCCCCCATTCTCATCGACGGGGCTGTAGTGGAGCAGGTTGAGAGCTTCAAGTTCCTTGGTGTCCACATCAACAACAAACTAGAATGGTCCAAACACACCAAGACAGTCTTGAAGAGGGCACGACAAAGCCTATTCCCCCTCAGGAAACTAAAAAGATTTGGCATGGGTCCTGAGATCCTCAAAAGGTTCTACAGCTGCAACATCGAGAGCTTCCTGACCAGTTGCACCACTGCCTTGTACGGCAATTGCTCGGCCTCCGACCGCAAGGCACTTCAGAGGGTAGTGCATACGGTCCAGTACATGACTGGGGCAAAGCTGCCTGCCATCCAGGACCTCTACACCAGGCAGTGCCAGAGGAAGGCCCTAAAAATTGTCAAAGACCCCAGCCACCCCTGTCATAGACTGTTCTCTCTACTACTGCATGGCAAGCGGTACCAGAGTGCCAAGTCTAGGACAAGAAGGCTTCTCAACAGTTTTTACCCCCAAGCCATAAGATTCCTGAAGAGTGGTTACCCTGACTATTTGCATTGTGCCCCCCCAACCCCTCTTTTACGCTGCTGCTACTCTCTGTTTATCTTCTATGCATAGTCATTAACTATACGTTCATGTACATACTACCTCAATTGGCCCGACCAACCAGTGCTCCCGCACATTGGCTAACCGGGCTATCTGCATTGTGTCCCACCACCCACCACCCACCAACCCCTCTTTTACGCTACTGCTACTCTCTGTCCATCATATATGCATAGTCACTTTAACCATACCTACATGTACATACTACCTCAATAAGCCTGACTAACCGGTGTCTGTATATAGCCTCACTACTTTTATTTTCAAATGTCTTTTTACTGTCATTTTATTTCTTTACTTACACACACACACACACACACACACACACACACACACACACACACACACACACACACACACACACACACACACACACACACACACACACACACACACACACACACACACACACACACACACACACACACACACACACACACACACACCTTTTTTTCTCACTATTGGTTAAAGCCTGTAAGTAAGAATTTCACTGTAAGGTCTACATCTGTTGTTTTCGGTGCACGTGACAAATAAACTTGGATTTGAAGGTCAGGTCTGTGTTCCCATGAAACAAGTCTACATATTTACACCCATCCTATTTAGCAATCCAGCGTGCACATACACACAACCCCACACAGTTGTGTATCGTCCTGACAGACAAACACTAATTCTTTCCTTTATTTCAGACCTGTCAAACGGTTATTGTGCAATCACAATAGGAGAGAGCAGAGTATCCTACTACAATGGAGAAGGACAACATAAAATCAGTTCAGTTTCTGTTATTCACTCCATTCAGTTTTTATTGCCCATCCTTTTCATCGGAAGGCACAGAACCTGACTTAATAGAACATAATAGAACTAAGTTATTGGATAGCAACTCTGCAGGTCTCAAGAAACACAATGCAACTCCATTGCATTGGTCAGATACTCTTTCACATTCCCATGACTGACCAAACACAGCATGATGTCTATGAGAGCGTGTGTGGCTGTGCTTATACCTGCCCGATGTCCCGGGCTGGAAATTAATTATTTGCGGGATTTCTTCAGAGCAGGATTTCTACACAATGTTACACCATTAAAGCATGTGCATGCATGCATGTCCTGCAGGTATTTATCGGTGTCCATGGTAATATGGTTCCTATTTGTGCATACTGATATATAGGCCTACTTGTGTATTTTGCCTAAAGCTATACGCCTGACAATGATAATACACCTGCCAGTCAGAGCGGAGAGAACAAAACAGTTTGTGCCAAAAGCCTTCTGCAGGACAGGTAAGTTCCTGGTGTATAAGGAAGCTCAGAGCTCATGTTTAGTTCCCTGTCCAAGCGTTGGATCACTTTGTGGGGCTACATGGCCTACAGCTCTACCCTGATCCCTCAGCCAGCTGGTTCTTCCTGGAGCAGGGAGGCCTATAGGAACGTGGCCCATAGCTGACTTTAGTTTCAAGACCAGATGTTTAGACCCATGGAGAGCCAGTCTCAGTCAGAACCAACAGCACCGGGAGAGGAGCAAGAAGGAGAAAGAGTAAAATATTAACCCGTAGGCTTAGGTTAACCAGAACACAAAGACAGTTTGCTCATTTTTCCTCTTCCTACCCCCTTCTTATTTTCTCTCTCTCTCCATCTGCTGTTCTGCCCTTGAGCAAGGCAGTTAACCCCCAACAACAAGCACCTCTCTGATTCAGAGGGGATTGGGTTAAATGCAGAAGACACAGTTCGGTTGAATGCAGCCAGTCTGACTAGGTATCCCCCTTTCCCTTCCCTCCAGCTTTCAACACAGATCATTAACAGGATGAGGTCATAACTGTGACCATCATCCCTCCTTCTCATTTTCCTCAGATTTTTTTCAATAGAAAATGTACTTTAACTTATCAATAATAATCCAATATAGTCCTGTAGACATGTTCAAATTAGGTTTTTTTTGCAGATAAAGATGTGGTATTTAAAATTAAACTTCCAATATCCACCAAGAATATCCAGTTTGTTCCTTAATTCAAGTACCTTGGACGGCAAGGTAGGCTAGGGAATATTTACTTTCTGCTTTTACACTGCCCCACCCCGGGCCAGAATAATGCTGCTATACAGTTTGTGGGGGGTTGCCTCTTGTTACACAAACTACTAAATAAGCAACAACAGGAAGGATACAACTTGTTCCTGAGACAGATAGCACCAACTAGCATCTCATCTTCATTTCCCCAGCGGAGGGACAGCCTTATCACATTATCTGGCCTTGAGATATGATTGGGGCCAGAGCATAACCATAACATTAAAGCAAAGCCCCAACATCAAACACACAGGGGAGAGGAGTAGCCTGGGGGCCTGGCGTTGTGCCATCCTGCCAAGCGCGGCCAAATATTGGACTCTGACTCTCCTTTGGTTTTTCAGTCTTGAAGGAAAGAATGGAAGAAAGAATAGAGGAATGGTTTAGTTTCAAGAGTTGAGTGTTGAGCAGCATCAAAGCAGTCTTGAGTTTCAATGTGAAGTATAGTAGGGAGTGAAATGGAGGGGTTGTACTGTACTCCATCTTCATCTCCCACCATTCTCCTTGTCCTGTTTCTTCTTCAGTCTCTCCAGGACAGTATGTGCCTTCCTGGTAAGAACAGTTACAGAGCGTCATCTCTGTCACACAGAGAGCATGCCATGGGTTCAGCCAGTCCCTCCAGGTTACTACATGCCTTCCAGGCAAACAGCTATAGAGAGTCATCTTATAGTTGTCAGAGAGCCGGCTATAGCTTCAGTCAGTCATCCAGCCAGTCAGTCAGTCAGTCAGTCAGTCATTCAACCAGTCAATCTCTCAAGAGTCCCTGAGGTGTCATTGGCGATGTGACGAAGTCAGCTCTTCCTCTGAGGCTCTGGGGCTCTGTTTAAGGACTTAGGGAAATGTCTGTTCGGACAGCTGCAGGCGCAGAAGGAGAGTGAGAGAGCCTTGGAATGTACAGGGTCAGGGGTCATTCCTATTCACATTAACTAAAAAGATGAGGAAGATCTGGTTGGTGGTTTCTGAGAACCCTCTCTCAGTCTCAGAAAGCCACATTTAAACATTTGTAAGTTGTATGTTAAATCAAGCAATAATGGTCCAAGAGTGAATGAAGTTATAGTGGCTTACTTCCATCCTCTTATAAAAGCTTAAAAAGGAAGTTGCTGCCACTATTTCAACTTCATTTCCTGTCCTTGAGAGGAAATGCACGTTTAGGTTCCACCGACAAAGAATGACAAAGGCTACTTTGGAATTTCCATGTGACATTCTTAAACATCAACAACCTGCTGTCAGTATAGCTAGCTAGCATGCTAACCTCATCAAGCTAAATGTTATCAGTTGTTGCATTTTACTACACCGTAATCAAAAAATTTGCCAGCTGGCTCTATGGCTGGTTCTGGAGCTGGATTTGTCATAAGTATTGATTTAGTGAAAACTTTGCCACAGATGGAAACCACTGGTCTCTTTGACTTCACCATTATTGTTATCTACAAAGTTTTGTCATCTTTCATAAATTGCAGCTGCGAATCCACCATAGAAATAGTTAGGAATTATAGGATGAAGCACTGGTAATATGGATAACTATTGAAAGATACAGACTAGCTAAAAAATACATTAAAATAGAAAAATTATGAAATGTTCCTGGTTTAAAAAAAGTGGGAGGTGCAAAAACCCCTGCACCCCCTGAAAATCATTTGTATGTCATATCATAGGAAAAGACACCACATTGACACTGATTTGCACGAAGGGGACACTTCGGATGTCACTTCAAGCCCAAATATATAATTATTTGACTAAACTATGACTTATTGATTTAAAATCGTTGTGCAACACCCATTTTATTTTTTAAACCATTTTCAAATAAGGCTGTAACGTAACAAAATGTGGGAAAGGGGTCTGAATACATGCACTGTACATCAACTTTAAAAAAAGGCACATGTAGCCTACATATCAATACATACACAAACTATCTAGGTCAAATAGGGGAGAAGCATTGTGCCGTGAGGTGTTGCTTTATCTGTTTTTTGGAACCAGGTTTGCTGTTCATTTGAGCAACATGAGATGGAAGGAAGTTCCATGCAATAATGGCTTTATATTATACTGTACGCTTTCTTGAATGTGTTCTGGATTTGGGGACTGTGAAAAGACCCCTGGTGGCATGTTTGATGGGGTTTGGTGTGTCAGAGCTGTGTGTAAGTTGACTATGCAAACAATTTGGAATTTAACACAATGTTTCGTATGAAAGAAGAAGTGATGAAGTCAGCCTCTCCTCAACTCTTAGCCAAGAGAGACTGGCATGAATAGTATTTATATCAGCCCTCTGATTACAATGAAACGCTAGATGTCCCGCTCTGTTTTGGGCCAGCTGCAGCTTAACTAGGTCTTTCCTTGCAGCACTCAACCGGACAATAATTAAGACAAAACTAGAGCCTGCAGGACTTGCTTTTTGGAATGTGGTGTCAAAAAAGCAGAGCATCTCTTTATTACGGTCAGACCTCTCCCCATCTTTACAACCATTGAATCTATATGTTTTGACCATGACAGTTTACAATCTAAGGTAAGGCCAAGTAATTTAGTCTCCTCAACTTGTTCAAAAGCCACACCATTCAGTACCAGATTCAGCTGAGGTCTAGAACTTTGGGACTGATTTGTACCAGATATGATCCTCTAGACAGGTACAAAATCTTTAACGGATCCAATCATGTAGCATTTACTGTACATAGCCTTCAAGTAGTATTTAGTTTAGCATTCGCCATGATAGTCTTCTTCTTCTGCACACAGAGGGTGTGAAGGGGTGAGGCAGGGAGGGGAGGGGATGCAGCCGGTTCAAGTAACAGAGTGATGTGGCAAGGCTAGAATGAAGGCCCTAAGAGGGGGAGGGGGAGAAGCGAGAGAGAGAGAAGAGTCATGTTGCAGCAGGCTCGATGCTGGGGATGGACGGGGTCATGGGACTAGAGCTCCTACCACACCAGGGGCCCCATATACCCCCAGGACAGGAGCCACATAATCAGCCTGTGATGAGGTTTCTAACAAGGTGGGCCTTATGGGGAACACTGCACAGGGATGGACGTACAGTATACCCACACCAGTGGTGGGCGAGAGATGTGGAATGTTCAGCATTCCCACCTCGGTTAAAAACAAGATCCTTTACCCCTTTTTCAACATGAATGAAAAACACCCTCACCCCTCACAATAACATATTTTTTTGTAAAGCCGCCACATGGGTTGACTCTCACCTTGTCTGACACACACATTCTATACTATATACATTCACCTCTAAAATGACTGGCAACCACGATGAAGATACTGTATAAAATACTGTACAAAATAAATCATATAAATACTGAGCTATATCGAATGCGCAATTTTTGGGGGAAATGATTTTAAACTAAAACAAAATCTCTTTCTCTGAGCAATTGTATAACAAGTAATAAAAACATTTTCAGAAAGATAGGGATAGCAATAATTTTGACTCCCTTTGTGAGGTTAACAGCACGGAGTCTTTTCTAAAATGTTTTATGAGATTGGAGAACACATTGGGAGGGTCTTAGACCATTCCTCCATACAGAATCTTTCCAGATCCTTGATAACCTTTGTCCGCACTTATGGACTGCCCTCTTCAATTCAAACCACAGGTTTTAAATGGGGTTCAAGTCCGGAGACTGAGATGGCCATTGTAAACATTTTCTTTTGTGGTCAATTAATCATTTCTTTCTGGATTTTGAAGTGTGCTTGGGGTTAGTATCTTGCTGGAAGGTCCACTTGAGGCCAAGTTTCAGTCTCCTGGCAGAGGCAACCAGGTTTTTGGCTAAAATGTCCTAGTAGCACCACTGTTGTGCGTGGCTATTTCCATGTCATCTGACCATAGCATCGGTTCCAATCCAAGGGATTAGCAAACCCCAAGCGTTTGCATTTGTTGATTCCTCTAAATAAAGGCTTTTTCTGGAAAACCTTCCAAAGAGCCTATTGACATGGAGGTGATGTCTGATTGTACACGTGGGAAGTAAATGACCCGCAGATGCCACCAAGTTCCGGAATTCTCCAACTTTGGCCCTTGGATTTTTATTTTCCTCCTGAACCATCGTCCTCACTGTGTATCCTTTTAAACTTGGATTAGCTAACACAACGTGCCATTGGAACACAGGAGTGATGGTTGCTGATAATGGGCCTCTGTACGCCTATGTAGATATTGCATTAAAAATCTGCCGTTTCCAGCTACAATAGTCATTTACAACATTAACAATGTCTACACTGTATTTCTGATCAAATTGATGTTATTTTAATGGACAAAAATGTTTGCTTTTCTTTCAAAAACAAGGACATTTCTAAGTGACCCCAAACTTTTGAACTGTAGTTTATTTGCAAAACTTGCGCACGCACCGTGGGCAGTCTGGTCAGCATGTTAGTCAAGGCCCACATCAGTGGCTCAGGGGGAAGAGCAGGTTGAGGACCTTGATTGCCTGCACCCTGGCTTCCCTAGCTCTCTCACATGGTTGCTTTTGCAGTGTGCTTGGAAAAATATATTTGGGAAATTTACTAACAGCTCTAAAGGATTGTACAAAGACTATCTTTCCTAGTCGCTGTGCACTTTTAAGGGTGCACTATGCAGAAATCGCTCTGCCATTTGCTAAAATTCAAATAGGTCGCCCTAAAAATGGACAAAGACCCCAGCCACCCCAGTCATAGACTGTTCGCTCTACTACCGCATGGCAAGCAGTACCGGAGTGCCAAGTCTAGGACAAAGAGGCTTCTCAACAGTTTTTACCCCCAAGCCATAAAACTCCTGAACAGGTAACCAAATGGCTACCCGGACTATTTGCATTGTGTGCCCCCCCCAACCCACCTTTTATGCTGCTGCTACTCTCTGTTTATTGTATATGCATAGTCACTTTAACCATATCTACATGTACATACTACCTCAATCAGCCTGACTAACTGGTGTCTGTATATAGCCTCGCTACTGTATATAGCCCGTATTCTTACTGTTGTTTTATTTCTTTACTTACTTATTGTTCACCTAATACCTTTTTTGCACTATTGGGTAGGGCCGGTAAGTAAGCATACTACACCTGTTGTAAGTCTACTACACCTGTTGTATTCGGCGCACGTGACAAATAAACTTTGATTTGAATTTCAGTTTGTGACAAAACAAGGAAGTATATTGGAGAGAATCGTTGTGCCATCTAAACCGCTATGATATATATTTTCCATCACCAAAAATACCGAAACCGAAGACCAAAAACGAAATGTAAAAAGTGTAGAAATAGTGCACATTGAAGCAGTAGATCTGGGGCCGAGCTCCCTGCCATCCAGGAACGCTATACCAGGCGGTGTCAGAGGAAGGCACAAAAAATTGTCAAAGACTCCAGCCACCCAAGCCATAGACTGTTCTCTCTGCTTCCGCACGACAATTGGTACCGGAACGCCAAGTCGTACCGGAAGGCCAAGTCTGGAACTAACAGGACCCTGTATATCTTCTACCCCCAAGACAAAAGACTGCTAAACAATAGTGCTAAATAACTAGTCAAATGGAAACCCGGACTTACCTGCATTGCCCTTTTCTTGCACTAACTCTGTCGCAGCAACTACACACACACACAGAACACACACACACACACTGAACTCTACCCAAACACTCACACCAACACCCACCCACACATAACATAAGCACACATGCATAATGATGCCACACAAACACTTTCACTCTCACCACATACACTGCTGCTACTGTCTTATCTATCCTGTTGCCTAGTCACCCCTACCTACAGTGCCTTCAGAAAGTACTCACACCCCTTGAATTGTTGTGTTACAGCCTGAATTTAAAATTGATTAAAATTGAGATTTTGTGACACTGGCCTACACACAATACCATAATGTCAAAGTGGAATAAAGTATTTCGTTTTTTTTTATAAATGAAAAGCTGAAATGTCTTGAGTCAATAAACACTCAACCCCTTTGTTATAGCAAGCCTAAATAAGTTCAGGTGTAAAAATGTGCTAAACAAGTCACATAAGTTGCATGGACTTATTCTGTGTGCAATAATAGTGTTTAGTTAATTATTCAAATATCATGTTAATCGCTGTACCCCACATATACAGATAATTGTAAGGTCCCTCAATCAAGCAGTGAATTTCAAACACAGATTCAACCCAAAAGACCAGGGAGGTTTTCCAATGCCTCACAAAGAAAAGCATCTATTGGTAGATGGGTCAAAATAAAAAGCAGATGCTGAATATCCCTTGAGAGTGGTGAAGTTATCAATACATCCAGTCAAACGGAATAGAGGTGAGCACAGGCAAAATCCTAGAGGAAAAGCTGGTTCTGTCTGCTTTGAAATAGTCACTGGGAGACAAATTCACCTTTCAGCAATAACCTAAAACACAAGGCCAAATATACACTGGAGTTGCTTACCAAGCCGACGTTGAATGATACAGATTGGCCTAGTTACAGTTTTGTTGTCTTGTTTTCACTTTGTTATTATGGGGTGTAGATGGATCAGAGAAAAAAAAATATTTAATCCATTTTGAATTCAGGTTGTAACACAACAGAATTTGGAATAAGTTAACGGGTATGAATACTTTCTGAATGCACTGTTCATGTACATAGCTTCCTCATCTTCCTCTATTACCTGGTTCCCCTGCACATCGGCCCAGTACTGGTACTCCCTCTATATAGCCATGTTTTATTTTACTCGTTATTGTTATTCACTGTGTATTTATTCCCGTGTCTATTTCCATTATTTTTTATCTTTAAACTCTGCATTGTTGGAAAACGACCCTGTAAGTAAGCATTTCACTGTTAGTCTACATCTGTTGTTTATGAAGCACGTGACAAATAAAATTTGATTTAAGTTACAATATCTAACCCGCATAGCACCTAATCAGCCTGAAGTGTCTGTCACTGGTTTCCTGTATCCGCTCTCTAAAGTAAAGACAACAGGAAACAACGCACTGAAAAATCCA
Organism: Oncorhynchus clarkii lewisi; assembly: GCF_045791955.1. Classification (NCBI taxonomy): domain Eukaryota; kingdom Metazoa; phylum Chordata; class Actinopteri; order Salmoniformes; family Salmonidae; genus Oncorhynchus; species Oncorhynchus clarkii. The sequence goes on from NC_092151.1 coordinate 17,246,263, forward strand.
GACAGTAAGTACTTGGGGGGCTCCCAAGTGGCGCAGCAGTCTAAGGCACTGCATCTCAGTGCTAGAGGCGCCACTACAGACCTCGGTTCGAATCCAGGCTGTATCACAACCGGCCGTGATTGGTAGTCCAATAGGCGGTGCCCACTGTCGTCCGGGGTAGGCCGTCATTGTACATTTTTATTTATTTTTATTTAACCTTTATTTAACCAGGTAGGCAAGTTGAGAACAAGTTCTCCTTTACAATTGCGACCTGGCCAACATAAATAAGAATTTGTTGTTCTTAACTGACTTGCCTAGTAAAATAAAGTTAAAATTTAAAAAATAAAGATGACATCATGACAGATAAGAATGATTTCCCTGTCAAACATAATCCGATTAGTGGGTTAGTCACTGAGGAAACAAAATATAAATAACAGATTTTTTAGTAAAGGTATTTTACAATGTGGTTCCTTGTCAAACTATGAAGCAATAAATGTACATTGAATGAGTATGGAAATGATTCACAAGGAGATCACAAATGGAAATATATCTCAAAGGTTCTCTCTGCTCTATTTTTCATTGCATGTGACCAAATGATCTTTTTTCCACCACCCAGTTTCTGCTTCAGACATATTTACCAAAATAAATCTACAGCATGAATGGATTACATATAATGTACAAAAAAACAAAGAGTATAATGTAATCTGGAGGTTTAGATCTAAGGAGAAAGAGCGTGTAGTTTAGAAACCTATACAACCCATACAAAACTTTCCACCAGGGTGCATGTTCCTGAGAGGCAAGCGATGTTGGTTGGCTATACCATAGATTATCTATTACATTAACAAGAAAGTTGAGTGTCTGCTCTAACAACGGAAAGACATGTCCTTGAAGATGGAAGTAAGGCAGGAAGAGGCGAGATCAGGTGGGACCATTCTAGCCAATGAGAGGGCAGATATTCATGTGAACAACGGATAACGTCTATATAAAGTCGTTTTTTTTTTTCGTTAGCAATTACATTTTTTGTTTTACAAATTCACTCATTGACCTTCATACAAAAAAATCTCACTTTGTAGTCTTATTTTCGTGGACAGATGTTGTCAACCGAACGTAGCAAACGTAAAAGAAATGCCTGAAACCCGTGACACAGACCTTAAGGACAAGAAAAAAAAACTTTGTTTTAAGGTTATCTTCTGTACTGTTCAACCAATCCAGTAAATGTGGAGGAGGAGTTAATATAGAGCGCCACCCTCTCGCCAAGTTAATGTCCAAAAGCGGAAGTCGTGTCACATACCTTTCTATTTCCCCTGAAAACCGGAACATCCGGTTGTTGGGGACTCAGCAGAGGCTAGGGCAGAGTAAACGCTCTCGCTTTGCCTCTTCCGCTATACTTTCAAGAGAGGCCACACAGACCGAAGGAGAGTTATACGTTTTGTGGTGTTGTCAATATTCAGACATGTATGTATTCACCCTGACGAGCGATAACACTTGGCTCTAGTGTCTTATTTAGACACGTACAATCTAATTGATTGTGACAGGCTCTCGGAAAAGAAGATTATCGTGCACTCTTATGCCTCAGCCTTGGAGAAGCGGCGGTAACAGGCAGCTTATCCAGACCTCATTTGTGTATAAAATCTGTTAGCTACTGAGAATTAATCACTGTAAGGTGCTAAATAGTTAACGTGGCTAATTCGCTTTACCACAAGGCACCTTCCTTGAAAGGTTGTAATTTATTACTTCATAGTTTCCCCCTGCTTTTAAGGTTTCTCAAAAGGTAAACAATGCCATGCCATAAAGATTTTCCATGATGGAACACTTTTGGCGACAAAATGGCTTTGCGTAATTACGCGTAGATTCCAGTATAATGGCCGTGGTTAGCGTGTGTTGAAATATGAACTCTATCCAAGTAGCTAGTATTAGGAACATCTGCTAACGTTACTCAGCAGTAACGTGATATGCTATTAAATTACCTCACTTCTGACCGGGACAATATTTGAAGCGCAACATGCCCAGTCCAACAGACACCACCAAAACCACTACATAGGCTAGTGGTAAATAAAGATTAACTTTAGGAAATGGTCACAAAAAAAACTGGTTCATACTCACTTGTTTTTATCGGTGCTCATTCTGCCGGAGTTTTGTCCAGCTTTTCCTCGGGGATGACTCCAGAAGACTGAAGCCGATGTCCCAATCGCCTTGCTCAATGAAAGCAAGAAATTTGTTGAGATTTGTTTCAAAACAATGCGTACAAACTGTATTACACGAAACAATTTAGCAACGTTGGTCTCACTCCATTAAGCAACTCTCTCCTGCCTTTGAAAAGAAAGAATAAACTCTTAAAGAAAAGTTATTAAAATGCGTATACAACTATCTGGCAGTAATCAATGACATTTAATCGGTTCGACAACACATATAGAAACGGACTTTTAGATTATGTATACCGCGATAGCTTTTATCACACCATTCTAAGTAAATATTCGAAGTTTCGCGATCGTTTTCGTATTTCTCTGCGCGTGTCTGAAGAAGCTCTGAGTGCGGCGTGTCTTTTTCCATTTTTTTAAGTTCCATCCCTCTTTCAACGTCACGCCACAAGTGGGAGGTAGAGGTCAAAAAGTTAGAGATATTGGGCTCTGCTGGATTTCTAGTTATCACACATCTTTCCAATAATGAATTTCTCAGCAGCACGGTGTACAAAGAAAAAGAAGTAAAGGTGAAACTGATGCGTAGGCCTATGTTTACCATCTAAACAAATGAATTATGGGTCAACATTCCAAGGCCTATTGATAAGGGATAATTATCAAATGTGAAATCACCAAATTACAATTTTTTTACCCATCTTTTTTGTTGTGGTTCATAAATATAGGCTAATGATTAATATATATGATTAATACATTTATCCACTACTATGAATTAGAAATTGCTATTTATTTTTTTACTTTTTGGATGATGTGTATTGTTATTGTATCAGTGGAGGCTGGTGGGAGGAGCTGGTTTCCATATGTGTGATACCGTTCCAGCCATTACAATGAGACTGTCCTCCTATAGCTCCACTGCTAGATAAAAATAAAAAAAACGTATCATTTTCAATGACTGTCTAGGAACAGTGGGTTAACTGCCTTGTTCAGGGGCAGAACGATAGATTTTTTTTACCTTGTCAGATCGGGGATTATATTTTGCAACCTTTCGGTTACTAGTCCAACACTCTAACCATTAGGCTACCTGCCGCCCCATATTACTACACTGTTGGAGCTAGAAACATAAGCATTTTGCAGCACATGAGATGACATCTGCAAATCTTTGTATGCAAATAAATAAACTATAACTGCACTAAACCACCTACACTCAAAGTTCATCTATATTTCATGGCCATGATAGGTCTATCATACAGGTACACATTTACACCTGACAGCCTCTTTTATTGTGTAGATTCACAGCCTGTCTGATTATCAACTAATTTCGAAGTAAATTGGTAATAACAGATTGGTTTGCAATTTAACACTGCCCGCGGCACCTTGCTCATCCTATAAAGCTCAAAGACCCTCCAGACCAGGAAGTTAGTATAGCTCCATCTTCTAGGCATATGCTATGCACTTCAGGTAGGCTTTGCAGGGACCAACTGGGAATGTTTCCTCAAGGATCCCACAAAACGTCCCTATTGTCCTTCATAATGGTAGCCTATTTTTTTTGCCGTTCATAAAACATCCCAAATGACTACCAATGAAGAAATGGATGTTTTTTCCCCCCTTTCTCATTCATATTGAAAAACACAAGGCATGAAAGTGAAACCAAGCTATACAAACTCATTATAGTACCCATGCAGGTCAATACATTTAAAAGGCTTTAAAAAATAATATATACAAATGATCAGGGGCGCAACTTTGGTTTTAGAAGTGGGGGGGGGACATAATTATTATAATTTATTTTTTATCCAGTCCGATAAACACTTCCAACAGCCTACCGGACTGCTCGGAGGCATCCGCATGGTCCTAAAGCACACCCTTGCCTCGTATCACATTCCAATGATAAGACTGGTGGGGAACAAAAATGCAATTTCAGACTGTGGGGGGGACATTCCCCTGTTCCCGTCCACAGTGAAATTGCGCCCCTGAAAATCATTGACATCATTAATTACAAAACAGCATCAAATACAGTGTCACTTTGTTTGACAGGTTCCACATCTCACTGGCTCCCCTCCAGGGCAAACTGTGACGGTGATCTGCTAATGTTTACAAGGTACTGAGAAACTCTTTGACCTTGATGAAAATCACATAACAAGCTGTTAGCACATCATGAATAATGATATTAATGTGAGTGTAATTAGTGCTTCAGGTCAGTGCAAGTGTTTGATGTGGATACAATGTGGAGCAATGCTTGGATGTGCGAAAGGATGACAGTACTGCAACTGGACAGGAAGTAAAAGATTAATTCACATCAATAACCACATTTCCACCAAGTTTTTATTTGAGTAAAGTCATACCTTATTAAAAAAAAATGTGTTCCATGGTGGAATCTTTTTGTGTCTGTAAAATTAATTATGTGCGAAATGGCGGTGAAAACGCAGATATTGATATAATAACCATCATATGGAAGTAAACTTAGTGTCACGTGATGATATGGTGTGTGGTCCTCCTACTACAACTCCGGAAACTATGCAGTTTATTAGGATACAGATTAAATTATGATGAACTTCACAGGGTGGTTAAAGTGCACGGTGATGAACTTGATGCTGCTTTACAATAAGTATCTAGGGTCTTATTCTGGTGACATGATGATCGATGCTTGACTGCCTTTTGACCAATACAAATATTCTCGCTCTTTATCCATAATAATCTAATCATGTAGACTAGCCTACTGTACCAGCACAGCCTACCTGCACTGTGTCTGTGAGCTGTTGGCTAGAGCGCACGTGTCAAGACCAGAATAGGCACATTTTCTATTTAACTCAGCAGTTTTTGTGACAAAACTATCCGTTGAATTGAACTTTAGATTTTTATTCGATACATGAAAACTTAAGCAAAAAATTACATTTTGTGCACTGTCATCACTTACCCATTTTTATCTGCAGCAAGTCCATTTGTCTCTTGGGCTCAAACTAGACATACAAATGCTCCTGTTGACTGGGCCTCCTTCAGAGCACTATGAAACAAATTTGCAGGGTTGACCAGGAAATCCAAATCCGATTTATATCTAAATGCAGTCAGAGAACCTAAACAACCATACCAAGTTCTGGAAGCTAATCAAATCAGTGTCAGGTTCTAATGTATCCTCTGACGTTCCTGACCATTTATTAATGGGTTTTTTCTAGTGAAGTGAAGGATAAAGCTGATATTGTATGGGGTTTTTAACAAGCACTTCATATCTGCTGGCTCAATTTTTGATAATGGTGGGTCCCAGGCCTCTAATGTCAGCTCTGTTACAGTAAACTAAGATATAGGCCCTCATGTGAACCATTTGAACTTTGAGCCTGTTTCTTATGCTGAGGTCTATAAAGCACTAAAGGCAATACACACTAAAATGTCTGCAGGTCCAGACAACCTGGATCCCTACCTCTTAAAAGGTAACAGCTGGTATTAGTACTGAACCTGTGGCTCACATTTTCAACTTGAGCCTCTTGACCAATTCCCTACCCAGCATTTGGAAATCAGGTTATGTCCTCCCACTGCTAAAGGTTGGAGATCCCTCAGATGCTAATAACTATTGGCCTATCTCCAAACTCCCTAACCTGGCCAAAGTCTATGAATCCCTAGTGAACTCAGTTAAAAAACTTCTTAATTGAAAAGAACATACTGAGCGGGGTTCAGTCTGACTTTAGATCGGGGCACAGCACCACAACTGCAGCTATGGCAGTGACAAATTACATCACTAATGCACTTCATAAAAAGCAGCATTGTGCTGCTCTGTTTGTTGATTTATCAAAGGCATTTGATTCAGTTGACCATTAATTGTTGCTAGCTAGAGTCAGTAACATTGGTCTCAGTGAAGGGGCAGTAAATTGGTTTAAGAACAATCTTTCTGACAGAACACAATGTGTATATGCTAACAATCACAAGTCTAGCTTTCTAGAGATTAATAGAGGTGTGCTCCAGGGTTCCATTTTATATCCTGTGTTGTTTTCAATTTGTATTAATGATTTGGGAAATGAGATGCAACCAGCAAAGTTGCATCTATATGCATATGATACAGTCATATATTAATGTGCTCCTTCTCTGGTTATGTAATGAATACAATGGGAGACAGAGAGCTGGTTTCAAGTGTAGGGCGCAGCAGGTGTTTCATTGTAAAGGACAACAGAACGAGGCAGGTAGCTGGGTCCAGGGGCAGGCAGAAGGTCATACACAGGGGGTCCAAAAAGGCAACAGTAGAGGCAGGTAGCTGGGTCCAGGGGCAGGCAGAAGGTCATACACAGGGGGTCCAAAAAGGAAACAGTAGAGGCAGGTAGCTGGGTCCAGGGGCAGGCAGAAGGTCATACACAGGGGGTCCAAAAAGGCAACAGTAGAGGCAGGTAGCTGGGTCCAGGGGCAGGCAGAAGGTCATACACAGGGGGTCCAAAAAGGCAACAGTAGAGGCAGGTAGCTGGGTCCAGGGGCAGGCAGAAGGTCATACACAGGGGGTCCAAAAAGGCAACAGTAGAGGCAGGTAGCTGGGTCCAGGGGCAGGCAGAAGGTCATACACAGGGGGTCCAAAAAGGCAACAGAACGAGGCAGGTAGCTGGGTCCAGGGGCAGGCAGAAGGTCATACACAGGGGGTCCAAAAAGGCAACAGTAGAGGCAGGTAGCTGGGTCCAGGGGCAGGCAGAAGGTCATACACAGGGGGTCCAAAAAGGCAACAGTAGAGGCAGGTAGCTGGGTCCAGGGGCAGGCAGAAGGTCATACACAGGGGGTCCAAAAAGGCAACAGAACGAGGCAGGTAGCTGGGTCCAGGGGCAGGCAGAAGGTCATACACAGGGGGTCCAAAAAGGCAACAGTAGAGGCAGGTAGCTGGGTCCAGGGGCAGGCAGAAGGTCATACACAGGGGGTCCAAAAAGGCAACAGTAGAGGCAGGTAGCTGGGTCCAGGGGCAGGCAGAAGGTCATACACAGGGGGTCCAAAAAGGCAACAGTAGAGGCAGGTAGCTGGGTCCAGGGGCAGGCAGAAGGTCATACACAGGGGGTCCAAAAAGGCAACAGAACGAGGCAGGTAGCTGGGTCCAGGGGCAGGCAGAAGGTCATACACAGGGGGTCCAAAAAGGCAACAGTAGAGGCAGGGAAAAGGCTAGTAACATTGTCCGGGAGATCAGGCAATTACAGGAAATCCGATAGGCTAAAGTACAGTACAAACAGATCTACGTGTCTGAGAGTGCGAGTTGTAGCAGGCGTTACAGGTTAAGGCTGTTGAAGAGCTCCAGTAATGCTTTTCAGTCACTGCAAGCCTTCCTTTATTGTCTACAACTGGTCTTGAATGTACAAAACATGTATGACCTTTACCAGAGCTCGTACTCAGACAGAGAAGGTTAGCATTTTCACATCTGGTGCCTTATCCATTAAAAAAGTGTCATCCTACAAATACCTTTTATATGGTTGGATGACAAGTTGTCCTTTAAAGTTCATATTGATAATCTTGTGAGGAAGCTTAAATTGAAATTGGGTTTTTACTTTCGTAATAAGGCTTGCTTCCCACTTATGGCTAGAAAGAAGCTTGTTCAGGCCACTTTTCGCGCTGTAATTGATTATGGTGACTTGTTGTATATGCATGCAGCCTCCTCTGTCTTACAGAGATTGGACTCTGTTAATCATGCATCCTTGAGCTTTATTACAAATGCCAAGTCACTCACCCACCATTGCACCTTGTACCAAATGTTTGGTTCGACCTCACTTTATATGCACATAAAGGCACATTTGTATGTGTTCATCTACAAAGCCCTTTTGGGTAAACTCCCTCTTTACCTATAGTCTGGTCTCCTTCACCACCAGCAGTTACCATACCCGGTCTGCTAGGTGGTTGCTACTTAATAAGGCCCCCAGGACATTTACAGTATTAGGCAAGACTGCCTTCTCTTCTTGTGCACCAGAGCCAAGGAATAGTCTACAATCCATGCTGCATCTGGATATGTTAGTGCCTCTGAATGAATTTAACATTTTGATGGGAGACTGTTACAGAGGAGTGTACATGCTTATTGAGGCTGGATCATGTTGTTGAATTGTATTGTATTGTTGTATGTTTTAGTTCTGTAATGTATTGATTGTTGCTGTCCTCTTGAAAAATACTCTTGGTCTCAATGGGTTAAATAAAGGTTAAATAAATCAAACAAAATTTGTTATAATTCTACACCAAAATGTAAAATATTTCTGATTGAATGTAATAATCTAGTTAAGACATCCATAGTTAATAACAAAAAGAATGACATGTTCTTCAGTTATTATTCAGTCATTATAATGCAATTTTTTTTCTGAGTGAATACAATTGCCCTTTTTTTTCTTATTTTTAGTACATATGTATTTAAAGTCTCTTCTTGTTTTTACCTGTGTGGTTTGTTTTGCGTTAGACATGTTTGATGTAGTGATGTAAATTGTTGATTGCTGGTAATTTGTATTAAAAAAAGCAAGTCCACTTTGAGGAAAAAAAACACTAGTTGAAGAATTCACATGTTGTTTTCTTTATGCGGATTCTAGAATATTTGCATGAAAATCTGTCTCCAATTGAATAGAAACCAAGTTAGTGTGTGTGTCTAACTAATGGCCTTTTGTGATATCAGCCATAGCATTGGTGTTTACTCTCAACATGAAACATTAACATTAGCAGCTCTTCGGGACTAATTTCCATAGGTGAAACATGTATGTAGCCGTCTTTTGCTGTGTTCACGTACTAGTCGGTACTAGGAAATTCAGAAATGTACGACTTGCTAACTGGTTGTAGTTGTAAACGTGCCACGTTCAACCAGTTAGCAAGTCGGAAATTTCAGTTTCCTAGTACCGACTAGCACATGAACGCGGCATTTATCAACATCCCTGTACTAATAAGGAAGAGTAACGTTGAAACGTGTCACCTGTTCAGTGGCAACCCGTCATTCAGGGCAGGTTGGGCAGAGCCCCATCTGTTTTGAGCCCCACCTGTTTTGAGCCCCACCTGTTTTGCATGTTATTTTTGCATTAATACGTGTCACATATCAGTTTGCAAACAATGTAAAAACAATCATTGAGTTAATAAAGCCGCATAAAAACATAAATATTTTTTTGGGCTTTCTTTTGTAAGGCAGTTCTAAAATGCAGGTGTTTCAGCCTTGCTCAGTGTTCTGTCACTCATGGGGACAACATGTGACAGCAAAATCTATTGGTAGAGCTAAAAACATTCAATCCCCTTGGGTGCTGCCATAGATTCATTGTTTTTCTTGGAAAACCCTTCTCATCCCTCTACCAATAACTTGACTGTAGTCAGTGATAACAGGATGTTTTTCACTACTGCCCTCCAAACAGCTTTCTTAACAAAAATACCAGCTAAATATAGTCACATCTATGTCCTTAGATGCGGGCTCCGCTAGATATGTAGTTACTACACATCCAACCAATAGTTCATTTGTCAGCAGCACGGAGTAAAAACACAAAAAAACTCATGGTGAAACTGATGTGTAGGCCTCTGATTACTTTCTAAACAAATTAATTATAGGTCAACATTCCAAGGCCTATTATAACTTATTATAAAATATTTAATACATGTCCAATAAATAGGCCCTACCACACAATTATTGTATTTTTTAGATGACTGACTGACAAATGTGATTAATAAAATATGTAATCCACTACTTTGAGTTAGAAACATAACTTTGCTATGCAGCACCTTATAAAGGGCTGGAGTGACCACACACTTTTGGCAAACCAAGAACTCCACCAAATGTAACTGCACTGAACTGCACTCAAAGCTCATCTACAGGTAACAGACAAAAGGAAATACTTGAGTAAATGAGGGATACAAAGTATATTGAAAGCAGGGCTTCCACACAGGTGTGGTTCCTGAGTTAATTAAGCAATTAATACATCCCATCATGCTTATGGTCAATCAGGGTAGCCTAGTGGTTAGAGCGTTGGACTAGTAACTGGAAGGTTGCAAGTTCAAATCCCAGAGCTGACAAGGTACAAATCTGTCATTCTGTCCCTGAACAGGCAGTTAACCCACTGTTCCTAGGCCGTCATTGAAAAGAAGAATTTGTTCTTAACTGACTTGCCTAATTAAATAAAGGTAAAATAAATTAAAAATTAAAAAACACATGCCCAGTTGACCATTATTTTGGCTACCATGGCTAGAAAAAGAGATCTCAGTGACTTTGAAAGAGGAGTCTCAAAAGGAGCTTAGGGGTTGTGTCTCTCAGTCACCATATCTCAACCCAATTGAACACTTATGGGAGATTATGGAGCAGCACCTGAGACAGCATTTTCCACCACCATCAACAAAACACCAAATTATAGAATTTCTTGTGGTAGAATGGTACTGCATCTGTCCAATACAGTTCCAGACACTTGTAGAATCTATGCCAAGACAGATTGTGATGGCCCAACACCCTATTAAGACACTATATGTTGGTGTTTCCTTTATATTGGCAGTTACCTGTAGTCGTGGACAAAGGTTGAGAATGAAAATTTATATTTGTGTCACAAAGTCTGCTGCCTCAGTTTGTATGATGGCAATTTGCATATACTCCAGAATGCTATGAAGAGTGATCAGATGAATTGCAATTAATTGCAAAGTCCCGCTTTGCCATACAAATGAACTGAATCCCCCAAAAACATTTACACTGCATTTCAGCCCTGCCACAAAAGGACCAGCTGACATCATGTCAGTGATTCTCTCATTAACACAGGTGTGAGTGTTGACAAGGCTGGAGATCTCTCTGTCATACTGATTGAGTTTGAATAACAGACTGGAAGATTCAAAAGGAGGGTGGTGCTTGGAATCATTGTTCTTCCTCTGTCAACCATGGTGACGTGCAAGGAAACACGTGCCGTCATCATTGCTTTGCACAAAAAGGGCTTCACAGGCAAGGATATTGCTGCCAGTAAGATTGCACCTAACTCAACCATTTATCAGATCATCAAGAACTTCAAGGAGAGCGGTTTTCAATTGTTGTGAAGAAGGCTTCAGGGTGCCCAAGAAAGTCCAGCAAGCGCCAGGACCGTCTCCTAAAGTTGATTCAGCTGTGGGATCGGGGCATGGTGTCAAGAAGGGCAGCAAAGAAGCCACTTCTCTTCAGGAAAAATATCAGGGACAGACTGATATTCTGCAAAAGGTACAGGGATTGGACTGCTGAAGACTGGGGTAAAGTCATTTTCTCTGATGAATCCCCTTTCCGATTGTTTGGGGCATCCGGAAAAAACTTGTCCGGAGAAGACAAGGTGAGCGCTACCATCAGTCCTGTGTCATGCCAACAGTAAAGCATCCTGAGACCATTCATGTGTGGGGTTGCTTCTCAGCCAAGGGAGTGGGCTCACTCACAATTTTGCCTAAGAACACAGCCATGAATAAAGAATGGTACCAACACATCCTCCGAGAGCAACTTCTCCCAATCATCCAGGAACAGTTTGGTGACAAACAATGCCTTTTCCAGCATGATGGAGATAACTAAGTGGCTCAGGAACAAAACATAGATATTTTGGGTGCATGGCCAGGAAACTCCCCAGACCTTAATCCCATTGAGAACTTGTGGTCAACCCTCAAGAGGCGGGTGGACAAACAAAAATCCACAAATTCTGACAAACTCCAAGCATTGATTACGCAAGAATGGGCTGCCATCAGTCAGGGTGTGGCCCAGAAGTTAATTGACAGCATTCCAGGGCGGATTGCAGAGGTCTTGAAAAACAAGGGTCAACACTGCAAATATTGACTCTTTGCATCAACTTCATGTACTTGTCAATAAAAGCCTTTGACACTTATGAAATGCTTGTAATTATACTTCAGTATTCCATAGTAACATCTGACAAAAATATCTAAAGACACTGAAGCAGCAAACTTTGTGAAAATTAATGTGTGTCATTCTCAAAACTTTTGGCCACGACTGAATATTTCATGCACATGAAAGGTTTCTTACCGGTACACATTTTCACCTGTGACGACCTATTTTATTGTGCAGATAACAGGCAGTTTGCTGCGAGGGCCCGCTTGATCAAGGCTCTTCACCGACTGTCTGATTATGAACTAATTTCCAAGTAAGTGGGTAATAACAGATTGGTTTGCAAATTAACACTGCCTGGCACCTTGCTCAGCCTATAGAGCTCACGCTGACCCTCCAGACCAGGTAGTGAGTATAGCTCTATCTTCTGGGCATACAGTATGCTATGCACAGCACTTCAGGTAGGCTTTGTAGGGACACAGGGAAGTTTTGTTTCTACTAGAATCCTTAGGTTCCCTCATTCTGATAGGCCTCAATTATTTTAGGCGTTCATAAAACAGCCCAAATGATTACCAATGAAGAAATACATATTTGTTCTTTTTTACACTTCTCAATCATATTCACAGCAAATTTGTAATTGTTAAAATCTCAGTGTTAAGGTAAAAAGTGTGGTTTGTCAAGTCCTTCGCCATAGCAGTCATTCTGAATGCAGGTTGTGGGTGATAAAATTCAAATGATTGAATTTCCTCTCTCTCTCTCTGGCTAGATTCCAATAGGAATTACTATTCGCTTCACATACCATCATATCGTGATTTTGTCACACCCTGATCTGTTTCACCTGTCTTTGTGCTTGTCTCCATCCACTCCAGGTGTCTCCCATCTTCTCCATTATCCCCAGTGTATTTATACCTGTGTTCTCCGTTTGTCTCTTGCCAGTTCATTTTGTTTCAACAAGCCTACCAGCGTTTTTCTGTGTTCCTGTCTTTCTCTAATGACTGTTTTCCTGGTTTTGACCATTCTGCCTGCCCTGAGCCTGCCTGCCATTCTGTACCTTGTCACACCAACCTGGATTACTGACCTCTGCCTGCCCTGAGCCTGCCTGTCGTTCTGTACCTTTTGGACTCTGCTCTGTATTACTGACCTCTGCATGCCCTTGACCTGCCATTTGCCTGCCCCCTGCTTTTGTAATAAACTTTTGTTACTTCAAAACTGTCTGCATCTGGGTCTTCTCCTGAGCCTTGACATATTTGCAGGTCAGATGTGGCCCATGAGCCAAGATTTTCAGACCTCAATGTTGAGGATAACTAGGCAATAATAACTAATGGCCTTATCAAATATATAATACATGTAGGAGAACTCTTGGCCATGGGTAGTGTGTGAACGCATCCAATCCCAGTGGCGGTCCATCCTGTGCCCAAAGAGAGAACCAGAGGCCGCAATGTGCATTCTCCTGTGTAGCAAAAAGATACACCTCGGCTCTCCCGAAAGTTCCCATAGCTGGTGGACAATGTCGGGTTGTAAGCGCTACTCGTCGTCTCGAGGGTCAAGGGCCTCCTCTTGACATGAGGTCCACCCCCACATTGAGGTGGCCCGGAATGTGGCGTACCATCAATGAAAGAAGACACTTGGTGAGTTCACAGCCACAGTTCCTCCACCAAGGTGTGAAGAGCAGGAGATCTCACCCCACCTTGGCGGTTCACATAAGTCACTGTGGTCTGGTTGTCTGAGCAAACCAACAC